>NC_091825.1:160572844-161172844 GCF_038994185.2 Dermacentor albipictus | reverse complement strand
GTTAATTAATCTCTAAAATCATGAAGCAGGGTAAAGCGAGATTATCTGCATTTAGAAATACCTAACATGAACCCTTAAGATTCTGAGCAAGCTTACTTGATGTAGTGGAGTGCCGTAAAAATAGGTCAACATGATATAATTTGCAGACAAAAGGAGGCATTTGGGAATTAACACCAAAGGCACTACACTGGTCTTAACAAACTGCAGAGTGGTGCAACAACCAGATCATTACCTGAACTTCAAACCTGGCAGTGACCTTCTCTTCCTTTTGCACCTGGCGCAGCGTAAGAGAAGGGCCCGTGATGGTGCCCTTACAGCTGTTCGATAGGTCCACGGTGTAGGTTGGCAGGCCAGTCTGACGAGGTGCATGAAACTGGGGACAAGCAAAGGAAAATGTGCAGGCTCCATTAATGGCAAATGAGTTCGAAGGCAGCAACTGGCAAGAGAAAGACTTTTGATCACACCACAAAAAAACTCACGAGCACAATTCGCACATCACAGTCACAATACTCATTCTTTGTAGCGGCTTGAATTTCATGTGTTTAAGGAGGGATGCGGACACTGAAGTGGCCAAATGGTCAAAATTTTCTGTTTTCTTACTTCTCTTTTTTTGCGATCCACGGACGTTTACTTACCACATGTTGAAATATTATAAGTAAATATGTGGTAAAAATCGAAAAAAAGAGAACTTCCTTAGAGTGCTGTCATCAAAAATGCGGAAAAAATCGGGCTTCGGAAGGCCCCGTCGCACCACGGATCGCCCGGCTATAAGTTGACGCAGCGCCGCCATCTTGGCATCATCGTAAAGAGGGGAGATCGGAGCTCGAGATAGCCGTAGTGACGTATTTCTCCACCGAAAAATAAACCAGCAAACACAAGCAAAAAAAAAGGCAAACGCGGCATTGCGATTGGGCGCAGTAGTCCCGAGGAGCACAGGGCAAGCTCCTATTGGCAGTTGTAGAATTGAATTGCTGATGAACCTCACGTGCGCACTTGCACAGCAGCGAGCTGTGCAGTCCGATCAACGCGATCGACAATTGTGGCAGCTTACACACATTTTCTGTGATGAGCCCCAAAGGAATAAAGTTCCGAACGGCCCACATGTACGAAAGACCACAAAAGGCGTGGAAAAGAGGGAGAATGCACGTAGAAGTGGATGCCACCGAGCTTGTTGACGAGGCACGAACGGCGCACATCGGTGACCGGGAAAGTGCGCCCGTGTACGGTGCTGATGACGCGACCGTGGGCTATGGTGACGGGGCTATGGTGACGGGGCTATGGTGACGGCGCATCTGTGAGCGATAGTGAAAGCGCGACAGCGAGCGATGGTGTCGGTGCATCTGCGTGTGGTCATGACGGCAATGCGACATCAGCGGAGCAGAAGTTTTCGCGTCAAATATTCAACTGCAGATTTGTGCTCCAAATCTCAGTAATAAAGAGGTTGCACAACGAGAGACAAGAGCAGACATGTAGAATGTGCTGTCATCTACCTCTGCATGACAGATGGATGCACAATGATCAAAAAGGCAACTAAAGTGCACGAAACTGCTGCAAGAAAGCGAAAAACTACATCAAAATGTAAAGGAAATCTGTCCTCACAGGCAAAGGACTACATCCCAGGCAGTTTTAGGTGCTCAAAGTAAAGATTTAAATGTTTACAACAAATGAAACTTTGAGCTCCGTTTTGTCAGCTTTCATTTCTTGTGCAGTTACATTCAGTCATCCCAGTGCCATTTCACAACGAATGAGGACAAAATCATTCTGTCTTTTGCCCTTAGATCCTGAAACATTAATGAGCGCAGTAAAGCTGTCCATTTTTAACAGCAGCTCATAAAGAAATTTATAGTGGGTTTTTCGCAAAAGTTGTTAGTAAGACAATATGCATAGGAAAGTTAAAATATTTTTATACTCATTTCGGCATTTAAAAAATAAACCAATAGCTTTATTGCGCAGATGGGCCTTTGTAAACATGCAGATGCAAAAATCTTGGCGAACTTATGTGTAATTAATTAATTTCATTTCATTTCATTACCTTAAAGGCCCCAGTAAATGGGGTGTTACATAAGGGGTGGCAAGAATAAAAATACAGTCACAATAACAGGAAGTTTTTTCCATTTTCGACGAACTTTGATGGGCACATGATGACAGCAACGTCGTTAGGAATTAATTTGGGGATGACTATTAGAGGTGGTAAATTGCTGTAACTTGAAGTCTATAATATATAGCACAAAACTAATTTCAGTTATGATATCAGCATAACAAATCACACTTGCATGCCAAATTTCACCAATTTATTCCCATAAATAAAAAAAAGTTTTCATTGCCACATGACAATATGGGGTCGACATTAACTTTTTAAAATTTTTAGTCACTTTGTAATGAAAGTTGGCACATATGTTTGCTATTACTATTACATTAACTAGCCAATGTCACTCTCCTGTCTCAATCAATTGCTGAAATACGATATGAAGATTTTCTTCTAGTAATTTTGTGAGGAATGTAGAGAAATTACAAAATATACTAGAAGTGTGGTTGCACTTTTAAATATGCTCAGATGCATGCCACACAGTTACCTTTTTTTTATGTCGTGATGCGGTCACCATTTGTTATGACCCATATTAAATATGGAAGAATACTGTACATGCAAAGGGATACCTAACAAATTGACAAATGAATTTCAGACAAAAATAAGAATGCCACAGTACGCAACACTCTTGAAGGAGCGTAACAAATGGATCGAAAAAAATTAAATAGCTGCCGAGATATCAGCTTCATAAGCGGAAGAGAGAGCATAAAATAGTATTGTTCCGAGAAAATGGCACTCAAAATTATTTCTTTTTTTTTCTTTTTGTACCTTACAAAACACCAGGGTACCTAGTGTTGGTTTACAGCAGCACTTTTTTTCTTCTGGTGCTTTTTTAATGCAATTTCATTGCTTTCTTCTTTCATTTTGTATCTTTTTCGGCTGCCTGCTGAAGTGGAGGAAGTAGGGGTTCACGCTACTTTTTTGCTCCTTGACAGAGAGCTGAAATTTGGCACACACATTGCAAATCATTATAAAGAGGCAATTCTAAATTTTCATAAAAGTACCTCCATTACGATTTTTTTTAATGAACAAATTTTCTGCTCAGACGTCAAAGAGTTAATTTTCGAGGGCGAAAACCACACCTGCGCCATATAACTCATTGCGTTCGACAGTTCGAACCGTGCGTTTGAGACCTACATTGGGTTCAACATGAACTGCAAGCCTCGGCCACTGTCCCGCATCCACATTTCTAAGAGCTGCGAGTTCACTGTTTCTACCAATGGTGACATGTATCTAGTCTTGAAACAGGGTCTAGACTGCATGAATCCGCGGAGCATGAACAAGTTCCGGCACATCGCCTACACTCTCCAAAGTAAAACGGCATCTGCGGAACATCTGCGCAGTCACATAGTCCGTGACTTAACAACTCAGGGTCTTCCTTTGCTGTCACTAAACTGCGGACGTCATACTGGATGGCACGATGCGATTACTGTATTTACTTGAATCTAACGCGCACTTTCTTCCGATAAAACGAGCCCAAAAATTGTGTGCGCATTGGAGTTGAGTATGACCTTAAATCCGCGTTACCATATGGCCATCGGCATTTCAAAATGGTCGCCTCGCATGTGCTTCGAGCCTAACTGACGTAACTTCCTCCATGTGCTATAGTATGTATGCTTAGGTTAGTGCACTATCCGTCTTCCCGTTTTCCGCATTTGATCTATTAGCATGAAAGTGCCAGCTGCAAAGACATGCCAAATTCATCACAATGCTGCAATTAAAAGGAAAGTGATCACGTGTGCAGAGGCTGACAGAAATGGGGCCGCATCATGGACGTTCGGAGATCCCAAAACTTGCGCACAGGACTGGCACAAACGGGAGAGGTGTTCTACTCCGGCAGCTGCTACGTATGGCGCGGCCGCGCGGTCCCTATCTTGAAAGCGATCTGCGATGGAGACAAAGTCTACGCATTTTGGCGCCCCCACACTGTGTTTTCATCGCTTAGTGTGCACTGAAGCAAGCGGCCGCAGAAAGGTCAATTCACTTGCTCCTGCGTCCGCACTTTCCTACTCCAGCGTTTTGATAAAGCTCCTGCAGTCATTGCATGAGACGTATTCATGTTTCCTTGTGCAGGCATGACACCATGCTTATTAATTCAATTAGTAAGCAAATGTTTAAAAGTTTACATGGCTGATAAAACTACTATCCTTACTTTTCGTATAGCTCTCTACTAATTTGCTATCGTAATTAATGCTTCGCCTTTCAGGCAAAACTGCGACTTTTTTTATTTATTGCAACTTTAATGTATTGGGAGTATATCTTTGTTTTTCCAAATGAGAGAAAGTTGTATTCCTGTATAAAAGAATGAGGTGCATGGTACTGTAAAGGACTTTTACTTTTTTAGGTCGTGGCAAACGGGTACGCGTTACGATCGAGGGCATTTTTTTTTTTTAAATGGGATATAGGTGCTGTTAGATATGGCGCCATTTCCTGAGGCTACTTCGAGTTCCCCAAACCACTTCGAATCGCAGCACAGCTAATTGAGGAATGCAGAAGCGGGGGTGCCACATTCCTGAGGCAGGACACTTGCAAACAAGTTCGTACGCCGCCGGGATTAGAAGGCGCCCTCGGACAATAGAGCCCAATCGTCACCCCTCTTCGCCTTTGAAGAAGGCATTTGCCACCACTGCGGAGCCGTACCACCGGGAGCAGGTGGGCCCTCATACAATGGAGCATGAGCGCCCCCCCCCCTTCTCCACCTTAGAAGAAGTGCATTGCAAGTCTGCGAGGCAAGACCGCAGAGAGCCGCCGGGTGTGACACCGCGACACGGGCGCCAACGATTGGCCGAAAATGGCGTCATCTGAGCGGACTCTCCCATTGGTCAAACATGACGCGACTTCCAGTCCTCGAAGGCTTTAAAAGAAGCATTCCAGAGAGACCAGAGCATTCCCCGATTCCCTGATTCACCTCTCTCGAACTTCTTGCCGCGGGCCGCAGCGTCCGAGTTGCTGTCGGCCTGTAATGACTTTACGACTGGTACTTGACTCTCACCTCCCTGTATATAATGTAAAATAAATCCTCCCAAGTTTGGGTTTTCATCCCGAAGTCCGTCCCTCAACCCCTACATCTGGTTTGCAGCGGTGAGATCGCCTCCGAATGAAACAGCTGGTGGCAGCGCTACGGATAAACCTTCGTCGAGAAGATCCTAAGGAACCGGGAAGAGCGAAGAAGAGAGAGCCTTCGTCGAAAGAGGTCCGAAGAAACTGGGAGTAGCGAAGAAGAGCGAGCCTTCGACCCAGGGAGTCCGGAGGAACCGGGAACAGCGGACAGATGAACCGGATGGCAGGGTGCTGCAACCGTAAGAGAGCGCGTGGTTTTTTTCCTTTTGATTCGCCAGACTCAAGTGTTGTGTGTTCATTTCGATAGTTCTGGGAATCGGGAGTTGGATGCATTGTGTGTTTGCACAAATTAATTAAGGAAAACAGTTTTAACCACCTGTCGGGGCAGCTGCCATGGATCTTAGAAGGTTGACGAGGTTAGACTTGTTGTTGGTGTGCGACGATTTGGGAGTTGAGGTGGACGAACGGATGAAAACGCCAGCTATCATAAAGGCGATTAACGATAGTGGCAATGATGGCAAAAGCATTGAGCTTGCTTGGGAGGTGATACAGGAACCACGAGAGCGTGAGCGTCGTGTACGTGTGCGAGAGCGTCGTGAACTTAAGAGTGAGAGTAAGCGTGAAGAACGCGAGAATGAACGGAAGCATGAGCTTCAAGAACTTACTCTTCGGTGTGAGCCTCACGAACGTGAGTATCAGGAACGAAAGCATGAGCAAAAGTATGAGAGAGAGAAGGCAGCACTGATCAAAGAAATACAGCATTGTGATCAGTTATTGGCACAGAGACAACGGCTGTCTGAGAATTCTGTAGGAAGTACAGAGCGAAAGAATGAGGAAGCATCTAGCAGATTTTCGCCAAAAGAGACGAAAAGAGTAGTGCCTGTGAGATTGGCTGCAGATTCATAAGTGAAGGGAAAAGGCTGGCTGCTAACGATGCCTTAGTGGCAACAGAGGCCGTTAAAGGCGGTAGTGAGAGCAACGAGGTGCTGTGACAACAGATGACTGTGGAGACAACTAGGCCAGCTGCGAACAAATTGGCACAGTTACCGCGCGTGTGCGTCGCTGGTAATGTTAGCGAGGTTGCTAGCGAAGAAAAGGGTACTGCTGACCCGACAGACGCGAGCACCCATGTAGAGCCAGATCTGCGTGCAGAAGTGAGGTGCGAACTGGACGATACAGTTGAGAGTAGTTCTCAGGATGGCGAGCTCCGTAGTCCACGAGAGAACAACTGCATTGTTCAGGGATCGGTGCGGCTCTCCGCCAGTCTAGATAGCCTAGAGAGGGATGATTCAGATATTAATCATTCGGACTGTGCGCGTGAGACAGTGATCGATACCGATGGACTGTGTGTCGACGCACAGCGTGAGCTGGGCAATGTAGTAGAGGGCAGTTCGCAAGAGTGCGAGTTGTCTAACTCGAGTAAAGCCTGCTGCATTGTGCCAGAGTCGGTTGGGCTGTCCGCCAGTCGAGGCAAAGTGAGAGTAGATTTAAATGTAAATCACTCAGACTGTGCAGGTAAGAGACCGATCCGGGCCGCCGAAATGTGTACCGGCCAGCACGAGGCACGAGGCGACATGAAAACGAGTGCAAGGAGAAAGCGCCGTAAAAAGAAGCGCGGTAAAGACCGAAAGACGGTAAATAATGTAGCGCCGCCAAAGATGGCGAGAACCCCAAATGGGCAGGGCGCGAGGAGAAGAAAGGTGCGGTCGTCACTGACGATGTTGACGCAGCCTAAACGTTCGAGCCACAGGTCAAAGGGGGACCGTGAAGCATGTTCTGCACGGATGCGGACAAAGGGCACGGGGCAGTTAAACTCCTCGTCATTCCGTAGTTCTTTTCAAAGCTCAGCGTGCAGTTCGAAGAAACGCAAGGTGGCAGGACGAGACCAGGTGGGGAGTAGCGACGCGGTCAATCGAGTTTGTGAGGAAAGCGGGGCGCGAGGACGCAAATTGGCAGGGGACTGTAACGTCTTGAAGGAGCTGATAGTGAGTCAGCCCTTTTGTTGTTCCTCCGTAGCCAGAGTAGCTTTGAAACCACGACCACCTCGAGTCCGACTGAAAGTATGAGTCAGTCGAAAACGTTTGGAAAAGGAGGCCAAGAGCGCTTCCGTAGAAATGAAGTGTTTTGTTTTATTTTTGAACATCGGAAAGTTTTCGCGAATTGAGACTAGGATTTCCTTCAATGTGTAAGGTTTGAGCTTTGTTTGTGTTTTCGTTTGAGAAGCTCCAAAATTTGAAGGATGCGTTTTAACTAAACCTGTAGTCTCGCGAGATGTTCATTAATAAGTATATAGGCTTTTTTTATTGTGTGTGTGTGTGAGTAACCTGAAGGTCAATGTTATCGTAGAAAGGCCTAGGGTAAAGCGCGTGTGTTATTTAACCTTCTTTCTTTTTAAGTGTTTTTGAATTTTCTAAGGTTAAGCGTGTAGATTTTCAGTGAGTGCATGATTTGCACTGAGAAGCGTTCTTAGTTCCATTAGCGCATGTCCTGTGTGGACGGAAGGAAGCAGATTTATGACTGGGTTGCTCGTGTGTGTTGAGGGCCGCCGTATTCTGACTTCGCTGATAAGTATGCGTGGAACGAGTTATTAAAAGACGCATTATTTTAAGGGTTCTGCGGAGTGTGTAAGTCCCGCAAGTTTAATTGTTCGTTTAAGTCACGTGTCCTAGGACTTTCAGGGAAGAAACGTGAGTAAGCGTAAATGAAAAGTTTGCCTACAACGCAAGTACGCGTTTTGTTTAATGACCACAAGGCTAGTGCGCTTGTGATTACGTACTTGTGAGGTTGACCAGATTGTTCAGTGGCACCAATACGTGCGATAAGTACGCCACTGCGATAGATTGGAAACATGCTGTTCGTGTAGATAGGCCACTTAAGCTATGTTCGGCTGTTTTCATTTGTTGTTTGCAACGTCAACGACCCTTTTGTTTTGCAGCAACAATAGTACTCTGGTCTTGTCGGCATTCGGGGAGAAATGGATAGCAGTTTGGAAGGGTGGTTGGAACTGTTTAGTCAAAATTGGGGAAATAAAAGATCAGGGTTCATTTTGACTCAGTAATAGCCTGGCGAGTCAGGGGTGAAGAGCCTGCGCTTGCACGTGGTGCAGCGCTGTGTTGTTTTGTTTGTTTGACGTCTGTTCTCCAGGGCCAAGGATACCGAAGTTCGTCATTCGAGGCTCGACACCAATACCCTGCAGGTTCTTTCAGCGTTCCTCATGGCCAGCGAATTGAGTTCACCGGCCATTCAGAACGATCGAGGGCATTTTTTTTTAAATTGGATATAGGTGCTGTTAGACATGGCGCCGTTTCCTGAGGCTACTTCGAGTTCCCCAAACCACTTCGAATCGCAGCACAGCTAATTGAGGAATGCAGAAGCAGGGGTGCCACATTCCTGAGGCAGGACACTTGCAAACAAGTTTGTACGCCGCCGGGATTAGAAGGTGCCCTCGGACAATAGAGCCCAATCTCCACCCCTCTTCGCCTTTGAAGAAGGCATTTGCCACCACTGCGGAGCCGTACCACCGGGAGCAGGTGGGCCCTCGTACAATGGAGCATGAGCGCCCCCCCCTTCTCCACCTTAGAAGAAGTGCATTGCAAGTCTGCGAGGCAAGACCGCAGAGAGCCGCCGGGTGTGACACCGCAACACGGGCGCCAATGATTGGCCGAAAATGGCGTCATCTGAGCGGACTCTCCCATTGGTCAAACATGACGCGACTTCCAGTCCTCGAAGGGTTTAAAAGAAGCATTCCAGAGAGACCAGAGCATTCCCCGATTCCCTGATTCACCTCTCTTGAACTTCTTGCCGCGGGCCGCAGCATCCGAGTTGCTGTCGGCCCGTAATGACTGCACGACTGGTACTTGACTCTCACCTCCCTGTATATAATGTAAAATAAATCCTCCCAAGTTTGGGTTTTCATCCCGAAGTCCGTCTTCTACCCCCACAGTGCGCATTGCGATCAAAGGTGCACTAGAATCGAGTAAATACGGTACTTCTACAGTCCCGCACGATCCTGTCACTAGCTAGTCTGATCCTTGCGGTAAGCGTCTCCTCGTTTTCATCATATGATCCCGTGAGGGTTGCAATTTGGTTTTTGTATACAAGTCTTGTTTGGCATGTTTTAAAGTGAGCATCGATTCGCCCCATATCAAGACGCAATCAATTAAACGCCACAGCAACGAGGTTTCCAAAGCAGGCGGAGCTGGTGCATACTTTGCTGGCAGCGTCGCTGCACCAGTTGCCATAGCAACAGCCATTTGAAAAGAGCATCTCACGAGTGCTGGCACACTGAGCCAATAAGAGGGCCCCTTGCACCATGACCTTCATGAATCTGACCCCCGATTTATTTATGTTTGCCCTTTCGCTATATGGCTATTGTAGGCGAGAAAGGCAGGAAGAAGAATTAAATTCTAGGCTTTTACGTGCCAAAACCACGATATGATTGTGAGGCATACTGTAGTGGGGCACTCCGTGTTAACTTTAACCACCCAGGGTTCTTTAACGTGCACCCAATGCATGGTACACAGGCATACTCGCATTTCACCTCCATCGAAATGCGGCCACCAGCGCCAAAGGCTCGGAACAGAAATGAGAATCTATGGGATTTTAAATGATACCGAAATGGCAGCGGTCAGCAGTGGGAAAGACTAGCTGCGGCTCTGTAAACTTCGGTGTTTTTCCACAACTTTGATTTTTTTCCTTGCCATCCACACTGACAATCTTCTTTTTTTTTTTCCCCCTAGGCACTTAGAGTGTGTTTTCAGTTCAATTGTTTTGATACAGCATAGATAAGGCATTGCAGATGCCAAAAGACAGTGGTTTTCCAAAATCAATATATTTTTCTTCATCATCATCATCATCAGCATCATCATTTATTTATTTACCCTTAAGGGCCTCTGATGGGGCATTATATAAGGGTGGGGTAACAAATGGTAACCACGGGTACCAAAAATAAAACACATTATTACAGATTGCAAGAACTGGCAAACACAGTAAACACACGAAAATGAAAAAGCCAATAAAAGGACTTACTACTGGGGCTGTGGACAATACTGGTGTGATAATAACGGTTCAAATTCTACAGAATTTGTTTCATTGGCGATACCGTCAAGAAGTACATTCCAATCCGATATGGCAGTTAGCAGAAATGATTTATTGAAAGCATTAGTTCAACCATGAATGCGTTGAACACTGTGACAAACAAACATCGTAATGGGCAGCAGAATTAGGCTCTCACGTAAATGACGAAAATGATAATATAGCTTATGAAAAAGGCAGAGACTTGCCATCTTACGATGGGATGCCAGGGGGGTTCGACCAATCAAAGCTTTGATGTTAGTAAAGCTCAACTGAGAATCATATTTGGATGTTATAAAATGAGCGACTCGATTCTGTATTGCCTCTAATGCCTGGATAAGGTACTCTTGATGTGGGTTCCAGATAGGGGATGCGTGTTCAAGTTTGGTACGGATGAAGTTTTTGTATGCGATTAGTCTAACCATGGGTGAAGCAAAAGTGAGTGATCGTCTGATGAAACCTAGTTATTTGGAAATGCTTGCAGAAAGCGACGTGATGTGCATTGACCAGGTTAGATTACTTGCTATTTCTATGCCTAGATACCTATAAGATTCCACTTATGATAGCGCGGTAGTCTTAAGCGTGTATGAGAAGTGTAGGTTAGATCTTTTACGACACACGTGCATAAACTTACACTTGCATTTAACTGTATGAGCCAGGTCGAACACCAATTTTGAATTAAGTTAAATCATGCTGCAGCAATGACTGATTGTTAATAGTAGAGATACATCAGTAGAGAACGCAATCATCTGCAAACAGTCTGGATGGTGAAATTTCAGCAGGAAGGTCATTGATAAAGATTAGGAACAGAAGTGGACCAAGAACAGAGCCCTGAGGGACTCCAGAGATAACGTTAGTAGGGGCAGAAGGATGACTTTCGACGACAGTAAACTGCAAACGATCAGTTAAAAAACAGTGAATCCATGAAAGTATCAGCAGGTCTAGTGAAAGGCAAGAAAGTTTAGTCATGAGACACTGGTGAGGACCACGGTCAAAAGCATTAGAAAAATCAAGGTAAATGATGTCAATTTGAATGGATGAGTCTAGGTTTAAGTGCAGGTCAGTCATGAATTCAAAAGGCTGAAATTCGCATGAAAAGTCAAACCAAAATCCATGTTGGTTTGAGAAGAAAAAGGAATTATTGTCCAGGTGCTTGGCCATTTGGGAGTAAATTATATGTTCAATAAGTTTGCATGCAATGCATGTTAACGAGATAGGACGATAATTTGAAGGATCGGAGCAACTTCCTGCCTTAAGAACTCTGCTTACCTTCCACTTGGACAGAATTTCGGCACTGGAAATAGACTGCATGAAAATGATTTGTAGTATGCGAATGGATATTACTTTTGTGCCTTTAAGGATTTTAGGAGATATGTTGTCTGGCCTAGGGGCACTGCATATCTTTAAATTAGCAATTATTTTATAGATTCCTTCTACCGAGATACTTACTGGTGGCATTTGAGCGAATTTGAGCTGAGTGGTATAGGAATATTAACAGCTAGTTCCTGGGTGAAAACGGACGTGAAGTATGCATTCAAAACATTAGAACAAAGCTCTTTCAGAAGGAGAGAACCATCCCGATATAATAAAGAGACATTATGCGAACCACTACGGTGGAGAGTTAACAAAGTGATTTTTTTTTTTTTTTTCCCCGGGGGATGTTAAGTAAGTCCTTGTTGTAGAAGTGTAGTTCTGTGCTCCTCAGCAACTTTGTATAATTATGCAGACGCTCTGAGTACCTTTCCCATTTTAGTGCTGAAATTGAAGCTCTTGGCTTCCCTGAACAACCGCTTTTTCTTGTTACACAATTTTCTTAATCAATTTGTAATGAATTTGTAAAGCAATTTTTGCAATGCAACCATCATGTTTCCCTTTAGGTTAAATTGATTATGTAAGAAGCAAAATGTTACTGCAGTGATGCTTTTTCTTTCTTGTTTGTTATAAAAGCTAGATGCAAATAAGCACTTGGCTATGGTGGGCAGATGGCATTGGTACTCCATTAGTATGTATGGCATTTCTACACTTGCTGCCCTGTATGGTTACTGTTAAAAAAGCAGGGGCGTTGCATTCACCAATGCATATGAGTGTTTGATTGGAATGGCTGATAGCATCTAGTGCAATGCCTGCGGTGCCAAGGAGACTATAGAACACCTACTGTGCTACTGCCCATCTTTTGAAAACGAAAGACATGACCTCTGCACAGCTCTAAGTTAGTTAGTTAGAAAACCATTCACTTTGAACAAGATCTTGGGACCATGGCCTTGCATATCGCAGCTACAAAACACCACAAAAGCGCAGCTGTAATTTTTGAAAGCTACCGAATTGAGTGACCATCTGTGATCCAGAATGAATAACCGTCAGTGATACAGAATGAACTGTTACCATGTTGGTGATATCCACAATAGATTCTCTTCTTCTCTTGATCTTTCCCTCCCCTTTTCCCTTCCCCAAGTGTAGGGCAGCCAACCGGGCTCAGTCCTGGCAAATCTCCCTGCCTTCCATTTATAATTTTCTCTTCCCCCCTCTCTCTCTCTCTAAAAAAGCAGCACAGAAATGAATTGCTGTATGACTATGAGAGAGTGCATGCCAAAGAATGTGCACACTTTGAATAAAGAGAACTTATGGTGAACGTATAAGATGGGAACCATTAAAAGTGATCTGTCACCCTTGTTAATTTTTTTGACTATTTTGCAAAGCTTACGAAATATAAATAAACAAAATTAAGAATCAATTTTTAAAAATGTTCACATGCCTTTCATTCAGCACTCTACACAAACAATCTGCCAGATGAATCCTTGTACTACAGAAATACAAAATCCAGCATTATGAAGACATGATGATTATATCAAATGCTTAATAAAACTGGCACTCATACACCCTTTTAATCTCTTCCTAGCTCAGCTCAATGTTAAAAGCTTACCTTGCAAATTACGACAAACTTGGGTTCGCAGGTGTAGTTTCCTGCCATATCAAGCACAGCTAGGTCAAAAGCTGGTGCAGAACCATTTTCAAATGACAGTTGGTCTTCAACTTCAGGCAGAACTTGCAGTTCATGTGCTGGCCCTGATCAGTGGGTAAATCAAATATACACTCACAAAAGTGAAATGTACCTAGACAAGGACATTATTCTCATAGCAACAATACCACCACCAGCACACAAAAGGCACATAAACTCACCAGGCAGTAAACGGATCTTGAGGGTCTGTGTGTTCTCGTCAAGGCCAGGAATTTTCACAGTCAAGTTGAAGCTCTTTTCATAAAACAAAAATACTAATTAGCATACAAAAAGCCTGTTTACAAGCACACAAAGTACAAATGGAGGACATCAAGAGTTCTTGTACCCCATGACCCTTGAAAAATAAGGAATCTTACCTTTCCAGAGTTTGACTCCACAATCCCCCTGGCTACAATGCCCTTGATAATCAGAGAGTTGCCTTTGGCTTGGACACCGTCATAGGACAATTCCAGGCCACTAGACAGAGCAAGAGATGAATGCAAATGCCAAAACAGCCACACAGTGAACAATGGCTTATGAAAATAAGTAGCTTACCAACTAAGTATATTTACGCTACAGCATGGTTGAAGGCACTTTGGTATTTCAATACCTAACCTATACAATAAACAGTTTTGCAAATGAAAGTTCACTGATAACCAATTCCCACACAGGAAAATGGCAAATGATTGTCGATGTAAGCAAAGGAACTCAACAGCTTACTTGGCCTTGAGCTCCGGTTTAAGGTCCGAAGATGGCTTGGTTGAGTTCCCATATTTGTCAAGAAAGTCTAGAGGAATCTGGAAAGGTGTGCCAACACGAAATGGCCCCTCCAGGTAACCTACGTTGAACTTGTCTGGCGCAGCCTCTGCAATTCAGCAGAACAGCCATGTGTGAGGTGACATCTTTACAAGAAAACAATGAGGCAATCCAGCACACAATCACGTGACATTCATCATGTATCATGGCCTTCGTAAATGAGTAGAACTTGTTGCTGGGCGAGCTGGTTGGGATCTAAAGAATACATCGTTGCACCAAAAAAGGAAAATAAAGACTTGGGAAGGAAGAGTACGAAACGAAACTCAATCTGAAACAGCGAAACAGCGCTCAATCTGTCGTTTCGTACTCTTCCTTCCCAAGTCCTTATTTTCCTTTTTTGGCACAACGATGTATTCTTTAGAGCCTTGTTAGGAATGGCCGTACCGGGTGGCAACATGCCAGCATTTCAGCCCGCTGCACATGTTCCAAGCCCACCAAACGAGGCACCCTTCCGAGAACTGCGGATGACCATGTTCTTACATTTATGTTTGCAAACGGTTAGTTGCATCAACATCAACCATGGAGTATTAAGCCGATGTGGTCTGTCAGGCAGCTAATCAGTCACAATTGCCGATAAAGTGACATAAGCTACATCATTTGTTAATTTCCTTGCCATGTCAGTGCCCTGTTGTCTGTGTTGGGGGATATCTTCTGCTGCGGTGACTAGATCTACACTGCGCACATGCTGCCATGTATGTCTCCGTCGCATAGAAAATACCAGAGGCTACTTCAGCTGAGGAGAACGATCATGTTCCTGTTCAAGTACAGACCTCAGATCAGTTAACAACAATGCACGAGCTCATGGCCAGAAATACCACCTGTGCCTTCTACTGTGTGAGGATGCACGACTCTCCCACGTCCCCTGATATCTTGTTTTCCCGCATAGCTCCCATCTCCTGCAATCCGGCTTCGCCGCATGGCTTGGTGCCAAAGGCAGTCGGTTTGACTGAAACGCACTGCGAGAGATGGCGTGAGTGTGGCTCTGCTAACGCCACCTAACAGCGGGGTTACTTAGGTGCAAAAAGGGGAAGGCTCTTTGGCCCGGAGTCCGCAAGCGGTGCGGAAGTTCTGCGTGTGCGCCAATCTATGCTTCTGCGAGATCGTCTCGTGAGGCTAACCCCGGAATGGACTAACATGTTCGTTCGAACGCTCCACCGTTCGCGTGACCGTACGCGCGAATTCCCAGGCCTTGGTGTCCAGCATAGGGCGAACATATTCGCTCGTTATCCAGTCGCGGTGAGTCGGACTTCCGCGATTTGTCGCACGCCCATCGGCATCGGCATCGGATAGCAAGTCAGTGAGCAGGCATCAGTCTATGAAAGGTGCAATAAATGCCATTGTGATTGTTTGCACTACTGTGTTGTCGTTCCTTTGTCCCAAAAGCACGGGTGAGAACCCCACAACTGGCACACTAATGTTATCAGCGAGATCATGCACGATGCACTTAATCAAGCACATCCTGAGCAGCAGCTTGCACAGCGCGTAATCTTACTGACAACGCCAGTGTGCCAGTAGAAGGTGCAGATGGTGTCGCCGGCCACGCGCTCACACACTGTTGTTAACAGATCTGAGGTCTGTACGTGAAGTGTTGGGCAGCATAGACTTCGCTGAACGTCAACAGCTGTGCTGCAGTCTGTGGTACCATCACAGACGATGACATCATTGCCCAAGTAAATGGCAATGACCATGGAGTGGAACATGATGGTGACGCAGATGAGGAAGAGGGAGTACCGATGCAGCCTTTGTCATCACAAATGATGGAAGGACTGAATAACGTACAGCTCTTGGTCAGTTTTGAAGAGTATAAGAAAGATGCTTTCCAATACATTCGAGCTCTTGAAGGTTGATCACTTTCAGAGAAAAAAAGCAGAAAATGATCACGGCAATCCGTGATCAAGAAAATGATCACGAATTTTTGTAAATAAAGATGATGGTTTCAGAGGTGCTCTCACTTCTTTAATCATCAAATATAGCCGTCTGTTGATTTTACTTGAAATTTATCCTTTGTGTAACTTCTTCTGGTTGCCCCTATTCATATACTTCATGATTGGTTTACACCCGCAATACCACATAATGGTACACCCTCATTTTTATTCTTTTGCTAAGGGTACAAACAAAAGAACACCATACTGCTGGCATTGTGAAGAAATGTCGAACTTCCATTTCTTGGATGAATATATCTGTATTAACCACACTGAAAATAAACTCACAACGTATGCAAGTAGGATGCCCCCACCTTAACTTTTCTTTAAAATTTTTCTGGCTGTTGCGTCAAGTTTTATGCATTGACCAAAACTGTTCACTTCGAGCAAAAAAAATTAATATCTGTATCCTAATTAAAGCAAATGCATGCGTCATTTTTCCTTATCAAAATATGCGATATGCAAGTACTACTATTCAAACTATTCAATATGAAATTATTCAACCTAAGCACTATTTGCTTCAAGTTCAATTCAAGCCTAAACTTCGCCCATCCCTACTCATTTTACTTCTTCACTAAGGAATCTATATGCATTTTTCATTGCCAGAAACAGTTGCAGTCAGAAATAAGGAAAATAATTTATTTTACAGTGCTTCAAGATCAACTATAGTCAAATTTCAATATAACGAATCACGCGGGACTGCCGAAAATTGTTCATTGCTCTGAAAGGTCATTATAGCGAAAGCCGGAAAATTAACCATTCCACCCATCACTCTATCCCTTCAAAAGTTGTCACCACTTGAGATATCCATGAAAACATCGCTGCTGGCTCTTGACCCATCCTGTCACTATTTCCCATAAATTTTGCCGCCACGCACCACTCTAGCACCGTATAATAAGAGTGACCCACACAAAGCAGACGCTGACGCTGAGAAAACTACTGACAAAAAGGAAGCTCTATGTCGCCTCAAAAGCATAATGCTTCTTGTTTGTTTTTACATTTCTTGACGTGGACACTGCAACTATTTCACTAGAGGCGGACACCTGAATCTACAGTAAAGCCTCGATAATTTGAAGGCCGCCAGACAATGAAAACTCTTCAAATTAAGCAGATATTCAAATTACCCGAAGTGAAGAAAAAAAAAGAAATCAAGCAAGAACTTGCCTGAGAAAGAAATCACCTTTATTTTTCATGTCTGAGAAAGATTACTTGAATAATCACTGATGCAGAATTGCTTACTACCATTAGTACTATCACAGTACTACCGTTTAGAATGTACTTTTTCCGAGCTCCAGCCAACTACAGTTTAACAATGTTTCACTGTAGAAGCCCAAATTCCCCGAGTTTTCCCTGAGTATTTCCAGGCACACCCAATTATTTCCAGACAATTTAAAATCCCTCAGAACTCCCTGTTTTTCCGGTTAGTAGGCGCCCTGACTGCTAGGCTACACTTGCCTGTGAGGAGCATGCACTCGCAAAACACTCACTGCCTCCATAAGAAATCAGCAGGGGATTTCCTAAAGTTTGTTAATCGAAAAAGTTTGTTAATTTGGTGCTCGTAGTAACGAGATTTCACTGTATTCTGCAAAGTAGAACTCAGCACCAAGACAGCTTTTCACTGCTTCTTCCAGTGCTAAGACAGGTCACAAAGTGTGAAATTTAATAAAGCAGGAAACATGCACATAGAGCTTTGCCACAAAGCTCACACCATCTTTCAATAACCTCCTGCCAAAAGGCACCAAATAGCACAATTTCAAAACAGCAGTCTTTGAGCAATGACATGCTGCCAGTAGAACACAGACTGCAACGAACATGGCTTCAAATACTGAAGAAGTGCTGCCATCTATGTAGTAGTAAAACACAAAAAGCGCAATACCGCATTTTTGCACATACAGTCAATGATTGATTATCTGGAAGACACGATTTCTTAAACATGCCCAATAATTCAGACACCTTCGCGGCACCACCCGCACCCCACAGAGTCAATGTAGAAGAATGTCTGAAATTTCGGACACAAGAAACCTTTGCCATCTGATTTTCCGGACTTTTTGGGATTGCCGCAGGTCGCATACGGGCACTACTGCCGCCATTTTTATTGTTTCACCACCTCGAACCGGCGCTCTCGCATGCAGACCGGCTGGCAGCCGTAGCCACCACCCCGGTAATGCTAGGTCTAGCTACTTCACAGTTCGCTACCAAGCTCCTTACTGCTCTGTGCCATGCTTTTCATTGAAACAATGTGCCACTGTTAGCAATGGGACCGACTCCGTCTTAGTGATCCTCGCCGATGGCTTCGAAGCTCGAAAAGCACAGCACGTTGCATAATGCCGGTTCCAGAAAGTCAGCCTCGCCTCAATACTGTAGTGTTACACAATGAAGGATACGAAAATGATTGCGGTGAAGCATACCAAATGTGAGAAGGGGCAATTGTCGGAGGACATGTTATGTTTACCTTAATTATACATGCGTGCCCCCACAGTCTCCTAACACAGTATGAACATCGATACGGCTAAATTTTACTGGCAGGCTTTTAGAGCTATTTCAGGCATGCCTGTAACGATTTGAACTCTTGGGGGCAGTAAAAGGCATGCATCCATTTTTTCGGACATTTTCGCGGCCCCTAAAGGGTCAGAAAAATCAGGCATTCACTGTATAAACCGGAACAAAAATGCTGAACATTTAACAGTAACAACGGGTTGTAGATCATATACGAATTTTGCCTTGAAGTGGGGCTTCATGGCAGCATGGAAAGGATAATTAGCCTTAACGTGTCACAGCATCATGGTGCACGCTTATGCCACAACTTAAGGCCAGCTTCTCCACCATTCGGATTTGTTATCTGCTGGGAACCCCACCCTTGTGTGTTGAAGTTCCTTCCCCTCTTCCCTCCATGTTCACCTATTCTCCTCCCCTTTACGGATCAACATTTTACATTTAGTAGTTAGGGACTAGTGTATGTGGCGTCAGCTAACTAAACTCGGATCCACATGAGCTGCTCTCAACGACTGCCCTATTGCAGCAGAAGCTGATGGTAAAGCTTTCCGACAACAAAGTAAATCAGGATTTGAGCTTGCAGATTCTGTATCACGTGTTCATACATACGTTTCCTGTGTCCGCTGTGCTCCCTCAGTTAGCACAAAGTGCTTTACGATACAGCTCGGTCGCATTTGCGCCATTGCCGTTGCCCATCTGCACTGTCATCCTCTGTCGTACAAATGCTAGCTGCGAAGTGGTCCAATTCAAGTCACATGTCACGTGACTGATTCGTCCGCGATCATGTTCACTGTGTGATTCCAGCTTTGTTAGCATCACCGCTAGCGAAAATGCAACGTGGACGAGTCGTGCATTCTTGAATGAAGAGATTTTGCAAGGATTTTAGTCTTGTTGTATGCAGTTATTACTGCGGGTTATACACACGGATATTTTTTTTTTCCAGGCTTTTTTCACTGGGAGTGCAGGTTCTGTGTGGAAAAATTGGGTAAATGCAGCTTCAGAGCACTGAAACTGTGCAGCCATCTATGCAGTGGAAGAAAAACTAACTGGATGCAGGCTGTTTGTCCAAATTGCTTTCAAATCGTTCAAGTCCAAATAACCAAATGATTCATCCGACTCGCAAATCAAAATTGCATGGTATTGCATTGAGGAGCAAGGCTCATCCAAAGCACAGTTCGCAGATATGCGCTTCTGTGAACCATCTCAGCCAAATTTTGCAGTCGTGCGCAGCATGCGGATCTTGCAAGCAAAGTGCAAAGTCACCTTTCTCTCAAATGCTTTCTTTTTAACAGAAGCCCACTCCCCACTCTTTTCTGGACACCTTATTTCATAATATGGCAGATTTCCATATGCAGCTACTATATACCAATAGCTGACATCAATCAAAAGGTGAGTTTGGATCAGTGAGCTTTTTCCTACTGTTTGTGTGTATATTTATTGACGCAGTTTAATAAGTAGGCTGAAGTAAGCTGAAGATCTGCTTTTGAATCTCTGTACTAATTACAGTCGCCAACCGATTTTCCGGACTCCGAAAATTCGAACATGCCCGATTATTCGGTCAGCTTCGCGGCACCGCCATTCTACCCATAGACCATAATGTATAACAACTGCCGAAAGTTCGGACACCTAGCAACCTCTCGTCTGATTTTTCAGACACCCCTTGAGCCAACGGAGAGCACCATACGCCGACTATGACCGGCGCATGGTTCGACTTGCTGAACGCCATTTTTGTTTTGAACGGAGCCTCCTTGCTGCCCCACGAAGTGGCGCTACTGGAAATCCCCACTCATCATCCTCGTTTCTAGAAGTTCGATAGAGTGGCTCTACAGCAGTTCCGGTTTCAGCTTAGTAAGCCATGTCAAGACAATCCAGCAGCTGATTTGTTTCTTCGCGCACGACGCTGAGAGCAGGCCGCGTTTTTCGTTTGTGCGACTGGTGTCGGCACGGTGGTGTTTGCTTTGTGCGCTGTGTCGAGGGTTCGGTGATCCAACGCGGCATATGGAAACATTGCGTCAAGTGTAATGGCGCCGACAGTGCCCGCACAGACTGCGCTGGGGAATGCCGGCACACGGGTGCCGGGAGGCCTAAGATTTGTTGCCTTCCGATGTGCTCCCTACTGACAAGGAAAATGTTCTGCCGAGACCTGCGCAGTGGTTGCATGCGACTCCGAACACCGTCTCATTTGACAGTTTCACAGGTGCCGACACTGCTGTACTGACGTGCGCAGAACTCGACGATGGCGAGATCATTTGTCAGATTTCTGCTGCACCGCCGGACGATGACTCTTGAGTTGGAAGATGACGCACCATGTGCTACGCTGCCGTCGCATGCGGAGCGTGTACAAGCAGTGACTGTGCTTTCAGCCACCTAAATGATCGTACGACCCTCTCCGAGATCAGGCTTATCTGATTGTGCGTAAACAGAACGGCGTGCAACTGCGCATTCACGATTTTGTCAAGCCTACTGCCGAGCCCGAATAAGTGCGTGGAAATAAAGGATTTCATTTTTGTTTTCTTAATCTGCTTTTTCGGACACCTGTTTATTCGGACATTTTCGCAGTCCCCGTGAGGTCGGAATAAAGGGTCGGCGACTGTACATACTTCTGAAAGAAGCCAACTATTGCCTGCTTACAGTCAGCCGCAGCCACCTGCATAGGAATTAAACTTTGGCCACCCTATTTTATTGGTGCCGTAGCTGTCAGGTCTCACTAATTCCGACTAGTTTTGAACACTCAACTAGCCTCAAACCCCGCGAAACTTCAGGTCAGGCCAGACACACACACTTTTCAGCGCACGCTCACCCCTGGCCACTCCTGGTTAGACACCTTGGCCGACTTTGCTTTGTAAAAGCGCTTCAAAATGCGCAAGTTGGATATGCCTACTATCCATTGCCCAAGCAGGTGCAGGAAAAAACCGGTCCGCACCACGCAGCACAGCCAGAACAAGCATATGAGCGTGAGCACAAACTTCGTGTCTTGCAAACACTGCAACTGCATTCAGCTGCGTTCCGTTATGTAGTGTAGATACTGCGGCCACTGTAGGTGCCGCAACAAGTCACTGGCTGAGCACACTGCAGCTAGCTAATGACAACCCAGTTTGGCGCATCATAGGCGTCAAACTCGGAAATACAGCCGCCAACTGATTTTCCAGACTGTGCGGGCACCGAAAAATAGTCTGAAAATTCAAACCGTCTAAAAAACGCATCCCCTCCCCCCCCCCCCCCAAATATATATATTATGTTTAGAGCAGATAAAAAAAATATCTAATAGCGCCCTGCATCACACAACACTTGGAGGCAATCAGATTTTCTTGGATTTGCGCAAGACAGACGTCGTCTCGATACACACTCTGACAAGAGCGTCACCACATTGGCAATCTCAGTTGCCGGAGATCACCATGGAGCTAGAAGAAACGAGCCGCGTTTCTTCGCACCACTTGGCTCTCGTGACAACACATGAGGTGGTGCCAATCACACAAAAAGATGTGACACCTCCGACACACACCTGCGTTGTTGTGGACATGCCACGTGGTAATAGCAACCTAAACAAAAAAAAATATGGATCCCGCATAACCGCATTCACTCAAATAATTGTGCACTTTTTTCCCAATAAAACGGATCCAAAAAGTGCGTGCACATTAGAATCAAGTACGACCCTAAATCTGTGTTACCATATTACTATTGACATTTCAAAATGGCCGCCTCGTACGCGCTTCAAGCCTAACTGCCGTAGCTTCCTCTATGCACTCTAGTACGTGTGCTTAGGTTAGTCCACCGTTCATCTTCCCGTTTTCTGCATTTGCTTTATCAGCATGGAAATGCCAACTGCGAAGACACGCTGAGTGTTCATCACCCTGCTGCAATTTAACGGAAAGTGATCAGATGTGCGGAGACAGGTGGAAATCGCGCTGCATCACAGCCATTTAGATTTACTGAAACTTGCGTGCTGGAGTGGCGCAAACAGGAAAGGCGTTCTACTCTGGCGGCTGCTGCATAAGCACAGCCGTGCGGCCCCCATCTTAAAAGCGATCTGCGATGGAGACAGTCTATGCATCTAGGTGCACCGGGCTGTGTTCTTGTCGCTTGGTTCACATTGAAGCAAGAGGCCACAAAAAGTTCATTTCACACAATCCTGCTACTGCACTTTCTCACTCTGGCGTTCTGATAAAAAGTTCCGGCGGTCATTGAGTGAGACGTGTTCATGTTTGCTGGTGCCTGCATGATACCATGCTTGTTATACCCCTGTAAAACAGGCAAGTTAAGTGCATTTACGGGGAGTGAACTTCGGCACCTTGAGTGACACTTTAGGCTACGCAGTGCTAAACGGGAAAACAGAGTGCACACGCAGTAAAAAAAAGGTGACAACAGACTAAGAGCGCGTTTTTGAAGCTGTAGATTAAAAAGAAAAAAACTTACAAAATGTTATTGTTTTACGTTGTATTATAAATAAGAAGAAACTTATTCTATTTTTTCTCAACAAAAGACTAAGTGAATTTTTATTATAAGAGTGT
Organism: Dermacentor albipictus; assembly: GCF_038994185.2. Classification (NCBI taxonomy): domain Eukaryota; kingdom Metazoa; phylum Arthropoda; class Arachnida; order Ixodida; family Ixodidae; genus Dermacentor; species Dermacentor albipictus. The sequence goes on along the minus strand of NC_091825.1, from coordinate 161,149,891 downwards.
TGCAAGTCAATCCCGTCCAAGACAAATGCCTAGCCAATCCAGAAGAACATGGCGGCGTGCAACAAGGCAACATTTGATCCTGCAAGAACAGGATATAAGTGAATTCTGTTCTCATTAGTTTGTTAAGAACTGTTCAACAACTAAAATGAACGTCTGTGTCCTTTCACTATGCATTGCATTTGTTCCATTGACGCCGCAGTCGCCAAAGTTATGCACTGGGGCAGCAAAGTGCCTTCTGTGAACGCACTCCAACCAGAGTACACTCTTCTGCAGGTACACTCTGCTTGCGATTTCAGATTTTAAAAAGTGCACTTAAACTGAGTGACACTCCCCGTAAGTGCACTTAACTTGGCCGCTTGGCAGGGGTAATAAAGGGAAGCTCAAGAGTCTGTCAAATTCAATAAGATGCTCATATACGGAAGCGGGAACCTTATAAACCATGCACGCAAAATTCTGGGCGGAATTTTTCGCTTGGGAATGACGTAATCACCGGTTAAAATTGCGCTGTTGCTCCGCCCCCCGTCGAGCGCCACATGCTGCGCTGCTGACGTTGACGATGCTAGCGGAGACCAGAAACCGCGGCGTAGTGACATCAGCACTGGTGTTCCGTTCCTTCGCAATCTCCTCGACCGTGCCTGACCGCGCTTGTTTCTGCATGCCTGCCGTCATAACCTGCCTCGCTCAAGCCTGCATTCCTTTGTTTGTGTGTATGTAGAGTGGTAGTTGATGTGCATAGCGTCAATTGAAGTGGTGGGCCGGTCATGCCGGCATTCTGTGAAGCCTACGGCTGCACGAACACCAGCGGCTGCGACGATGATCCATTACTCCCTGCAAGACAAGAAGCTTGCAGCTAAGTCGGAGGCTGCTGTGAATCGAAAGAATTTCACGCACTCAAGAACAACAGTGCTGTGTTCTAACCACTTCCATGACGACGATTACTACTAGAGTTTATCAATTATGCGTGAATTACAGTCGCCGACCGTTTATTCGGACCTCACGGGGACTGCGAAAATGTCCGAATAAACAGGTGTCCGAAAAAGCAGATTATGAAAAAAAAAAGAAATCCTTTATTTCCACGCGCTTATTCGGGCTCGGCAGTAGGCTTGGAAGAAATCGTGAATGCGCCGTTGCACGCTGCTCCGTTTACGCGCAATCAGATAAGCCTGAATCTCGGAGAGGATCGTACGGTCACTATTAGCGGCTGAAAGCACAGTCACTGCTTGTACACGCTCCGCATGCAACGGCAGCGTAGCACATGGTGCGTCATCTCCGGCAGTGCAGCAGAAACCTGACGAATGATCTTGCCGTCGTCGAGTTCTGCGCATGTCAATACAGCAGTGTCATGTCAATACAGCGCATGTCAATACAGCAGTGTCAGCACCTATGAAACTGTCAAATGAGACAGTGTCCGGAATCGCAACGCAACCACTGCGCAGGTCTCGGCAGAACATTTTCCGCGTCAGTAGGGAGCACATCGGAAGGCGACAAGTCAATTTAGGCCTCCCGGCAACCGCTTGCCGGCATTCCCCAGCGCAGCCTGCGCGGACACAGTCGGCGCCATTAGACCTTTGACGCGATGTTTACGTATGCCGCGTTGGCTCACCGAAACCTCGACACAGCACACAAAGCAAACACCACCGTGCCGACACAAGTCGCACAAACGAAAAGCGCGGCCTGCTCGCAGCGTCAGCGAAAAAACAAATCAGCTGCTAGATTGTCTTGACATGGCTTACTAAGCCGAAACCGGAACTGCTGCAGAGCCACTCTATCTAACCAGGCAGAAACGATGATGATGAGCGGGGATTTCCAGTAGCGCCACATCGTGGGGCAGCAAGGAAGCTCCGTTCAAAACAAAAATGGCGTTCAGCAAGTCGAACCATGCACCGGTCAGAGTCGGTGCATGGTGCTCTCGACCGAGTTGGCTCAAGGAGTGTCCGAAAAATCAGACGAGAGGTTGCAAGGTGTCCGAACTTTCGGCAGTTGTTATACATTATGGTCTATGGGGAGAACGGCGGTGCCGCGAGGCTGACCGAATAATCGGGCATGTCCGAATTTTCGGAGTCCGGAAAATCGGTCGGCGACTGTAGTGAGAGTACGGCTTTCTGCTAGCAGGCTTTAAAGCTAAATGCAGCACGAAAAGGTCGGGGCAACGAACGCACAACTGCGGGACGGGTGCGGGCGGACTGATGGTAACTGGTCTTGGAAAACCTTATGAATATACGAACTCGTCCAAACCTGGATTTTGATTTATTGTTAGCTCCTTCATTTTAGCACGCTGAACGGAAGGTACATGTTCATCTCCCACCCTTGACACAAGTTTCGTCGCACACCGCCGTTAATTTTCTATCCGCACATGTGTTGTGAAACAGCCAATATGCAGCTACCATAATGCAGTGCAAGTGTAAAGTTTTCATGTGTTTGAAAGCCGGCGCACAACAGGACGCTGCGCTCCCCCTCGCACACAGAAAGAAACTGGCTGTTTCACGTAGCCAATGGAATTGGCCGCCTTTAGGGCTCCGGTTATGAGTAGCGTGCGGGTGGCGCGCTGATGAAGGCCATTACACATGCTAGAAGAGCCGGAAAACTTTTCCCGCATGTAAACCGTCTATGTAGATTGGCGACAGCTTTGGGGCAGCACACAAATGCGGACGATCGCATCCCTCCTTATGTTCCACGAGGAGGCATGCAGGAACATAGCAGTACAGTTGTTTGCCCGGAAACGAACTCACTGGATCGCTGAATACAGCTTTGCAAAAAACATGCTCACCAAAAAACATTTCTAACACGAGGAGATCCTAACACTTCGCTTTCGTTCAAGTCGGAAGTACTGCTTGATACCAGCATCTTTTGCTTCTTGGAGAGGCCGGCTACGTATACATGTAGTGAGCAACGCCGAACTCCTTAAAGAAATGCAGGCTCTCGAAATTTACCATTACCGTCTCACCAAACCACAGCGCCAAACCACCTTGCGCCGTGCTTCATGTGTGGCAGCAGCGGCCGGTCCGGACAAATGCCAATGTTCATGTCACGAGGCACACGACCAATCACAGGCGAAAACAGGGCGCGCGAGCTGCCCGAGTATGCTGCTGCACTTTTCGTTGAAATACAATCTGTTTGCATTTTCTTTCGCTCAATTTCGATGCGATATTCGAATTCGGAGGGTTGCAAACCATTACGTACAGATCTTCACTCATTTTTTCTGGAAAACTCTTCAGCTTCCCTTTAATTTAGTTAAGTGAATATTCAAAAGTTTATACATACAATAAAACTACTGTCCTTACTTTTCATATAGCTGTCTACTAATTTGCTATCGCAATCGATGTTTCACCTCTCCGGCGAAACTGGAACTTCATTTATTATAACTATAGTGCATTGGGAGAATGAGAGAATTGTATTTCCGTATGAAATGGTGAGGTGCGCGGTACTGTAAAGGCATTTTCTTTCTTTAGGTCACAGCAAACGGGTGCGCGCCACTGTCGACGGTGTTTCTTTTTCCCCCTTTTTTTGTAGTCACGAAAAAACAGGTGCGCATTAGAATCGAGTAAATATGGTAAGTGACTATGACGTTACTGCTGACCGAAAAAAAGAAAGAAGAAATATAGCCAGCCCCTGGAGCCCTACGTCGGCCAAGGAAGTTTGGGAATGGACTCCGTAACTGAAAGATGTCTCTAAAGCATGCACCTCCCAATTTTGGAGGCTACAGAACGGCCCACTGGAAGCCAAGCCAGCAGAAAATCCAACATGGTGGCATCCAAGATTGGGTAGCATGACTCGGAATGAGCGATTTAGTTCGGAAAACCGAACTTTGGGCCTAAATTTGCCCGAAAAATTGGTCAGGAAGATGCATTAGCTCTATGGGTACTATGACGGTGTAATTATGGTCTGCAATATCCATCAAGTCCAAATTTTTGGAGTCTAAAATATCCATCGGCAACTGTAGTGGCATCTAGTGTAGTGAACACGCAAAATCAGATTTGAACCGCGGGCCACAGTGAAGTTCAGTGGGTGGAGCATTGTGGGCACATACCACTCCGTCATAGCCTTTGCGGTGTAAAGCATTGAAAAAGTAGCGGAAGCACCGCAAACTGTGTGTTTGATTGTGTATAACTCATATTCTGCTCAATGCATTGAAGAACTTTTTTGAAGTACAGTAAAGCCTCGGTGATACGAATCTTAAGGGTGTGGGGGTTCAACACTGCGTGCTGCTAGGGCTGAAGGCGAGCTCCGGATCTAGCACCATGCAGTCGCTTTGTGTTACTCCCCAACCATTAGTGCGGGAATCGCGGCTACGTCGGGTTCAAACGAATAAGGCAACCAGCGACGTAAATTGTAATAACGTCTATTGCTACCGGCAATAAAGAACACTGGCAGAGGGACGTTGTCACAGAGTGCATGCCCGCGCCCCTCTCTAGATGGCCGCCATTGCCACAGCAGCAGCAACGCCGCTTGCACGGCGATGGGGAGGAGAAGTTCCCATTGTCCCTGATCTCGCCAGACCGGTTTGGTCACGTGTGTCGGCTGAGCGCGGCGGCAGGACGAGGCGGCTCGGCGAGCGGGAGAGCAGCTTGGAGGACGAAGGAGCGGGGTCGTGCACCGGGGGTGTGGGGATGCGCGACCCTCGCGCCTCCCCTGATAGCTTGTTTTCCCGCATAGCCCCGTCTCCGTGCGGCGTCGCCGCGTGGGCCGCGGCGTTGGAGTGGTACAAGCGTGGTGCGAGAGATGGCGCGAGCGTCGCGCCGCTGCGCGGTTACTTGGGTGCGGGAGAGACAAGGCGCTCTCTCTTGGGTTCCAGACAGCCAGCGGGACGCACGTGCTGTGCCGCACGTGCAGGGGCCCTCTTTCCCGGCGGGTCGGCGCACGGCGGGGGACGTCTCCCGCGTGCGCGCCGACCGATGCTTGCTCGTACCGACTACTGCGGAGAATCCCCACATCACCCCACATCTGGCTGCCCAACGTGGGACTCTTGGAGCATCGGACGATAATTTTAAGTGCTGCTTCGTTCGAGACCTTTGTTTGAACCGAAGCATAGGCCTAGCGTGGATTTTGATCGCTAGCGTCAGCGGCGTGCTTTCTTGAGCGAGGCGGCAGTGGCTGTAGTGTGTTTGAACATGTCAACATACTAAGCCTCGTGGGTGGTCCGAATTTCTTATGTAAATAGCTTCTTCTATCTCTTTGACTTGGATGAAGTCGCGGCTCTGGGAGCCGGGTGGCCGCGGGCCACGGGTGCCACTACGGGCTGACTGGTATTGCGGCCTGGCACCGGGCGCTCCGACACCGTCTGGGACGGTGGGCGCCGTCAACTCGGATGCTGTGTGCACCGAGCGGAGTAGGACCACCTCACAGAGCTGACGTCTCCTCGCGGCTGCCTGTTTTGCGCCCATTTTGGGTGTTGTTTGTTGGATGCCGGTTGTTGTCAGAGTAGCGACGCTTTAGGCCTAAGGCTTTACGAAGCTGCCTGTCGCACGTGGAGGGACACAACCTGGTGGACCGTGGCGTTGAAGTGTTGCAAGTTGCTTCGCTAATTCTATTTAGCCTCGCACGAATTGAAATTACTCGTTCGACTCAAGAAAGCGAGCTTCGTTCACATGAACTTAGCATCTGAGTAGCTGCCCGATCTTTTGCTAGCCGAGTTGAACATCGTACCACGTGGGCGATGCGCATGCAGACTTCCTCTCCCTTGCACTACTTTAGTGTTTGCCGAGTGTGTTGAGCTTACGCAGCGTGATTGGAGTCACGCCTGTTTTGCTGTCATCTGCACATCGCCTGCGCTGCTGCCTCGGACTAGGATCGAGCCGCCCCAGGCAATAGTGATGCTGTGGCCGCTGCGGCGCAGCGACTTCGGCGGCGGAGAAAAGAGCCGGCGATCACCGACAGCTTTAGCGGCTCGCCAGCAGGGGGCGTCGGCACGAGCGACGCATGCTCGTGCCGATTACTGCGTCGCCATTTCCGGAGTCCTGGCCTGGGATAGTGCCATCGAGTCTGCAGAGCTGCTGCTGTGACCAGTGGACGCCAGCGGTGTACCCCAAGGACAATGTCTGCTCACATATTAGGGACAGCGTGGGGACATTTTCTCGGCGCGGCCACTGTTGCATGTGCCATCTTGCTCGTGAAGCACGGGTTGATGTTAGACCATGTAACATGTTTGGCCGGAAAAAGTAGTGATTTAAGGTTGGGGGGATGTGGGGATGCGCGACTCTCATGCGTCCCCTGATATGTTTTCCCGCATAGCTCCCATCCTGCAATCCGGCTTCGCCGCGTGCCCTGTGTGATGCCCGAGGCAGTCGGTCTGGTTGAGGCGCAGTACGAGAGATGGTGCGAGTGTTGCGCTGCTAACGCCGCCTCCGGCGGGGTTACTCAGGCGCGGGAAAGAAAGGCTCTTCCTCTTTGGTGCGGACTGGCCAGCAGCGCGGACGTGCCGCGCGTGCGCCGATCCATGCCTCTGCGAGATCATCTCGTGTGGCCGCTTTCAAACGCGCCACCGTTCGTGTGACTGTACACGCGAACGACCAGGCGCTGGGATCCAGCATGGGGCGAACATATTCACTCGCTATCCGGTCGCGGTGAGTCGGACTTCTAGATTTGTCGCGCGCCCATCGGCATGTTTTGTGGATAGCAACTCGGCTAACAGGCATTGATCTATGAAAGTTGCAATAAATACCCTTGTGATTGTTTGCACTACTGTGTTGTCGTTCCTTTGTCCCAAGAGCGCAGGTGTGAGAACCCCACAAATTGTACGAATTTGTATCACCCTGAAATTCGTACCAGTCATGATCATATCACTGATTTCACTGCAGTCCAATCTAACTTCAAAGGCATTTCACGACTTCCATTAAAAAGAGGTTCATGGTCTCTTTAAAGGGTTAAAGGATTTTGTAAAATGAAAACAGCAACTTCCTCTTTCTGTTATCTTCCTCTTTATGTGCTTTTATCAATTCCCGTAAGTGACACACGAAAATCAATCTTACCGATCACTGTGAAACGAATCTTGAACGACGGCAGCTCCTTGCCAGACGTCATTGCTGTGGAGGAGTCACTCAACATGGCTTGAAGGGTAAGTGTGTGGGCACCCAAATTCTGGATGTTCTCTGTAAAAGGAAAGTCAGTGCTACTGCAGTCAGAGAATGAAGCGAGCTTTTCACACCAAGAAGGAAAATTAAAGAATGCAAATAGCCAACATACAGTTGTGTTCCAATTTAGAATGTTTGCACCAGCTGTACAAAACATGCTGAAAAGCATTAATGTGAATGCAGACCCACACACACTTAAATTCAACACAATTCTTAGTTTACAAGGTTGTCTAAAGCAGAGTGTAGGAACGAAAAATTTTTTGTTTTGTTTTAGTTTCGTTCCACAGAAAGAAAGAAGTTTTGTTCGGTTCTGCTATAGAACAAAAAAAAAAATTATCGCAACGGTTAATAACGGTTTTCATCCACATGCAAAAATTTTCCGAGCATAGTAATGATAAAAACACAGTATTTATTTTTCTAAATAAGTAAATTACGAATTCTGAGATCATGCTCAGTGGCTTGAGTCAAGGCACTGAGCACGATCTGAAAAGCAGCCAAGGCACTGAGCACGATCTGAAAAGCAGCACGCCATCAAGTGTACTCACGAACGTGCGAAACTGCTTTTCCAATAAATTGAAATTAAACATAAAGAAACAATAAAGCTTTGATAACAAATAGTCATATGAGTAGAAAAGAAAACGATAACTTCTTCAGCCCGCAAGCCCTGTGTTTTTGATACCATGCCTATCTGCTAGTGCACTGTGCACTTTCTAGATGGTGTTCACAGGTTGCACACTTGCACCTTGTGGGGATGCGCGACTCTTGCGCGTCCCGATGTTTTTCCCGCATAGTGCGCCTCCTGTAGTGCGGCTTCGCCGCGTGGCTTGCGTGATGCCCGCGGCGGTCGATATGGTTGGGGCGCAGCGCGAGAGATGGCGCGAGTGTTGCGCTGCTAATGCCGCCGACAGGCGGGGCTACTTGGGCCCCAGGAGATGAGGTGCGGGGGGTCTCTTCCCCGGCGGGTCGCCGAACAGCGCGGACATTCCGCGCGCACAGCGACCGCTGCATCTGCGAGACCGCCTCACGTGGCCGCCTTCGAACGCGCCACGATTTGCGTGACCATACACGCGAACGACCAGGCGTTGGGATCCAGCATGGGGCGAACATATTCGCTCGCTTCCGGTCGCGGTGAGTCGGACTTCTAGATTTGTCGCGCGCCCATCGGCATGTTTTGTGGACAGCAACTTGGCTAGCAAGCATTGATCTATGAAAGGTGCAATAAATGCCCTTGTGACTGTTTGCACTACTGTGTTGTCGTTCCTTTGTCCCAAGACCACGGTGTGCGAACCCCACAACCTTGGAATAGTTCAGGTGTCCGCCTCGATTGAGACAGGCGCAGTGTCCACCGCAAGGAATGTGAAAAACAAACAAACAAGAAGCACTGCGCTTTGGAATTGACATGGAGCTTCCTTTATGTCAGTAGTTTTCTCAGTGTCTGCTTTGCACCCGTCACTCTTATTAGATCATTTTAGTTTAATGTACGCAATACCATTGCATATGCTATGAAATAGGGAGTCATCATTGCACATGCGCAGAATGCTAAACGACCCATAGAACATAGCGTGCGCATGTTATTTTTCAGATTTAGCGTTACCATCTGCACGGTTTGCGTAGTTTACATAAAACATGGCTGCAGTCCTGGCTGCCCGCTTTGAATTGAATTTGGCATTGCTTTTGTACAATTCACTTGATTTGTAGCACATGACTGTGTCAACGGTTTTTGCTTAGTCTCAGGCCGCTTCGACAACAAAATATTATGCCTAACCTTGTGGAGTTTTCAAGATCGCTTGTCGCTTCGAACGAGTTGAAGCCTAACGGGAGAAAGGATGGATAGATGGATGGATGTTTTCCCCTTTGGAATAGGGTGGACACCAATGTCGTTTTTTTTTTTTATTGCCTAATGTCCTACCTATGCTAAAAAAGAAAAAAGAAAAGGAAAAGAAATCACGATGAATTCCCATACCCGAAGTTTCTGAACCCCTATTGTGAACTTTGTTTTTGTACGCTTCCGTTGTTTGTCGTTTCCCTCCTTTTCTTCCACCAATCTTCCAATCGCCTCTTACTCATTTCTATTGCAGACATGTTTACATTCCTCCTGCTCTCGCTGAACTCAAGGGCTTCAAGGAGGCCAGTGGTACTCAAATCGACCGCTGGGCAGACGTCTTCACATTCTAATAAAACATGCTCCATCGTTTCCCCAGATTTACCGCAACAAACACATGCTTCTTCTTCCTTCTTTATATATATATACATATCTTTATATCTCACTTTATAGGCGCGTGTTCTAAGGCATCCCGATCTCGCTTCGAAAGGTAATGAGCTACCCTTTGAGTTATCATAAATTGTTTCTTTCCTGATTTCAGTTTTCTATTTCCCCTTAAGTACCGTATTTACTCGTATAATGATCGCACTTTATGTAAAAAAATTGACGCAAATCCAGGGATGCAATCATTACTCGAGTTAAATTTCCCACGAAAAGAAAAACAATTTTTTTTCATCCCACGTTTGCTGCAAGACGACAACAGGTCAACAAATAGGCAGCTGCCATTGTATGTAGTGCGGGACACTAAAACAAAAATGGCGGCCGGTGGAGCAAGCCGAATGCGCCAAACGCTATTTCTTTTTCTTTTCGCGAGTACATTACGTGCATTGAAACAGTTTCTTCCATATAAGTAATGAATATTATCGTTAATATCAGCAAGTTTGCGGCAATAACGTAGCCATGTCCACTTTGAGGGGACAGAAACAAATGCGCACGCTCAGCTGCCAGTGACATAGAAACACATGGCCGGCATGCTTCAGAAACTGCGGCGTCTGTCTTCACTACTATCCTAATAGGGCACGTTTCCACTAAGGGTGGGTGGATATTTTAGCTGTGTTACAAGCGTCGGCATATGAATAGGGTACACTTCTAACGTATCAGTGTAAACGTCGCTACTATCGTTGCCGCTTGAAATTTGTTCTGTGCACACGTGTACAGATGAGAAGAAACGAAAGGCGCCTTTTTGCTGTTGACCGCAAACATTATAAAGCCTACACATAATAAAGGCAAGTTTGGTTGTACCTCTTTTTGTCATGGAAGTGCGGAAAGTGATGAAAGTAATGAAATGGGGCATCTACTTAAGAATGTTTGGTGCGTGCAGACCGCTTGGTTAGTCTTGAAGAGTAGTTCGCGTATAATTTGACAGATGGTAAGCGCGATCATTATTAGCAAGACTTGGCACCCTGACATATCGGTGCGGCATGTTCGGGGTGCGATCATTACACGGGAAATTTAAAAAATTGAATTTTGACGACAAAATTCAGGGATGCGATCATAACGCGAGTGCGATCATTATGCGAGGAAACACGGTAGTTAATCATGGCAGGTTTCTTTTCCATTGTCGTCACCCATGAGATTATCTCAGCATCTCAGACTTCCCACTTGACATTCTTTGTTGCTGTGTTGCTCACCATACAGGCTGCATACTTGCTGGTAAGCTTCCTAGTTCTTTTTCTCCACTGTGAATCAATATTATTCCTCTACAAATACCTGAACACTCTTCCAGCCCATTTACTTTCTTCCATATTCCTCAGTCGTGCTTCATAATTCATTTTAATGAGAGGTTCCCTCACTCCAAACTTGTCCAGCCCATATCACCCTGCACAGTTTCATTTGTAGCCTTCCCGTGAGCATCCAATGCGAGGCATCCCACTGACCCTTGGTCGCCATCAAGTCCCGATTGTACCCCTGATTTCAAGCAAACAACTGCATTTCCGAATATAAATCCTGGAACCATTACACCTTTCCGCATACCTCAGAGCACCTCATACCTATTGTATCCCCATAGCGCTGTGCTTTCGGGAAGCTTTCTGTCATTCGGCGAACTTGTCATATCTCCCTGTTCCACCAGCTTTTCTGTTTCTTTCTGCCTTTCCAACGAACAGGTTGCTTTTTTTCCGTATTTCTGTCATTATTACACTTAGAAGCTTATTTCATTCCCACTCTTCGATTGGCCATATGCCAAGTTCTTCCTCGACTTGAGAAATGTTCAGAGATGATGAGAAACCTTCGAGACGTCAGCACCAGCTATCGGTGAAGTCGAGAGACAGCCATGACGACAGCATATGGCCTCTGAGTTTTGGGGATGCGTGACTCTCACGCGTCCCCTGATACGTCGTTTTCTCGCATAGCTCCCGTCTCCGGAAATCCGGCTTCGCCGCGTGGCCTCGGGCCTGCGAGAGTCGGTGTGGCTGAAGCGCAGTACGAGAGATGGCGCGAGTGTTGTGCTGCTAACGCCACCTACCGGCGGGGTTACTTGGGCGAGAAAAGGAGAAGGCTGTTCCTCTTTGGCTTGAAGTCAGCAAGCAGAGCAGATGTGCCACGCGTGCACCGATCCATGTTTCTGCACCACCGTTCGCGCCACCGTTCGCGCAACTGTACGCGCGAGCAACCAGGCGTTGGGATCCAGCATGGGGCGAACATATTCGCTCACTATCCGGTCGTGGCGAGTCCGACTTCTATGATTTGTCGCGCACCCATCGGCATGTTTGGGGGATAGCAACTCGGCTAGCAGGCATTGATCTATGAAAGGTGCAATAAATGCCCTTGTGATTGTCTCCACTACTATGTTGTCGTTCCTTTGTCCCAAGAGCACGGATCAGAATCCCCACAGAGTTGAGAAGATGTTCCGGCCAACTAAAATGGTAAATAAATATGCGTTGCTAAGTTTGCACTGTGCTATACCGTAGTGTACGCTATAGCTGGGTGCGCTATGCCATAACATTCTATTATACAGTGGTGCATGGTGCCGGAATCGTAATGGCAACAGCGCGGGCCAAGAGCCAACAGTGACGTTTTCATGGATGGCTTAAATGGCGACAAATTACGAACAGATGGATTGATGGGTGGAATGGTTCATTTTGGGGCGTTCACTATAACGACCTCTCAGAATAAGGAACGATTTTCAGCCTTCCCGCGTGATTCTTTATGTATGAAGATTTGACTGAATAGTTCTTTTTGTTTTTTCATTCCATTCCCACGCACTGGTTGAAAGAGAGCTTCAAAATTGAAACTGCAAATGAATCCATGCAAAATTCAGAATATAGTCATTACCACTGAAGTAGAAAAGTCAATGAACAAGCCATGTGACAGTAAAGTTAAACGATACTTTTTTGAACACTCAGGTAAATTTGCAGGTAGTTGCGACCGATATTTTTGGAAATAGATAGGGCTTCAAAAATGCCTGAATAATCAGGCAGTTAAAAAAAAAATCTCTTTTCTATGGTAAGATTGCCTTACCCATTTTTTGCATAATGCCAGCAGAGCGGAAAATTTGTTTAAACTTTTTCTTATTGTTGCGCTTTGTTAAAATAATACTCTATACTTGAAGATTCGTGGCAGTTAAGGCTACGGGTGCACTCATTGTTCTCCAATCACACATCGCTATGTGTGTCACATGTTGTGACGAAGAGCAGATACAAGCGACCTCGAGTACGAAACACTGTCAGTTTGGACTATGCTGCACAAAATAAGTTTGGAGTTTTATCGGGTTTATGCCCACATACGAGCTTTTACCATTCCATCTAGCATACACACAAACTAGAACAACTAAAAAATTTAATTAAAGTATGGGGTTTTACATGCCAAAACCACGATCTCATTATGAGGCAAGTAATTGCCAGGTGATCGCTAGCAGACATTAATTCAGAATTTGTCAAAAAAAAAACAATTTATAAGGCAAACCGTTGTATAAAACGCAGCACCAAAAATTTTGGAAAAAAGCTGTCTTGTACGCGGGAAGATATGGTACATAGCTGATGTGCCAAATAAATATGGCCAAAAAATAATAAATAACCAAGGGATTTATACAAACGGCACCCATTGTATCTTGATAAGCTTTCGTTAATGCTAGTCAAGAGTTCTTTTTTTTTTGCATTGTGCACAAGCTACTAATATTTAAGTTTATTTGCTAACATTAATTAGCTCACTTATTGGATAAGGATATTGGATAATGCAAATAATAGGTTGCTTTAGGGGGGACATGGGGATCAAAGATAACATATTTATTTACCAGCCGATTTTGATGAAATTTTGCACAGGTGTTAATAATATCACATAAACAAAACTGTGAAATATGGCTGCAATATCTGAAGTACTTTCTTGCTAACAAAATTTTTCTGCTTTCATTTTTGCAAAATGCCTGCACACTTGTATATTGATGCTAGGAGTTCAAGCAAGCATTGATAGCACTCCTATATGTATCCTCCACACAGTGACATTCCTGTAATTTTTTTAGCCTAACAGAATTTTTTTATATTCGCATTCTTTGGCAGCTACTTTAGTTGCATGAAAATCTCAACTGTGAAAACAAAAGATAACAAATTATTGAAGCAACTATTTTGAAAACAAAACATGCCATGGTGTGCAGTGGTGCACAATGAGTGTAACAAAACAAACGGTGTAAAAATATTCAAATATTCATAACGGTGGCTGAGATATTGGCTTTGCAAGTTCACCTTGGTGGTAGAAAAAAAGTTTTGAGAAAAAGGTGTTCGAAGTTTTGGGCCATGTTTATTCGACTAGAAACCACCGGCCTTGTAGGTGCGGGTGTCAGGTTGATCTCTTGGCTTCTTGGATCTTTTATGCTTGCTTTCATGTGCTTTTTGTGTCCTCTTCTTGCGCAAGGCATCCTTCTCAGCCGCTCAACTCGCTTGAGTCCGTCGCCACCGAGCACGCTCCTCCAGCCGTAAACCCTATCTTCCATTTGGTTGCCGGCACAGAACCAAGTGACGCGCAGACAGTGGCGGCAGTCATATTCAACACGTCCGACAAGATGAATTGTGACTCAAGATGCGACTGTATGGTGCGATCGTTGCTGATGCACAGTTCGTCTTCATGGCCGGCAGACGCACGCACTTGGACCACACTTTTGTCGTTCATCTCGGTGACGGCGGTGGCACAATCGGGGTATGTTGCGGAGCATTTACGGGACGTTGCAGGCCCGGAAGCATCGGAAAAGGCCATTATTAGTTCAGTATCATCACCACTGGAACTCAAGGCTGCAACAGCCTGCGAACTGCCCAGCAATGCTTCAACAGTCTCTCTTGCAAACTCGCACGCGGACCCATCTATGTTAGGACTACTTATCCTTCGAATGTTTGTTGGCTTGCGCTTGCGGCTGCCGAAGCAGTGCGTGGTCACATATTTCGTCGTCCATATCCGCCCAGTCATGCTCAATATCACAAAATGAAATAGAAAACTCAAATCCGAATAAAGCGATAAAGCGGCGGCGTACCTCGAATATCCAACACGTAAACAAAGGGGCGGCAGCCAGCGCGCGAAGAAACGGGAGAAGCAGACGCCGCAGCAGCTCACTTCCAGACCCGGCCAATGGAGTGGCTTATAGAACGCACGTGACAGAGCAAGCCGATCGGCGGCCGTGACAAGCAGCTCCGCGACCTTCAGACTTTTTGTTTTTTTATGCTTGCTCTTCTCTCTATCAGGAAATGAAAGAGAGGAATCAAAAAGCGAAGAGGCGCGCTTTTTAACGGTACCAGCATGGCCGTGCCGCGTACTGCCATTCCGGAGCTAGGGACGCTAAAAAACCGCGACTATTCCGCCGATTTTAACGTAATTTTCGCTGTATTGCCTTACGTATATATTTATTTATAGTACTTAGCAGTCGTTTTCAGCAAAAATACTTGGAAAACTTATAGAAAAGGGGTCAAAGATTCGAAATCTGCAACTTTCTAAAAAGTGATTTTTGGGTTGTTTTTCCAGAGTTGATCCCCGCGTCCCCCCTTAAAACCAGCTATCGCTCATGTTGGAACATCCTCCACATTCTTTTCATTGACATATCGTCAATTAGGTAAGTTTATAGCTAATTCGGCATATTCGTGCACAATGAACAGTACCCCATGACTGTGACAACTATGAACAAAACCCAACAACACAAAATGAATGCCATTCACATAATGCCCTCACTTATCTTTTTTCATTCTTGGTGACGTTCAGTTGGCATAGCAGAGTACCACAGAATAAATGCAAAGTAACTTTGTTGGTCCTTGCATGTTTGCCAATATTCCACATAACTTGGTGAAAACAAAGAAAAATAAGCTCCGACATTTATGAAAAGAATAAAGGGGAGAAAAAGTGTTCAGCAGATTTCCGATCAGTGTCACCTATCAATATTTTGCACAACCTAGGTTATTAGGGCTGCCCCATAAAGTCAATGTAAAACAGCGACCGATATTTAGAATGCAAATAATAGTTTCTTAAAATTTTCAAATGCGATCTAAGTTGCAACGGGAACTTCATTGCCGTGAATGCAATTTCTGTGATTCATGTATTCTCTGGCACTTTAACGGCCATTCGGCCACTACAGTAGACTGAAACTAAAACTTTACATCTTTGGTTCACATTTTGCGGCAACAAAAGTTCGATTTTGTATGGTGTGGTTGTGCAGAATATAGAGTACCTGGTGGGCAAATATGAGTGATGACAACGATTGCCATTGAATTTGTCTGGTTAAGAAGTTTCAGGAAAGCAAGCAGACTGCTTGGCAGCGTGCCCCACTACCATACCGGTAACTAGATGTGGTGTAGTGGTGAAATATATTTTAGTGTTACATGCCTGGTGTTCGCCATTAATTGACGCAGATTTACCAATAGGGCATACAAGCAAGTCCTAAAATGTATAACGACAGGACATGAGACATGTTCATTCATCTGAGCACGCGAGTTTCTTTCCCGACTGCCCCATAACATGAGCGTGAGTTCCTCCTTAGCTGGTCCGCGTACTACACAAATGCATAAGACTTATATAAAACATTTGTAATGCATAGTACAGCACAATGCATTTTCGTTTTCCTGTGGCCAAGTTTGCGCCACCAAACACACCCACATTTCAAAGACCCCAACACTGAAACAGATTGCTTTAGCTTGGCTTCCAGGGCGAAATGCTAGCCAAAACATGGCTGTGTGGTTGCCACTGAACACGTAAATTTCACAAAATTTAGCGACTTCATCGGAAGTTAGTGTTTTGGCACAAGTTCGTGCAGCTCATTGAATTGGCGCAAGATGGCGCAATTGGCGCAGCTATATCCCTGCGAGTCCCCTCGCCGGACATACCTTTCTTCACCACTCACCCTCTTAGTATAGACATTTAGATTTCAGCAATCGGGGGAAGCTCACGCGCGTATCCACGGGAACAGCGTCAGTACAACCATGTGCCTCTCTCCACCAACAGGGAGGCATGAATAAGCTCCGGACGTCCTCACCTCCTCGTCTACTTTCTCTTACGGCTCAAGTGGCAAGATGTAAGAGTGTCACTACCTTTAGTTTTATTCAGGGTGCTTAACTGAGCGCGGCTGTTCGCATCCAGTAGTGGTCAGATTGTGAAAGTTACCTCAATATGGGCTCCAGCAGCAACGACGTAATGCCCTCCACCGCGCCAGCAATGTTTTGCTGACGCCTGCCAAAGCCAAAGCTGCCAATATGGCGCAGCATTCGCAATTTCGGTGGTTTCCACTTTCAAAACAATCTGACACAGCAATTTTCTTGAGCATCACGATGGCACAATTGGTGCAGGATTCCCATTCCTGAGCATTCACAAGATGTTCCTCACTGTCCTCACACTATATCATATGCTTCCTTCCAAGGTTCAGTGCAATTTTGCACTTATCAGAGGCCATAGTAAACGCAGTAACAAAATGCAACTGGAGACTAATCCACCAGAAATAGTTGTGGCTTGGTTCATAAAAAAAAGCTGAATACCAAAGTTATAAGGGCAAGCACTTCTGCAAACAAGGAAGCAACTCACCCATTCTGCGAAACCAGTAGCCCCAGTTCTTGTTGTGGGGAGAGACGTACTGTGCAACCACCTTATCACCCGATGCAGCTGTATTGAAGAACAGGAGAAATGGCACATGAGAAAACATGAGCTACCTGAAACAAAGGATCTAATCAGACGTACCTTACGGCATATGAAAGGCATACTATGCATCACTGCTTTGTCGTTGCTTGCGATTCTGCGGTGTTATGCCAAGTACAAATGCACGTGGTATGCCTTATGGATCTATAGTCAAGAAACGACTTTCCGCGCACCAGTTTTGGAAATGCCCAATAATCCGGATGGCTTTGCGGCACCATTACGTACCCAACCCCACAAAGTCAACGTATAAGGACGTCTAAAATTTCAGAAGCAAAATATCTTTGCCGTTCGACTTTCTGAATTTTTCGCCATGACTGAAGGTCCAAAACAGCATTAGCCTAAGCCACCACTACCACCATTTTGCTTATCTCTCCACCTCAAACGAGCGCTCTCGCACGCAAATCCACTAGCAGCCGTAGACACTACCATGGCAACGCTCTGCCTAGCTACTTAAACATAAACATTCGCTACCAAGTCTCTCGCTGTTCAGTGCCATGTATGTCATTAAAACAATTTGCTGCTGTAAGCAAAGGCGCCGACTCTGCCTATGTAATCCTCGCCGATGGCTTCGAAGCACGAAAAGCACAACGCATTACATAATGCCAATTTCAAGAAGTAGGCGTAGCCCTAAAACAGCTGTCTTACGTAGTGACCCATACCAAAAGTGAGAAGCGGCGATTGTTACAAGATAAGGAATGTTTCCCTTAATTACACACGCATGCACCCGCCGTCTCCTATCACAGTACGAACACCAATACGCGTAATAAGCGCACTGACAGATCTTTAGATCTATTTCGGACGTGCCTGTAGTGATTTGGGCACTTGGGAGTAGTAAAAGACATGCATTAATTTTTTCGGACTGCCTGATTTTTTTTACATTCTCACGGCCCCTAGAAAGTCTGAAAAATCATACGTTGAGTGTATATACAGTCAAACCTCAATATATCGAACACGGATATATCGAATTATTGCGTATATCAAACACTTTCTATATCACATGGAAAATCGCATGCATTTTTAATTCTTTATTTCGAACGTGGCCGGATGTAAAATGGATATATCGAACTCCGCCGCCCCAGACCAAGCGCGCTCTGTTGACAGGAGGCAAGCTTTCCCGCAACACTCTCTAAGATAGCGGCGGCGCGATGGGCGTTCCAGACTGCTGCGAACAACAGCTGCCCACATCGCTTGCGCCGAGGGCGCCATTTGAACGTAGCGGCGTACACATGCGGCGGCTTCTTGCCACCGCCGCGCGCCGTGCTCGCATAGGTGCGCGCGTGATCGAGGCGGCCGTGGAGCCAGTTGGAGCGCTTTGTCGGTGCTGAGCCACACAGCATGTGCATTGAGGACTTCGTTGGCGGTGAGGACAGCACCGGAACACTGGCGGAGTTAACAGACATGAAGATCGCGGAAGAAGTGACTGCTGAGCGGCCAAACGAAGACACTGCCGAGGCTGATCCAGCAAGCGCTGATGTTGCCCCGCTCCCGACCGCAACTGAGGCTGTAGCTGCTTTGGCCGATGTACGCCGCTACTGTGGCGCAAAAGAAGGCACTGGACTGTCTCTTGTGGACCGTTTGGACTACGTTGAGGAAGCCGTGGTCAAGCACGCGGTTGCCAATATTAAGCAGGCTACGTTGCTTCAGTACTTTCAGCGAACTAAATAAATACTTTGTTTGAAGCTTCATGTGAGTATCTATTGCGCCACGATTGGTTCATTGATTGATTTGTGCTAGTTTTTGACGCGTTTTCTACGTGATTTTATATATTGAATTCTGGCTATATCTAACTATTTTGCGATCACCGCGCTGTTCGATATATCGAGGTTCAACTGTACATGCATCTTCAGGAATGTTTTTTTAGGTTATAAGTGTACTGAGAAATTCCCACACAAAAGCTTTAACCAAAGAATGCCTAATCCTAAAAGACTGTGTAAAAGTATTCAGAATGAAAACTTCATTTCAAAAGTCATTTTAATTCTTTTGTAATACTTGAAGCTCAGTGGTGATTTTGACTAATCAAGTTTACATCATTATGGATATGGTTTAACAAATGCTTAGGAAAATTCAATATTAAAAATGCATTGACAAAAAAATTAAGAATTAAATTATGGAGTTTTACGTGCCGAAACCACTTTCTGATTATGAGGCATGCCGTAGTGGAGGACTCCGGAAATTTCGACCACCTGGGGTTCTTTAACGTGCACCTAAATCTAAGTACACGGGTGTTTTCGCATTTCGCCCCCATCGAAATGCGGCCGCTGTGGCCGGGATTCGATCCTGCAACCTCGTTCTTAGCAGTCTAACACCATAGCCACTGAGCAACCACGGCGGGTAAATGCATTGACAATAATCAGCCACTTATCATTTAAGAATCATGTAGTCAATACAGTCATCCCTGAAATTTCAGTTTTTGAAAGGAGTGTTAATGAAAGCAAAGGAGTGCCACTCACAGTGCCAGACGATTTTCATCTCGACAGAAAGGCGCTTGTTTTGAGCTCCAGGCAGCTTGCTGACATTCTCCCCTTTCTTGTTCTGAATTTCTACCTTGATGTCACCTGCACAAAAACTGCCACATAAATAACCAAGTACAATGCAGTCTGCACATTGTTGAGTATAAGATAAGCACCAATGAAAGCACATCCGACTCATCAACAAGTAAGGGTTTACAAATATCTAAATTTTCCAACATGAATACAGATACCTAACTCTGACTATCAAATAATGATATGCACTCTGCATTCATTGCCAAGCTTGATCACGTCGTTATGTTGAAAATCGCAATTTTGTTGTCGGCAGTAAAAAATATGCTAGTGAGCCATTATAGTGAGACCTTCTTTATTTGACTAACGGTAATTTGGAAAATTTACTAATTCACTCTATCTGTCTGCTCTCACTAACCAGTGAGTCATTAGTCAATAGCAAATGCTCATAAACTCAGACACTTGCCCTTATGACCAAATGCAGTAACATAATGCGGTAAACAATTCCAAATGGAGACTAATCCACCAGAAAGAGTCCCTCTTTGCATTTGCTGTCAAATAATAAGCTCAGGAATGTGGGTGGGACTGCAAAAGTAACGACAAATGAGTGAAGCAAACGGTGTGCCAGCATCCAACTACAACAAAGTGGTGCTGTACTGTTTTCTATGACCGTTGCTTAGAAAAAACTGCCAAGACACCCGACCAACTCGCTGTTGTCCAAGTAGTGGATTTGCAAGAATATAACACAACTACAAATATCATGTGGAATGTGAAGAAAAAAAGAGCTCATCTTCAATTAAAAAAAGATGGTTAAAACTCCATGTAAGCATGTGTAATGCACCAGCACACACTTTCAATAAACCTTTATAGCATATTGCAATGCACGCACGCATCATGGTAATGCCCAGCATGGAAGCTCACTACCTAAGAGACCTGTACAAACAAGTTTTCTGGGTCCTGCTTCGGTGCTTATCGTGATAGCAGATACCCAATCACTCAACAATTAATTTAACAGACACTCAATACACTGCGCTGAGGCATTACATGGCCAGGCAGCGGGAAGCTGCCATGTTTGCATAGCAACACGGTGTCTACCAAGTTCACATTTGCAAATTCCCAGAGTTTTCCAGGTTTCCCCGAATGCCTTTGTAAAATTCCCTGAGTGACCCAGAACTTGGTTTTATGTCAAGGCGGGCTGACACTATGTCCCCCGATGCTGTCACTCTCTAGTAAGCATGTTAAAAAATAAAAGAGCAACTTCTTGTTTTTATAATAAGGAGTAGTGCTTATTTTATACAATAGGAAAGCAGAAAGGGAGGAGGGGGTGGCTAGTGAAAGGCTGAGCAAATAAAATACCTTCAAAAGAATGGTAAAACCAATTGCGAATCGAGTCGACCATTCTCAAATACGAATAAAAATGAGACGCATACAGAAGCAAATAAGTTCGAATATGAGCTATTTCTATCTATTGATTACAAGCTCATAGGTATGATGTCCGAGCTTTGTCACAAGTGAGATTCTCTCTCAACAGCTGTTAAGTTGCCCTCAGCTGTACAGACATTCTCTTAGCATGCCCACAACGCCTCAGTGTTGCGTTTCGTTGCTTGAAAGGGCTTATTTTGGTTTGAATGAGGGAGACCTGCATGTCGGTGTCAGCCAATACACTTTGTTTTTTTATCTCAAGCTTCTTCAAAGAAGCAGCAGCACGCCTCCTTTCGTGTTCACTTCTCAATGCGTCAGTCCTTTCTGTTCTCGTTCTCCTTCTGACGCATGTTCGCTTCACGAACTATTTGAACCATCGTCTTGGTCAGTTGTACAGTGAACGTACAATTTTCAGTACGCTTTAGGGGCCGCGAAAACATCCGAAAAATCGGGCAGTTCGACAAAATAAATGCATGTCTTTTACTGCCCTTAAAAGGGCCCCTGAAATGGTTCGGACAAATTTTCTAGACAAGTAGGGTACAGCTTAAGTTAATCATACACAGCACAATACGTGTGAAACGTCTCGTATTAGGAGAGCTACAGCCAATAAGTTACCCTCCTCCATAGTCATGCATTTCCTCAACTCATTCGCCGAGTGATGGGGGCTAAGCTCCACTTTCACTGGCTCTGCGTCATGATGGCACGTCATGTCGTCGACTTCCAGGTCTCTAGGAGCGCGCGCAAAGCCTTTCCAAACTCTCCGTCAGCTGCTTGGCAGTCGGCACCAAGTGACAGCTATCGAAGCAGTGTGCGTTGCAAACATCTTGTCGCAGCACCAAACGTGTCTGGTATTCCGGTAACCGCAGGCGAGCTGGGTGTTTCGACGGATGGCTGGAGGCATAAACTCAAGCTGGTGAAGGAACTTTAGTGTAGACGTACGTGAGCGGCCTGATCGGTCTGCACTGTCCAGCCATCTGTAGGCACAGAGTTTAACCAGCCAAACGAAGCGCTAATGTGGCTCTAACTAAGTGTAACACATTTTAAACATTTACAAAAACAATGTGTTAATGATTACACTCCTGCGAAAAATTTACACCAGCAGCAAAGAAGAATACATTTCGTTACTGCTACTGTGTGTGGTTGAGCTCCGTGCAGCCAAGTGGCTGCACCATGCAGACCATTCACATTTGCGCTCCTGCTCATCCTGCGAAACGACATGGTCAAACAGGCAGGCCATGTCCCCTTGCGCTTGCATTTACCCTAATACCGGACTTGCAAAACGCTATTGCGTTAGCAATCTTCTGGTGTAAAGCGGTGGCGGCAAACACGCAAATCCTGGCGCCAATTGGATAGCAGCAGTCCTATGTGCTGCAGCCAGTCCGCTTGTCTGCTTGCCTTGCAGAGGGACACGATGTCCCAGGTTGACGTATTGCCAGTCGCTACGTTTGGTGTCCACAACGCAAAAAAGTTGAATAATAATGCTCTCGAAAAGACTGAGACCAACACTGACCGCAGAGCTCTCATCAAAATGGAGCACATTGTAACATAAGCAGACGACACTTGCTGTGTGCCGGAAGTGCTTAAGTATAGTGAGAAATTGTTTCTTGTGCATTCTCTTTCTGTAACTTTTTTTTTTACAGAAACAAATTAACTAACATTGCAACTACTACAAACATCATTTGTTCTCCATAAAGATGGAAAAATTATCGATGACGCACCCTGGGCAGCCAAAAGGATAGCTCGCCCTACTGATATCAATTGTGTGATTTATGTCATATGGTAGGGGCGGCTGAAAATTCCACGAAGCAGTGTGCTGCGATTGGCAGTGATGTACATATTTAAAACCTTATAGTAAATTACATGTTTTACCGGAGCACTTAGATGTGTCAATTAATGATAAGAAGGACCTACTCTATTAACTCTGTACATTTATACAAACTTGTCAAAATCATTTCAGGGTCCCTTTAAGGGTTCAAATAGCCACAAGCACAGGCGAAAAAGCTCTGAATGCATCACAGTACACTTATTAGGCATGTCGATGCTCGTACTGCGACAGGACATGGCAAGTGTTAACGTGTATAATTAAGGAATAGATACTGTGTCTCGTTACAATTGCCCCCTCCGACGCTTGTTATGCTTCACTGCAATACTTTTGCATACACTTCACTACATGACAATACTGTACCAAGGCGAATATAACTTTCAGGAACCTGCGTTATGCAACGCGCCGTGCTTTTCGAGCTTCGAAGCTAATAGCGAGGACCACAAAGGCGGAGTCGCATTGCTGACAGTGGTGAATTATTCTTTCAATAAAAAACATGGCACCAAATGCAAGAAGCTTAACGTCAATGCAGCTGGGCCTAGCGCTGCCGCGATGACGGCTAAGGCTGCAAATGTATCTGCATGCGAGAGCGCCGTTCGAGGTGGCGAGGTAATCAAAATGGCAGCGATGGTGGCTTTCTTTGATTAATGCCATTTCGGACCTTGGTCACGGCAAAAATCCCGGAAAATCGGAAGGCGAAGAAAGTTCTTCCGTCCAAAATATCAGACATTGACTCCATGGGGTACGTGGTGGTTCCGCGAAGCTGTTAGAATTATCGGGCATCCAGAAAGTCGGTCGTTGACAGTACACTGGCACCTCCTCCAGCCGACGACATGGCGTCAAAGTAGATTCGTTACGATTCCTCTTTGTTACTCGAGCCAGCATTACCGTGACTTTCGCTCCCTTTCAATAAAATTGCAGCTAATTTTCCCTGATAGAAGCACAAATTCCCTGAGTTTTCCATTAGTATTTCCAGACTATTCAAAATCCCGGAGAATTCCCAGTTTTCCCGGTTGGTAGACACTTTGCTTATAACTTTACTGCCACAAAAAAAATTGTTTTTGCAGTTTGACTTCATTGACCAAGTGACCCCATCCCGTTTCACTGTGCTAAGTGACCCTTGCTGTTCACAAAAACCCATGCCCCAATCCACTGATAGAATAACTTTTCCGCACAGCTTAGCCGCATGGTGGCTGAGCATACTTTACATGCTAAATTCTGCCAGTAGCATGAAACCACAAAATGCAGCACAAAATCCCAAAAATCGATACACTTTGTTAAATTAGATCGCAACAAACGCAAATAACCATATCTGCTTTTGCACAGCCACAAATATCTTTCATTTTCTTTAATTATTCAGATGTTACCGAATATTTAAAATGTTTCTAATACTCAAAAACCTGGGGATTCTTAGACTGAAGTGCATCCTTTACGGCAGCCAGAACAGTAGGCTAGCAGACGACAAGGTGCAGAGAGCAGACGTCGCAAAGCAAGGGTTCAGAAAACCTGTGACGGCACCCAAGAAAAAACAATGCAGGTGAGCGAAGGCGCATGAAGTCTTGCGAGCGCTTGCTCCAACAGAGGCGCATCCCTTCTTTCTTTCACCCTTCTTTCAACCTTCTTTCAGCGCACGCCTCTTTCTTTTGCACTTCCTTCTGTGGCCGTACTGGCTATGCGCCTGGTGAAATGCAACCTCGGTACTTGCGGGGATACCACACAGTCACAATTTGCACTTTCCAGAAGATGTAATTCAAGCCCTATTGCGCTATGGCACAGCTTAGGTGTCCGCCTCGAGCGAGACAGTTACGGGGTCCAGGGGTTGAAAAGTGAAAAATAAACAAAAGGCGAGAAACATTGTGCTTTAGAAGCGAAATAGAGCTACCTTTTTGTCAGTAGTTTACTCAGTGTCGGCATCTGTTTTGCGCACATCAGTCTTACATTACGGTGCTTCTGTGATGCGTGGCAGCTGAATCTGTGGAAAATAACAGTGGGTGTCGAGAGCCCACAGCAACGTTTTTGTGGATAGCTCATATAACAGCAAACTATGAACTGATGGACGGAATGGTTAATTTTCGGGCTTTCACTATAACAATCTCTCAGAATAATGAACAATTTAGCACGGGCCCTTGAAGTTCCTTATACAAGATTTCACTGTGTATGTATACAGTCAACGACCGATAATTCAGACTCCACCCGGAATGTAAATAAGTCTGAAGTATGGAATGTCAGAAAAAAAACAAATGTATCCAAAAAAAAGAGTTTTATATATGTTTTAAGGCCCCTGTGCATGAAATAAGTGGTCAATTCGTTGCTGCATGCACTTTTGTTCAGGTGCAATGAAATACACCTATATTTCTGCCAGTTTTGTGAGGTCACTGTATGTAAATGCAAGGACTGCGAAGGTTCGAGTCCACATGTGAAGGCTCCAGAGCACAGGGCACATCATCATCATCCGAGTTAAAGTCATAGTTTGACGGTGCAAGAACTCGACATCACTCAGTTCGGCACATACCACCATGCTGTCAACGTCTGCAAAGTCTTCAAATGTAAGAGTGGCAGAAATCAACACACTGCAGCCTAGCAGGTCATCAATGACATCTACATTTGAGCACATTGTGGTAGGCGGCAGGTTCAGGCTGGTCAGTTGTGGGGTCATTCGGACTGCGAATCGAGACTCATTCAGAGTCGGACTGCGAGGGCACCGCTGGTACCATTTGACGCGGCCTGTCGATAAGTTCATGAGAAAGACTTCTCGGAGCCAGCAGAGAGCTGTCTGGAAAACAAACTAAACAAACAAGCACGGAACAGAGGAATGGTGTCCAAACAGCAAACTCAACAAACAGAACGGTGAGAGCAGGACATGTGTAGGGTTGCCAGAATAGGATATGATCCCAATGGTGATGCGACCTATAATTCAGGCAAAGCCTCAGAGATTGGCACTTGTAGTTAAATCTGAGGCGTAGTGATGTGACCAAGGCAAGGCCTCAGGGACTACCATCAAACGTGTCATTTCTGAGGCCATACTTGATGTCTTGTCGAGGTTGCCAGAGGGGATAATGTCGGCAGAGTCTGTGCATGCTACAACTACAAATGGAGTCTGGACAATCGAATGTAGAGTTGGCGGCTGCCCATAAATTTTGGTTGTCCTTACACATTAAAATTAAAGGGCCATTGGTGGTGCCGCGAAGCTGTCCGAATTACCGAGCATATCCAGATTATCGGTGTCTGATTTATCAGGTGGCGACTGTGTATACAGTCGAACCTCGATATATCGAATAGCGCGGTGATCACAAAAAAGTTTGATACAGCCAGAATTCCATATAGAAAATCACGTAAAACATGTATAAAAAACTTCTGCAAATGAATCAAGGATGCGATCGGGGATCATTGTTCCGAGAGCGCGTTCGGTTGCGCTGTGCACAATTAGCCTAGGCTGAGCAGACTTTGTCGGCCACGCGAAGTCAGCGCGGCCTACGCCAACCGCGTGTGGCCCAACCTAACGCACACACCACACAACGATTCCAGATCGTTCCCCAATCATGGTGCAGTAAATACTCACTTGAAGCTTCACACAAGTATTTATTTATTTGGCTGAAAGTACTCCAGCAGTGTAGCCTGCTTCTTATTGGCAGCCACAGAATTAAACAAGCGGTCCTCAACATAGCCTAAACGTTCCACAAGTGATAGGCCAATGCCCTCTATTACGCCACAGTAGCGGCGTAGAAGGGCCAAAGCAGTTACAACCTCAGTCGAAGTCGGGAAGGGTGGCAATATCAGCGCTTCCTGGATCAACCTCTGCAGCGTCTTCGTTTGGCCGCTACTCCTGCTTCAATCTCTCTT
The DNA here is from genome assembly GCF_038994185.2 of Dermacentor albipictus. Classification (NCBI taxonomy): domain Eukaryota; kingdom Metazoa; phylum Arthropoda; class Arachnida; order Ixodida; family Ixodidae; genus Dermacentor; species Dermacentor albipictus. The sequence goes on along the minus strand of NC_091825.1, from coordinate 161,123,347 downwards.
CAATCTCTACGTCCGTCAATCGAAGCATTTTGAAACACTGTCAACAAAACATTATTAAGTGGCATCTGCCAAGGCGGCTATGAGTGAGCCCAGTGAGCTAGCGCTGTTGCGCATCATTGTGGATGCGAACTGCCACGTACTACGAGTCCTCGCGAGGCGCACAGGTGCAAAGCACGGTACCGAGGAGAAGTCAGTGCGACTAATGCAATGCGTCAATGACGTTGTCAAACTAGCCAAGCCGCCACATGCGTACGCTGCTACGTTTAAATGGTGCCCTCGGAGCAATCAATGTGTGCAGCTATAGTGCACAGCAATCAATACACCCATCGCGCCACAGCTATCTTACTTTATTATTTTATAGCTACTGCAATCACCATGCAGTGATTTTAGCAGTGTGGTACAATAAACTTAACACAACGGTATGAATCGAAAAATGCACAGGTTAATTATACTAAAAAAGCTATTCTATAAATAAATACAAAGCATACTGGTTGGGCGCATACGAGGTTACACCAAAGAACAAGAAAACTGTCACTGGAAACATGATAAGGCCGAGGACCCGCTGATTTTCAACATGTGGCACACAGGCATTGTACCGTCGTCTGTGCCGCCGTACATGCTGACAGTCAAAATCTGCGGGCACCCCATTTCCATGGAGCTGGACACAGGGGCCAGCGTGTCAGTAATGTCCGGGAAACTCTTTGTCAAAGATTGATGGTGAGGGAATTCGCACTCTCCGAACCGGAGGGGATGGGGCGACAACAAACCCACCCCCCGTACGTTTATTGAGGGTTCGACTGCTGACCGGCGATAAGGTCCACGCCTGATCGACCGTGAACCAGAGGCATGAGACGGGAGGCGACGCCTTACAACACACACACTCAATTTAATAAAATGAAATCATGCGCGAGACATACTGGAATGACATACAAATTACCAGCAGCGGGGCCTAGTTCGCGGAAGGCGTGCGGGTCACACAACACACGCCCTGACGCCGATCGCGCGACACTAAGCCCACCACGTGGGAAATCCTACACTCGCGAAAAAACAAACAAAATACGCGACACAAATACAAAATACGTGCGGCAATAGACACGGCAAACACTACACTAACAGAACATATAAGAAACAACACTCGATGGATAACTAAACGAAAGATTAAACGCGATTAAAAAAGACAGCCCGGCGGAAAGTTCTGAGAGCGGGCTGGAACACGAGGCTTATCTGGGGCGTGCTTGCCGAAGTCCCGATCTGAAGAGCGTCGGGCTGCTGCAACCTCGCTGCCGAAGATTCTGATGGACTTGCACCGTCTGTCGCTCGGCCAGCGAAGACTTCGGCCTGGTGATCTCAGCCTGGCGACCACATCTTCAGCTGTCCCCCGGTGCCCGACCAACCTGCTTCGTCTTCCAGGCCACTCTGCCGCTCGCCGAGCCGCCTCGTCCCTCCGCCGCGCTCAGGCGACACACGTGACCAAACCGGTCTGGCGAGCTCGGGACAATGGGAAGCTCTCTTCCCCATCGCCGTGCAAGCGGCGTTGCTGCTGCTGCGGCAATAGCGGCCATCTTGAGAGGGGCGCGGGCATGCAACTCTGTGACACTCTTCAAGCATACTTTTCCCGGTGTGTCCGTCGAGGCTTCGGGCGTGATTCTGCACAGCTACTCCGGGAACCTCTCCCAGGTTCAAGGTCAGGCACAGGTCGGCGTTCGCTTTGGTGACAGGGAGGCAACTCTTCCCCTTTACTTAAACAAGGGGTCGTCGCCAATGCTGCTGGGCTGAAACTGGATTCATGCACTGGGCGTTCGTCTGCCAGAGTACCAGGAAGCCAGCCTGCATGTGGTGAAAGACGTCCCCAGCCTTCTGACCGAATAAGTCCCTGTTCCAGCCAGGGGTGGGCACATTCGCCGGCACGATGGCTAGCAGCTATGTAAGTGAAGGAGCCCGGCCACGTTTTTTAAAGCCTCGCCCACTGCCGTTCGCCCTGAAGGACAGGGTCACCCAGAAGCTGCAACGGTTACAGCGAGAGGGTAACCTGGTGCCCGTCAAGACGTCCGAATGGACCGCTCCCATCGTACCAGTCCTCAAGCGAGATGGCAGTGTCAGAATCTGCGGGGATTTCAAGGTTACCATCAAACCCGTCGCTACCACCGAGAAGTACCCGTTGCCTCAAATTGAAAATCTCTGGTCAGCATTGTCCGGTGGACAGAAGTTCACAAAGCTCAACCTCAGGAATGCTTACCAGCAGCTGGTGCTCCAGGATGCCTCCCAGAAGTATGTCACAATATCGCCAATTTTGGGGCTCTTCCAGTACATGCGCTTACCATTTGGCGTGGCCTCAGCCCCAGCCATATTTCAGACGGAGATGGACAACCTCTTGAGGGGCATGAGGTATGTGGCGGTGTACTTGGAAGACATCCTAGTTACTGGCACTGACGACAGGGACCACCTGCAATACCTGCACAACATCCTGCTACGGCTGCAGGATGCTGGCCTTAAGTTCAAGCTGGAAAAGTGCATTTTCCTGGCCCCCAGTGTTCAGTACTTGGGACATGTCATATCCGAGGCTGGCCTAGCCCCGGTTCCCCACAAAGTTGATGCTGTGCTCCAGGCACCTAAGCCCCAGAACAAGAAGGAGCTTCAGAGCTACTTCGGCCTCATCAACTTCTACAGGAGTTTTCTGTCGAACCTGTCGGAGCATCTACAGCCGCTCCATCTTCTGCTACGAGATGGTCAGCAATGGGTCTGAAACAAGAAGCAGGACCGGGCCTTCCAGCGCAGCAAGGAGCTAATCACCAAGGCTCCAGTGCTGGTACACTTCGATCCTGCCAACCTGTCGTCCTCACCGTAGATGCGTCGCCATGCGGTGTAGGAGCCGTCCTCGCGCAATGGGACAAGGATGGCCAGGAAGGCCCTGTGTCGTTTGCTTCTCGTCGGCTTCATGCTGCAAAGCATTGTTACAGCCAGCTGGGCAAGGAAGGCTTGGCCCTCATGTTCGGTGTCAAACGCTTTCACCAGTATCTGTGGGGACGGAAGTTCGAGGCGGTCACGGACCACAAGCTTCTGTTGGGGCTGCTCGGGCCTAACAAAGCAGTTCCTGTGCAGGCATTGCCTCGAGTGGTATGCTGGGCCTTGAGGCTGGCAGCTTACAGTTAGCAGCTGGTTTACCATTCGAGAAAAGACCTGCGACCTGCTAATGCCCTAAGCCGCCTGCCCCTGCCAAAGATGCCTGATGCTGTTCAAGAACCTGCTGAAGTGTATGCTCGAGCACGCGTACCCGGAGGTACTCTCAAGATCAGCCGTATTGCAAGCGACCAGCCAGGACCCAGTCCTGTCTCAGGTGGTCAAGGCGGTGTCCCGTGGGGAGCAATTGGTCCAGCAGGCGTATAGCCACAAGGCCACCGAGCTGAGCTTAAAGCAAGGCTGCCTATTGTGGGGTTCCAGAGTGGTGATCCCACAATGTCTCCGGTCCAGGGTCCTGCAATTGCTGCCCACAAGTCATCCTGGCATGGAAAAGACCAAGATGGTGGCCCAGTCCCATGCTTGATAGCCTGGCCTGGACCAGGACATCGCTCAAATGGTGCAGAGCTGCTAAATCTGCCAGGAGCATCAGCGGGCCTCACGTCATGCGGAAATCACCCCCTGGCCGTTCCCACAGAGACCCTAGTCCCGCCTCCATGGGCCATTACTTCCTGGTGGTGGTGGACACCTTTTCGAAATGGGTGGAGGTTCTACCTGTCACCACTCCAACAGCAGGTGCGACCATTGCAGCGCTATGACAAATTTTCGCTGCCCAGGAGTTGCCGGACGTCATCGTGTCCGGCAATGGTCCTGCTTCCACCAGCACAGAGTTCCTGGCCTGGCTGACGAAGAATGGAATCCGCCAGATGATGGTTCTGCCGTACCACCCTCCTTCAAATGGTGCAGCCGAGCGGGTGGTGCAAACCATCAAGGACAAGCTCAAGAAGAGCCAGACTGGGCATTCCCGGATGCAGATTGCCCAGATACCGTTCCAACACCGGACCATGCCCCACGATGTCACTGGCCGTGCCCCCTGTGAGCTCCTGCTGGGTCGGATGGTCAAGACACCCTTGGACGTCTTGCAACCAAACCTCCGATCCACAATGCTCCTGAAGCAGCAGAAGCTGGCTGCTGACTGAGGGTGCCGTCCCGGGCCTTTGCCGGAGTCAGGAGCTTCAATTTTCGCCAGCAACTTCCGTCCTGGCCCACCCTGGTCCACCGGACAGGTGGTGTCTCCTGCCAGAACCTCATCGCTGCTTGTCTGCATGCCAGATGGGGCCACGTGGCACGGACACTCCGACCATGTTAGGCCTCACCTCAGGACCTGGCCAGCACCATCAACTGCCACTTCCGAGTTCCAGCCCGCAGGAGGACTAGCGGCAGCACCAGTCGCTTCCAGCAGAGTACCGCCAACCTCGGAGGGCGCAAGCGTTGCCAGTGGTGCGGCACCTGTTGGACCGGTGTCGAGCCTGGCACCACTCACAAGGCCGACTACTATGGACCCTCCGGATGGAGTGAGGCTGGCTCAGGCAGCAACCGGCGTTGCCACAGCCGGCCCGTCAACAGCGGTGCCCAGGCGGAGTACTCGACGGCGAAGGCCACCGGACCGTTACTCGCCTGAGTAGCAGGCACTGTCGACCCGGCCAGAACAGAGGCGGAGCCTCGTACATTGAATTTAGAAGTTTTTTTTGTTGTTGACAAACAAACTGGGGATAAGGGGGTGTAGCAGGCATGTGACGCCCCCTCAGGCATAAACTTCGTTTGCCCACCAGGCTCGGTGGCCTCCTAGGCTCGGCAGGCAACATTGGTCACTGCACCGCAATTAAACACCGACGAGCACAGCTGCTCGGCGGTCAGTCATCGTTCATCACCACCACGCTGCGGAGCGTCCATCTAACGGAGGGTGCCTCGAGCCCTCCCTTGTCCATGAACCCGGGCGGATCGTGACAATAATGTCACTGTAAACATGATAAGAAAGGATTTAATGGACTAGTGAAAGGATCTTTTGAGGGTGTTGGGGAACGCTCACTGCCTTTCAACAGAGCGCCATACTCTTGGGTGGCAGAGTTCGATATATCCCGTCACGTCCGACCCGTTCAAAACAAAAAATAACAAATGCATGCAATTTTCCAGGCGATATAAACAGCATTCGATATTGGGGGCAAGCTCCACCACTCGAAAAGCTAGCGCCACCGTTGGCGTGACAGGGCATGAGGGATCACGTGGACACAGCGGCCGCATCGGCTGCTTCGGAAGCGCTGAAGCAAGCTGAAAACGAAAGTTTAAAGTCCTACCTGCGCCGCGGTTCTGATTAAATGGTCAGGCTTTACCACATTGGGTGTCTTCTTGACAACATTTGAAAGTACTATAGTAGGTAGTGGCTGCCTTTGGAGGCGTGCAGCATGGTAGGCTATTGCTCGGTGCCACAGTGCCGGACATACACAATGGAGCTCGATGTCAGCCTTATTCACACGTAGCCGCACGGCAAGGAGCTGCGTGAAGCTTGGCTGGCGAAACTTAGAACCGGCAGACAGCCATCGGCTACAACTCGGGTATGCAGCAAGCACAGACGCGAGGAGCATTTCTGCTACGGCGCCGGAGCTGCGCGATGTTGGGTGAGTAGCAGAATTCGCGCACTGAGACGATCACTGAGACGCAGCTAATGTCATGACAGTTTGGTCTATGAACTTGATGCTAGATACTGCCAAGTTCACTGGAACAGAAAGGGAGCGGTAAGACGCACATTAAAGAAAGGCACAGCGTATGGTCATGTTATCAATTAATGCACTGGATTACGAAAAGCAAGCAGAAGGAAATCGCACGCTCAGAAGACCGATAAACATACAGTACGACGAAACTTGAGAAATAATATGGAAATGTCGAAGAATTTAGAAGACAAAAAAAGATTGAATCGTCGGGACGGCACATCACAGTCGCCGTAGCTAGGCGTCAAAGTCTCTACAACGGGATACAATTTTGTTTGCTCTATGGCCCTACCTGCCGCTTTTCGCTATTCCGTGTTCGTTCACTTTTCGGAAGGATATTTCAACATTTGTGAGAGTTTTACAGTGCACACAACACCTGTGGGGGGGGTGTCGATAGCTGATGGAAGTGCCGCTGTTCCATTCGCGGCGGCACCCTCAGAAGGGCGCTGCTTACGGGGAGTATCAGTATTTCGTGGAAGAGCAGACACCTCTCACGTGTTTCTCTTTCCCTGTAGCTCTTAGTTTGACCAAAGGCATTGGCTTGATGCGTTCGACTTGACGGTCAGCATGAGTGCTCATGAGTCGTCATGAGTGCTCCAGGCCCACTAAACATTCGGCACTCGTTCACAGCAGCGTTCAAGAGGGCTGCCATCTTTATGCCGAAGAAACAAATCACTGCGCAGCAGTCCACAAGTTCGATATTTCTGAATGGGTGGCGCGAGAGTGGCAACTGCAGTGAAGCAAAATTTTCACCTGTAACAGCAAGTGAACAATTTCCCACCGGTTGAAGTCTTCCGTAGCTGTAGGCCAAGCTTGCGGCATACATCACTGAAATGTGTGATCGGTCCCTGCCAGTGAAGTGCGACACAGTCAAGAAAGAAGCCCGGATCTTCACCTTTTAAGGACCTGCTCCGCCGTGAGTACGAGTGGCTGGCGGCAGAAGATCGCGGACTTATGCCAACCGGACCTGTCAAAAGAGCCTCCCTGACGGCTGCGTGTGGTTGGGTGCATTCGGCGGTGGTTGCTGTTCCACAAGATGTCGTGGTGTGGTCGTTTGCCAAATGTGGGATTTCACTGGACGACGACAAGCTGTGGGACCGTAGAAGCGATGACGATGGCAGCACTAGTGAGGATGGCGCGAGTGAAGACGAGTAGTCCAGTGACCATGCCAGTTACTAATAAATCTTTGTTATAGAATGCGCCCTTGGGATGCTCTTTTTTTTTCTTTTTCCCCTATCACATGCAATATGGGGGGGTCGACTTACATTCGAATCAACTTACAATTGTGTAAATATGGTATTTCACTATCACCGCACTGTTCGACATAACGAGGTTCGACTGTATCCATGTTCGATATATCAAGGACTGACTGTGTGCATATATATTGTATTTACTCGAATCTAGGCCGACCCCCTAAAGTCCGAAGCCAACACAAAAAATATATATTACCTCGAATGTAGGCCGAACAAAAAAAGTGAGGACAGCGTTCACAAAATGCAAACAGCATTTATTGAATCTGAATGTGCAGAGCTCATCTAATGTCGTCGTCGCTGCTAGACTCGTCGCTGTGTTCCTTGTCACTGTCACCTTCAAACAGTACACTATCTTCGGTACCGTCAAGCGCATTAGATATGCTGCACTTTTTAAAGGCGCGCACAATTAAAGTACCTGGGATGTCCTCCCACGCTGCAGCTACCCAGCCCGCCAGCTTCGATAGCGATGCACGTTTAATGCGGCCCATCCATTAGCATGTGGTCTTCGTCAGTCAACCAGTCCGTGTAATATTTCCACAGACGATCCTTGAAAAGTTTGTTGATGCAGACATCAAGTGGCTGAAATAGGCCCGTCATACCGCTCGGTATGACAGCGAGGTCCGTGTTTGCTTGGGCGAGCACAGCCTTCACATTGTCAGCAAAGTGCCCACGATATGAGTCGACAACAAGGAGCGAGTTCTTTATGAAAAAGGCTCCTGGATGCCGTCGCCACACAATCTTAACCCACTCTTACACCATCGCACCCGTCGCCACCCGTTCTCATTTGCCCACACAATGACATTTCTTGGAAAAGTTTCCCAAGCAGGCAGTGGCTTCCTTTTAAATATCACATAAGGAGGGAGTTTATGTCCATCAGCTGTGCAGCACAGCATCACAGTTGCGCGCTGCTTCTCGTAGCCCGCAGAGCGCACCTTCACCTCCTTGGCACCCTTTTCATTCACGATGTACAGTCAAACCTCGAAATATCGAACACGGATATATCGAATTATTGCGTATATCGAACACTTTTTATATCACGTGAAAAATCGCATGCATTTTTTATTTTTTATTTCGAATGGGGCCGGATGTAAAATGGATATATCAAACTCCGCCGCCCCAGACCAAGTGCGCTCTGTTGACAGGAGGCGAGCTTTCCCGCAACACTGTCCAAGATGGCGGCGCGATGGGCGTTTTGGACTGCTGCGTACGACAGCTGCCCACATCTGTTGCACCGAGGGCGCCATTTGAACGTAGCAGCGTACGCACGCGGCGGCTTGGCATGGCCGTGGCTTGGCCAGGTTGGCTAATTTGACAACATCAACAACACGTGCGTCTCGGTGCTGCCGTTTGTGCTACGCCAGTCGTTGTGTGTGTGGCGTAGGCCTGTCGTGGTTGGTGTGATGGCTGCAAATGCGAAGAAGCGTACGACCCTGACATTTGCTGCGAAATTGGAAGTGATACAGCGCGTAGAAAATGGAGAAAAGAAATCGAGCGTTGCCGAAGCTTTCAACATCCCAAGGAGTGTTTTGAGCACTCTGCTGAAAAATAAGAGTGACATAAAGGCCAAGGCGGAACAGAACCAGCACTCAGGCGCACGGCGGGTGCGTAAAGCTGCCTTTGAAGACGTCGAGAAGGCGCTGTACAAATGGTTTATCGACGTAAGCGGCCGGAACGTTCCTTTATCGGGACCAATGCTACAGCAGAAGGCCAAGAACTTTGCGTTCATTCTCGGCGCCGAGAAGTTCACTGCTTTCGGCATGCGGGTTTCGTGACCCGCATTGAAGAAGCTTCCGAGGAAGCAACCGAAGATTTGACGTTGGACGGCACAGAGGAAGAATGCCAGCTTGAAGAAACCTGGAGCCAGTTCGAGCGCTTTGTCGGTGCTGAGCCACACAGCATGTGCATTGAGGACTTCGGTGGCGGTGACGACAGCACCGGAACAGTGGCGGAGTTAACAGACGTGGAGATCGCTGCAGAAGTGACTGCTCAGCGGCCAAACGAAGACGCTGCCGAGGCTGATCCAGCAAGCGCTGATGTTGCCCCACTCCCTACTGCAACTGAGGCTGTAGCTGCTTTGGCCGTTGTACGCCGCTACCGCGGCGCAATAGAAGGGACTGGACTGTCTCTTGTGGACCGTTTGGACTATGTTGAGGACGCCGTGGTCAAACACGCGGTTGCCAATATGAAGCAGGCTACGCTGCTTCAGTACTTTCAGCGAACTAAATAAATACTTTGTTTGAAGCTTCATGTGAGTATCTATTGCGCCACGATTGGTTCATTGATTGATTTGTGCTAGTTTTTGACGCGTTTTCTACGTGATTTTATATATCGAATTCTAGCTATATCGAACTATTTTGCGATCACCGCGCTGTTTGATATATCGAGGTTCGACTGTACGCCACTGGCATATCAAATACACAGCAGCCTGGTCGGCATTGCTGATTTGCTCAAGGTTGTAGCCTGCCGCTTCTCTCTTTCAAAGCGCGTAGCACTGAAAAGCTATCAGCTTTTCTCCGAAATCACTTAGCAGCTTCTGGGTGATTGAAGTACGACGTCAGAGGCTGAAGCCAAAGCGCTTAATGAATTTCTGAAGCCAGCCCCGGCTGGCTTTGAAATCCTTTGGCATTAGGCCTCTCTCCCTCGAAAGTTCCCTAGCTCTCACTTGGAGCACTGCTGTTGTCACTGGAAGGGCAGCTGCTCTCTGCGTCTGAACAAAGTCGGCCAAAACTGTCTGGATGGCTAAATGCCATCCTCGTTGCGGCGCACGCAAAAAGCTGCTGTCGTTGTCCCCTCCAACGATGGATGTTTTTCTCGTCGGCGCCGAAGTCCCGCCCGGCTTGAAGGTTCGACAACGCTTCTGGGGCTATCACAATTTTTCGCTTGAAAGTGGCACTGTAGTGGCATCTCCTGCTTGGTGCAATTACGATAACACCACGCCGCACACCGATACGGCCGACACAACAGAGGTTAAAATGGCGACCTCGCTTGTGTACGGTTGGCTACTGGCACGGCTAGTAGCGGCTGCGATACTGACTTTTCTAGATGGCGCTAGCTATGCACCATATTTAGCAGTTTCAATGAAAATCTGGTGCGTTTTTTAAGATTCTCGAATCTAAGCCGACCCTAGAGTTTGGAATATGATTATTTGAAAAGAACTATCAGCCTAGATTCCAATAAATACGGTATATACAGGGAGTGTTTCAGCAAACAATTTCAACATTATTTTAAGCTGCCTATATGAGATTGCACAATTCTAGTCCATGAAATGGTCCACTCAAAAAGGCAGACATTACACAACAAATTGAAATGCATAATTGTCTGTGATAAATTTGCTAATTAAGTGATGAACTAATTACCTTATGGCACATATTGCAATTTACAAAGTTTAGCCAGGGAGTTCACAAGGTAGACCTAATCTGAACGAATTTTCTGAATGACACCAGTTTCAAGATATTTATTCCCGAACTTTGCGGAGAAATGCATTAGCACTCCAGTTACTTTTGTGCTTCAATGCCTAAAATCATGTTTTGTTAAGAAAATAACTGGAACGGCAGTGTATTTTTATCACAAGTTTGACTGATTTAATGTAAGACATTGCTACAAAATTGTGGCCCGTATCTCGACCACTGTCACACTGTCACTACAGATGAATAAAAGTATAGTCAATGCAGTCACTGAATTCACATTGGTCACTGCTAAACGACTTCGTCGGGTGTACAGTACACAGAAGGGCACGAAGTGCGCAAGCGCTACTCCGAATCGGAGCAACGCCTTTGATCAGAGTCGGATGACGAGTGCTTCTCGCTGCCCAGTCCATAGGCGCGTGCGATCTCTACCGCTTTCAAACGGATGCATTCGGCAGTCGCAGGCAGCGACCTTAACGCAGCCCTCGGACGGACTCCGCAACCTTGCTTTCCAGTTCTGCAGTCCACTGCGATCCGGCACGAAATGACGTTTTCTTTTGGTTGCTGCAAGTTGTAATACGTTGCTTTTGCCTCCGCCACTACTGAATGCTCTTCTCGGATACTTCAAGTTCGCGCTGTGCCGCCAGGTTGCCGTGGGCTTTCGCGTACTCAATCGCCTTTTTCTTGAAGGTGACGGCGAATTGATGCCGGCTTCCGCTCATTTTGAAACAAAATGAAAATGCAGCCTTTAATTAATATAACATTGCGACAATGGAAACGCAAAATGCCGGTGCCACAACGTCGCCACGCCGCCATAGACGCCGCACTGCTGCTGATGGCGATGGCGGCTATTTACTTCATCCGCCCATTGTTGCAAGCCTTCCGTAGTTTTTCCGCCAATGTCCGGTATATAAGTCGAGGGTCGACTTTTCGCAATGGTTTTTTGAAAAAAGTTCGACCTATATTCCGGTTTTTACGGTAGGCGCTCAAAATAAAGATTAAATGTTTACAACAAATGGAACTTTGAGCTACATTTTCTCAGCTTTCATACTTCGTGCAGTTGCTTTCAGTCATCCCAGTGCCATTTTACAATGAATGAAGACAAAATCATTGTCTTTTGCACATACATCTTCAAACACATTGATGAGTGCAATAAAGCTGTCCATTTCTAACTTAACCTCATAAAAAAATTTATAATAGGTTTTTTGCAAAAATTGTAAGACAACATGCAAAGGAAAGCTGCAAAAATATTTTTACTCATTTTGGCATTTAAAATAAACCAATAGCTTTATTGCTAAGAATGGGCCTTTGTGAACATGCAGATGTGAAAATCTTGGCCAACTTATGTGTATAAATAATTAATTTGGGGATGACCATTAGAGGCTGTCAATTATAACTTGAGAACTATAATAGATAGCACAAAACTAATTTCAGTTATGATATCAGCATAACCAATCACACCCGCATGCCAAATTTCACGAATTTATTCCCATAAATTGAAAAAAAAATCTTTTTCATGGCCACGTCCCCCCTAAAACAGTCGACGTCGACTTAGTGTTTGCCTTTAGTGTTACTAAGTCTATGGGGCTAGTGGCGGTGCCGCAATGCTGTTCAAATAAGCATGCCCAAATTATCAGTGTCCAAATAATCAGTCGTTGAGTGCATTTCATTCAGCATTGGCTTAAACGCCAATTGAAAGCTGAGTTCTACCAGTCCAGAGACATTCCCAATTATTAAAGGCACATGTAGAAAACATGCACACAAAAGCAACCAAAAAGACATAATTGCCCAAATGTCTATGTTTGTGTGTCTTCTTCATCTTGTCTCCGTGCCTTTAAGATCATGAATTCTAACCTATGCACAGCTTTAAATCGGACTAAGGAGCTTTTTTAGTGTATACATACATTTTGTGCAACCTTTCCAAGGCTAAACTCATGCTCCCTTAGGCACCCAGTGTGGAAAGTAATCCTTGCAGACATGGAAGCAAGAACAAAAAACTGCAAAATGCTTGACACACCTATAGCCTTTCCAGCTGGCCGCTTCTCGTTTGGGTAAAGCTGATCTCCTTCAGGCCACGTCACATACAGCTTTGAAGGCAACCTGAGAAAGAAACAGTGCCGACCATTTATGCACATGCATTTAGCTCAAACCACACCGTTAGTGGAGCCACAAGGAGCCCAAGCCAAGTGTTCTTCACATATCAAGAGTGCTTCCGCAATGACTGTCGCAAATTATTAAAAACGGGTATATGAGAGAAAGCGATCCTTTGCCAGCCAACATGCACAGCAATGGCAGACATGCAAAATATAGTAAAACCTCGTTAATTTGGCTTTCACAGGACTGAAAAAAAAACCGTCTCAATTAACCAAATTACTGTGGGTATCACAAAAAACAACAACAAAATGCTGGCTATGTCAAAATGCTTTTATTACTGAATAACTCAGGAAACCCTATCTTTATTTTACCCAAAAGCAATGCAGGCGCTGCAATTTTTGTCCTGTCGTCACTGATTGGCCTTTGCATGCAGCAGTGAAAGCCTTGCGACTTCCTTCTCAGCATAGCCACACTGCGAGTCTTCATGTGAGACACTCTTTTCACTGCCATGCACACATTCCAATTCTCTTTAGATAGTCGGATAAGTGCCAACAGATTGTCTGTTCATTGCAGTGTCGCCGGTGCCCTTCATCCTCAAAAGCTTCTGCTGTGTTTGTGACATTGCGTTCACAGCCCCTGCACTGAGTCGAAACAAGGCTAACGTTTGCCACAAGTGTTCTGGACGAAATCGACGCGATCATGGACGAAGACCATGCAGTTAAGAAGCCACACGGCCAATGCAAGCATTACGTGAAAACAAAACTACTGTTTGCCACAACCGCTGAAGACGAAACAGTGGCCGCTTTCAACACGATCATGGATGGCAACTATGCAGTTATGAAGGCAGGGAGACAACACACTATTGCGCGCATAGGCAAACGCAAGAATTAAGGCTATAAAGGCACAAATAGGCACGAAGCGTTCTAGCATTCCCGTACGATTTCCATACAAACATACTGAAACATACTCGGTACGATCTTGTATGAATGTACTCAGTCATTAGGGTACGTCCTTCTGATCTTTAAGTGATGCACTTAAGGGGGGACGCAGCCCTCGAAAACCGAAAAATCGTGGAAAAGTCGATTTTTGAAAAACAATGTTTTTGGCTTGTGTCTCATAAACTACCTGTTCTGTATTTATCAGCATCTAATTCAACCGCAAAGTTTAAAAAAAATACACTACTTTTAACGCCATGGCTGCTCACAAAACAGGGGCAAATGCTGAAATGAAGTCAGACTTCGCACGTGCGCCTTTTTCGGCCCATGCGGCCTGTCTGCGCCAGCTTGGTGTCGTTTTGACCATGAATTCTTTGTCTCTCTTTTGCCAAGTTGCAAAATGGCATTGTCGGCCCCTGAGTAACGCAGAACGATGTTTTATGTCGAGGCGGGCTGAAACCATGTCACCCGGTGCTGTCACTCTCTAGTAAGCATGTGAAAGACTTTTTAAAAAAATGACTTAATCCAGTTTGAATACTAAGGAGTAGTGTTTACGTTATTCAAAAATAGAATAGAGGGAGGAGAGTAAAATGCACAGCAAATAAAATGCCTTAGAAAATAATGTACACTGAAAACTCCTCCAGCTGATGACAGGGCGTCAAAGGCAATTCATTACGATTCCTGTCTGTTACACGAGCCAGCATTACCGCGACTTTCGAACCTTTCAATAAAATTACAGGTAATTTTCCCTAATAGAGGCACAAATTCCCCGAGTTTTCCCTGAGTTGTTCCAGACCACTCAAAATCCCTTAGAATTCTCAGTATGTAGATGCTCTGAATCATTATTCAATTTCGGTGTGATTTTAGCAACGCCTCAGTACTACAAACTAACATTCCAGAATCTGGAAATTTTTAGATTTCCGTTCATCTGTCACGGCAGCTGGAACAGTAGGCTAGCAGATGACAAGATGCAGAAAGCGAATGCCGCAGCGCACATGTTCGCAAGAGCTGAGGTGGCGCTCAATAAAAAAAAGCGTGGGAGAGAATTCTTAGCGAACGCATGCTCCGCCCAGGCAATTGTTGCCTCACAACGGAGGTACATCTCTTCCTTCTTTCACCCTTCTTTCTGTGCATGACATTTTCTTCGACTTCTTTCTGCAACCGTACTAGCTACAACCACGGAGAAATGTATCCTTCGTACTCACCGAGATTCCATATGATCACACTTTGCACTTTCTGGACGGTGCCTTTCATGCACGCTTACACTTTGGAATAGTTCAGGTAACCACAGGTGACCACATACAGTTGTGGTGTCCATGACAAGAAATGTGAAAACAAACAAACAAGAAACATTTCGCTTTGGAAGAGACATGGAGCTTCCTTCCTGCAGTAGTTTTCTCAGCATAAACATCTGCTTTGCACACATCGCTCTTACTACAGTAAAGCCTCGTTAAACCATACCTGCTTAAACAGTAGTTTCGTTTTAAACGTAGTAAAATCATTAAAAATATTGTGTTCTTTATTCGCATGAGCTGTACCAGCTTAGTTTGTATGTACTGGTTAACGCATAGGATTTGCAGTTTTCATAGTGCAATCATGGCGGTAAGTTGGTCAGGCAGAACAAGCCTCCGAGATCAGAATGGCCTCCAAGCACAAACGCAGAAGGCACTTGGAAGGGTGAAGCCACACTAATCAACATCATGTCGGTGCCGAGCCAGAAAGCGTTATGGATGGCTAGTTGAGGCCTGTGCTGTGGCCTCGTGCAAGCTATGACTCGCGTCATGCCAAAGCTCGGACAAAAACCAGGTGCTAAGCATAAAAGAAAAATTGGACATCGTTTGTGCTGTCGAATGCAGCATGAAGTCGGATCTAGTACGCGAGAGGGATCTACCACTGACTATGGTGTGTGGCATTTGAAATGCGAAGGAGACGATGCTCGACAGTGCTCCTGGGACTGCGAAAAGATGCTGGCCACGAGGTTCAGCATCTTGGGGTTCGACTTTTCACCATCATTGCCTGTGTCATTGCAGAAGTGTCACCTAACGACAGTGATGAGGACAACACAGAAAGCAACAGCACGGGCAATTCAGGCCAGACAGTGGCAGAAGCTGCGCATTACGTCAGCCTCATGTGAGTGTTTACCGAGTTTAAGGGACTTTGACGCCACTGTCGTCATTGCTAGGCCAGCATGGCATCAAACGAAAATAACGCTAAATGAATAAATACTGAACGTTTTATGCTCTTTCGTCGTACTCTCTCTGAGTTCCGTTTTTGATAGGTAAGTGGGCGATGACACGCTATCTCGGCTAAGCAGCACTACCATTTAGTACATAGTTTTTCCAAGCTCCGGTGAACTACGGTTTAACAAGGTTTCACTGTATACAGTGCTTCGGTGGTGCATGGTGGCAGAATCTATAGAATATAGCAACAGCGCGGGACGAGAGCCAACAGCGATGTTTTTATGGATAACACAAATGGTGACAACCTATGAACTGATGGCTAGATGGGTGGAATGGTTAATTTTGGGGCTCTCGCTATAACGCCCTTTCAGAATAACGAACAATTTTTGGTGGTCCCAAGTGATTCGTTATATTGAAATTTCACTAATTTATCATACGGTTTTAAAAAATGTGCATCGCTCAGTGCGCCTCTCCTTTGAGTTTTCAGATGCCCCCTGACAATTTGTTACGTAAGTACAGTAGAACCCCGTTGTTACGTTCCTCACTGCTGTGTTTTCCCGGCTGCTACGTCGTTTTCATCCGGTCCCAGCATAGCTTCCATACGATACAATGTATAAGGAACCCCGCAGTTACGTAGTAGCTGTGAAAACGTTCCCGCATGGTACGTCGCAACTTAGCACCCCGCAACCGCCTGGGCTAAAGTAGGCAACGCGTTCCAACCGCCATTTTGGCTTTTGACGAGTTTTGGCTGGGCTTGGCCGGGCTTGGCTATGGAACTGGCTGCAAGAAGCCGCATGCCAGTTCGAGAGGCCGCCACTAAGTGGCCATTCGTGAAAAATGCTCCCACTATCATCACTGTGATTACGGTCCCCGCATCGTTGTTGGACTTGGACGTGTCGACTCACGGAGGAAGGAAACTCAGGAGAGGCCCTGACGTCACTCTTTGTGAAGATAAATTTAAACCGGAAGTTGGCGTTGCTCGTGGCGTTGCTCCGCCTATCGGGCGAGCTCTCCTCTCTTGTTTACATTTCTCCCACGCCGCGCTGCGCGCAACCGGGCTGCTCGGACGCGTGCGCTCCGCAGCAATAATAAACAATCGTTAGCACGTTAGCATGATTACGCCAAAGAGGGCAAAATTTCCCCCGGATATTCCTTCGTCCGTTGCCATTGCCGTGGCGCGGACGACGAGGAGCACGAGCCGCATGATACCAAGGAGTTACCAAATCGTAGCTTTGGAGAAGCCGTCGCGGCTCTGGACCTCCTCCGCAGGTACGTCACACCTCACATCGACGCTGACAGCAATGCGGCCTTCCAGGCTATTGAGAAACGCTTGCCGATTTCTAGCGAGCGAAAGAAACGGCAAGCCACCATTATAGACTTTTTTAAGTCCTAAGCGCACTCTGTGGAAATAAATTGTCTATAGTTGAAGCTGCACTTTTTTTATTCATTTTCGGAGCTTTCATCACTGTTGCGTTTTCCCGGCTGTTACGTTTTTTTCCCCGGTCCGGTGAAAAACGTATGAACAGGGTTCCACTGTATTAAGTACTTTATATGTAACTATGAAATTGATATAGTTAGCCCAATTCACATCAGTTGGGCAAGCCATACGACTGGCTACCCAAGTGGGGTCATCGATGACATCCTGTCGTAGAGCCAGTGGAGGGAGAGAGCTTAGCCCCGATCACTCGGTGATCATTCAGCGATCACTTGTCCAAACCGTTTCAGGGACCCTTTAAGCATTTTGGATGAGCCTAGCTTGTCAACATGATACTAGTAAAGCAAAGCTTGTTCATGGCAATATTTTCATTTTCACAGCAATATGGACAAACGGAGCACATCCACTTAGTTTTTCGCCTAGTTGCCTGCCTGCAAAGATGGCTGCAGTGTCAGCACTCAAAAACAGCATTTATTGAGCTCGTTGTGATTTACTACACAGATCGCAGCACTCTTTCAGCATTTGAAGGACGTGTTTATTCAGTCCTTGTGTTCTACTACATAGATGGTAGCACTTTGTCAGTGCTTAAAAACGGCGCTTTTGAAATCTCACTCGCAGAATAATTGATTCGGATGCCCTGCAAAATAAGGCATTTTCCTGCTTTCCTACAGTGCTGTTAATGGCAATGACAAATACATTGTTTACTGCTTAGTGAAGATATGGCTTAGTGAAAAGGTAAAATCAGGTATGCCCCTTTAAATATGAAGTAAATTAGTTGAAAACACTTTAGAAGTGTTTTGGAAAAGTAGATGTCACTGTCGCAATGCTTGTTTGGTCTGTTTTCTACGCCGTTTGTCTGGGTCTTCTCAGGCTTGCTTGGAACTTGCTTAAAAATATAGATGCATACCAACTCGCCAAATTTTCGCTACTTCAGAAAAAGAGAAGCCTGAATATATACCAGAAAAAAAAGCAAAATAAGATCACTTTTTGTAGAAATAATAAAACACTTAAGGGGTTAAGAATGACAGGACAAGCCTTCCTGAAATGTCAACTTATTTGACCAATGATTATAAGGATGTCAAAACTAGAGTTCGGTTGAAGCTACTAGAAATTACAGATTTGGTGCGCACTTTCTCTCTTGTTTCATAGAGCCTATGGAGACTGCCTAAAAGCAGACTGACCAAGTTGCATGCACACAGCAATGCAGTGACAAATTTCTCGTACTGCTTGTAAAGACACTTTCTTTTCTTCTCATGAATCTGTTCTTTCCGACTCCCAATTATTCAGACTAAGGTGGTCCCCCAAGAGTTCATTCGAATGAACAGTCAACTTTAAGTGTGAAAGTTCCTCCAAAGCTCTAACTGATGAAATGTGTCAATAATGAGCTTACTCTCAATTTGCACCATTTCTGTCTACTGCTACAAAAAATTTTGCGCAGCAAAAATAATCTTTTGATTCCATTATTTTTAATTGCAGACAGTCATCACTGACACATGCATCACATTGAAAGTAGATTTCTTAAAACCATCAAGTAGACTAGGAACACAAATCTGGATAGCTTACTTTTGAGCACCCTTTTGATCCACTAGTGAGGTGCATCCAGAATAATAGCTTGTACTTAGCATGAGCTCATACCATATATGAAAATGCTCCTTAGCTCGCACAAAAAGACAACGTATGGCAACTGCAGGCATAACAAGCCTGAGAACAGCAAGGATCTTGCACCACAGCAGCACACACCTGCCTTCTTCCTCGTCAATTATCTTCTGCAGCATGGAATCTGTGACCTTGCGATCCAGCTTCGCTAGCGGGAAGATCTTCACCTCATCATACAGTGATCTTGGTTCCTGGAGCAGAAAATTACGCTGGTCACAACATGCAGCATCAGTGCGAGCAAAACTTTCATCATAAGAAAAAGAAGGGGTGGGGGCAAAGCCTACCACTGCCATGCAACAGCAATGTCTCAAAACTTTTTCATAATCATAAACATAAAATTGAGCACTACCCAGTACCACAATCAATCAAGGATATTCTGAAGGCAAGGAAGCCTGCTCGGCTGGAGCTGACACAATCTGCACATACCTGCTGAATCTCCACTTCCCCTCCTGTTGCGCAGACGCTTTCAGTGTAGTCGCCATACAGCAGGAACCTCCGGATGGAGCCAATAATAATTGGATTTGTTCGTTGTGTCCGAATCTGGGCAAAAAAATAATCAGTTTCATTAATATACACACAGCAGTTGACACAAATTTGGCAACATTCATAAGTGCAAGATCACACCTGCAGGGAGCCAAACCACACTCCATAGCTGTTACCGCGTGCCACACACAAAAAAGAAAGCTCCCTGTTAATTTCTATATGAATTTTATGCTTATTTCGGTATGACCTTCTACAGAACACAAGTTCCCAATGTACATGGTTCCTATGATGCCTATACTCCTTCCGATACCCCAAGACCCCTAAAGAAAACTAGTGTCAGCAATGGAACAGTATTGGCTCGGTGATTGGTTCAATAATACATGTTGTTGACACAGTGCGAGAAAAGTTGTTGCCTCTCAGCAGAAAAACAAGCTCAGGTCAGCTCATGATGTAAGTGAATAACAGAGGTCTCCTTGCAGACTGACTCACCAGCTGTCCTTTTTTGAAGCGCTTGCCATCCCATTCAATGGTGTTGAACACAGCCCAGGGGTACTGCTTATATTTCTGAGTGTCCCTCCGGCTGATTGTCTCCTGGAATGACTCAAACATGATCTGCTTGTCACTGTGCTCATGGCACGACTGGAGCCATTCCAGGAAGTGCTTCTCAATGCTGGCACGCACCGCCTGCATCACAGAAGAGACTGGTGTTGGTCAGACATCCCACTAAGAGACAGAATTTATCAGCAGGATGATCTGGCCCACATCTAAGCACGGAAATGGAAAGGAAAGGGCTGGAGCAGCATGAGAGCGAAAATGAAAAACAAGACAATCATGTAGAGCAAGGGCTCACAAGTTAGCTTCTATGCCTGCTCCATCCTGAGAGTTTGCATTTGCTTGCCAAATTTTGCAAAACATTAACATTTTAAACTGCTCAAAAGAGCTGTTTAAGGTTGCTTAGGGGCTTGTCAAAGGCCAAATGCAACAAAATTTCACTTTGCTAAATTTGTTCCAAATGAGTAGTTTACACCCGTGAACTACTTTTGGCAAAGCCACAGGACTTCCAATTGTATAGCTTTCTTGTTAGAAGCCTTTAAAAAACACCTAAGCCGACAATGCGAGCACCTGGTGGTTGTCACTGTGACGTAAATGCCAACACGCTGCCTCCAAAATTTTTTAGCGTGCTGCAGACTTCCGGGAGCTCGGGCTGGTGCATGTCACTACGCCCCTGGAGCTATGCCCTATCTGCCTCCCCCCTTCCCCCCCTAGGCCAATTGGAGCATGTGGTTCTCAGAGTGTCTCGACAGCAAGAAGGCTTGCCACGGCGGCCCACAGTGAAGCACACACAGCTAGCACTACTTCGGGAGTAAGCGCCTGCCCTTGTATGCTCCAGTTTGACAGTGCTCCGTGGTGCGGACTGCCTTTATCCTGCAGAATAAATAGTAGCCGAGTCCAAATCGTGCATTTTGAAATGCTATCAATAGGAAACTTACGTGTAATGTGGGCTTATCTCAGAGGTCACGCCAAGGTGCTGTGCAGTGGGTCATGTGTGACTTCCATCGAGCAGCAATGGGAGTGTTTTTTCAGTTTGGGCATCAAATACTGCTATTTTTGCTAGCTTTTACAGAAACTTACACTCATATGTCAAACGACAAATTTTGCACGGAGGCTCCTCAATGCTTATACTCTGTCAAACTAGGCTTTTTATGTGATCCAAACTTTCTTTGCAGTTGACATGCACAAAAGTGTGACATGCACACTTAGCCCCCCCCCCCCCAGAATGTGCGCTGCAGCAAGGAGCCAAACACATGGCCTTGTGCCCAGCAACAAAACACCGTATCCACTACAGCAGCTGGATAAGAAGATATGGCCACAGAGCCATATATGCCAAGCTAACACCTGAACTGCATGGCAGATTGTGGTCCCTTGGTTCCTGGAAGCCTGCACCATTTTTCAAGAAAATCTCCTAGCCACTTGTGTCATGTTCAAAGTAATAAAAAGCACAACTTTCATTCATGACACAGTGCACTGACACACCTTTGTGCTGAGCTGGCATAGCACAGGCCTGAGCATGCACTTGCAACTTCAATACCTCAGATTGTTTCAAGCTGCTTTAGCAAGTGCCGCTAGCCCAAAACAGTTTCGTAGTGTCAACGATTGTGAAACACTGCCAACGATTGGGCTAAGCATAGCTCTTTGAGAAGTACAGTGGCAGGGAAGTCTAGAAAGGCTGATCTAAAAAAAATTTCTGCAATGAGTGGCAAAAAGAAAAGAAGAAAAGCCTTGATTAACTTCCAAAGATGTGCAAAGGTATGATGGATACCATACAGGAGCTCACATATGCTTTTAACAGCTGACAAATGCTACTTTATGTTAAACAAGGATGAAATATTTATGACAGGCCAGATGGAGAGAAAGCAGACAAGGGCGCTGCACACAGTTCAATTGCACTTTTACTTTAGCAGGTGTACACTTCATACATACATTGGCACAACTTAAACAACAGTAAAATGTACATGGCTACAGGAACTATAGAATGATCCTACATACTATAACTACTGAAAACATGTACTTCTAGCATACTAGCCAGATAATCAATGAAAGTTCTTTGCTTCTGCATAAACATCACAAATATCATACTTCTAAATTACAGAATAAAGGAAATCTACACTTGCCTGGCCATTAACAACCCGAGCAAATATGGTGTTCTTTTCCCGCAGCTTGTTTTCCAGGTCCATGAAAGTAAGCTTGTTAGTGCTCACTTGGAATGCGTCATCTGTCCAGAGAACACCCGAGATCCTAATGGAAATGCAAAAAGAATGGCGTGCCAACTTTTCATGCAAGATTTCTACACTTACATTCAAAATTACATTCTTCCTGCACAAGACAACTAAGCTTGTCAAGCTAGCAGGATGGCTGCCAACAGTAAAAGTCACTAATTTGCAGAATGGCATGATCACAGCAGTGCAGTATGACACAGTAAAGTCACTACCAGCATATACCAAGCATTTACTCACAAGGTCAGCATCATGAAAAATACCTTTCCATTTATTTAATGTCCTGACGCAGAAAGTCCACTTTTCTCAAACACCTGTTTTTGGTGGACTGCTTCACTTCATACCTTTGCCATAAATGAAGCGCATGGTTTCCAAAGGTCTTCTAAGTCAAGAGGTTCGTCTGCCTGCCCCAACGTGACAGGAGCCACGCATTTGTTCATTATAACAATTTATCATACCAAAACTGGAAAGAAAAAATAAAGAAACGCTACCATTGCCACTCACCAGAAGTGACATACAACTTAGACCATAGAGAACCACGCCTGTGTGATCTGCTTCCCTTGCTTGTACCGTTCCCACTATCAGCAAACAGGTCCTGCATATCTCCTAGCTATAGAGTTAGTACAGACGAACTCACTTATACCAATCCCAGATATAAAGATCTATCAATTAAGATGACCACATTTCAGTGCTTTTACGATTTTCTGACTCTGCCTATGCAAACTGCTTCGAGGTACTATAACGAATGTTTCTTATACCCCTCTCAAGCGGGCAAGTTAAGTGCACTTACGGCGAGTGCACTCGGTTTTTAAGTGCACTTTCCCAAATCTTAACGTCGCAGCGGAGTGTACTCTCAGATGAGTGCACTCAAGTCCGAGTACGTTCACGGAACGCACTTTGCTGGCCGAGTACGTAGCCTCGCCGCCAACGGTTTGAAGGAGTGCCTAGCCTTGCCGCCAACGCTTTCAACGACGCAAAATGTGATGCATAGAAAAAGGACACAGAAGTTCATTTCAGTTAGTGAACAGCTTTTAACAATATAATTTGCGTTTAGCGAGAAGCGAAACAGCACAATAAAGAAACGAATTTATCATGTACGCAACTAACGGCGCGAGAATGATGCGGCACTGCGGCGCCGCCATGTTACTTCAGCTCCTGTTTATTTTGGTGTGAAAGCGTGCTGACCACGCCGGTCGTGCTTTGAGCCGTGTGCAAGGCATTTGGCAGTGTAGCTAAATATCGAACTCGCCGTCTTTGCTCACATATACTTGCTCATACTCTGTTCTAGCAGGATCAACTGCCGCCTCGCCGCACGCCACCATGTTGTTTTGGATTTGCTAGGCATTCGTCTTGGCCAGCATTGACTTGCAACAGATTTATAATAAAAACGTCTTGGTTTTTTGTTGAGACAAATAGATGAAGTTTGTTTTTATATATAATTCTACTTAAAACAACCGCTTTTTAGCAGCTTTCTCTTGTTAATTTACATCTTTAAAAACGCGCTCTTAGTCTGTCGCCATTTTTTTTACTGGGAGTACACTCTGTTTTCCCGTTAAGAAGCGCGTTGCCTAAAGTGTGACTCAAGATCCAGAAGTGCACTCCCAGTAAGTGCACTTAACTTGCCCGCTTGACAGGGGTATCAATATCACCGTACTGCTACAACGAACATTTCGAACCCGGTTACGGTAAAAAGAGGGCCCACGTGAATGCCAAAGGCGACTGTTTAGATATTCATTTTTTCTTATCGCGACTAACGATTGGAATGAGCTCCCTAGTGAAGTCATGGCAGTGCCTAGTATTGAAAATGCTATTAAGAGCCATATTCTTTCAATGTTCTGTTATTCATCTCTGCACATACGCTACTGTATGCACTATTTCTTGTCTTTTTTTTTGTTGTTGTTGTTATTGTTGTTGTTGTACTTCGTTAGTTTGTCTTCCGCCATAGGGAATTTCAGGGCTTGAACAATGTTGCATTTACCGATGTATTCTTTTGATATTGCTGAATATTTTTCCATTGTGACCCCCTGTATTTTAACCCCCCCCTACGATAATGCTGTGCAGGCGATGTAGCTATACCAAATAAATAAATAAATAAACTGGGCACACCAAAGCACGCACCCCGCTCAATTCCTATTGCGACGGTTGGAATGGAGCGGTTGGAATGTACAGCATAAACAGCATGGTGTGGAGCTGACGTGTGCACCAGTGCAATATCAGATGCCACGATGGCATCACTCCCGTTTTTGCACAACTGTCCGTATGGCCTCATGTCCATTAAGCCTTTTTCAATGATTTGGAAAGAACATCCAAGTCTTTCCATAATGGCAACAACAGCCACTCAAGCGCTCCTCTCGACGCGGCCCTAAACGACCCGAGTCGGCGAGAATGCTGCATCCCGTGCTGTCGCCACGCAATGCTGCAATCGGCAGTTACTACGCCGTTATCAGGAGATCACAGTTAGGCGGCGCTTCGTTTACACATTGCCAATTGCTGATAATGGTTCCTGGTGGCGTTTTACCTTCCAAACATTTTATTTATTTATTATATATATATATATATATCCCTCTGGGAGCAACAGGGAGAACGTAATTTTACAGCTCTTGTGTGGCTGATGAGCAGTAGCAATGTCGAAACCATGATGTTAGAGACCTTCACAGAATGGCGACCCACTGAGTAGTTCACGAAGTTTAAGCTTCCAGCCAACTAGAACGCCTTGCTCTCATATGCAGAACACCACCATGTCCAACTGGTAGTAAAATATATCCCAAGCTCTTGAATAAAAAAATGACAGCTGTGCTTCCAGTTTCGAAATGACGGGCGAGTGGAACCAGGCGCTGTTTTGAAAGAACTACTCGACACGGCATTTCATTCTTGAGATAGACGTTTTTAATGGAAGTTTGCAGCTAGGGGTAGGATCGCACCAGGAACAAAAATGACACTGAATATCTGGTTTTTGTACCAAAGTGCTGCCGAATTGTGACTGGTGACGCCAGCTTCACTACGGTTAATTCTGGACATTTTTAAGGGCGAGTCCATATATAATGAACTACTAATATATATGGAGATCCGCTACTCTCACGCGTCCCCCGATATCTTGTTTTCCTGCATAGATCCCGTCTGCTGCAATGCGGCTCCGCCGCGTGGCCTGGGGCCGGCAGCGGTCTGTGTGGTTGAAGCGTAGTACGAAAGATGGTGCAAGTGTTGCGCTACTAAATCCGCCTATCGGCGGGTTAACTTGGGTGCGAAAAGGACAAGGCTCTTCCTCTTGGGTTGCGGGTCAGCGAGTGGCGCGGATGCCCTGCGCGTGCGCCGATCCATGCTTCTGTGAGACCGTCTCGTGAGGCCTCCTTCGAACACGCCACCGTTCGCGTGACCGTAAGCGCGAACAACCAGGCGGTGGGATCCAGTATGGGGCGAACATATTCACTCGTTATCCGGTCGCGGTGAGTCGAACTTCCAGACTAGTCACGCGCCCATCGGCATGTTTTGTGGATAGCAACTCGGCTAGCAGGCATTGATCTATGAAAGGTGCAATAAATGCCCTTGTGATTGTTTGCACTACTGTGTTGTCGTTCCTTTGTCCCAAGAGCATGGATATGAGAAGCCCACATATAACAACTACCTTCTGCGAAACTATACAGTTCGTTATAAATGGGATTGACAGTATATTGCTCATGTGTTGTGCCCACACCGTTACAGAGTCACAATACTCTTTTAACCCTTTGAGGGTCGAATTATTTTGAAGAAAACTTTCCCGAGTGGTCAAATTACTTTATTGCGGATCTTGAATGTACAAGATGTATAAAGTCGGGAATAAATAGTAAAAAAAAAATTAGGAACAGTATTTTGGGGTCAGCATCACTCAGAACTGCAATATGTTCAATCGTATTTTAGAGTGTGGTACTCCTTGAAACACGAGTCTCCGCACAGCCGCAGAGAGCGAGAATACCTCATGAGCGGCGGTGATAAACGAGCTAACAGCAGTGCCAATCAAGACAGAAATCAACTTCCGCCGCCCCTGCAATAGCGTGCCGACAAAGATAAAAATCGCGTTTCACGCGCATCCGTTGCGGTGGAACCAAAACCGCGAAAGCGTGTTGCCGCTGAGAGCGAGAATACCTCACGAGCGGCGGTTATAAACAAGCTAAGAGCAGCGCCAATCAAGAT
Organism: Dermacentor albipictus; assembly: GCF_038994185.2. Classification (NCBI taxonomy): domain Eukaryota; kingdom Metazoa; phylum Arthropoda; class Arachnida; order Ixodida; family Ixodidae; genus Dermacentor; species Dermacentor albipictus. The sequence goes on along the minus strand of NC_091825.1, from coordinate 161,097,246 downwards.
AGAAATCAACTTCCACAGCATCTGCAAGAGAGTGCCGACAAAGAGAAAAATGACTTTTCGCGCGCCTCCGTTGCGATCACGCGGCGAAACCGAAACCGCAACTGCGCGACGCACTGAAGCTTGAAGTTCTGTTTATCTCCCCAAGAAGGTAACACAAATTTCAAACGCTTCTTGTAAGTCCTAAGAGGTGGCAGCACCTCCCAGTAAGCGTGCATCGTCATTATGGCGCGAAATTTCAAACGGAGGTTCGAAACTGTACCCGTACGGCGAAGACCTTGCGGGACAGATACCGCCGCCGTACATGTACGGCAAAAACCGTCAAAGGGTTAATGAAAAGCATTCTTCTCGAAGTAGGGCCAGTTTTCTGTATCTGGCTGGGTACATTCAACAAGCAAAGCCACGATGCGTTCTAGCGCATTGAAGCAACCAGGAAAGGACCTTAGCTACCAGAGACCAAAGAGGCAACTACAGTCATCTGTAGTAATGTGTAGCTGAGGCTTGGCACAAAGTGTGCATAAAATTTTGTCCATTTTTCTCCAATGGCATCACATTCCGGTACCATTTGCCACCACATCTACACCATGGCCGTTGCTTCGCATTCTCCTTCGTGATAACTGCAGTATGCAGTATGTAGTTTTTGCCGATAGCGTTTTTGGCATTTTGTTAGAAAGGGTTTTGTTGGGCTAGTTGACGTGCCCAATGTAAAGACATGCAAAATGTGTTGAAGATAATGCACCACCGGATATGATGGCTCAAGAATATCGCACGTGAATACAACTTATCTTTGCTTTTCATGCACCATCGCGGCTGATATTAAACCACAAGGCAATAGCAAAATGACAAAGTGCGTCTCTGGCAATTCGGGTCCCATCATCTTGGCCTACTTAAGCATGTTATGCTGCACTGATTTGTGCAATGCTTCGCAATACCAACCTGCGACTTTGCCAACATTATATTGATCGTATGTGCTCTGCACTTATAGCAAATTTAGCCAGAGTGAAGTTATGCTGCAGCTGCACTGCAAGGACGAATTTGCCGCTACACTGCTAAATGAAAGCAGCTATCTAAAGGCTGCTGAAATTCGGTGCTAAGGAGTCGCTTGTCGCACAGCTTGAAGATTATTTTGTTGTTTTATTTAAATTTCATTGCACGCACAGTTGTGTAGCAGTTCCATAGGCTGCAAAGTCATCTTTTATATTTCCATGTTTACAACTGTGTAACCCTTTGGGCACTGAACCTTGTTATAATAAGATGGGATATAAGGACATTATGAATATAACGAAGTACTAAATGTAATTCTGCTTGAATTTCCCATAGAAATTCATGTATTTTAAACATAACTTTGACGAAGTAAAATTGTTCTACCAATGGATATAACAAACTAGGTGTGTCTCCAAAACCAAAGGTGCCAACCATTGTGCACCAAGCACCTCACTTTCCAACAGGTTCCACACTCATTTGGCATGGTGGTCCAAATTCTCGCGTCAAATACACCATCAAGCAACACTGGTCTTTCTCACCACAGCACGCAGCCATGCGCATGGTGGCTGCAGACAAGCAGCACTTCTTTCTTATCTTATCGCACCTCTCTCTTGATGTAGCACATAGCTGGCAAAGCTAGGTCTCTAGGCACACCCTCCGAGATCACAACTGCAAAGGTCATGCCTAGCTGCACTGCACCACATATTCTTGATGATGCTCGCTCGCGGCATGCCAAAGAACCAGTGCCTTCACTTCTCTTTCTCTCACTGCAATACACTTCACTGGCTGGTGCAGCTAGATGTAACCTCTAAGATTGTGTGAAACCAGCACGAGACGGCTAAGTCAGCGTGCTCGCACAGAAAACGCAACTCTGACAGCAGGGAAGTGACAGCAGCGGCACCACGAGGGAGTAGCAGACCAGATAGTTTCACGAGCCAAACACGTCTGCCTATATAGCCGACAGCGCTTCTAGCGCCGTGCCAAGGTCTTTCGGCCATGCACTTTGACAAGTTCAGAACACCACGCAAAAGTGAAACTATCTCCTAAAGGCATGGAAGTCGCCCAAGAATACCACCCCAGCTCCGTAGTTGGTGCTACGTGTTGTGTGCCACATGCTGCTCGAACACGAAGGACTTCATCAGTATTGCAGCATGCTAGCTGTTCCCATAGACTGCGTGACTGTTTCACAGGTTCCACGACAATATGAGCAAGCCAAATAGAAAATGGAAGTGAGAGAACATCACATTGGAACATAAGGATGCTATCTAAACAGCTGTTGCATCAGGTGCTAAAAGTAGCATGTTGCACACAACGGAGTCTTTTGCTGTTGTTTTATTAAATTTGCATCACGTACAGGGCCGTGTAGCAGTTCCGCAGGCCGCAGAGCCAGAGCCTTCTCTGAATGTTTAAAGTTGCGCACACCACTGGGGAATATACTGCAGTAAAGGACAATAGTCTATATAATGAAGTAATGGTATAACGAAGTAATTTCGGCTTCCCCTTCAACTTCATCATCAGGGTATCTACCAAGTTGGCATTTCCGAATTTCTTGAATTTTCCAGGTTTTCGCTGAGTGCCTTTGTAAAATTCCCTGAGTGAGACAAAACTTTCTTTTACATCAAGTCAGGCTGACACTATGTCGCCCAATGCTGTCACTCTCTAGTAAGCATGCTAAAAACGACTTTATCCAGTTTGAATGGTAAGGAGTACTATCATTTATTTTATAAATAAAAAAATATCTGAAGCGAGGGGTTAGTAAAATGCACATCGAATAACAGCACTTTGAAAAAAAATGGTAAAACTAATTGTGAATCGAGTGGAACATTCTCTAATACGAATAAAAGCGAGATGCACGCATAAACAAATTTTTTCGAATATCCCCTTCAGCTACGAATTATGATCGACTGTCGATACATATGTGTGAACAATAGGTGTGCTTGAGACACCACTGAAAGCAAAGCAAGGTGACAGAACGATTCTTTGAGCATATTATGATGCGTCATTATAATTACAGAGTAACTTAATATTTGAATGTTGTAAAGTCAGTCATGCTTTCTTCACAAAAAGGATGAAGTCCCCCACTCGAATTACATGCAGTAGTTATTCATTAGCCTCAAGCATTTCAAGAAAGAAAAAATATATATATATTTCAAGGTTGCTACCAACATGCCCAAATCAAGCGTCACGTAAAACATGGTAGTGCTTTCACCAAAGCGATACTCTGTAACTATACACACCACTCAGAAGCAAAATGGAAGTAATTTAGGTTATCAGAATGTTCATTTTCCCGTAAGCTTAACGTTCATGCTCTATTCCTTGCTACCACTGCACAGATATGGCAATTATAGGTCGCGTCTACAAATATGGCTGCCGACTGAAGGTGATATGAGCTACTTTAATCGATTTATAGCAAGCTCATTGGTGTGAGGCCCGAACTTTGTCACAAATGAGATTCTCAACAGCCAGTGTGTCAACCTCAACTCTCCTGACATACTCTTAGCCCGCGCACGATGCCTCAGTGTTGCGTTTCACTGCTTTAAAGACGTCGGTTTGGAGATGGGACACCATCATTCCGGCGTCAGCCAACACTTTCTTTTTTGAGCTCAAGCTCCTTGAAAAAAGCAGCGGCAGGCTTCCTTTACCATTCATTCCTCAATGCATATGTCCTTTCAGTTCTTTTCTTCCTTCCACCGCATGTTCGCCCCATGGACCATTTGAAGCATCCTTTTCGTCAGCTGTACAGTCAACATCCAATTTTTCGGGCTCCCTAAGGGCCTTAAAAACGTCCGTAAAATCGGGCAGTCCGAAAAAATGAATGTATGTCTTTTACTGCCATTAAAGGCTCAAATCGCCAAAGGCACATCTAAAAAGGCCTACCAGCACGCTTATTCGGCATATCGGTGTCCGTACTGTGACAGGAGATGGGGGATGGATGCATGTATAATTAAGGAATAGATACTGTGTCCCTTGACAACTGCCCCCTTCCCACGCTTGTTATGCTTCACCGCGTAACAATTATGTATTGAGGGAAAGCTAACATTTGGGAACCGGCATTATGCAACGCGCTGTACTTTCCGAGCTTCGAAGCCAATCGCAAGGACCACAAAGACAGAGTCGGTGCCATTGCTTACAGTGGCAAATTCTTTCAATTAAAAACATGGCGCCGAATGGCAGAAAGCTTAATAAAGAACGTTGAAGCAGCTGGGCCTAGTGTTTACAATGGCAGCGAGGTAATCAAAACGGCGGCAATGGTGGCTTCGATTAATACCGTTTCAGACCTGCGGTTACGGCAGAAAGTCCGAAAAATCGGACGGTGACGGGCTCTTGCGTCGGGAATTTTAGACGTTCTTAGACATTGACTCCATGGGGTTTGTGATGGTGCCGCGGAGCCGTCGGGCGTCCGGAAAGTCGGCAGCCGACGACACACGTGGCGTCAAAAGACGATTCGTTACGATTCCTCTCTGTTACGCAAGCCAGCATTACTGCGACTTTCGTTCCCTCTCAATAAAATTACAGCTAATTTTCCCTGACAGAACCACAAATTGCATGAGTTTTCCCTGAGTATTTCCAGACTATTCAAAGTCCCTGAGAAATCCCAGTTTTCCCGGCTGGTAGACTACCTGATCATAACGAGGTTCGAGTGCACATTGACGTAAATGACAATCATGGACATAACAGCAATGAAAACAACAAAGTAATTTTGGCTCCCCCTTCAATTTTGTTATAACGAGGTTCAAGTGTACTTTCCAGATTCTAAGACACCCCCGAATCAAACATGCACCAGCTTTTTGTGTTCAAAGTAGAAACCTAACACAAATCTGACTTGCTTAGCAAGAAAAGTGGGCAAAGGTTTAATTTATGTTGCGCAATAGCGGCCAGATTATTGCAGTCAGCTTCACCGCTGTACAGCTGTGTAATGTAGCAAAGCATCTGAACGTCACAAAGGCAGTTTTGCTATCTTGCCCGATTGTACTGCACAGCAATTATTTGCCAAATTTTCTTGGAAGAAAAAAGAAAGGAGCACGTTAGAATCGGGTGAATATTGTAATCCAACATTGTGAGCTACACCTTTAAATCCTTCCTAAGGCTCGCTAAATATACGTGTTTTCGGCGGGAAGTAACATGTGTTTTAACAGATTCACTGTCTCCTAAGCTACGCCAAGTAAATGCTGCTACCAAAGGGGTCACTATTGGGCTTACCATAGGGGTCAGGCACGGGTATGCTGACTGGTCAAGTTCAAATTATGCAGTGAAGGCTAATTTTAGGATCCAAACAATGAAGGTTTGCACCCACAGAGATACATGGATGCCCGCTGGGATTAAATCAGCCACCTGAGCCAAATTGGAAATGTACTATACAGTGGAATCTCGATGATACGATCATGGCTAATACGAATTCCTGGATGATACAAATTTTTCTGTGGTCCCGGCCGAGCTCCATTACTTTGTAACGTGCTAGAGAACGGTTGTTACGAATAAATTTTCAAGACGCGTCTGTTGATACAAAAATTATCAAAAACACTTTGGAAATTCTAAAGTGTGCTTGGCGAAAGCCAGACGCTACTGCCGTCTGCGCTCCGCTTCCCTGGCTTTGCTTTTCGGTGAAATAGCCAGTCGCTGCTGCCGTCTGCGCTCCAATTCATTCGCTTTGGTGTTCGGCGATATCACCTGTCGCTGCTGCTGCTTTCGTTCTGCTTCCCTGCCTTTGGTACCCGGCGATCTAATCAGTCGCTGTTGGCGTTTCCGTTCTGCCTTCCTTGCTTTCGCATCTGGTGACATGTTCAGTCGTAGCATGCGCATTTGCTCCTTGTTCTTCTGGCGTTTGGTGTTGGGTTGGGGGAATCCGGCGTCCGCTGCCGCTTTCCCAAACTGCTTGGCGCGGAATAACTGGGCCGCTTCGGAACCATGCGTCTCACTCACTCGACTGCAACGAGACGTTTGGCAAAAGAGCAACAGTGCAGCTGCCACCGCCGACGCACGCACGCTCGTTCTACCGCTACTGTGTGACGTCACGGCTGCTATGCACAGCTGCGCCCCCCACTGGTGCGCCGGTTGGGGAGGAGGTTATGCCGCTGCACGTAGGAGAGGCAACAGTTGGCACGATTCTAGTGCACGGACGGACCTGACCGCGAGCATGAAAGGCTTTTGCCAATAAACGCCGCCCCACCGAAGGCCGGGAAAGAGAACAGCGCACAGTCACGCGATTTCTCCCTTTCTCTTTTGGTGCGGAGGCCGCGACTGGGCGCGAAGAGTTTGAAAGTGTGGCGCTTGTTGCTTTTGTGCCATTCCTCCTTTTCCGCGCGCCATCGGATGGAGTAGTTGCTGTGCTTCGGGCCACGTTCTTTGTATTAGACGGGGGCGATGGCATAGGACACCACCATTGGCGGCTGAAACGCTGCACGCGCTCGACGTTCTGAGGAGTGCTATGGCCGCGGATGAAGTCAGCGACGACACGTGCACGCGTTTTTATGGATTTGAACAGTCTGCTAAGTGACCTGACAAAGAAAAAGAAGCAGAAGGACATTAGAGACTTTTTCTTCAAGAAATAAATGCTTTTTATGTACATGTGCCTGAGTGAGTTCCCCTCTGACTCTTTAATTTAGCTAGTTTTAATTGTTTCTATTATACGAATTTCAGTTAATACGAATATTCTTCGTGACCCCGTGAGAGTCGCATCATCGAGATTCCACTGTATCTGTATGCGAGAATGATATAGAAGTTGCAGTTTTGGAAAGAAAGCATAATGAATGTTCTAAGGCAATTTAGACCAAAAATGACAGACTTCTTGCATCATAGAATAGAAATTTTTCACTGCTTGGATATTGAACTTTTTTATAGTATTTGTAGGCATAATATTTTGAAAGCTCAGGAGCACAGAAATGACCTTTCTAAAGCCTTTTTTTTTTTTTTAGCGCTTTAACTGCTGTTAGAGTATCTGAACTCAAACATTGTAAAATGTTTATGGAAACTTCAATAACAAGGCACTATTAAAATATCTCCTGTGCACTGTCGTGCCCTGTTCCCTTAGGTTACCAACATACTGATGTCCATTCCAATAAATCATCGCTGGCTGTCAAAGAAAGGGCGCGTGGAAGCTTAAATCACCTGTTGAAGCATTCAAGGGGAATGTTTCTTGCTTTCTTGGGAGGGCTGCACCAGTCGAACTCCTCAATGGTGGTATAAGGAATGAGTCGCCCATTCCAGAAGCATTCAAAGATAGGTCGCTGACCTCGGGCTGGCTTGATGCTGTTGGTCATCAGTTCATCCTCGTCATCACCGTCTTGAACAACGAAAAAAAAAAAACAGGCAAGAAAGCACATCAAATTAGGGCAGTGGAATATTTTCACATGCAGATGTCAAAACAGAAAGCAACTGAAGCCAAAATATGGGTATCACAACACAGTCGCTGACTGATTTTCCAGACCTCGTGGGGACAAAAAAAATAGTCCAGAAAATCAAACAGTCCGAAAAACTCATTCACCCCAAAACATAACATTTATCAGGCTTAGAGCAGCTTTAAAAAATCTCTAATAATGCCCTACCTTATACTAGACATGGAAGTGATCACATTTGCTTGGATTTGCGCAAGAGTGACGTCGTCTCCGCATGCAGTCTGACAAAGCGTGACCATGTTAACAATCTCCGTTGCCCGAGATCACCATGGAGATTAAAGAAACAAGCCACGTTTCTTCGCACAACTCGGCTTTCACGAAGGCACATGAGGTGGTGCCGATCACAAACACACACACAAGGATGCGGCCACGTCTTCAAGACACACAACGAGCAACTAGCACAGGAAACATGAAAAAAAAAAATAGATCCTGCATTAAATGATTATGACGATAGTGCTGACCGAAAAAGAAAAAAAAACAAGAAAAAGTGCTGTCCCCTGGAGCGTTTTGTCAGCCAAAGAAGAGCGAGCATCGCCTCCGAGATGGGAACATGGTGTGCACTCAATAATAAAAGCGGGCGCCTCCTAATCTTCCAGGCTAGTGAGCGGACCACTGGAAGCCAAGCCAGTGGAAAATTCAACATGGCAATCACCATAATCGGGTAGTGTGACCCAGAGTGAGCGATTTAGTCCAGAAAATTGAACATTTGGGCCTAAATTCGTCCGAAAAATCGATTGCAAGAATGCATTAGCTCTCTGGAAATCCTGACAGTGCATTTATGAAGTCCCAATATTTGGAGTCTGAAAAATCCGCCAGTGACTGTACTCTGTGCACTCTACAGTAACCTATAAGTGGTACCTTACTATTTATACATCATAGAGGTAAGCCTCTGCAGTTCAACTTATGCTTCTGTATTCTGTACTTGTTTTTCTACTTGCTAACATTCACTAATTTATACCCATACTTACATCCAACACGGTGTGCTAAGGAGTGGAAACACAAGCAGCCTTCAGCGGCAATTTATCAGTATATGTGTCACGCCTCTTTGAGGGGAACCCATGATTTGCACCACTTTCACCACATTGCCTCTTATAGGAGCAAAGTGCAACTGACAAGTGTTCAAAGCAGACCACCGTCAGCTGCACTATATATATATATATATATATATATATATATATATATATATATATATATATATATATATATATATATATATATATATATCTGGCAGATTGCATAATTCTTGTCCTTGAGTTGGATTATTCGAAGATACAGACATAACAAGTCCAAGAAATCAAAACACGTATTCATCTAATTAAAAAAAATTAGCAGATAATTTACTAATTAATTATGTTATGGCACATAATTTACTAATTGTAGCTGCTGAACTTGCAAGACGTACCCACATGAAATGAATTTTCAGGATGATACCCGTTTCGAGATATTATTTGCCAAAGTGTACAATAAAATACATGGGCAAATAGCCGTGCATACCTAAGAATCGAAACTTGTGACAGACTGAGATGTTTGCATTCGTTTAAATTTATTAACGTTGAAAAATTAATGTCTGAGGATCTGTGGTCTTCGCATGAAGCAGACACAGTAACAAACAATTATTGCAACACACGGGAAAAAGTAAGCTGCCCACTATTTTTCAGACTGTGGACAATTATTCGAATTCTGCGCAGCATTTCAACTCACCACAGAAATAATGTAGAATGGCGTCCGAAATTTCAGGTGTCGTACAGTGTCTTGTTTAATTTTCAGACTGATCTGTATGCACACGCAATGTTGAAAACATGGCAATCACGGACCAAGTTGCCACTATTCTTGAGTTGCCCGTGACACTCGTGCCTTTAATTTTTTTAACGAGGTGGCTCCTCGGCTTTCTAAATGCCATACAGCCACTGCGACACATTTTACAAACACAGCACCAAACTCTAACTCTTTTCGCCAACTGCAGAGTGCACTAGATAGAGAGAGTGGGTCCAGCATGGGCTCAACGACGCCACAGTAGCTCAATTGGTCAGAGCTTTGCACGCATAATGCAAAGACATGGCATCGTTCCCCGCCTGCGGCAAGTTGCTTTTACATCCACTTTCATTGCCATTAATTTATCATTTCTTTATTTCAATTAGTAAGTACAAGTAATTTTCCCTAAATTGTCCTTGGTGTCTTTGTCTGTTGGCTTCTCAAGATATGATTAATAAAAATCAGGCCATGAGCCTATTCAGCCCATGAGCTTGCCTCAGCCAATGGGCACCGCTGATACAGCCAGAGCTTTAGGATAAGGTGACGGCAGTGCTGCCACAATTTTAGAATTTTCTGTATCACCCTCAGCGCTTGCCAAGGCGCGCGCTGGACCCATTCCCCCATTCTAGTACACACTACCAACTCCCAACAAGGCATGCTTATTAGGCCCAGCCAGCAGCCTTGTCAGGCAGCATGCTATTGCGGGAAGCCTGCCCGTGAAATTTTCATACCCCAGGGTGTCTACCAAGTTGACATTTCCGAATTCCCTGAGTTTTCCAGGTTTTCCCTGATTGGTTTTGCTAAATTCCCTGAGTGACACAGAACTTTGTTTTATGTCGAGACGGGCTGACACCACGTAGCCCGATGCAGTCACTCTCTAGTAAGCAGATTAAAAAAAAAAAGTAGCAGTTTCGCCCGAAAGGCGAAGCATCGATCGCGATAGCAAATTAGTAGGCAGCTATACCAAGTAACGCTATTAGTTTTATCAGCCGTATGTTTTATCAGCCGTATAAATTTGTAACATTTACTTAGTAACTAAATTAAAAAGCATGGTGTCATGCACGCACATGCTTATGTGAACACATCTCACTTGATGACCACAGAAAATTGATGTCGCAATGGTAGAGTGAGGAAGCGCGGCAAAAGCAATGAGCAAATTGACCTTCATGCTACCTCTCGCTTCAACGTGAACTAAGCGGGGAAAACAGAGCACGGCAGACCCTGTCCCCTTTGCAAATGGCTTTCAGGATGCAGCGGCCCAGTCGGGCGCGCGTGGCCGCCGTAAGTAGAACGCCCAACTCCCCCCACCACCACCACCGCTGCCCACGAGATGTTCATTTGAGGTATCGCCAGTCGTTTGTTCACAGGCGCGAGTAACAGCGCGCGTGAGAGAGAAAATCCGGGGGCTTTTGCTCCTTCAATATACGACCCTGCCTAGGCACTACGGAGGAGGTTTCTTAGCACGTGTTGTAGTCGTTTGCCCCCTAGGCAAGCAAGCATTGTAGAGTGCGGAGTCCGCTGGCTGCCCGCACGGTGAGGCAGTGGGCACGGACGCCCCATTTGGTGATCGCTGTGTCTGAAGCGGCAAGGTTGTACAAGTCATGGGTCGCTTTTTTCATCGCGACAACAGATTTTATTTTTTACAAGCACTGCTCCAAGAGGGCACATGTAACCGGCAAACGAAGGACTCAGGAGAGCACCTGAAGTTATAATAAAGTAGACAACGCAAGATCTCTAGGGCACCCAAGGGGTAGCGGTGGGGGGGGGGGGGGGGGATCAAAGCTGGAAGCAGGGCACACCGTGGGTTGGTGCCACGGAGGCTAAGCGTGCCAGGAGGTGTTCGCATAAAAAATTGGCTGTCCGCAATAGCGGACATCCCATCTTATACACCCCAGGCACACGCAAGCATCGGCGAGGCCCAACCCACAGACCAGTCCGAATTCTAGCTTTGGTGTCCTGGAAGTGCCGCCAATAATGCGAAATAATGACACGTTGTTACAATTAGTAAAATACACGATTGAATAAACAGAATTCCGTCCAGCCGCTAACTTGCGACGCTAAGCTCGAGCACTACCGTGCCCTGCGACTTCTGCAACAACAGTCACAACTTTGCCTCTGAAGGTACGTCAGACAGACATTCTTGCGCTTGCTGCGCTGGTGCTGAGTCAGTCATCGTCACCACCGACCTTTCAGCAACTTGCACTCAACTGACTTAGCATGAGCGCCACAGGCGCAAGACAGTATGTCCGACACAGCGGTCGCAAAATTGTGTGTCAGTGCCCGCCGCCTCATCTATTTTACTGCGCCGGCAGCCAGCATCTGAGCGTAAACAAATTCGACTCCACTTCGCAATGCCGGCACACCTAGGCACAAACGCCTACAAGACGCGCTAGGAAACCTCCTCGGTAGTGCCTAGGCAGAGTCATATATTCAAGGAGCAAAAGCCCAGATTTCCTCTCTCGCACCGCTCTTACTCGCGCCTGCACACATACGGATCGCGATCCATCAAATGAATGTCTCATCTGTTCCACTGGTGCCTTGTGCGCAACTGAAGACAGCACACTTCCTCCCCGCTTTCCTCTCTTGAATGCGCGAGACTGAGCCGCTATCGATGCCTCAGCCGCAAAGGCTTTCACTCGCACATACAGCATGCGTTGCATGCCAACGATTTTATCACCGTTGGACTTTATACGGACAGCACGGTGTAAGAAGTATACAGAGAGGTGTTGACACTCTCTCCTCGCAGCGTGCGAGAGCGCCGCCCGCTCGCGACCACAGTATGTTCGGGGGTAGCGAGCCAGGAGAAGAGGCGTGGTCACAGCCGATGTAGAGGGCGCTGTGAAATGCGGTCCCAAATCGTGGCGAGCTGCCACGCGCGTGCTGCGCTACCTCGCAGTTTTTGCTGGTGCGGCTGCACTTCCTTGGTGTTTTGAACACGTTTTTTTTATTCCAGTGTTTGATGGCCTTGTGTTTAGCTTTCATCGCCATAGAGGCTCGCCTCTGGTGGGCATTGCGCAGATGAAAGTAGCAGCGATTTTTTTGGGGGGGGGGGGGGGGACGTATTTGCAATGGGAAGAAAGTGTGCCGTCCCAAACTGCAATTAGCGCTACCGGGCTTGCACGGAGCGTGTGCCCCTGTTCAAAGCTCCGTCCAACAATGTTCGTTGGGAGCAGTGGCTTGTGCGATGCCGAGGGCAGACCGGACTTTGACACCTACCGACCATGTCTGCGCCAAGCATTCTTCAGAGGACGTGATATCCCGGACATATTATGCGAAGCTCAATGGAAAAGTGCTGCTTAACGCCGAAAAGAGGCCTGTACTGTCTAAAGACGCAATTCCCACCTTATTTCCAAATTTCCCAAAGTACCTCGCACGACCAAACAGACCTCGAAAGCAGCCTTTTAAGAGGGAACCTCTTGGGCGAGCACCCAAGCGACGTCGACAGAAAGTCAACGACAAGAGTGCGACGCAGCATCTGCAAGCTTCTTTGCCCGCTGCGACAGCTGTGGACTCGGAAATAGCCTTGGAGCCAGCGGCTAAGCGACATCATCTTCAATATGCTGGGAGAAGGAACTTCAGTGTGGCTTGATAACAAAAAACATGTTCCTCACCAAGAGCACATCTGAGGGCCTTCGAGTCACATAAAAATCCACAAAAGAACTTTGCAATGCTCTCCTGCACGATTACAATTTTAAATATGTCTTGACAAGCAAGATGAATAAAGATCCAATTGAATGTTTCTTTGGTAAGGTAAGATTGGCTGGAAGCCAGAATGACCACCCATCAATGCCTACTTTCTTGCAGCTGTACCAGACATTATGCATTTACACCCTCCTCAAGCCTCCTAAATTTGGCAACTGCAGAGTAGTTGAGGGAGAGAAGCCACTACTAGACATATCCGATTTGAGGGCCCTTATAAACCCGAACAATGTCACATCAGCAAATGACTTCGTAGATGCGGTGAAGCAGAAACTCGACAGCCTTATCTGTGTAGAGGACTGGGAATGTGATGATGTCCGTAAAGAGCCAATTCAACAGTAGCGAGCGGTGCCGCTGTGTGCAGCCGGTGCCCTCGGCGCCGGACATGCCCAACGTGTTTTCGAAGAGACCAAAATCCCGTGCACTTCAGCGGCTGCCACGCTGCTGCGCTACAGAACTTAGATGCGAAATTGCTGTGCTTCTTTGCCCGTTCCCACCGCCTGACACAGGCAACAAGCAACACCGCGCCTTTGGAAATGGGCTTTAAGTGCTTCGCGATGTGCATGACATCATTAACTGCTGTACAGCAGATACTTTCGTATCAGTAAAGCATTAGGCCTGACACACACATGATTTTATTACATGTAAAGCATTTTCTTAGCGCTTTCAGTTGTACTCACGCTACTAAACTCGAAAATGGAGCACGGGCAGTGTAACCTCAAGGCACCAGCTCACTGATCTGAGCCCGCTGGTCACGGCGCCATCTGTCGTCTCGCAGTAGAACTACAGGGTGCGCTCCGCCGCGGCCAAACATACTGTGGACGCGCCGACGGGCGCAGTGTCAACACCTTAGTATAGTCGTACACCGTGACGGAGAGTCACGGCGATGACGACGGTAAAAACCCACCCGGAGTGTCCATATAATTGCTACCGCAATAATAAAAGCACTTAATCCAGTTTTAACAGTAAGGTGTAGTGTTTACATTATTGAAAAAAAAAACAGAAGGAATGGGTTAGTAAAATGCACAGCAAGTAGAATATTCTAAAAATAATGGTAAAACCCATTGCTAATTGAGTCGAATATCTTCAAATACGAATAAAACAGAGGTGCCTACAGAAGCAAATATTTTGAAGTGAGTTATTTTTATCAAGTGATAGCATCCATTTCGATTTGAGGCCCGAACTTTAGGTGATTCTCTCTCAGCAGCTGTAAAATCAATGTCAACCGTCCTGATATACGCTCAGCTTACACACAATGCTTCAATGTTGCATTTCGCTGTTTTAGAGAGTTTATTTCAGTTTGAATGAGGGACACCTGCATCTCGGCGTCAGCAAACACTTTGTTCCTTTAGCTAAAGCTCCTTCAAAGATGCGGCGACACGCTTTCTCGTTCGTTCTTCAGTTCGTCGGCCCTTTCTGTTTTTGCCCTTTCTAGCTCCTCCTTCCACCGTGCGTTCACTTCACGGACCATTTGACGCATTGTTTTGGTCACTTGTACGCTGGCAACTCCTCAAGCCGATGACACGGCGTCAAAGATGGTCCCCGTTGGGCGACCAGAGATTGTTCCTTCTGATTTTCGACAAGACAGCCCTTGTTAACAGAAAATCCCCGCTCGACAGACGCATTTACGTGCGAAAGAGAGAGAATCATCTCGGCAAAACTGAGTAGTTCCCTGTCTGAACCACAGATGCCTGCCCAATGGGTATCCAGCCAATCCGTGCTCGTGTCAAATTTTTTCAACGCTGCTTGTGCCGAGGCTAAGGAGCACAATGCTTGTAGGACCGCATAGCCCGATAAGCTTCCGCTCCGGTCATCCATTGGTGTTCCTTCACAACTTAGAGTGCATCAGTGAAACGCCTTTCCTCAAACTCGGGAATCGGCGCACACGCAGGATCCAGAGAGGACGATAGCCTCGTCAGCTTAAATTTCAACGTCGACCTTTCCACAATTTCTTTTTCGCAGTTCTTTATGAAAGCGACACAGTCCCTTCTGAACTCAAAGATAGCACACTCAGTAAGTTTTGGGGACTTTTAGAGCACATTCTTCGTAGGAAAGCCAAGGTCGATCTTGGGCGTTGCAAGAATTTTCGCATGCTGGTCCATGTTGACCTTTATCAACTTCAACGGACTGTCCGCTGCCATCATCTCTTCTTTCTTTACTATTCTACTAATTAGTTATCGCAGAAGATTTTCCAATGCTGTACCAAGAAATGGAAGCATAGGCGACTCCGTCTGGAACTGAGCCAGGAACAGCTGCAATTCTTCCGCAATACAAAGCATAAAGGTTAGCTTTGCAGACAAAAGAGGATCGTGGATGAATGTTTCGACGACGCCGTAACTGGTGCTGGTAGGTCGCTTGTTCTCGTTTCGACACGACTCAACGTACACCTTTAGCTAAGGCAGGACCTCAAGGGGCCCCCGAAATTACACGAACATTTTCAAGCCACCGCACAGAGCAAAACTTCAAAGGGTAAATGTTGCTCCCGGTAATGCGTGCGTACTCAGCATGTCGGGCAGGTACGCATTTAAATAAATTGTACATGGCGAGAAATCCCACAAGTTGCCACAGTGTTGCTGCGTGTCGGTTTTGAATGCGCCGTTCACTACATGAAGGCCATAGCTTCCAACGTCGAAAATTTCGCGGCCGTCATTGTATACACACAGTTCTTGCTTCATCTCACAGAGAAACTTAACGTTTACATTTGGCCCGTCCATTGATATCTGAAGAATTTTCTATCGTGAAAGTCTATCTGAGGCATTTTTAAATGCGGACACCAATTCCTCAGCTCACGTGTGCCCAAGAAAGCATGACGTCAGGTAGCGTGTTTTTACGCTTCTCTCTGCATCCGACCAAAAGTGAACAGACCCGTCCATTTGCTCCTTTTGTGCAACTTTGTTTAACAATTCGTCAAACACTAAGACGAGGTTGGAGGCTTGGCTGAATTCCGACACAAGGCTCTCTCTAAAGAAAGGTGCGAGGCCATACACAATAGTATATCCCACCTTAGCTTTGCCAAGCTGCACTTTCTTGGCAGTAGCTGATGATAGGAACATCAACGAGAACAGAGAAGCCGATGCCACGGCAGCACGGAATGGTGTGCACGTCATACCAGCATTGAGACACCACATCACCTCAGCATTTATCACTTCTGTGTCACGTTGAAAAATATCCTTTGCTGCACGCTCGGGTTAGATCTCCATAGCTGTGGTTGAAGCAGATGAAGGCGGCGCAGAACCTGACACCACTAGCCCAGCTTTCATCACAACAGCGCGCGGCGGTTCACTTGCCGGCGGCGGAAGAATTGAAGCTACAGAGGGTGTCCTGGCTCCGTTTGCAGCAAATCGGTGCTTCTTAACTTTCAGCGTGACTTGTCACCGCTCTTCTTCCCATGTTATACCCCTGTCACACTGGGAGTTTTAATGTCATTCGAATCGAATGGCATTCGTCCAACGAATGTCATTCGCCCCCCGGAGCTGCTACACTCGAAAAATTAATGTCATTCGGTGGCAATATCAATGGCGATGATTCCGAAAAAAACGTTGCAACTAAAGTAGAACAAGGTAGGTATAAAGTGCTTGCATAAGCATTCCATAACTTTAAATATATTTTTGGAACTTCACTTTACTGAAAAAAAAATATTTTAGTAATGCGTATAAAAAAAGTTGTTCTATTTCAGACTATGTGGCCACTATAAGCCAAAACAAGGCTTAGCCACCTGAGTTGCCGATAAATTGAAAACAAACAAAATGGCTGACATGTCGACGCTGGACGACGACGCTAAGTTGCAGGAGGTGAAACAATGCGCGGAGGAGAGACCACAGTTGGCACGATTCCAGCGCACGGATGGACGCGACCGCAAGCATGAGTCCCACCGATGGCAGTGAAAGAGAACAGCGCGCAGTTACGCGATTTCTCCCTCTCTCTTTTGGTGCGGAGGCGCAGACACGGCGCCGGAGGGCGCGGAGGCCGCGACTGGGCACGAAGAGTTTGAAGCGGTGGCACTTGTGTTGCTTTTGTGCTTTTCTTCATTTTCCGCGTGCCATTGGACGGAGTGGCTGCTGTGCTTCGGGCCGCGTTCTTTGTGTTAGACGTGAGCGACAGCGAAGGACCCACAATCGGCGGCTGAAACGTTGCATGCGCGCTAAGTTCTGAGGCGTGCGCGAACGAAATCAGCAACGACACGTGCACACGTTTTTATGGATCTGAACAAAGTCTGCTAATTGACCTGACAAAGAAAAAGAGGCAGAGGACATTAGAGAACTTTCTACAAGAAATAAATCCTTTTTACGTAATTGTGTCTGAGTGAGTTCACCTCTGACTCTTTGATTTAGCTAGTTTTAATAGTTTCGATGATACGAATTTCGGCTAATACGAATATTTTTCGTGACCCCGTGAGATTCGTATCATCGAGATTCCACTGTATATCGAGATTTCACTGTATTTTGTGCATACCTAATTGTAGTAAAGGGCATTGTTCCAAAACATTTTCCATCCTTGAATGCGCTCAACAAAGATGCAAAATGAGAAAAGAAGTCGATGAATTTGTTTCATGGTGTGCTGTTCTGGAAGAACACCACAGATCATCAGCATGCAAGGCACATCACGGGACTCGTCATGAGTTTTACACAAAGTATGGCTCAATTATGGACGGCCCACATGGAAAGTTTGGATGCCTTCTTGTTCTTGAATCCTACGCTGTGTGCTTATTTAGCTGCTTCAAGTCATGGATATGAAAAATTATAGCTGGGCTATATAGATTAGGCATGCACACAGGTTTCCTCACAATCTTGGCCCTGGAAAGGCAATGAGACATGCTCCTTTGTTGCTATAGCAGCTCATTGTCTGAATGCATGCTCAAAATAAAGTCAACACAGCTGTCATTCTATGATCTTGTTTCCTGCTAGAACACCCTATAGGATGAATCAACCTAATCATGATGCACTTGAAGCAACATTCCCAAGGGGGATTGAATAAAGAAAACAACCCTGGAGCGCTTACTCCTACCTCTATGGTCATTGTGCTCCGATGGATAGCTCTCATGATCATAGAGAAATGGGTGGTAGCGCAGCTGCCCTTCCACCACGCGTGTGCCATCCACAGTTGCTTTGAAGTCAAACCGGTCTGAGGTACTGCGGATTAGCAGTGTCTCAGAATCCGTATCAATGTCTCGTAGGTTGGCCACCTTGTGCTGCCCACTCTTCATGATCAAGCTCACCTGAAATCAGTTCAGAATAGATGTTCTAAGAAAAACTACTCCTTAATCCAAACCACCATTTCCTAACAGAAAAGTGCTGATACCACATTGAACACTTGATCGGCAACAACAGACAAAAAAACAGCAACAGTCACAACTGCAGTCTGCACCAGGCTTTCAGGTCAGAATTGGTTGATGGACAAATTTGTCTCTACTTGAAAAAACCCTTTTTTACATCTGCGTTAAAGAACAGCTGAAAACCAGACCCTCACAAAACCCTTGTTGGCTTACACAAACCCTATACTTTCACATTGTGCATGTGCAAAATACATCTTACAAACCTTATTTTTCCCGCACATCCCTCAAACATAACATTCAAGTCTCGAGAACAACAGTGACTCCTCAGGCAGCTGACTGTTGATTCATGATCGTTAAAACAAAATCGCTTTTCTGTCTGGCTTATCAAACGCGCAAAATGAAAGCAGCTTTCTGTAATGCCTCAGTCTGTGAAATGTGAGCGGTGCGGATCTTAAGTGGCATTCAGCTAATATAGTCATTGAGTGTCACACTTTGAAATGTCACACAATGACAGGTAGTGGAGACATGACGAAGCAGTATGGTGTCATTACTTTCAAAGCACTTTCAGAAATGCATGTTTACTGCACAGCCTCTTCACTTAATTCATTCAAATTTGTTGTTCCCCTCCCTCCCACTCTCCCTACCCCCCACCCCAACAAACAATGAGTAATGCAGAATATGGTTACCTCAATGTCGATGTGCCGGTATGGAGATGGTGCACGGCCGCTAGCCTCATCAGGGGCAACATTTCCACTTGGACCATGCAAGTAGTAGTGATAGATATGTCTGTAATAAAAAACAAATGAAAATGTTGGGCAAAGTCAGAAAACTGTCCGACAATATCGCACCTGCAATGTGGGCCCCATGCTCTTCAAAAGCTCTGTCCAAGCTAGGTTAGGGAGCCTAGCTTTGAGGTTTCAAAGAGGTTTTTACATAGTATTTTCTTTATTTGTTACATTGAAGAGGAAAGTGGGGAGGGGGCTGTAGCGTGTTGCGAAAACTCCAAAATGAAGTTGCGTGACCCCCCTCCAAGCTCAATGAAATTCCCATCAATCGGTGCAAAAGTGCAAGTCCATGACTCCTTATACGGATGAAAACAAGCTGCCCTCATCTTGCCACAACATACACCTGTGAGCAGGCATCTTCAGCCATCACTTGTGCAAGAAAACCGTAAAAACCCATAGAAAATTTGAGCCAAAATAAATACAAAAAGGGCAAAAAAATATTTTATCAGCAAATGACGCATATCACAAACTTTACCGTACTTAAATAATACAGAGGTAAGAATGCCCAAAGACATCTTGTAGCAATTTTAGGAGCAGATATACAGTCGAACAAACTTATAATGATACTAGTTTTAACAATATATCAGTTATACCAAAGAAAAGCTGCTGCACCGCCAACTTTTTAATGTTTCCTATGGGAAAAATCACCTGCTTACTACAATGTTTCCATGCCGCATTTTCGATTATAACGATGAAGTCTGGCTGCTGAGTACCCATGCCGAAAGGTAAAGGAATGCGAAATCCTTGAAAAGAAAAAACAAAAAGTGAAATGCGAGCCGCTGCACGATTGCCAACCACCCCAACTTCTGCCCCGTGCTTCTCTCCATGAAAGTTGCACACCAGTCGCACACATCTCTCCCAAAACCCTTCCACCCTTCCGAATACGAATAGGCTGCGCCTATAGCTTTGCGCCACACCACCATACGAAACATGAATGGACCATGCCAACAGCAGCGACAACGCTGCTCCCAGATGGCTCGCTGGGCCTATCAATGGGCCTTCATCCTATGCAATTATGCTAACGGATTATGTCGCTCATGCTTGTCCTTGTTAATGGCGTCAAAAATGTTCCTGGCGATGTAGGTTCTCAGCCTGGTTTGGTTTGCCACTGAAATGGAAGATGGCTGATCAAACAGCTCATCATCGGCAATGCACGACGTTGCCGATGAAAAGAAAGCCCACTGCTGTAGATTTGAAAACAATGCACTTCTAACTGATAAGGCAATCATCGCGAAGTGCTTGCACTTGATAGCGCCAGTGACGACCACAACGGCAGCTCTGATGCACTAGGGGAGGCTGCCCCAACATTGCTCCCGCGGGAGGTCCTGTGGATGATTCAGTCCCTCACGGGCTTGTTTTCACGAGGCACCTTCCACTTCACTACGTGGAGCACCTGGATGCCTTGGAGAAGGATGTCGGCAAGCTTCGCATAGAGCAAGCAAGGTTCACGAATATGCAGTTTTCTCGTGCAAGCCAGTGAGAAGTGCGCGACGAAATGCTAGTGGTGATCTCGTCCCAGGGCCTCTTCTGGATTTCTTAAGCCAAGATGCTGCTGCGGCAACCTTCCCATATTTTTTAATAGGCACATTTTGGGGCCACCAAAGTGATGCCTCAGCAGAGCTCGTCTGTCATTTTCCGCCTATGACCCCTCTTTGCAGATGATATAGCAGTGCCATTCTTGAATGCTGACAGCCGCGGCTTGTTAACACGCGACCGAAGCGCGCAGGAAGCAGAGTTGAACAGTTAAACGAGTCAACACAATCAGAAGCTAGACGTAGGAAAGTGGCGGGGGAGGAGAACTGGCTTCCCCACCATTATAGTTTTCTCAGAACAGCTGAGGCATACACCATTTTTATTTTTTATTTTTTTCATGCAACCCAGTTATAACAATTATCCGTTATAAATATGTAATTTTCGTGGCATTTGAATATTGTTATAAGTAGGTTCCACTGTAATCTCATTATGGAGCAGATTGTAGCAGTTAAATTCAAACTCTGGAGCAATTTGTAGAGAGCATATCTTATTATTGGAGGTGTCTCGAGTGTCCAAATTCTAAATTATACCATTACTATAATTAAGTGGGGTAACAGTAACATAACCTTGCATTCCGCAGCATTAGAGGAGCTGAAAAGCAGCCGAATTATTGTATCGAGTGCTGTCGAAGTGGCTGGGAGTCTTTTCCAACAGTTGTGAAGAATCTAGGATTAGTGAACACCGGTGTTTTATTCAAATACATTTCTAGGTAATGTGACAAAACTGACTAGCTCAAATCAAGATTCTGCAGATGACTGACCTCACCTTGCCACTCGCGAGACTCACTGGAAGCACCTAGACATCTGTAGCTTACATTGAGTAATTGGATGTAAGCCTCCTGAAAAAGATGAAGGGAGCACCATTCGTCCTCTCTTGGGCTCTCCTTTTGAGACTGCCCTCACCACTTGCGTTCTCAGTTTGCACTTTTTAATCGCGGCAAATGCGCATCACATGCGATCAACGTAGTATCGAGATTCATGGTCGCCACAATCATGGGACTGCGCACTGCAATCACGAGCGAATGTGATGGCACCAGCATAAATCAAAACGAATAACCAGGAAAATAAAAGGCAAGGCCAGCAGCACATGAGTTTCCGCAGAAACGGCGCTAGCAAAACCTCTTGACTAATTGGGAGGCACGGATAAGCTGCAGAGCTCCTCAGTCCCCAGCAATATTGCTACCTTTAATTTTTTGAGGGGGCTTAATTAGGTGTTGCTGTTCGCATCCACTGGCACCAAGAATATTAAAGTTACACATCCTGCAAAACCAACACAATGCCATGCACCAAATCGGCAATCTGTCACTGATGCCTGCCAAAGCCAAAGCTGCAAAAATGTTCTGCCCATGCAATCACCAAAACCGAAAAAGAGCAAGTGGAGACCATCCTCCGGAAAGCGTATAAAACAGCTCTCCACCTCCCAAGGAACACATCCAACGACAAACTCATGCAACTTGGAATCAGCAACACTTTTGAAGAACTAAGGGAATGCCAGCTCAACGCACAAGTACGAAGACTCAGCAATACAACGACGGGAAGGGCGCTCCTGACAAAGCTAGGTCGGGAAGTAGAAAAATCACAAAGTAGCAGGGCCACAATACCAGACCCACTAAGAAAGAACCTACGCATACAACCTATCCCCCGCAACATGGACCCAAACCTCCATGCGAGTAGGAGACAGGCTAGGGCAGAGTTTTACGAAAAGACGATGGGACATCGGGACAATACAGTCTATACCGATGCGTCCCTATACTCACACGCACACAAAAACAACGCGGCAGCGGTAGTAGTAAATAATCAAGGAGAATTAATCACAGGACTCACGGCCGAGGTGGCTAACATAACCGAGGCAGAGGAAACTGCTGTCGCACTGGCAGCGGAAGAAGGTTATAGAACAGGAATATCGCTCAATATTCTAACAGATTCACAAGAGGCGTGCCGGAGCTATATAAGAGGCAGAATAAGTAACACGGCGCTCAAGATCCTCAGCAGAGTTCCAATCGCTGAGGGACAACCCACACATAACATTATCTGGATACCAAGCCACGCAGGGATCTGGGGTAACGAAGGGGCGGACTGCCTAGCTCGAGGGATGACCAGCCGAGCAGGAACGTCAACCGCCCCAGAGGGGCCACAGATCAACTGCGGGAACAGCTATTCAGAGCTATTAAACCTCTATAAGGGTCTAAGATATCAATATCCGCCACCACATAAATCATTAACAAAGGAGGAGGCCGCAGGATGGCGGAGACTGCAAACGGGCACCTTTCCAAACTTACACCTACTAAGTAGGATGTTCCCCACGCAGTATAGCGCAACCTGTCCGTGGTGTGGAGCTAAGCCAACATTATACCACATTACATGGGAGTGTACAAGAAACCAGGCATTCCACAAACACAAAACACCAAGTGCGGAGCAATGGGAGAGCTGGCTCACCAGCCGCGAGCTAGAGACTCAAAGAGCTCTAATAGCGCACGCGTGCGAGGCGGCCCGGCTCAGTGGAGCCCTGGACTAGGGGCCCATCCATGGCTGAAGAGGACTCAAGCTTCAAGAATGAAGACTTCGGCCTCGACCCGCTAAAACCTTTAAAGAGTGAATAAAGTTTTCCATTCCATTCCATTCTGCACGGTGCAGGTTTCGTCAATTTTTTTTTCCGCTTTCGACACAATCTGGCACAGCAATTTCCTTGAGAATTGAAATGGTGCAATTGGCAAAGGATTCCCACCCGATAGTGAAGTGGAATCTAGATAACTCGAACTTAGAAAGGTCCAAAATTTGTTTGAATTAAACGAAGTACAAATAAAAGGATGCTGATTGAATGGAGTACTTGCGTGCAGCACATGTGCACTGAGCTTACACAAGTGACCAGTTTTGATTGTGTGGCTTCATGGTAGTGCGGCACATGCTGGCGAGAAGATACACCTTTGGACAAAATTTTCACTGCTATGAAGCCACACCTCAAGGCAAAACTCACATGTAACCTGCACCATGATTTTACTGTTAAATATTAAAACTTGTATGTTTCACCAAAATATGGTATGTGCAATGGGCGACTGCGTGAGTTCGCACTGCTGAAAGCATGGTCGGCAGCACGGTATGTTCAAATTAACCGCCACAAACACTTAAGGCTCGATCACCCCAGAAACTAGAGGAGGTTGTGTGACCATTTGCAACTGGCGACCAAAAAGCAACTGAAGGCGACCGATCCTCACACCGGCAAGCTCAGCTGAGCGCGACCTGCAAGTCGCAATCCCGGAGATTATAGTTCTCTGAGAGAACTCTAGGAATCTACACAGTTCATGTAGAGACCATAGTTTGTGCGCATCTCACTGGTTTCGCGTTCCAGCAACAGTCATGCATTTTGATTCGAGCGAAGAGGAACCCATTGTCACCGTGCTGATGTGTGAACAAGCAGGTTATCGGGTACGTCTCATACGTACAAAATTTCGTGCCGACCTGCCTGGGCTTCGATGTCAGAATGTTTGTTGTGGCTGATTGTCCTTCTCATTTTGACCCTAAGAAGCTGGGGACGCAGCTGGCGCATGAAAATTCAAGCCGCCTGTGACCAGCGAAACCTTTATTGGTCGCGATCATGAGAGCAATAAGCCAATGTACGCGTGTCTAATAAACCGAGTGCAATCAGTGCATTCTTAGATCAATGGCCTGCAGTCCAACACATATCAGTTTCGAACTGCCACCTAAGCATACAACAGAGAGACAGAGCGAACGCAAGCTAGCTGCAAAGTCTTCGCTAACTGCAGAAAAAGGACATATATACATACGCCATATATGTGAAAAGGAAGGCCACCAGAAAAAGACGAACCCAAAATGCACTGAAAAGTGTGAATGAGCGTCTACAACTTGCGTGGAACACGATGCAGATAACATGCACACATGAGAGTGCAGCACGCTGATCACCGCCGCGAAGAAGCCTCTGCAGGAGACACACACATACACACACGAAAGCTTGAAATGGTTCACCACTGCTCGTATCACACCGCTTCGCATTGCGGAACAGAGCGTAAGCACCAAAAAGATAATGCTAAAAGTAAGGAAATTCGAAGATGACCGTAGACAGTTGGCTGAGCGAGGTAAATTTAAGTCCTCAAGCACCCGCTATGCAATCTGTGAAGTCCCCACAAAGATAGCAGCAAGCGCCTATCACCTCTTTTAGTCGTCTGCTAGCCAGAGAACTTCGAGAGAGCAGCCAGACCAAAATCGCCCTGGCAGGTTCTGGCAACCCACAGGTAGCCAAAACCGTCCAGCGCGAGCAAAATGAACGCCCGGCAGAAGTGCGTAGCGCGGTGTGCGGAGCAACCCGAGAAAGACGAAGATGCTCTGGCTGGCTCTGGCAGCCCGCGGGTAATCAGAAGTGGAAAATCGAAGAAGCCCACTGGTGGGTGTACCCGTGCATCTGTTCACGAGAAGTGGCAGGCCACACAAGCGCATGACGAGGAGTATATCATCGAAAGTCAGTCGTAATTTCTAGTTCACATTGCATGGGAATCGGTGCATAACCTTTGTGCTTTCTTTTGCTGCTGTTTAGCTTCCTGCAGATGCCACTGCATACATTCGACACATTGCTGGAACTGCTGCGCCGATCACCACAAGGCAAGACACTAATTAAAGGCCCACAGTCTGCCATGGTGGCATGGACTTTGTATTTGATGTGACACAGGAGGAAGCCAGATGAAAGCACATAACATCACTTTCAGCGCGCTGCTGATTTCTGTAGCAGTTTTGCGACCACGGTCACACAACCGAAAGATCACACAGTGAGCAAATGACCAAAAATAGTCACTTTTCTAGAAAAGTGACCGTTTGCAACGAACTTGGTCTTGCGACCACTGTCAGTCGCCAATGTGAGTGAGCCTTTACCAGTTCGCATTACTGGGCATCATTTTTGCCATATAAATACACAGAACTTTAACAGGATCACAGTGTCAGTTTGAATAAACAGAGTTCAAATTATTGAGTTTCGACTGTACCGCTTTATTAAAGCCATCGCGCCTGCTCATTCATTCTCACTTCCCTCAGACAATGCATTGTCAGAGAGGTCCACCCAAAGGTAATCATTTGTGCCATCAAGAATGTTCGGTATTCCACACTCCTTAAAGGCAGGCATGACCAGTGCACCAATGTAATAACAAGCCAGTGCTTACAATGGCTCATCCAATGTCTACAGGCCTGAGGTTCACATTGCAGTGCTGTGAAGCTAAGAATGAATGAGCCCCAAAAAAAGTGCAGTAAAAGACACACAAGTAATGCGCATGTTCCATAGCATAAGCATACAGGAAAGGACTTGAAGTAGCTCACTTGTAGTGAATGAAAGGAAGGCGCTAGCAACCGCCGCCGTAGATCGACAAGAGTGACGTGTATCAGGTGTTTCTTCGAAGATTTTCATAATATAAGAAATCTACTCTGACAGGTAGCACGATTCTATTTACTGTGTTTGTCTATTCTACTACTCTAAGAAGTAGACATTGTTTGTACAAGAAACTGAAATGCATGGTCTATTGATTAACAAAAATTCCCTAATTATTAGGGGTGTGTGAATACCGAATAGTACATTTAAAATAAATTATTGAATCATGAATAAATAACCGAACATTGAATCGAATATCAAATATCCAACAATTTTTTACTAAATTTAGTGCTTACAAATTTTGAACAAGAAAATATGGTGCTGCACAAGCTTGGGAGTCTCCTATATTTGTTGAAGTTAGAATACTTAATTACAATTTGTTTTATCAAAGGCATTGTTTTCTATGGAGTGATCCATAGAAAACAAGGACAACAGCCTGGAAAAAGATGGCAGTGTTGTCTTTCTATTCAGCAAGAAAAGATCAGGGGTGGGACGGCCCAAAGTGATTTTGGAGCAATTTTTGGAGCAAGCTGCATTTTGGAGCAGTTTGGAGCAGACAAAAGTGCATTTTGGAGAGGTTAAAACACGTTGGCAGGCTAGTTGGTTAGAATGCATGGTAGAGTGTATAAGCGCGACTGAACGAGGACGTAGAAACAGATAGACAGACACAGTGCTACTGTTTCTGTATCTGTTTCTTTCTACGTCCTCGTTCAGTTGCACCTATAGACCGTTTTTTCATGGGCGCCACCATATTGCTGCACAGTGGCACCATCTATGGGCAGTCAGCATGCTGGCTTGGGCGAGCACTCAGTCTTGCAAGGGAGGTATACGCTCAGAAGTAGTTTTTGGCGTTTCTTTTCTCACTCGTGCGGTCCACTTAGTATGGGCATGCGTCTTCTACGTAGTAAACAGTTCTGTGAGTCATGCTCAAATGCTTTAAGTCAGTATGGCCGGACTTTCTGCTGGTGTTGAGGCGAACGGAGCAAGCAGCGCGATGTGTGCGCGAATGTTTGAGCCTACAATCAGCCTCGGAGATCAATTCTGCATTTCTGAATGCTCCATTCACTAATGTGACCTAATTGGAGTATTATCCTCTAGTTGTAGGCTGCGGTTTAGGAGCAATGAACTATACGCGACAATCGTAACAGCGTGAGTACCATTCTATGATAGGAGCTGTGCTGCTAAACTTTGACAAGCTTTCAAACTGTTAGCTGCAGATTACATTACGTTACTACTTGGTTCGGTGGATGAGGTTTCCACCCATGAATAAAATAGTTTTGGCTAGTAAAAACGGCACACCCTACACTGTGAACTATACTTGTCCAGCAAGGCGACTGTTTACGAACTGCGTGAGCGTCCTAAGCAGTGGGTAGGTTACGGATTACAGATATCTTTGTTCTATATTGGCCTCGAGCTCCACCACTGGTAAAGCTGGCGCCACCGCCGCCGTGCATCCTATTAGGGATCACATGGACATAGCAGCTGCGTTGGCTGCATCGGGAGCGCCGAAGCGAGCTGAAAACGAGTTTAAATTCCATCATACGCAATGCTCCTCATTTCGTGGCGAGATTTTTTCGCTTCGAGTGTCTTCTTCACAATGCTTGAACGCACTACAATAGGTAGTGGCTGCCTTTGAAGGCGCGCAACATGGTAGGCTACTGCTCGGTGCCGCAGTGCCGGACGTACGCAACGGAGCCCGGTGTCCACCTTATTCACACGTAACCGCAGGACAAGGAGCTGCGTGAAGCTTGGCATAAAACTGGCAAACAGTCATCGGCTACAACTCGGGTATGCAGCAACCACAGACGCGAGGAAGATTTCAGCTACGGCGCCGGGTCTGCGATGTTCGGAAAATGTGCACTGAGACACTCGCCCGAGTCCGCTGCCCGACTAATGTCATGACGGTTTGGTCTATGAGCTTGTCGATGCTATAGATACTGGCAAGTTCACTGTAGTGGAAAGGGAGTGGCAAGAAGCACATTAAAAAAAGCATGGCATGTGATCATGTTTGTGTTATGAATTATTACACTCGATTAAAAAAAAAAGCAGCGTTAAATCGCACGCTGAGAACACTGATAAACATACAGTGCGACAAAACTCGAGAAATAATATTGAAACGTCCAAGAATTTAGAAGAAAGAAAAGATTGAATCGTCGCGACGGCACAACACAGTCCCCGTAGGCGTCGAAGTCTCTACAATGGAATTATTCTTTAACAGCTCTGAGAGCGCCCACGCAACATTGGTTGCTTGTATACTGTCAAATGCTCGTATTCTACAGCCTAAAGCTCATGGTACGGTGCGAAAACACACACGCGGCGAAGGCGAAAAAGCGCGCGGACAAGCATGCAGACGCGCAGTCAGTCGCTGCGAATATGTGCGATCGCTGCATTGAGGCTTCATTCTATTAGGCTCCATTAAATTATACCAACACTACAAGAGCATATTTCACATAGTTTGCTCTCAGCGTTTCAAGAAGCCGGTTCGGGAGACTACATCGCGGTGACCGCGCGCAGTGGCGTTCACTGTACGTATCCGGCAAAGAGATAGCTTCTGTAAACGATTCTGTGCTTTCAGTTTGCCCAAGATTATTATTTAGACAGAAAAGAACTTCTCTCGTCTCGAAAGTACTAACAGAAATGTCCGAGAGAGCTCGCGCGTGGTGTTTTCAGTGAGCGCTGACAGCAAAATTATGAGGACACGCCGCGTGGTCCCTCATACTACGACAGCGAGGCGCTTCCAATAGATGGCGACTCCATAGCTCCTCGCCGCCAATTCTATATAGCGCATGGTCCAAGTATGCGGCATCAACGTTTATAGATCTATAAACATTGTGCAGCATAACTATGCGGTGTTAGCCCGTTTCCTCCTTTTTTTTTTTCGAAAAAGAGGATGATACCTCAATTTTCTTTTTCGGGCGTGTTCGTTCCGTTCTCTACTAAGCATTCACATGTTTTACGGACACCTTGTCCTCAAAAATAGCCATTGCTTTCTTTTTATACGATCCCTCTCATCATATATTATGGCTTTACAGGACAAAAAGGCAATGTCGAATCACATAGCTTATATATGTATCGTACTGGTTCACCAGCCGCAGTGATCGCTGTGTTGAGCAGCACCATCGGCCTCATGCAGAAAGGCTAGCGTAGACATATAGTGATTTCAGGCCTACTAGATTTGAAATGCGTGAGAACGATGCCGGTGCATAACAAATATTTGATAGCGCCTGCCGCTTAGATGTTTCATAGTTGCCTTAGGATGACTGTACACGTGCATGCACTCTTATGTTTCATGTTTTCAGTCTCCACGTACGCCAAGCGGACAGAGATAGATTAGTGAGCAGATTTACCATACCGTGCTGGTAAGACAAAGACACCGGTTCTCTTCGTTGAATTAAAACCTATATAGGCAAAAAGATTCACGACACATACGCACACCTCAGCTGATAATGCTGATAATGCACGTCACATGTTTGTGCCCCCAAGAGATATTTCGGCGTACAATGCATCGGTGAGACGCAAAGAAAGGCTTCCCTGACGATCTTATATGAACGGACATTGCGTAATTTTCAGAGTATGATCTAAAACATCTAGAAATTCTTCCGCAGCATGTAACAGCAATACTTTCAAGCAGCGGCGCAGCGGATCACCGTAGCCAGAGAGGGGAAAGGCTTGCCACGCGCCCTTTCCTCCTCGCCCAATGAAAAGGTCTATACAGTCTACCATAGATTCTACCCGACTAGCCTGCCAATGTGTTAAAAGCGCTGTGTCTGTGAATCGTTTAGTCACGCTTATACACTCTACCATAAATTTTGGAGAGCTTGGAGCACAATAAATTTCATTTTGGAGCAAGTTACAGCCCACAAAATTTGATTTTGAAGCAGTTTCGAGCAGCCCGATCTGAATTTTGGCAGAATAATGGAATATGGAATATGACAGTGCACTTCGAAACCACGATGGAACACAGAACAAACCAACGCGCACGTTGTACTACAACTGTCCGAAGAAACGTCTAAAGCTCAATTTTGAAGCAGTTTGGAGCAGCCCGATCTCAATTCTGGCAGAATAATGGAATATGGAATATGGCAGTGCACTTCGAAACCACGATGAAAAACAGAATAAACCAACACAACCATTGTACTGCAACTGTCTCAAGAAACGTCTAAAGCTGAATCTTGAAGCTGATTACGCTGATACTGGAACAGTCTACTGCGTGCGAATTTTGGTGATAGTGCCTGTAGATTTTCAATTAGTGGTAGCAATCACAAAAACAAGCATTCTGCAATAGCAGGGCTAAGATTACCAAAAGCAACGTAGGACATTTTTTATCAATACATTTTTCCTTAATGCCTCGACAGTGTGGGTGAAGTGCCTGGGAATCATCATCATCATCATCATCATCAGCCTGGTTACACCCACTGCAGGGCAAAGGCCTCTCCCATACTTCTCCAACTACCCCGGTCATGTACTAATTGTGGCCATGTTGTCCCTGCAAACTTCTTAATCTCATCCGCCCACCTAACTTTCTGCTGCCCTCTGCTACACTTCCCTTCCCTTGGAATCCATTCCATAAGTCTTAATGACCATCAGTTATCTTCCCTCCTCATTACGTGTCCTGCCCATGCCCATTTCTTTTTCTTGCTTTCAACTAAGATATCATTAACTCCCGTTTGTTCCCTCACCCAATCTCCTCTTTTCTTATCCCTTAACGTTACACCTATCATTCTTCTATCCATAGCTCGTTGTGTCGTCCTCAATTTAACTAGAACCCTTTTCGTAAGCCTCCAGGTTTCTGCCCCGTACGTGAGTACTGGTAAGACACAGCTGTTATACACTTTTCTCTCGAGGGATAATGGCAACCTGCTGTTCATGATCTGAGAATGCATGCCAAAGGCACCCCAGCCCATTCTTATTCTTCTGATAATTTCCCTCTCATGATCCGGATCCGCAGTCACTACCTGTCCTAAGTGAGGCACTTCCAGTGCCTCACTACCTATCGTAAACTGCTGTTCTCTTCTAAGACTTCTGCAGATTAACTTTAGACCCACTCTTCTGCTTTGCCACTCCAGGTCAGTGAGCATGCATTGCAACTGGTGCCCTCAGTTACCAAGCAGGGCAACATCATCAGCGAATCGCAAGTTACTAAGGTATTCTCCATTAACTTTTATCCCCAATTCTTCCCAATCCAGGTCTCTGAATACCTCCTGTAAACACGCTGTGAATAGCATTGGAGAGATCGTATCGCCCTGCCTGACGCCTTTCTTTATAGGGATTTTGTTGCTTTCTTTATGGAGGACTACGGTAGCTGTGGAGCCGCTATAAATATCTTTCAGTATTTTTACATACGGCTCGTCTACACCCTGATTCCACAATGCCTCCATGACTGCTGAGGTTTTGACTGAATCAAATGCTTTCTCATAATCAATGAAAGCTATATATTGTGGGGATGCGCGACTCTCGCGCGTCCCCTGATGTTTTTCCCACATAGCGCGTCTCCTGTAATCCGGCTTCGCCGCGTGGCCTGGCGCAACAGGCGGTCGGAGTGGTTGAGGCGCAGTACGAGAGATGGCGCGAGTGTTGCGCTGCTGGCGCCGCCGACAGGCGGGGTTACTTGGGCGCCGAAAGACAAGGCGCTTGCTTTTTGCCGGCGGATCGGCAAACAGCGTGGACGTCCCGCGCGCACACCGACCCATGTCTCCGCGAGTCCGCCTCGCGTGGCCGCCTTGCAACGCGCCACCATTCGCGTGACCGTACGCGCGAACGACCAGGCGTTGGGATCCAGCATGGGGCAAACATATTCGCTCGCTATCCGGTCGCAGTGAGTCGGACTTCTAGATTTGTCGCGCGCCCATCGGCATGGTTTGGGGATAGCAACTCGGCTAGCAGGCATTGATCTATGAAAGGTGCAATAAATGCCCTTGTGATTGTTTGCACTACTGTGTTGTCGTTCCTTTGTCCCAAGAGCACAGGTGTGAGAACTCCACAATATAAAGGTTGGTTATATTCACACATTTTTCTATCACCTAATTGATAGTGTGAATATGGTCTATTGTTAAGTAGCCTTTACGGAATCCTGCCTGGTCCTTTGGTTGACGGAAGTCTAAGGTGTTCCTGATTCTATTTGCAACTACCTTAGTAAATACTTTGTAGGCAATGGACAGTAAGCTGATTGGTCTATAATTTTTAAAGTCTTTGGCGTCCCCTTTCTTATGGATTAGGATTATGTTAGCGTTTTTCCAAGATTCCGGTAAGCTCGAAGTCATAAGGCATTGCGTATACAGGGTGGCCAGTTTCTCTAGAACAATCTGCCCACCATCCTTCAACAAATCTGCTGTTACCTGATCCTCCCCGGCTGCCTTCTCCCTTTGCATAGCTCCCAAGGATTTCCTTACTTCTTCCGGCGTTACCTGTGGGATTTCGAATTCCTCTGGACTATTCTCTCTTCCATTATCGTCGTGGGTGCCACTGGTACTGTGCAAATCTCCATAGAATTCCTCAGCAACTTTAACTATCTCATCCATATTAGTAATGATATTGCCGGCTTTGTCTCTTAACGCATACATCTGATTTTTGCCTATTCCTAGTTTCTTTTTCACTCCTTTTAGGCTTCCTCCGTTCCTGATAGCATGTTCAATTATATCCATATTATTCTTCCTTATGTCAGCTGTCTTACGCTTGTTGATTAACTTGGAAAGTTCTGCCAGTTCTATTCTAGCTGTAGGGTTAGAGGCCTTCGTACATTGGGGTTTCTTGAGCAGATCTTTCGTCTCCTGCGATAGCTTACTGGTATCCTGTCTAGCAGAGTTACTACCGACTTCTATTGCACACTCCTTAATGATGCCCACAAGATTGTCGTGGCAAAGCAGGAAGAGGACACTAAGTCCTCTTCTTGAGTTAAAGCCGAATACCTGTTCTGTAGCTTGATCTTGAATTCCTCTATTTTCTCTCTTACCGCTAACTCATTGATCGGCTTCTTATGCACCAGTTTCTTCCGTTCCCTCCTCAGGTCTAGGCTAATTCGAGTTCTTACCATCTAATGGTCACTGCAGCGCACCTTGCTGAGCACGTCCACATCTTGTATGATGCCAGGGTTAGCGCAGAGTATGAAGTCTATTTCATTTCTAGTCTCGCCGTTAGGGCTCCTGGGAATGCACTTCACCAACAGACCGTACAGACAAGCCAGAGTTATGAACTACTGTGGTTTACTGAAATCCATTTTTACATAATTGAAATAGTGTCATCTTGCCACAAGACAATCAGAACGCAGAGTGGTAGAAGCATGCTTTGTAGCTATAGCGTACTAGAATATCGAAGAAAGGGTCAAGCGGTGGCACAGAGCATGCTTTTTTGTAAAGCCGAAAACATCAGTGGCACTATGATCAAACTATATATTCCCGTGCTAACAGTCATAATGATAGCGGTCAATGTTCTCAAATGATGCAGTCCAGTCGACGCGGTAACAATTTCTAGGTCTCCTTATGTCACCGCAGAACAACAGCAATGCAATCGACCATGGGCCGGTTACAACTGAAACCTTTTCCAATCCGTTTTTATTCCAAATCCACCATTAGCACTTCATGATAGGTCAAAATGGCTCAGGCCTCTCTAATATGGGCACAAAAGCAGCTTGGAATAGTTTTACATTATATATGGCCCTCGAGACAGAGGCCCACCTGCTGAACCTGCTGCAGCACCTCCCTAATGCAGAATTCTTTTGCACCTCACGAAATCAAAGCTTTGGCAGGCAGTTCATGTCCTTAATGTAATTACTGCAACACCTTTGTTTGTAAGCAGATGTACCATTACGAACAAATGAAATGTGAATAATAAATCACCAAGTGGAACACTTTTCTGAAGTAATAACTCGCTAGCATGATCTCATGCCACTACTTATCCAGTTGACAAAGGTTGCATAGGGCTCACAGTAAGCTTGAAGCCAAAATTATGCCAACATTACATAATGGCGAGAACAGATAGGAAAGAATGTGTTCTAGTTAGCCTCAACTTGTTTAACTAGCATACAGCCACATACTTTATCATTCTCTTTCTAAGTATGGGCTTTAACTTTATGAGGTGGTTTCACTTTACGCAGAAAATAATCATATGCCACAGCATAAATTCAAACGCAAACCATTCCGAGACTACTTCAATGCATTATTTCGTTTCCAGTTAAGGTGAAACTGACGACATTTGTAACAGCGGTTTAATTCAGACTTTGAAACGTACACATGGCACTACTCCATGCTTAGAAACTACCTACCAGTCAACATTCCATTTTCTGGACTCCCTAGAGGCCCAAAAACATACGAAAAAATGCAAGCACGCACTTTACTACCCCAAGAGCTCAAATCGTCACAGGCACGCCCGAAATAGCTTCAAAAGCCTGCCAGTACACTTATTAGGCATATCGTAGCTCGTACTTTGACTGGAGATGGCAGGTGCCTGCCTGTATAATTAAGGAGTACATACCATGTCCTGTGACTGTTGCCCTTTTACATTCTTAGTGCACTTCACCGCAATACATTGTGTTTGCCTGCGTAACACTACTCTATTGCAGCGAAGCTGACTTTCAGGAATAGGAATATGCAACGTAGGCATGCCTTCTGCGCTTGAAGCTATTGGTCAGTATTACAAATGTGGAGTTCGCGTCATTGCTTACAGCGGCAAATACTTTCAATGAAGATAACGGCACCGAACAGTGAGGAGCTTGGCAGCAAAGGTCAGAAGCAGCTAGGCCTAGCGTTCCCACGGTGGTGGCTGCCAGCAAATCTGCATGCGAGAGCGCCAGTTCGAGGCTGTGATTAATCCGAATGGCAGTGGCTTCGATTAATACTGTATCAGACCTGCAGTTTTGCATCCGGAATTCCAGATGTTCTTATACATTGACTCTAAGATATGTGGCAGTTCCGCAAAGGTGTTTGAATTATTGGGCATGTCCCAAAAATCAATAATTGACTGCAATTACACACAAAACGCATCTGTTACAGTACACATTTCTATTCATGCCAACAGTACAAGAGCAAAACCAGAGGCCACAGTGGCAACAAGATAATGAAGCACTGGACATGAGGAAAAAGAAAGACAGAAAAGGTTCTGGTTCGCTCGCAGCGCCCTTAGCCTAATTTTTGTTGTTTGGTGCCTCAGCTAGGGAGCGCCACGCCACGAAATACTGACACCCTGGCCGTTCAGACAGCAGCGACGACAGCCAGGAGTGGCCGCACATGCGCCGGCCACTTACTGGAAGTGTCAAAAAGTCCAGTGTTATAAGCACGAAAATTACAGAAACTGTGCAGGAGGTGCCATCACACGGCGAGCAGAAAGAACGGCTGCACTCTTTCTCGGAGAACGAATCCGCTCGCTGTGCACACATGCCAAAGCAGTTGTGGCGCAGCATGGCGCAATTTTGGTTAGTTTTCTGTGTTTGACACAGTCTGGTGCAGGAATTGAGTTTGTGTCAAAAAGGTGCAATTGGCACAGGAGTCCCACCCCTGCAAGCTGCAACCAGCCAGAAGCCACGGTCAGGAAAGCCCAGGATGGTTTGCAAAGCTTCACTTTTATTAAACAATCTACAATCAACTGCTCTTGAGCACCTGTGTGCACCCTTTTCTATTTTCTCTGAGCCCTTGCTGCTGCTGTATCCCTAGCCATCAGCTTGCATTAATCTAGCAAAACTCTTTTTTACAATCCTCAAAGCAGAGTTCTCTTTGGTGTATGAGACAAAAATTCAGGGGTATTCAAGGACTTTCAAGGCCCTGTGTATGGATTTTGAAGGACCACATTCCCTGTTAGAAATCCAAATAGGACAGGTGTTCAGGGCTAGAGTGAGGCTTCAAATGATGAGAATTCCCTTAAAAAGGGGATTGTTGCAGGAGCCAACATTTTAACAAGGAAACTTGTTTTCAGACAAAACGATGGCTCCAGCGTCATTTCCTTTTTCGACTGCTTCTCATCATTGTTTGTTAGAGTTACACGGATGACCACTTTCACTGTGTCAGAAGACGCAAACATTTACACGCTAAAGAATATCAACCAAACACTCACTCAGTCCTTAGGTGGCCTCATTTTGCTTTTCCTGAATTTTTATGTCAAAGTCCAAGATATCCTGCTGCTTGCTCTTGGCAGTCTTTCTTAGGCTGTTTGACTTCATGATGCAAGTCAGGTCAGTGGTTGCCTCCACTTTTTCTGCATTTGAGTCTGCTGAAGCTATCCATTCTGTAATAGTGGCTTCTAGTTTCTTTTTCTTCCTTCTAAGAGTTTCAATCTCTTCATCAATGCAGCGTTTCTTCCTCTGTTTCACATCTTCACACTCCTGCTTTTTCTGTTTCCAAAATGGCACAGTATTGGTTCCTCACAGAAGCCACAGATGCTCTCAATTCCTTTGTGATGGGCATATTGAAAATGCCACCTGCTACGTTTACAGCATCACAGATAATGCGCTGTGAAATGCAAGACATTTCTTTCATGTTCTCTACTGAAACCGGGCGATTCATGATGAATACTCTCTACACTTGCTTGGCCATGAATAAGTGTAAGCAGCAGTTTTACAATGCTCCAAAGCTCAACATATGCTGAGCCACCCTTTAAAAGTTCATAGAAAAACTTGTCAAGTGTATGCGAGCTCCTTACAAATAGCTGCAACTCACGTTTGCACTCCTGTAGCAGCTCAATGAACTGTGCAAGCACAGTATCCCTTGAATGCTCATGGATTCTCTCTGCTGAAATGAGTGCATCCAGAACTTTCTTTAAGCCTTCCAGATACTCATCCGGTGACATTCGATGACATCTGCCTCGGGTCTAGTGGAGAGAGGCCTCTCACAATGGGATATCGCAGGGGGCTCTTCTCCAGGATCTTTTTTGTGACACTTAGAAGAAACTGCTTGCACTGCATGCGAAATGCAAATGCAGCTTTCACGTTCATACCTACCAACCTGGCGAGATCAAGTATCGGGAGACTTTTAATTCACGTCAACGGGGGGGGGGGACATTCACTGTTTCTACTTCCGGTGGGACCGTGGGGGGGGTTCGTTTAAACCTTCAGGCACTGTTCGATGAGTTCTCTTGCAGGACCTTGCAGCAGCAGACTTTGCTCACGTCAAAAATTCGTCGAGGTAGCTTTGCCCAAAACGTGGTCCAGAATGACGGCCCTTCACGAGCAGCAGGTGTTGGAGGGTTGTGTTGCGCATTGGTGAGCGGAACTCAGTCTTAGTTTTTCGCGCCATGCTAAAAATCCTCTCACACTCTGCGTTGCCATGCGGTATCACGAGTAAATCCAGCATCACCTTAGCAACTCGGTGAAACACGTTTTCCATCAGTATTTTTCATTTTTCCAGCCATAGGCCACTGCATGTCCCACCTTTCTTCATTCAGATGTCCCCTGGAAGACTGTGCGCCTGTAGTGTGGCAAACTCAGCTTCGAGAGCATCTAAGGCATCTTTAGCAGATTAAGTGGAATCTCGGGGCAGCAGCTGAAGAAAACTCTGAATAAAGACACGAAGATATGAGAGCGATGCCTGTGTAATAAGTTTCAGGTTGGCCACCTCCACATTCTTCACAGAGTTGCGTTTCAGAACTGCGTCCACATCTATAGCGCATCATTTCATCGCATTTCGGAAATATTTTCCGTAGAAGAGGGCCAACGTAGTCGCTGACACTAAGGGGTAGGTTGTGTTCCGACGAGGAATCCCGTAAACAAGCACTTCACATGTATAACACTGTCGTTGCACTTGTTCCGGAGAAAGTTCACTATGTTGCCTTGCTGCTCAGCAGTGTGAACATAGCTTTGATGCTTCGCCGTGCAAACACGCAGTTTCAAGTCGTCTTTGACACCGCGAGACACGCTGACGCCGGATCCACACGTTGTACAATATGCAAAATGTTTTCCTTTTCGTCATGTCAAAACGCACGGAAATTCAGAAGTATCAGATCACAAGAGCTTCTGCAAATACCTTTTCTTGGGCTCTGATAGCGCCACGGCATCAAGCACACGAGGATTCTAACTTTACACAGTGCATCACACATAGCACAGTCTAGCCAACACTAATCATACACACAAGCAGCAGCAACAAGATGCACCATGGAGGAAGGCATGCATGAAATGCAAGAGCTACATTGGCTCTGGCTTTGGTCGGCTTACCAGGCAGCATAGTCGGCTGCTTAGTCGATGATACCGATGGTGCTAGTGCAGCCGTTGTTGGTGATGCTGACGATTACGATGTGGCTGTATATTCCGCAGTGCCGGTTTCGCAAAAACCATTATTCCACCAACGGAGACCACTTTTCGGGAGATATAAGACAGTGATCGTACAATCAGAAAGTTCAGTAAAAAATCGGGAGTCTCCCGGGCGAATCGGAAAGGTTGGCAGGTATGCACGCTTACTTTGTGGCTTTTAAGCTGCTGCTCAGCTGTGTGAACAACATCTATCTTCTCGAATGACATATGGTTGTTTAAATCTTCAAAGTCAATCTTCAGGAGGCCAGTGAATCGAACTGATGAACAGAGAACAAAAGACCTGAGAAACTTTGTTAGCAGTTTTCTGACAATACTCTCAATGTTCTTCGTCATAAACATAGCTGGCTTATCTGTCTGAAAGTGTGTCAAAAATGGCTGGAGGGTCATCGCAATAGCAAGTGCAAATTCGAGCTTTGCTACCACTAGTGGGTCACAGCAAAAGTCACAAACATTCTGAAAAGAAGCACACTTGGGAAAGTTCACTTCCTTGCTTCTTGCCACTTCCACATACTCTTTCACGTCAGGTCAGAGAAGCAGAACCCGCTCTATCCCCGGGACATTCTCAATCCAGCGATGTGCACAGAACTTGAGAGGAAACAGAGTTTGTCCGGTGACAGTTACAAAGTCTTCTCCCTGGGTAGGTGCATCAAGAAACAACATACTCATACTTTAGAGCAAAATGTCCAAGCTCCATTTGCTTGCTGTAAGACCTGCCTTAGGCTTATGCACAGCGTGCAAGCTACAGCTGCCGAAGTCTAAGCACCTCACCTGATAGTTCTGTGGGTGCTCCTGCAGGCCTTTGAATGCCGTGAAATTTACATTGAGTGCGTCCATTGACAGTTGCACTATTTTATGTAGTAGAAGTGGTTCTAAGGCATCAAGTAGTTTTTCTTGCAGGTCTTCAGCCCTATCATGGCCCTAAACACAGATGTGAAGTAGCGTACTGTGATGCATCCCAGTACCTTAGATGAACGTCCATTTGCTTTTGCTGGCAATTCTCATTCAGAGACTCGTCGAACAAGACAACATAGTAGTCACTGTTCTATATCTCCCACAGCAGAGAGGAAAGAAAGAATGGCCTCAAACCATGGCACGCGATATACGAGCACTTCTGCTCACCGCATGTGAAAGATTGTGCCACCTCACTGTCTGCAAAAATCCTCTTAAGCAATTTATTCACCTGTGATGACGAATGATATGAATAGTGCGATGTTATAACCTTCAACGTCCACAGAATTTCTGCATCCATCACAAGTTCATGCTTCTTGCACGCATCCATCTAGTTTGTCGACTGCGATGGCGGTGGCTGTGGTTCATTCGCTTGACATTCATATATCATCAGGAAGCTCCTTATCATGCAGCTACTCCCGATGGCTTGCATGTGCTCTCTATGCTTTGCACTTTTTAGGTGGCTTTTTAGTGCTGACTCCTCCATGGCAGTGATGTCGCAACACTTACAGCAAGCTTTGCATTTTACCTTGTGCAGATTTGACATGTCCGGCACAAGCCATTCTCAGTAGTAGTTGTTCAGCCACGACTGCTGAAATTTCCATTTTCCGGGCATTGTTGGCACGCATGTTTACTGGCACACACTACGCTGTAGATGCACAAAATGTCACGATACCACCGTAAACGCACACCCAAGCACTACACGTGCACTAAATCTCGCGATACAACCGCACATACACACATGAGCGCTACACACGGACAAAATGCCAAGATGGAACCGCACAGGCACGCATAAGCGTAACACGTGTGCACAAAACGTTACGATACAACCGCACATGCAAGCACTAAACATACACAAAATGTCACAATACGACCATCCAACCGCACACACAGTGGTGGCCATTTCTGTACTCAACTGGAAAGTAACACAGGAAATGGGTGAGAGGAAATGGTGGACAAGCCAGCGTCCTTGTGGCCAGACGTTCACGAGCGTCCGCTAGGCATGTCCTTACTTGACTTTGTATGAAACTTGCACCCTATATTTAACAAAATCACAGCAGGAATTCAGGTGGGTTGCAATTTTATCAAATACAATCACTGGAAGTATATTAAAAATAAAAATTGAGGAAATTCAAGGATTTTCAAGAATCTGCAAAAATTCCAGGACTTTCAAGGTCTTGAAAACAATCTTTTCAAATTCAAGGGTTTTCGAGGGTTTCAAGGACCTGCATGAACCCTGTCAAAATTAAATATTTGGCAGAACCCATCTCACAATCACTGTCGACCGCAATGCATTCACACTGAATCAATAAAGTCACACAATGTATTGCCACCACCAAAACAAGTTATGTACGATGCATGTACTACAGCAAGACTCCTCTTTTGCGCTTCCTTAAGAACACTCGGCCACATCTAGCACCACTGCCGCGAAGCCTGGGGTGGCATCCGAAATGCATGGTGCACCAGTGCGTGTGAATGCTACGAAACATGTCATGTGGCAACCGGCTCCTCTCTTGGGCTTATTACTGGATAGGCTGTGCCATCTAGTGGCACTGCCAAGAAGTTCATGAATGGGCTCCGAGACCAGAAGTGTGGCGCACCAGTGCCTGCAAACACTGATAATTGTTCACTCACTTACCCCACACTTGGTGGCACATACTCAGTGACACAATTTGGCGAGACATTCATTGACGAGTGTAACATAACCAGTGCATTCATGGGGCAGCTTGCTAAAGCATTGGCATGAAAGGCGTTTATTGAAGAGCAGCACCTACCCAGTGCATTTTTGGCACAGCCTGCTAATACATCGAAGTTGGTGTCCTTGAAGAACCTTTTCGACATAGATTCGATTCTGCTCAGCATAAGAGAAACTTAAGGGATCTTTTTCATTATTGCAGAGTGGCACATACCTAGTTACCCAAGTTGGCATCAAAGACATTAATTGAAGAACGGCATACAGCTACTTGCACATACCCAGTGACCTAAGTTGAGATCAACAAGGTTCGTTGAAAGCCAGCAGACCGAATGGCACATACTAAGTGTTCCTGTCAGGATCAAGGAGTTTCTTCGAACAGTGGTGCCTCCCCAGTCCCGCATCTATAGCGACCCATGTCAGCGTGAAAGACGTATTGAAGAGAGGTAGTAACGTATACATTGGCACATAATACATTGGCACATACATACATTGGCGCCAGGGTTGACTCCTAGTTCTTGAACCACGTTCTGGCGGCTACTTCTAAGGCGAAATATACATGCCACAGCTTGTCGTCGGAGTCCCTGTTGTTGAAAGTCGCGATTCGTTCATATGTCTTGAGCCAGGTTTCTGGATCCTCAAATGATGATCCATGGAAGGTTGGTGGGTCCTGAGGTTGTTGCAGCAGAATGAGGGAAGCTGGGGCAGCCATTCCTGTTTCTGACGTGGGCTTGATTCCTCTGGTCTTCTCGGGAAAACGTCCGTATTCCAGTCGCAATCCTTGCTGCCTATGGCTTGCTTGCTGGTCCTTGGCGACGCTGGTGTTGTCTTCGGGTTTCAGGCTTGGATCGCGGCTTTGCAGGGGGCTCGGTACATGAACGCACTAGCACCTCCACCAGATGTCAAGTGGTAATAACGGTTGAGGACACAGCAACAAAATTTTAAATGACAAAACTAACTTAATTAGGCAAACCTGTGCCCAGAAAAACAGGCTTCACTGAAAGCTCAACGAAGCTGGCGAACACAGTCGGCGATCGGCGAAAATCTGATCAATGGGTCAAGAGCGTCGACTTTTATACGTCAGTCGTCGAAGGTTCCAGAGTAATCGCTAGGACCCGCGTGTCTTCCAGAAAGTTCTACACCATTCGCACCGCGCCATGAAAACAGATTACACAAGATTCGGTAAGAACAGACATCAGATAGAACCATCGATAACTTTTGAGAAACTTCCAATACATGCAAGCACATCCTGCGCTATGCGACAATCTTTGTTAGGCGGTGAAACGCGGTCACCGGATAAAGATAAACCAGTACACGTGTCAATATTCATTCTAATGCTAATGTGCACCCTCCCCTTCCCCTGTGCACATGCAGAGTAAACTCACGCCAGCTGAGAGCACCAGGTGTTGAAGTTGTGCTTGAGGAACTGGACATGCTCGCTTGAGATGCCCCAGATGACCACACAGGTAAACTGATCCTTGTTCACTTCATCTGCAATGACTTCCTGCAGGCCCTCCTCCTCTGCACTCACGTGGCTGGCATCCCCAGGCTGCAAGTGCATTCACCAATATCAAATGTGACCCTCCATCATTAGAAGATGACAAACATTTTGTTTCATATTGAACATGCTCATGTCACGAGGTATGCAGCAGTGAATGTGCCTTACAAAAGGCACTGGCACACAAGTGTCCATTCATTCCTGCAGTCTGTAGGACCAAGTGCAGTTCAGCCAAGGCAGCAGTTACGAAATCTTACATCACATTCATGCACATTCAAAGCCATAGGATACAGCAGCCGAGTAATCTTCTAAACACCAATTATTTGGGCAATCAGACAGCAATGCCTCCCATAGACACAACGCATGATACAATCTTGTTAATGTGAACCTTCTTTATTTGGGCAAGCGGTTCATCCGAACTCACCATTTAGCGCTAGGAAAGATATTATTGAATAGCACCAAGCAATCATTAAGGGGGGACACAAGCCTTACAGACCAAAAATTGTGGGAAAAAATCACTTTTTTAAAACATTGTTTTTGGTTTGTATAGTGTCTGATGCATTATGTAAGAAA
This sequence comes from Dermacentor albipictus, assembly GCF_038994185.2. Taxonomy (NCBI): domain Eukaryota; kingdom Metazoa; phylum Arthropoda; class Arachnida; order Ixodida; family Ixodidae; genus Dermacentor; species Dermacentor albipictus. Next base: position 161,054,530 of record NC_091825.1, on the reverse strand, counting down.
TGTTCACCCATCTTGGACGAATATTTTGGTTGAAATGGAGTTTTATATCATGTCGGCGAGTTGTATCTTTACTGATAAACACGCAAAAAAGGTCCTTTTTCTGACGCGCAATTGCCGTTTTAAGTTTTTCATCGCAGCCATCTTGGTCTTGCTTGAAACAGCCACTCTTATCGTTTAGTTTTCGCGCCACCGCTACTCTGTGCGCTGAATGGCCATGAAGAGAAAGCCCACGAAAAGGTTGTCCGGTTGTGTTATTCCATTCGTTGACTAATACACGAGACCGTAACCATACCATGCCATTGACAGATTTTCCCAGTAGTCTGCTCGGGCGTGCAAAACTTGGCATGAAACGATGTCAAATTCAATTTGCTGCAAGCCATAAATTCAGCGAACAGAAGAAGAAACAAGGGTTGTTAAATTTTAGAAGGTGCCCATTACCTTTCGAAGATACCGGCAATAGTTTGCTACCCGTGCCGAGCACCACCAAACCCCCTCCCCGTGACTGTGAAATAGGCTTCGCATACGAAAGCAGCTCCAGCAGTAGCCGGTGTTTATGCAGCAATCCAGCACAACTACTGCAGCCCGATAACTTGGAGAAAGTGAAGAAGGCTCAGAAATTGCTTCAACAGCGGCTACCAAGTGAAAATCCCATTTTCTCGCTCATGCTGATGCAGCCACGGCTGGCTCGGATGCGATGGAGAAGCGCTTCGTTATCATAAGCCTCAATTTTATAAATGCTCTGCTCTTTTGTGTAAAGTGCAAGTTGCGATGCAGCAGTGGGCAAAGGTGAACGTGACTGCGGTCTTGCCATAGAAATAGGGTATTTACTTGAAAATAGGTTGAACACGGATATAAGTCGACCCCTATATACTGTGCTCTCCGAGAATTTCAAAAAAAGTTACTCGAATATAGGTTACCCTATTAAAATTGGCGTGTTAGAATTGAGCACAACTCTAAATCTGCGATACCATATCGCCATCGCCATTTCAAAATGGCCGCCTCGTACTCACTTGGAGCCTAGCTGCTGCAGCTTCCTAGACTTGCGGTAGTATGTATGCTTAGGCATTAGTCCACCGTCTGTCTCCCAGTTTTCTGCGTTCACTCCATCAGGTTAAGTGCCCAGTTCATGATGGTGCATTTAAAAGGAAAGTGATCATGTGTGCGGAAACGGACGGCAATTGGACTGCATCAAAGGCGTTCGGAGTGCCCGAAACTTGCATGCAGGACTGGCACAAACAGAAGAAGATGGTTTTTGCCAGCAAAGCAACACAGTGGACCAAAGCAGGACGTATTTTCAATGATCCACTTTGGCGACATGATCGCATCGGCCCTATCTTGAAAGCAATCTGCGATGGGAAGAGAGTTTGCCGCGCACTGTTTTCGCCGCTTATAGTTGGCGTTGAAGCGAGAGGCAACTGCTGCCACACTTCCTCACTCCAGCTTCTTGACAGCAACCTTCCGCAGTCAATGACTGAGATGTGTTCACGTTTACTTGTGTGCGTGACACATGCTTGTTCATTTACTTAGTACTGCATTGTACGGGTGTGCATTACAATTGGTGTGTGTTATAATCGAGTAAATAAGGTGATTCATGATTTGCGTGACTGCGGCTTTGATGTATGGTGTCGACATGCATGGCCGGGCATTTTGGTTTGTGGCCTTGGCCCTCATGACTTCAGCGACATTACCTTCAGCAACATTACCTTGCGATTATACCTGGCGACAAATTTCTGTGGCAGTGCAGCCAAGGCTGCACTGTCTTTTGGTTTCCTACCACGACATCTTCGACCTCAGCAATCGCCAATTGGGCCAGACTTCAATTGTTAAGCATCATATAAATACTGGTGATGCCAGTCCTATTCATCGCCGGCCATATGAAGCTTCCGCTTCAGAGCATAAGGTTATTCAAGATGAAGTGAACAAGACGCTTTTCAAAGGCATTGTTGAACCTTCGTCGAGCCCTTGGGCGTCGCCCGTGGTACTTGTTAAAAATAAAGATGGCACATGGCATTTCTGCATAGATTATCGTCTTCTCAACCTCATTACCAAGAAAGACGTCTACCCCTTGCTTTGCATTGACGACGACCTCGATTGTCTCCAAGGTGCCAAATACTTTTCAGGTCTGGCTAATGGCAAATTTCTGTGGATGAAAAGGACCAAGAGAAGACCGCATTCGTCACCCCTGATGGTCTATATCAACTCAAAGTGATGCCATTCGGTCTATGCAAGGCCCCAGCAAAGGTCGAACATATGATGGACTCTTTGCCTCAAGGGTTCAAATGGTCAACATGCTTCTGCTACCTAGACGACGTTCTCACCGACATTTGAGACACGCCTTAAGCGCTTATCAGCTGTTCTTCAAGTCTTCCGCGAGGCTGGGCTCCAACTAAATTCCTCGAAGTGTCACTTTGGTCGTAGGCAGATTACAGCACTGGGCCACCCCATCGACGCTTCCGGTATTCAACCAGACCTGGAGAAAATTCATGCTGTCACGTCTTTTCCTGTACCTCAGACTATCAAAGACGTCCGAAGTTTTGTAGAACACTGCTCCCACTTCCAATGCTTCATTAAAGACTTTGCAGCGATTGTCCGACCTCTTACTTATCTTCTGAAAAAGGGTGTGCCGTTTATGTGGGACCCCGCTCAAGCTGCCGCGTTTGCCCACCTTACTAACATTCTAACCACGCTGCCTATACTAGCACACTTTGACCCATCCTCTTCTACAGAGGTGCGTACCAATGCCAGTGGCCACGGTATCGGAGCCGAATTAGCCTTGTACCAACACAGGCAAGATCGCATTATCGCATACGCTAGCCGCCTCCTCACAGCAGTGGAGCGCAACTACTTGATTACAGATCGTGAATGCCTGGCTCTCATCTGGGTGGTTTCCGTATTCCACCCGTACTTCTATGGCACGCACTTCTCTGTAATCATGGACCACCACGCGCTCTGCTGGCTTTCCTCACTCAAGAATTTTACTGGGTGGCTGGGTCACAGGGCGAAACGGCTGCAAGAATATTCCAACGCAGTAGTGTACAAGTCGGGCCGATTACATCAGGACGCAGACTATTTATCACACTATCCAGTGGACGAACCACCTGCCAACCCTGACCCCAATACTGACGCTTGCGTTTTCTCAGTTTCTCAGCTGCTACACGTTGCCGATGAGCAACGCCGTGATGCCACATTGCACGCCATCATTGATGGCTTTGAATCTTCACCTTCCTATTCGTCCCTTCACCTGTTTGTCCTCCGGGATGGTGTCTTATACTGCCACAATGTACGCCCCGACGGCCCTGCCCTACTCCTCGTCATTCCTAAGCACTTCCGGTCAGCTGTTCTCCAAGAACTTCATGATTTACGAACGGCAGGTCTCCTTGGCATCTGCCGCACCTACGACCGGATTCGCCGACACTTCTTTTGGCCAAGCCTTGCCTGCTTCCAGAAATATGTTGCGGCATGTGAAAAATTCCAGCGCCGAAAAACACTATCGACGCTCCCTGCCGGGTGCCTTCAACCGCTCGACATTCCTTCGGAGCCGTTCGGAGCATTGGCTTGGCCTTACTTGGCCCTTTCCCTCTATGCACGTCTGGCAACAAGTGGGTCATTGTGGCGACATTACGCCACGCGCTACGCCATCGCCATCCCCAGAGCACTTCCAACAAAGTGCACCACAGATGTCGTCGGTTTTCTTCTACGCAAAGTGATTCTGCAGCATGGTGCTCCACACCAACTGCTCACAGACCGTGGTCGGACATTTCTTTCTTAAGTCTTCGCCGACATCCTGCAGTCCTGCTCCACCAAGCACAAGCTGACTACGTCTTACAATTCGCAGACTAACGGTCTCACTGAGCTTCTGAATCGCACCCTAACAGACATGCTTGCAATGTACGTCTCGTCCAACCACACTGAATGGGACCTTGCCCTACCCTATGTCACTTTTTCGTATAAACCATTGTGTCACAACACTGCCGGTTAATCCCCGTTCTTTCTGCTGTTCGGCCGAGAACCCACATTGCCACTGGACGCATCCCTTCCATCCGCCGCAGCAGAGACCAGCGAGTATGCACTTGACAGCATCACCAGGGCAGTTCAAGCACGTGAAATTGCCCGCGCTCGCCTCCTGACCTCAAGAGAAGGAACAGCACTTGTACGATCGCCAACACAGAGACGCCCACTTTTTGCCTGGATCTCTGGTACTCCTATGGTCTCCGACTCGCCACGTTGGCCTGTCAGAAAAACTCATGTCTCAGTACACAGACCCACATCGAGTGCTGCGAGCCATGACTCCAGTTACCTATGAAATCGCCCAAGTCAGTACCAGTGCCCCATCTGCCCCCAATTCCACTGACGTTGTGCATGTCGCACGCCTCAAGCTATATTACTCTCGTGTTATCATCGATAATTGGACGCCCCGGGACGATGCTTCTGCCGCCGGGGCTAATGATACATGCATATTGTGTGTTTCTTGCGGCCGATGCATGCTGTGGGGATGCGCAACTCTCACGCGTCCCCTGATATGTTGTTTCCCCGCATAGCTCCCATCTCCTGTAATCCCGCTTCGCCACGTGGCCTGTGTGACGCCCGCAGCAGTTGGTCTGGTTGAGGCGCAGTACGAGAGATGGCACGAGTGTTGCGCTCTAACGCCGTCTCATGGCGTGGTTACTTGGGGGCGCAGCGGAGAACACGCTGGGTCTTTTGGTGGTGGGCCAGCGAGCGCCGCGGACGTGCCGTGCATGCGCCGATCCATGCTTCTGTAAGACCATCTCGCGTGGGCGCCTTCGAACGCGCCACCGTTCGCGTGACCATACACGCGAACGACCAGGCGTTGGGATCCAGCATGGGACGAACATATTCACTCGTTATCCGGTCGCGGTGAGTAAGACTTCTAGATTTGTCGCGCGCCTATTGGCATGTTTTGTGGATAGCAACTCGGCTAGCAGGCATTGATCTATGAAAGGTGCAATAAATGCCCTTGTGATTGTTTGCACTACTGTGTTGTCGTTCCTTTGTCCCTAGAGCGGGTGTGCGAACCTCACAACGCGAGCGCCCCAACGAAGAGGACGAACGCTCTCTGGCTCTTGAGCTGCTGGCTGAACTGGCCAGCGCTGCAGTTACCTTTTGTCAATATACTTTGTAGATAGTCTCCAGTCTTAATCCTTCGTTCGCATAACAATATCAATCACCCGTCTCCCTTAAACAATGGAATTGAAATGTTAATTATCTTAGGAACTAGTTGACTTACAGCAAAACTACTTACATATTTGAGATCAGCTCAAAAATGTCAACAAGACCAGATAGTTTCACTAATATCAATGAGAAAAATGGGGAACATTATTTCAATAGCACTAACATTTGTTTTTATTGATTTTCTCTAAATACTAATTTTGCGCACCCATCAAGACATTTATGTGACATATCAGTAGATGCCATAGATAGAACAATAATTCTTTTTGCAGCAGGAAGCTACATGTTGGGCGCACACAATGTAGGAAGCATAACAAAGACAGTTTTCCAGTGTTCTTTTTTTTGTGTTTGTGTGTTTTGCATGACCAATGCATGGCGATGTTCAAAACACTGGAGGTCAGTGCATTATAAAGTAAGAAATTATTCACCCAATGATAAAAGTGCATCCACTGTTGAGGCTTGCGCTTTCTGCAATTGATCCACATGTCATCTGTATATATTTTGTGTGGTGGTTATTTGTCTATTGCAGTAAGAACAAAAGACTGTTTTCCTAATTATGCTATGAAATAATTAACCTACAGAAAAATGCATTCTTAAAATCGGAAGAGACTAAACAAGCATGCTTACATTTATCAAGTTTGGTTCAAAAATAGATAACAATAGCTCTAATCACCATGTCCCCCTTTAATTCACAAATGCAGTCAAATCTCGTTAATTCGAACTTCCAGTTTATTCGAACTGACGTCATGGTCCCATCAAAGTTATGTGTATTCCAATGGGCAAAAACGCCTGGTTATACGAATGCACAAGCATCGGCGACATTTAATTTGAACATACTGCATTCAGCATCACACCGGATCACACAACACTGCTCTCAATACTCTCAGCATCACACCAAATCACACGGTGGCACCTCCGATCAGCATTCCGCTGATCTCGCCATAGAGAAATCCCTGAACAACACGCGCACGGAAAAAAAGAGCATGGCGGAAATTTTACCCTCCCTCAAATGGCAAGGTTGCCATTTCTCCGTTGCGCCGTAATGCCCCAACCACACTATCGGCAAAACGCGCGCTGCAAGAGGGATCAGTCCTGGGCAGATTTTTTGTGGCTCACCGCGACAGCAAGCGAGCCCCAAGCAGAGAAGACCAATAAGAGTGGCATTACGGTGACGTACGCATGGGAAACTGCTATGATGCGGACCCACTTGAACGCTCTATTCATACTCACGTCTGGTTCAGCTGGACCACTTGTTTCGCACTATCGTCTGCTCGCGTCAGCTCTCGCTCACGCTTGTTTTGGTTTGCGTGGTTGGCCTCAATTGCAATTGTTTTTTTACAACGACGCGACTAAACTGAGACGTCCAGAGGGAGAGGTTATTGGAGGCAGTGCACTATATGAGATTCTGCACGACAAGACAGACACACCAAGTACCTCATTATCCTTGTCTTTTGAACGCTGCGACGCCGCAACAGAGGGGAGCACACCAACGTGATTATGATCAGCAGCAGCAACTTCATCATCTTGATAAGACATGACTCATGTTAAGAATGCAGGACGAAGAAAGTAAATGAGGCAACAATCTGTCAGCAGACGAAGGAAAAAACATCGAGCATGCAGAGGGAAGCAGCAGCGGAGGGCCAGTCCTGGCCTTGGCAACTCTGCGGCTTCAGTGGCAGTAGTTGCCGAGGTAATAAGAGCCATCCAGCAAGCTGATGGGAAAGCAGATGCACTTCCCTCATGCCCTTCCTCGCAACTACACTACCCTCGACCTTCCTCTCAACTTCCTCGTAACTCCCTCATCTTAGACAGTCTCCACACGTGCGCCTCCGCGCCTGTGCTAGAACGCCAGCCACGTCGGCCCAGCACCAGCTAAGCCCACTCCTTGAAATTTTGTTTTTGTTGTTGGGAAGCGAGCATTGGTCGGTGTGGGCTGTTTTGTGGCCCTCGCTCGCTGTGTGCTTCTGCGCCGCAATATTTCACGACTCTCACCGTTCGGGCAGCATGCTATGATGCACAAATACTTCAAAAACAAGTCCTTTTAATTCAAACAAATTTTCAGGCCCTTTCAAGTTCGAATTTTTGGGGATTTGACTGTATTTGGCTGCGCACTAGTTCATTAACCCATTGCAGGTTCGCCTGTATTTTTTATATGATGATACCCAACCGGCTGTGATATATACAGTGGAATCCTGGTTATACGTCTCCTGGTTTTGCGACAACCCGGGTTTTCGACGACTTAGCACAGTCCCGGTGAAGTCCCCATAGAAGCAATGCATTAAAAACCCCAGTTATCTGACGCAATTTTACGCCTGACCCGCGTTATACGAAGACCCTCGCGAAGCAAGGGATGGAACGGCGGACAAAAGAAAAGTGCTGCAGGTTTCTTTCCTCGCTCCGCATGCGGAGCGCTTGACACCGCTCGACCGATTCACTCCAGCGCAGCTTTCTTCCCTGCCTCGTCTCATCATTTGTTCCTCTCTCCCCCACCAGCAGCCACCCGCGAACTCGCTGGGCTGAAATAGCGCCTTTCGTTCTCCACAATCACTTTCTCCCTCTCCTCTTGGTGGCATCGCCTCTCGTCGCGTTGGGGAAGTGTTTCTCTTCCCCCCACAAGCAGCTGCCCGCGAAGCCCGCTGTGTTGAAATAGCGCCTTTTCTTCTCCACACTCACTTCCTCCTTCTCTTCTCAGCAGCGTCTCCTCTCCTCGCGTTGTGGAAGTACTTCTCTCCTTCCAGTTTCCCAGCAGCAGATCGCCGACAAAGTAGCGCAGAGAGGCCTAGGTTTATCGCACGTGCACTTCGTCTAAATCCTAGCGACCAGCGTTGAGCGGAGGTTTTGAGTTGTGTGGAGCAATGTGACGCATGATGTCCCAAAAGCGGACAGTTCTGTCGCTCGGCAGTAAGCTGAATATTATCAAGGAAGCGGAAAAGCGGCATGGAGCCACGAAAGCCAGCATTGCCCGGGACCCTAAGGGGGGACACAGATTTTCCATCGCGAAAAATTGCCAAAAAAATGTTTTTTTTTTTAGATCACATTTTCAGTTTTTATAACCCTTTTTCTATCTGATACCCAAATATCATCACTGTAAACGATTTAGAAGTGCCCTAAAAAATTATTTTATCAGCCAAGGTGGCGAAAAAATCTCGCGGAAATCAAGAAAGAACAGCGTTTTTCATGCCACAATATCTCCAGAATGGCGCGACCGAGTGCCGCCATCTTGGTCTCGTTGGAAACTGCATTTCTCTGTCTTCAAATATGCCGCTTCAGCTATCTCCTCCAAACAGAAACAAGCACACAAAAAGCAAATGATTGAAGGTTGTGGTAAAGCCTGCGATTGGCGGCGCCTACCACACAACTCCAGCATGGTTCGCCATTGGTCCGCTGATCGCGTCGTCTGCACGGCTCTTTGCACCTCGCGAGCCTGGAAGTCTCCACTCACCATAATCTCGACGTGCCACAACGGGCACTACGCGGACATCACAGTAGCATGGCCGATCCCTGTGCTTGTGGACGTTTCAGACTCGCGACTAAGCATTCCAAGCATCGGCGAAGCGGACTTCGCGACCAAGATTCACGAGCGGTATCCTCGAACGTGCGGCTAAGCCTTTCACCACTCGGTGTTATGAAATTCGTGACCAAGCACATGGCACGCGCAATCCTCGGACACGCGGCTAAGCATTTCGAACATAGGGAGTCTCCTACTTAGTGACCATGCACATCGCGCGCGGACTTCTCGGACCCTCACCTAAGAATTTTGAGCATCGGCACCTAGGACTACGCGAATAAGCGCATCAAGTGTCGATTCCTTGAGCCCGCGGCTAGGAATTGCGCGCGTTGGCACCTCGAACTGCACGATTAAGCACACCGCGCGTCGGCTCCTTGTATATGCATTTTGCACATCGGTACCTTGGACCCGCAACGAAGCATATTGCGCGTTCACTATATTATCATATTGTCACGATAGCTCATAACAATATCCATTATACCACCCCTTCATAAAGAGAACCTCATCATAAGCTCTGTTCACTAGGCCCTTTAGGCTGGCACAGACACCTGGCTGCAGAAGTGATCAAGGCATTATACAAAAGTACAATTCTGGAAAGCACCTAACAGCTGCATATCTATCACTGGCTCTCTGATCCTAAGTTCTACAGCGATTGTCAAGATGACTTGGGAGGCTGCTGACACTCAGAGCCTTCATTCAGTAACATGGTCAATTCTACAAAAAGAAAAAGAAAAAAGGCCTCACTGATTGTACTGGAGATTGCTATCAATTGGGCAGTCTGCGGATACAGGCTGCTTGAACGTATACTGGAACGATATTCATGCCCACACAGAGTTCTGCACAACACTTGGTTCGAAACCTAGGCACCATGTTATTTGTAGAGAGCAGCAGCAGCAAAGAATGCTCTATAAAAAAATGGCCAGGCTTAGCTTGGTTAAGCCAAGAATGCGTTGCATATTGCGCGAGTTGGGGCCCAGCTTTTCCTCCGGCTGTCGTGACGTCACGTCACGTGGTTGCGCTAAAGGTCAATGGTGGCTGCCCGGCCGCGCCCAGGGGCTGAACTGAGTGACTGCAATATGCAACGCATAAAAATAGAAGCAACTTAATAACAAACATAGCAAACTTAAAAGAGAATAGACCCAGATATGAGACGCGCAGCAATGAACAATGGCTCATACCCTCAATGGTGGCTGCCCGGCCGCGCCCAAGGGCTGAACTGAGTGATTGCAATATGCAATGCACAAAAAAAGGGGGGGGGGGGGGGGAGCACACAAGACCAGAGGCCACATGTACAAGAAGCCCCACATCACAAAACACCCCAAAGACTACAAATTTGGTTCCTTTTAGAGAACTGAACAGGAGGTGAAACTTTGAGAGCCGTTTTCTCAAAACTGTTTTTCTGCCTTTCTGCTCAGTTTATGGAGCCGATTTCATTGTTACCGTTTCACATATTTTGACTCCGCTTTTTTTTTGGGGGGGGGGTCACGTTACTTGGACTACAGTGCAGGTCATGACATTCTCGCTTTCTTATCTTGACCCTTTGTTAGTTTATGATATGGCTCTTCGTCTGCCCTGAAAGTGTGCTTGATACGAAGGTAACATAAAATATGGCACTCCAAAGAATTTGTGTTGTGAAAAATATGCAAGAATGTCACAACTTTCAGCACGCATTTAACTATGCAGTTAATACATAAGAAGCCTTCTATCATGTTTTTTAAGTTCCCCTGGCTCTCCAGAAAGTTAGAGGGGGAAAAATTCTTCTCAATAAAACTGAATAAAATGTTCTCAAGATATCGCTCTGAAACTTTTATGGAAGCCTCAGGGAGACATTCTAAACATTTGGCCAATGTGTTTCCGGGCAAACAACTGTAGTGTTATGTTCCTGCATGCCTCCTCGTAGAACGTAAGCGGTGATGCAATCTTCGGCATTTGTGCACTGCCCCAAAGCTGTCGGCAATCTACACAGACAGTTTAAACGCGGGAAAAGTTTACCTGCTGCTGTAGCACGCGTAGTATAGAACCTTCATCATTGCGCCATCCGCACGCTACTCGTAACCGACGAATTCCGTCAGCTACGTGAGATGGTCGGTTTCTCTATATGTGCGAGGGAAGGGGGAGCGCAGCGTCCTGGTGTGAACAGGCTTTCCAACACATGCAAACTTTACGCTTTTGCACTGCGTTACGGTAGCTGCATGCAGGCTGTTACACAACACACGTGCGAATAGAAAATTTGCGGCGCTGGGCGATGAAACCCGCGTCAAGGGTGGGAGATAAACATGAACCTTCCGTTCAACGTGCCAATTGCTTTTTTTTTTTTTCTTTTAGGAGAAACCAAAGCACGCATTATTGATAAACTCCGGTAGTACTCGTCACGGAAGTGGTTAGACCACAACACTGTTGTTCTTGAACGCTTGAAGTTCCTTCGCTTCACAGCAGCCTCCCACTTCGCTGAAAGCTTATTGTCTTGCAGGAACTAATGGAACATCGGAACATCGTCGCGGCCGCTGGTGTTCGTGCAAGCGTAGGCTGCACAGAACGCCGGCATGATCGGCCTACAAGTTCAATTGATGCTGCGCACGTCAACTACCACTCCTATATACAAGCAAACAAAGGAATGTAGGGTCGAGCGAAGCAGATTGGGACGGCACGCACGCAGAAATAAGCCCGGTCAGGCACGGTCGCGGAGACTGCGAAGGAGCGGAACACCAGTGTTGACGTCACTACGCCGCGGTTTCCGGTCTGCGCTCGCATCGTCAGCAGCAACGCGCGGAGCTCGACGAGGGGCGGAGCTACAGCGCAAATTTAACCAACGATTGCGTCGCTCCTAAGTGAAAAATCCACCCCAAAATTTTGCCTTCATGGTTTATAAGGTTCCCACATCCGTATATGAGCGTCTTATTGAATTCGACAGACTTCAGCTTCCCTTTAAGACAATCCTGGCAAACAAAGCGGTGATACTGCAGAATGCCATCAAGTTCGGGCTCAAGCGGGAAGTGGCAAAAGGACAGCACGAGAAGTTAAAAAATTTATTGTCAAGTGGCTGCATCAGGCACGGAGCTCTGCAATTAACACTGACGGCGCCATTCTAAAAGAAAAGGCAGACCTTGTGGCATTGCGTCTGGGCATCGACGACTTTCAGGCATCAAAGAGGTGGTTAGATTGCTTTAAGAAACGAAAAAGGATTGTGTACAGCTGCTCCAGCGGAGCAAGCACTTCCGTGGACGTTTCGACGGTGAACGAGTGGATGAAGTCACTGCTGGAGATGATTGCTGCATACAAGCCCTGCGATGTTTTCAACACCGATGAGAGCGGTATTTTTTACCATATGCAGCCCGAGCAAACCCTTGCATTTAACCCTTTGAATGTTTTTGCCGTACATGTATGGCGGCGGTTTTCTGTCCCGCAAGGTCTTTGCCGTATGGGTACGGTTTCGACCCTCCGTTTGAAATTACGCGCCATAATGACGGTGCGTGCTCACTGGGAGGTGCTGCCACCCCTTAGGACTTATAAGAAGCGTTTGAAATGTGTTCTACCTTCTTGGGTAGATAAACGGAACTGATTTCCAGCTTCAGAGCGCAGCGTGCAGACTGCAGCAACACCCCTTTTGCGGTTTCGGTTTCGCCGCGCAATCGTAACGGAGGCGCGCAACGTTATTTTTCTTTTTGTCGGCACTCTCTTGCAGAGGCGGTGGAAGTTGATTTCTATCTTGATTGGCGCTGCTCTTAGCTTGTTTATAACCGCCGCTCGCGAGGTATTCTCGCTTTCAGCGGCAACACGCTTTCGCGGTTCGGTTCCTGCGCGTGATCGCAACGGAGCCACGCGAAACGTGACTTTTCTCTTTGTCGTCCCACTATCGCAGGGGCGGCGGAAGTTGATTTCTATCTTGACTGGCGCTGCTCTTAGCTTGTTTATCACCGCCGCTCACGAGGTATTCTCGCTCTCTGCAGCAAGGCGCTTATGCGAGACGGTGCCTTGAGAGGGTGCTTACGAGAGGGTGCCCAAGGCAGCCGCGCGCATGTAGAGATGTCACGTGTGCGCTAACACAACTCGTCGCTACAAGAGCAGAACATACACGCATTTTAGGTGTGCAGACTGCGATAAGGCACTGTGCGGAGATCCGTGTTTCAACGACTACCACACTCTGAAATACTATTGAACATTTTGCAGTTCTGAGTGATGCCGACACCAAAATACTCTTCCTAATTTTTTTTTTACAATTTATTCCCAACTTTATACATGTTGTAAATTCAAGATCCGCAATAAAGTAATTTGACCACCTCGGAAAGTTTTTTTCAAAACAATTCAACCCTCAAAGGGTTAATAATGACAGCTGTCATGGTGGCAAGCGTCGTAAAGAGCATGTGACGGCACTATTCTGTGCTAACGAGGACGGTTCCGAGAGGCTGCCCGTGCTCGTTGTTGGAAAGTTTGCAAAGCCACGGTGCTTTAAGAACTTGAAGACGCTGCCATGCAGCTACAACTTCAACAAAAAGGCATGGATGACGTCTTCGCTCTTCAGCAATTTTCTGCAGCAGCTGGATAACAAAATGGGTGCTAAGGTGAGGAAAATATTGCTCTTTATGAACAACGCACCGTGCCACCCACCCGATACGTCAAGCCTGAGGAACATAAAGGTTGTTGCCGCCCAACTGCACATGCCGGCTGCAGCCTCTGGATGCCAGCATCATTAAGCGCATCAAGGAAGGCTACCGGAAGCAATTCGTGCAGCGTCGACTGGCGGCTATGGAGCACAGCGAGTCGGAAAAAAAAGATCACTATGCTCGATGCCATGCATTTTATTGCCAGTTCGTGGAACACAGTGTCCCGAAGCACAATCGCTAACTCGTTCACGCACTGTGGCTTTAAGCAAGAGACTGCCTCCTCTGCTGGGGACGCAATAACTTCGAGGCTGATGCAGGCTACGCCAACGACGATTTCGAGGATTCAAACCTCACCATGACTTTCCCAGAGAATGTGGAGGCCGATGACAACGTCATGATCTGCGGCAACGTGTCGCTGGATGACGCCATCGAGGAGGCTTTGCCTAGTGCCGACACTGCTGCAACATCAGACGAGGACAACGACAACACCGCGGATGCCGTGCCTGTGCCTACCATGTTCGCCGAGGTGCTACGGCACATCGACGACATTCGGAACTTAATCTGTTCACGCGACGCTGCAGAGGACCTCTTTTTGGATGTTGCCCAACTCGAGAAGCTCTTGGTTCACGGATTAAACAAGGTCCAAAAGAAACTTACCGACTTTTCTTAAAGTTCGCGCTGGCTGGCGGGAATCAGGGCAGTGGGCAGTGCAGTGCCGTAAAGGTTCGTTTGAATAAAGCATGATTGGTACCTGTACTGCAGCATTATTTTTATCGCATTTACTTTTTTGGTAATTTGGGTTTCAAAACCCTGCAGAGTATGTTAGTAATTTACATTGAAGTGAAGGAATCGGGGCAGTGGGCAGTGCAGTGCCGTAAAGGTTCGTTTGAATAAAGCATGATTGGTACCTGTACTGCAGCATTATTTTTATCACATTTACTTTTTTGGTACTTTGGGTTTCAAAACCCTTCAGAGTATGTTAGTAATTTACATTGAAGTTTCTCATAAATTCATCACGCAAAATGAGTAGTATTTTTATAAGCATAACTTATGTTCAGATTTTACAACGCCCACATTTTACAACGCTTTTTCGCAGTCCCGAGAAAGTCGTATAATCGGGGTTCCACAGTACGCATAAACCACTGAGAAATAGCATAAATCAAGTTTCATCAAAATCAAGCCAATATTTATTTTTAAAAAGTGGGACACATATGTCCCGTTGACCCATGAGTTTTCAAAAGTGGGAAAACATTGTCCCATGGACTCATGCAGGCACCATCTTGCAATCAATTTGCAGTTCTTTTTGGCATGAAACGGCCCGAAACAAGTGGCGTAGAGGGGCACTTCAGAAGTTGCATGGAGGAACTTTGTGTGCACCTCATTGCCAGCAGTAGAGCACCCCCTGCACCTCCTGGGATCCTTGATAGGGTTATGGTCTGCTCCTGTGAACCTCACCTCACCGCATACACCAACCGTATTTTGGACATTTTTTTGTCCTTTCTTTTGCTGTCGAGAGGGTCGAGTACTGCTGCTGTCCCTGAATGTCTGCACATTTTTATGCAATATTTCCATGCATCCTCTCCCACAAATAATCTTAGCAAGAAATGTCGCTATTTTGCAGACAACTGTGCTTTGATAAGTTAATCGCTCAAGTTATACCACACAAATTCATAAAAACATACGGTGTTTGGGAACTAAAATTGGCCCTCAAAAAAAACCACAAAAGGGTTAAGTGGACCAGCATATTCAACGGCAGGTTCTTTTTAACTGAACATGAGGAAAATTCAGAAGCTTTCCTAAAGAACAGAACAAATTTCATCTGAATTTTGGCACTGCCACCACCCATCAAAAGCGCGTTAAAACAATTTCTTTTTAGCTTAGCATGTCTCAGGTTAGATTTGCAACACCATCTTGTGGCACTGGTTGCGACAGGCGATGGCGGAGAACAAGTTTTCTGCAGAAAAAAAAAAGCAGCATGTCTGTGTCGCGCTGTCCGACAAAAAATTCAGACAAACTCTGGGTCCAGCCATCCCTATGTAGTAAAGCCCCTAAATGATCTAAAAGTCACGACATCTCCTCTCTCCTCCTCCTGTTCCGGCACTCCTTCTCTCGGCTCCTCCTGAGCGCTGACAGCAGTGGCACCTAGGCCGGGTATAGCTAGCAGACGCTCCCACCGCTCACCCCCTTTGGTGCGCAGTGCACTGCGCCTGAAGGATTTGATTGTTGCAATTATGACAGGAGAGGTTCATAAATGAGTTACTCCAATAACTGAGGGATCCACGTTGCACTGCTTTATCGAAGCTCTTTCCACTGTGATCACTTCGATTGCAATGTCAGCGGTGGAGAGGGTGTACGCAAGTGAGCTAATGGAGTGTTTTTCTCGAACGGCACCTTTTGATCAGCTTCATTTGAATTTGAACACTGCCAAGAAAAATTAGTAACGATAGTAATGCATTAGTAATAGTAATAGCAACGCCTAGTAATAGTAACGCATTAGTAATGATAGGTGTAACGTTAAGGGATAAGAAAAGAGCAGATTGGGTGAGGGAACAAACTTGAGTTAATGACATCTTAGTTGAAATCAAGAAAAAGAAATGGACATGGGCAGGACATGTAATGAGGAGGGAAGATGACCGATGGTCATTAAGGGTTACGGACTGGATTCGAAGGGACGGGAAGCATAGCAGGGGGTGGCAGAAGGTTAGGTGGGCGGATGAGATTAAGAAGTTTGCAGGGACGACACGGCCACAATTTGTACATGACCGGGGTACTTGGAGAAGTATGGGAGAGGCCTTTGCCCTGCAGTGGGCATAACCAGGATGATGATGATGATGATGATGATGAGAAATTGGAACAACATGCGCTTTCTGTGTGGATATTTACCTTGTACAGTAAAAGCACATTAATTCGAACCGCAAGGGGAAGCCGCTTCAGTTCGAATTAACGAAAGTTCGAACTAACGAAAGTGAAGGAGGGCAACAGTACACTGCGATTTGGAAGCAGTAGGGTATGTCAGAAATTTGGCGTGTCAGAAAATGATGGCGTGTGCCCGCAGCATACGCCATCTTCAAGTCGAAGCTCTGGGTCCGACTGTGCCACACCACCGATGTCCACCGAAACGAACGTTAGCCGAGGCTTAACACCATCACAATGAATCGCGACGGCCGATACCTCCTACGCTGAAAACAGAGGTGCACAACCGATGAAGACTGCCGAGACAAAGACGCTGAACATGTGAAGGTGGCGAAAGCCCCGATTCGTTGGTTCTTGATTGCAAGCGCAGCTGCGACGTACTTGATTCGCTTGTGTTCTGGAGCTTCTTGCAGTGCCATCTCCGCACAACATTAGCAGCTGTACAAGATTTGCAAAGCCTCCGAGATTCGCAACGGCCAAGAAATCTCGGAGGTTACGTAGAACGGGGAGGCAGCAGCCACCGCTGCCTTCTGGCTGACCCCGCGTCGGTTAGATTTTTTTCCGATTTTGCCTTCTCTCGCCGTTCTCTCCGTTTCGGAGGCAATACAGCCTTGTGTGTAGGCAGTAGGCACGTTTCTCTGGACGTGTGCCAGGCGAGCGTAGTTCTAATTATCCGTGAGGGAACCTTCTGGCGTTCGAATTAACGGACTTTTTTATACATAGACTTCTGTGGAGCTTGGCCGGACCAAATCGTACAGTTCGAATTATCCATAAATTCGAATTATTGAAGTTCGAATTAACGAGCTTTCACTGTACTTTTTTAAAACACAGACATGTGGTCTAGGCTTTATATGAACTGATGGTGGTGTACTACTTCCATAATATATTCTGTCAATGGCACGTTAGCTTGTATTACAGAAAGGCTTAGTAATGCATCTGGCCTTAATTTCTTGATGCTGTAATTTCGAAGGATTTGGCTTTCAACTTAGTCTTTGCTGAAGAATGAACTGAGATTTGGTATGGCATAACTTTTTGAGAAATGATACAAGGCACGGAAGAAAATATACGCCATGACATTTCTCAAATAATTTCGAAAAAAGGAACTGTTGATATGTCAGCCCGCCATGTGCGTGGCCATAACAATTTTATCAGCGTCGAACATTGAAAATGGTCTGCATGATTGTGCGCCCCTTCGTTAGAGATTTCCTTTACACAAACTACCCGCGTTAAAAATGTTTTAACCAGCTTAGATTTGCACGACACCTTTGAACTCAATATAATATCGGCTGTGTTTAGCAGATCTCTGCATTCTGATTTATTATGTATGCAGATATGGCATACTCAAAATATAGCTGCAAGATAGTGCTAAGCACAGTAACTGCAAACTTTGGTAAGAACCCCGCAAATAAAGATATGTCCACTAATGCGCACTACATAAAAGCTAGACCTGCACCGCTAGTAGCATGAACAGCAGGGGGTCAAACGATGGGAACTGCCGTTTTAGTAATAAGTTCGTCAGCGGAGTCCAATTCAAAAAATATATATATATATATGTCTAGCAATGCGCGTCACTTCAGTATGCAATATGTGTCACTGAACGGCAGGTCGAACTAACATATGATGCACAACTTTCGTGTCTGAGCCCAGCAATGGTTTCAACTACAACGAAATGAGTACACCAAGCAATGTAATCATAATAATCATAATGAAGCATGCCAAACCAGAAGCCTAAATGGCGAGGCTCAGAAAACATGAAGCAAGCCTTTCGTAGCAAGGAGTGAACGTTTCCAACTACAACCATGCCGAACATTATTTAGTGCAAAGAAAGGCTGCAGACGCTCGTGCTCCTCACCAAATCGTTTGAAAAAATATGAGCGACTTCTGATGAATGGCCCCTTTCCTCACAAAGGTGCAGCTACCGCGCATTTCCAAAGTTTGCCTGGCCGATCCTGTGCAGCCAAGTACCGTATTTACTCGCATAATGATCGCACTCGCATAACGATCGCACCCACGAGTTTTGTCGTCAAAATTCTATTTTTATTTCCCGTGTAATGATTGCACCCCGAACTTGCTGCAGCGATATGTCATGTGCCAAGTCTAGCTTATACTGATCGCGCTTTACCATCTGTCGAATGCTATGCAAACGACTCTTAGAGACAAGCCAAGCGGTCTGCGCGCACCAAACATTAAGTAGATGCCTCATTTCATTACTTTCATCACTTGACAAAAAGAGGTACAACCAAACATGCCTTTATTGTGGGTAGGCTTTATAATGGTTGTAATCAACAAAAACAAAAAAGGCGCCTTTCGATTCTTTTCATCTGCACTTGTGGGCACACAACAAATTGTGTGCGGCAATGACAGTAGCCACGTTTACACTGATACGTTAAAAGTCTACCCTATGCATATGCCGCTGCTTGTAACACAGCTAAGATATTCGCCCACCCTTAGTGGAAACGTGCCATATTAGGATAGTAGTGAAGGCAGATGCCGCTGTTTCAGCAGCACGCTGGCCATGCGTTTCTGTCACTGGCAGCTAAGCGTGCCCATCTGTTTCTGTCCCCTCAAAGTGGACATGGCTATGTTATTGCCGCAAACTTGCCGATATTAACGATATTATTCATCACTGATACGGAAGAAACTGTTTGAATGTACTTTATCTACTCAGGACAAGAAAAAAACGTGTTCGACTGGCTCCGCCGGCCGCCATCTTTGTTTTGGTGTCTAGCATCCGCATCCCGCAGCAAATGCGGCACGAAATAAATTTTTTTTTTTCGCTTGAAATTTAACCCACGTAATGATCCCACCCCTGAATTCGCGTCAATTTTTCTGACAAAAAAGTGTGGTCATTATGCGAGTAAATACGGTATTTCGGCGAGCCGCGTTGCTTCTTCCCGATGGAATAATGATGTGTTTTCTCCTAGCCTCCTCAGTTGTTGCACCCATAAGCACAACATAGGCTAGGCAACGCCACAATACGTAAACGGTGCCAGTGCTAGCGAAACGCTTCCCGCCAAAACTCCGCTACCAGAAACCAACCGAAGCGTGATGTCGATACCCAGGAATGGCGGCAGCTCCTGCTACGGACAAAAAAAGTGTGCGCTAGCATGTGACCACGGCGCTTCGCCCAATGGAAAGGTCGACGGACTCTCCAGAGGCATGGCAGGCAAGAAAGAAAGCGGCAAAGTTCAGAGGAAGTCGTTACTTTTTTTATTTAGGATCTTTACGACGTAGTATTCTGATGTATTTTCACATTCCACAGAGAACTTACAGATGATTGAGTGAGGACAAGTGCTGGAATGGGGGGGGGGGGGGGGGGGATACCTAGGAAAAGGCATGGAGGAAAATATTGCAAATGTCCCTCACTCATCCAGATGTTCACCTGTCTACTGTGCGCGGTCAAAGCGTATTCATGGCCATTGAAATGTGTGTCCTGCTGCAGGCTACCCATTTTTCTTTTTACTAAGAATTTAGCAATAGAGAGAGAACATGCCTTTCTGTTCAGTATGTTGCCCGAGTAGATGAGGCCTTTTTCTTTTTCCCGCCGCTCAAACTCATCTTTAGAGATGACCAGCTCATGCACATCCTTGGAACCCTGTGGCTTGGTAATCATCTGAAAAATGAGAGTTGATAGAGCATGATTGCTAGCAGCATGAAAATCACTGTTGCAAAGATAATTTGCCAGCTAACAGTACAGAAACATTCTCCATCCCCAAATCAAAAACAGGTTTCTTCACTACAAAGCTGCTATTACTTACATTCGGTGTTCACACAATCTATTATTTATGTTTGGCATGATACGTGCCAACTGGCAGATAATGCAATTAGTTGCAGCCATGAGAAAGAAACTGTAAAAGCTGAGGTCCCTTGTTTACTGCCTCGAAGTCACTTAAGAATGGCTGCAATTTTCATGCCTTTCAGTTACTGCTCTCATGTAGGTACCATATTTTTCCGCATTTTACCTGTAACCAGATACAGTAAAAGCTCGTTAATTCGCACCTCGATAATTTGAATTTTCAAATAATTCGAACTAATTGGCACAGTCCGGCAATGCTCCATAGAGCCCCATGTATTGAAAAGCTCGTTACTTCGAATGCTAATCTGGTCTGCCATGGATAATTCGAACTGCGCGCCGCCGTAGCCAGCTTGCAGTCTCTGCTGTTAAGCGACAGATGGCGCGACATACACTATCATCATCGTGTGTTTTTAGGGGGGAGCACTAGCGTTTATTCGCAAATGTTCTGCCGCATCCTCATGGACAGCAGGATACGCAGTGCGTTCGGTGGCAACCACAAGACCGGCCATTCTCTCCGTCGCCAGTGCGATCAGAACGTCAAAGCCTAAAAGTGTGCTGTTGCTCGCTTTTGTTCTGTACGCGTCCGTCGCAGACTGACACTGCTCGCGTGCCGCGATGTCGTCATGTGAAAAGTACCATGCCAAAACGTTAAAGGATAAATTAGAAATTCTGCAGGAAGTTGATACAGGGAAACTGAACAAGAACGAAATTTCAAAGAAGCACGATATACCGAGAAGCACGCTGTCGACATACATCCGGAATAAGAGGACGATTGAGGACTCCTACGAGGCGGAAACTTTCGGCAAGGATCGGAAAAGGCTTCGGACAGCTAAGCACCCGGACCTGGAGGCAGCGTTGCTCACATGGATCAAGGAAAAACGGAGCCAGGATATCCCATTGAGTGGCCCCATCATCGTAGCGAAGGCGGCTGATTTCGCGCAACGTCTGAACGTCTCAGACTTCGGACGGATGGTTTCACCGCTTCAGGGACAGACACGACCTCGTTTTCCGCAGTGTGTGCGGCGAAGCCAAAGCCGTAGACGCAGAAACCTGCACCGTGTGGCGGAATGGTGCACTACTAGACCACCTGAACAGGTACGCACCATCCGATATTTTCAACGCCGATGAGACCGCCTTGTTTTTTAAACTCTTACCGGACAAAACAATCACGTACAAGGGGGACGTGTGTGCAGGCAGCAAGCGCAGCAAAGAGCACGTGACGGTGTTGCTCGGGGCGAACGTGACTGGAACAGAGAAGCTCCCCCTGTTTGTGATAGGGAAGTCACAGAAACCTCGATGTTTTAAGAACATCCGCACGCTGCCGGCCAACTATGCAGCAAATAAGAAGGCCTGGATGACGGGCTAGCTTTTCAAGCAGTGGCTGAGGAAACTCGACCGAAAATTTGAGCTAGGCAAGAGGCAGATTCTTCTCCTCTTCGACAACTGCTCGGCGCACAAGGTGGAAATAGAATTGAGAGCCATTGAGCTGGTTTTTCTTCTGGCTAACACCACCGCGGCTCTTCAGCCTATGGATGAGGGCGTTATAAAAAATTTGAAAAGTTTTTATAGACGTCACATTCTTGAGAAGTTCCTCCTGTGCTCCGATAATGAGAAAAGCTATACCGTGACTCTGCTCACAACCCTGCACATGCTTGTGCGTGCCTAGAATCCGGTAACCACAGAAACCATTGCAAATTGTTTCCAGCACTGTGGTTTCGGAGCCCTTAACGCAGACGCTAATGAAGTTGAAGAGGACGTCCGCGCTCCGCTTCATGTACGGGAGGTCCTTTGCGATACGGACTTCAGCGACTTCATGAATGTCGACAGCTGCGCCGCGGTCTGCGGTGCTGTGACCGATGATTTCATGATCGCCCAAGTCATCGGCGAAGATGAAGAACCGGCTGGACAATGACGACGCGAATGATGAAGATGATGTTGGTGAAACACTGGTACGACCTTCGTTGGCACGGGTGATGGACGGACTGAATCAGGCCCGGCTTTTTTTCAGTTTCGAAGAAGGCGAAGACGATGCTTTTCGGCTCATTCGAGCTCTGGAAGATAAAGCGGCAGCAATCGCTTTCAGAGGAAAAAAGCAAAAAACCATTATGGAATAAAAGTACCCAGAGTTGCTGCACTTTTTTTTTTTTTTGTCATGAGATGTGGCCTTTTCTTAATCACTTTCATTCGTTCAAATTTCGGTTAATTTGAACTCGTTAAATGTCCCCATGAAATTCTAATTAACGAGCTTTTACTGTATAAATTGCACCCCCAATTACAAAAGCCTGGAAAAAGAACACATTTGCATGTATAGCTGGCGGAAATAACTGCATACAACACTCAAATATTTGCAAACACAGTCTCCACCTGCGGATGCTCAACTTGTTCATGTCGCATCTTCTGTCGGTAGTTCAGTACTCACCACCACTCTCTGTTTGGCGAGGATGATAAAGCTGGGTTGCATGACGGACATGATCGCGAACGGATCTGTCACCTGACATGCAACATGAATCAGACTACTTCGCAGCAGGCACACATGCAGTCTACGCTCATTACAACGGACCCACGTACAACAGACTTTCGGATATAACGGACCATACTTCTACCTTAGTTTACTTTACCTATTTTATTAATACAATGAAGTTCACTTTTCATGGACCATACTACAATGGACTAACAGCTACAGCAGACTAAATTAGCAGCAATTTTTTTCGAAATTGGACATATAAAACATACTTTTTCCGTGTCGACACAGGCTGAGAACAAACTTGGCCATGTTGGTGTCTGCACACCGCTGCTGGCAACATTAACAGCCTCTGGCCGAGCCAGCCTCTAGCCAAGCGAGTCTGAGGGCATGTTCATCATGCACAGTGTGTTATCGCTTGATGACGCCATTTCATTGTTTTCTTCCCATGCTAGTCAGTTGTGCCAGACTGCAAGTGCCGAGATAATGGCCTCAAAAAAAAAGGAAGCAAATTTCACTGAGCGACATGATTAGGATTGTGAATGCAGTTGCATGCGGTGAAAAGTAGGTGGACATCGCCAACACAATGGAACTATTGAAGCAGACCGAGAGTCCAATTGTGAACAATCCTCGGGGTGGCCTCTAATCGCTCTTCACAAAGTTCTTTTCAAGCTAAATGCGAAAAAAAATTAGGCATTCCAGTGCCCCAACACCATGTCCCAGTGTATTCCACTGGCAAAATAGAATAAGTTATTATTGTGAGAGGTGCATTGGTATGAATATGTTAGAGCTCATTCGGATTAGCACCATAGGTGAGGGCAGCAGTGCTGCCAAACATGTGAAAAGCATACATGCATGTTTTCGATAATGGTTCCTTTTTTATATATATCTGACGATGTTTCGCAGCGTTCCCGTGGTAGTCTAAACATGCAGCAACTGTTTGACAATCTTTTGGTGTTTTGGCGGTGGCCTCCAGTTTTGGATATTACGGTTTTGGATATTGCGGACTTCTGATAAAACGGGCATTTTTTGGCAGATTACAAAGGCCCATTGCAACGAGAGTAGACTGTACATCAGTAGTCCCCGTGGAGCTACCTGGGTTGGCATGCAGCGCTTTGCGATACGCCGGAGAGCCAAATAACTGCACACTTTCGGCTCAATTGCATTTGCTCCTTTGCCGTTGCCCATGCAAGTGCTGTTACATCAGTGGAAACGTGCGACGTATGAGTTTGCCAGTGCAGCGTGTGCTATTCGCAAGCTAGTGAAAGCAAAATGGCCACCTCTAATGAAAAAGACAATGGGCGACCATAAAGGAGGGAAGCAGAGAGCTTGACCACGCAGGGGTGGTCAAGTTCCTTAGAAGATAACAAAACTGAATGGTGGAAAACCTTGCCTTGAGGTGTGGCTTCACGGCAGCGCTACGCGTGCTCCCGTGAAGCCACACCTCAAGGCGAGATTAGCATACAATTCTCACCCCAACTTTTTAAAACTTTTGATTCGGGTTATATGCACAAAACTACGGTAAGTCCACATTGCCAGTAATTTTCAGGGCAATGAAGAAAAAGATCTTCCCATCTCATCCTAATCTCGCATTGAGTGGCAAGACTGACAATGTTGTAGGCTGTGGTAGCTTCCACAGTGTTACACAGTGTTACACAATATAAGATCAGACAATACAGACTTACTCTGGTTGAGTTGCCGATGAAGAAAATAGCCTGCTTGCCCCCAGCACCAAAGTAGGAGATCTCACTGTTGAGAAACCGGGGCTTGTGCTGAGTGCCATCTTTAGAGCTACTGTCTTCTCTGAAACAAAAAAGAATGTTGCAAAAATAAGACAGCAGCACAACAGTGAGTCACAAATCTAACTCTTTGTTGGGCGAACCTGTTCCCACAAAAACAAGTTACACTCGATCGTCGAAATCCGATCTACGGGTCAGACACATCGGCTATTATATATGACTCAAAGATTCCAGCAGCATACACTCCAAGAAAGTGCAGCACTATTGGCTAGCCAACAACTCCGATGTACCAACAGTTAGCCCATTCCTGTTTGAAGTGGCCTGCAATCAAGCCTTCCCTTGAAGCTAAATGTCGTTGCAGACCGCCCTAGCCACAGAACTTAACACACCATTTTCGCTTCGCACCCTGGACACTGTCCTGCACGAGCAGCAGACTGCAGCGAAACCTCGTTACTATGAATTATGAACATTAATTAACACATAAATGAATTTCCAGATTAACAAATTTATCACAAAGCCTCTGCTGAGTTCTTATAGTTTCAATGTAAAAATATTTCAGTACCGCGAACTTCAAAATACCGAACTTTTCAGAATAACCATTGTTATTCAGTTTCCTTGTGATATTACCAACGCCTGAGTACTATGAACTAATATTCCAAAATCTGGGAATTCTTAGATTTGCGTGCATTTTTCATGGCAGTCGAAACAGTAGACTAGCAGATGACAAGGCGCAGACAGCAGACGTCACCACACATGGGTTTGGAAAATCCAAGATGGCACCCAAGAGAAAAGAATGTGGGCGAGTGGAGGCAACAGTACATCAGGTTTTGAGAGCACATGCTCCGCCCAGAAAAGTGTCACACAGCAACTGAAGCGCGTCTCTTCCTTCTTTCACCCTTTTTTCTGCGCACGCCTCTCTCTTTTGCACTTCTTTCTGCGGCCGTACTAGCTATCGCACAGTGAACTGTAACCTCCGTACTCGTGGGGATGCTACATGTTTGCATTTTGCACTTTCTAGACGGTGTCATTTACGCGCTTGCACTTTGACAGTTCAGATGTCCACGGCAAGAAATGTTAACAAACAAGAAACAACATTGCACTTTGGAGGCAACCTGGAGCTACCTTTTTGTCAGTAGTTTTCTCAGCGTCCTCATCTGTTTTGCGTGCGTCAATCTTACTATACGGTGCATCAGTAGTGCGTGGCAGCATAATCTATTGAAAATAACAACAGTGCATCCTGAAAGGCAACAGCGACATTTTCGAGGATACCTCATACGGTGACAACTTATGAACTGATAGGTTGATAGGCGGAATGGTTAATTTTGGGGCTTTCACTATAATGATCATTCAGAATAATGAACAACTTACCCCGGTCCCCTGAAATTTGTAATATCGAGATTTCACTGTATCTTATGAATATTTTTTCCCCTTTCCCAGTGCCATTTTCTTGTATTGTGAAGCACATTATTTCTTTATTTACCACTATCGTTCTACGTTTCATTTGTATATATTGCCGCGACAACTTGGTCACATTCAAGTTGTGCGCCCTTCGTATTGGACACTGTGCACGCCATACCGTGGTGTTGTTCAGCAACAACAGGCAGCAATCTTCGTGGCATGGGTAGCCGGTTAGACCCGGCTCGCATGCGCCAAGCGCACGAGGTATCACACAAGAAGAAAGAAGAAGACGGTTCAAGGTCAGTTTTAGAACGTGACTGCCAGAGATTTCTTCACGACTGCAGTGACCTTTAGTTGTGGGCACAGGTTCACCCTTAATAAATATTGTTGTTTTGTTCACCTGTGTTCCTCAACATCGTTACATTTCTGGTGGAGGTGCAGGGTATGAGTCGAAGCCCCACGAATGAAAGTCAGCGTAGCCCCGACCACCAGCAAGTCCAACCCCAGGAACTGACACATGCGCCATTTGGGGCCCGGCTAACATTACACTCATCAACAGCATAGAAGCCATTCAAAACAGCTGGAACTGACAACTGTTTGTGAGAGTGGTGAGCTTTAATGAATGGAATGAGAAGCAGAAGCTCCGTAACATATATTTCCCTTTGGAGGACTTCGCAAAGACATGGTATGAAAACGACGAACCCTTTTCGTGCTCTTGGGAGGAATTTTGACGACAACTGCTAGCAACATACGCCAGCACAGATCGTAAAGAAAAGGTAGAAACTGCGCTTCAAGCTAGGAACCAGCTCACAAACGAGAATGTGGCGATGTACATCGAGGACATGTGCCACCTGTTCAAGCATGCTGATCCAAACATAATGAAGATAAGAAGCTGTGCCATCTCATGCATGGAGTAAAGCAGGAATGTGTAGTAAAGCAAGCATGTTTGCCGAGTTCAGATATGAAGCAATGACCATCGAAAAGACGCTGGAACAGCGGGCTCGGCAATGCAACCGTGAGGCAAGCTGTGCACCTGCCCATGTCTTCTCTGGAGGCATGCCGAACGACCTTGAACCCTGACGGGAGCTCATCCGGTCAGTGATCAGTGAAGAGCTCAACAAGTTGCAGACACCTCACACTCCAACCGCACTATCTATCGTCGACATTGTCTCGGACGAACTGAGGCAGTTCATATGGGATCCAGAGGGTGAGCCACAGCCAATGCAGCGAAAAAAAATCAAACAACCCAGTTCGTTGGCCCAAAACCACCGCATCAACAATGAATATTGTAGCGCCATTTCCCAAGCTAAGCAAACCTTTTTCAACATTACATTACCATCATACTTACATGTAAAGCCACGTAAATTTTGGAATGTTGTTTATGGAAAATACACCAGCCGCAATACAATTGTCCCAATCTAACACCCCTGTTCAAATTGATCAGTGTTGCACAATTTTTATTAATGTCTTTGCTTCTTTTTTTTCATGATGCTGCACCTATGCTTTTGCCATCTTCCGTGACAGTTTATGATACCCCAATGGATTCAATTCTTGTAGACTGGGTAGGCATTATAAAACTAATCGGTAACTTGAAAATATCTTCGTCTGTGAGTTCAGATGAAATTAATTCAAAAATACTAAAATATACCAAACTGTATTCATCAATTATTCTTTCTAGGATATTCCAACAACCATTACACGGCTCATCACTGCCAAGCGACTGGAAGGTGGGGAAGGTGGTTCCTGTACACAAATCAGGTAACACACATTGTCCCGAAGACTACCATCCCATATCACTACCCAGCATTCCCTGTAAGATTCTGGAGCATATAATGTATTCTCACATAATTTACTTTCTTGAGACGAACTCCTTTTCTAACAAGTCAGCATGGCTTTAGGAAATCGTTCTCCTGAGAAACGCAACTAGCTTGCTTTACTAATGACCTCTTTTCTAACAACGACTTAGGATTTGACACCAATTGCATTTTTATCGATTTTGCTAAAGCCTTCAATACTGTATCCCAAAACCTACTAATCCATAAACTTAGTCTTCTTAACATTGATCCGCTAGTACCAGACTGGATTAAAAGCTTTCTTGTTAACAGAACACAGTGCGTAATTGCGAACAATTCGTTGTCTGTACACCTCGCGGTAACGTCAGGCGTGCCGCAAGGGTCGGTTCTAGGTCCTCTACTTTTTCTAATCTATATTAACAATCTTGCTTCTTGTGCGAAATTTTCAACTATTAGGCTTTTTGCTGATGACTGCGTTCTATATCATAAAATTACTGACCTCAATTATTCTCATAAACTTCAAGACAACATCAATAATGTTTTGTTATGGTGTAAAAAGTGGTCTATGAAGCTTACCTTAAGCAAATGTAAATGCACGCGTGTATCACGGCGTACCAGTACTACTAACCTGCATACATATTTACTCAATAATAGCCCTCTCTAATTGTTCATTGTTGTTTAGTCCAAATACCTTGGACTAAACAACACAAGCAACCTTTCCTGGTACATGCACGTCGACATTTGTGGGGATGGGATGCGCGACTCTCGCGCGTCACCTGATATCTTGTTATCCCGCATGGCTCCTGTCTTCTGAAGTGCGGCGTCGCCGCGTGTCCTGACGCCTGCGGCAGTCAGAGTGGTTGAGGCGCAGTGCGAGAGATGGCGCGAGTGTCGCGCTGCTAGCGCCGCCTAACAGCAGGGTTACTTGGGGGTGCAAGAAAGATAAGGGTCTCTTGGGCGGCGGGCCCGCGAGTGCCGCGGACGTCCCACGCGGGTGTCGATCCATGCTTCTGCGAGACCGCCTCATGTGGCCTGCTTTCGAACGCGCCACCGTTCGCTTGACCGTACACGCGAACGACCAGGCGTTGGGATCCAGCATGGGGCGAACATATTCACTCGCTATCCGTTCGCAGTGAGTCGGACTTCTAGATTTGTCGCGCACCGATCGGCATGTTTTGGGGATAGCAACTCGGCTAGCAGACATTGATCTATGAAAGGTGCAATAAATGCCCTTGTGATTGCACTACTGTGTCGTCGTTCATTTGTCCCAAGAGCACAGGTGTGAGGACTCCACATCTGGCTGCCCAACGTGGGGCTCTTGGGGCATCGGACGATAGTTTTAACAGTTTTGCTTCATTCAAGACCTTTGTTTGAACCGAAGCGTAGGGCTAGCGCGGATTTTGATCACTAGCGTTGGCGGCGTGCTTTCTTGAGCGAGGCGACGGTGGCTGTACAGTCGCCGACCGTTTATTCGGACCTCACGGGGACTGCGGAAATGTCCGAATAAACAGGTGTCCTAAAAAGCAGATTAAGGAAAAAAATAAAATCCTTTATTTCCACGCACTTATTCGGGCTCGGCAGTGGGTTTGAAGAAATCGTGAAAGCGCCGTTGCACGCTGTTTCGTTTACGCGCAAACAGATAAGCCAGAATCTCGGAGGGTTGTACAGTCACTATAGGCGGCTGAAAGCACTGTCACTGCTTGCGCACGCTTCGCCTGCGACGGCAGCATAGCACATGGTGCGTCATCTTCCGACTCGGAGTCGTCGACCGGCAGTGCAGCAGAAACCTGATGAATGATCTCGCCGTCGTCGAGTTCTCCGCATGTCAGTACAGCAGTGTCAGCACCTGTGAAACTGTCAAATGAGACTGTGTCCGGAATTGCAATGCAACCACTGCGCAGGTGTCGGCAGAACATTTTCCGCGTCAGTAGGGAGGACATCGGAAGGCGACAAATCTTAAGCCTCCCGGCACCCGCTTGCCGGCATTCCCCAGCGCAGTCTGCGCGGACACTGTTTCCGTATGCCGCGTTGGATCACCGAAACCTCAACACAGCACACAAAGCAAATACCACCGTGCCGACACCAGTCGCACAAACAAAAAACGTGGCCTACTCGCAGCGTCGTGCGCAGAGAAACAAATCAGCTGCTGGATTGTGCTGACATGGCTTACTAAGCTGAAACCGGAACTGCTGTACAGCCACTCTGTCAAACCAGGCAGAAACGATGATGATGAGCGGGGATTTCCAGTAGCGCCACTTCGTGGGGCAGGAAGGAGGCTCTGTTCAAAACAAAAATGGCATTCAGCTAGTCGAACCATGCACCGGTCAGAGTCGGTGCATGGTGCTCTCAATCGAGTTGGCTCAAGGAGTGTCTGAAAAATCGGACGAGAGGTTGCAAGGTGTCCGAACTTTCGGCAGTTGTTATTATACATTAGGGTCTATGGGGAGAATGGCACCGCGAAGCTGACTGAATAATCGGGCATGTCCGAATTTTTGGAGTCCGGAAAATCAGTCGGCGACTGTAGTGTGTTTGAACATGTCAACATGCTAAGCCTTTTTGCAAGTGTTTTTTTTAATAGCATTCGTCGGTACGAGAGCCACGTGGTCTGCATCCTGGGAGAGCGAGGCTCAGCGCCCGCGGAGTATTGCCAAGCCTGAAGCGAGTGAGTACGGAAGCCTCGTGGGTGGTCCGAATTTCTGATGTAAATAGCTTCTTCTATCTCTTTGACTCGGATGAAGCCGCGGCTCTGGGAGCCGGGTGGCCGCGAGCCACAGGTGGCACTACGGGCTGACTGGTATTGCGGCCTGGCACCGGGCGCTTCGACACCGTCTGGGACGGTGGGCGCCGTCAACTCGGATGCTGTGTCCGCCCAGCGGAGTAGGACCACCTCACAGAGCTGACGTCTCCTCGCGGCTGCCTGTTTTGCGCTCATTTTGGGTGTTGTTATTGGATGCCGGTTGTGGTCAGGATAGCGACGTTTTAGGCCTAAGGCTTTACGAAGTTGCCTGTCGCACTTGGAGGGACACAACCTGGTGGACCGTGGCGTTGAGGTGTTGCAAGTTGCTTCCCTCATTCTATTTAGCCTCGCACGAATTGAAATTACTCGTTCGACTCAAGGAAGCGAGCTTCGTTCACGTGAACTTAGCATCTGAGTAGCTGCCTGATCTTTTGCTAGCCAAGTTGAACATCGTACCACAGGGGCGATGCGCATGCGGAATTCCTCTCCCTTGCACTACTGTACTGTTTGCTGAATGTGTTGAGTGTACGCAGCGTCATTGGAGTCACCCCTGGTTTGCCGTCACCTGCACATTGTCTGCGCTGCTGCCCCGGACTACGATCGAGCCACCGGGCATTGGTGCTGTGGCGAGTTCGGCACAGCAACTTCGGCGGCCGCCTG
Source organism: Dermacentor albipictus (assembly GCF_038994185.2). Lineage (NCBI taxonomy): Eukaryota > Metazoa > Arthropoda > Arachnida > Ixodida > Ixodidae > Dermacentor > Dermacentor albipictus. Next base: position 161,023,737 of record NC_091825.1, on the reverse strand, counting down.
TATCCAGCTCGCAACCCTCGGCAGTGGAGAAAAGAGCTGGCAATCACCGACAGCTACAGCAACTCTTGCCAGCAGGGCGCATCGGCACGAGCGACGCTTGCTCGTACCGGCTACTGCGTCGTCGTTTCCGGAGTCTTGGCCTGGAATTGTGCCGTCGAGTCTGCAACGCTGCTGCTGTGACCGGTAGACGCAAGCGGTGTACCCAAGGACAATGTCGGCTCGCATGCTATGGACAGCGTGCGGACATTTCCTCAGCGCAGCCACTGTTGCATGTATTATCTTGTTCCCGAAGCACGGGTTGATGTTAGACCGTGTCACATGTTTCGCCGGAATAAGAAGTGATTTAAGGTTTGGGATGTGGGGATGCGCGACTCTCGCGCGTCCCCTGATATTTTGTTTTCCCGCATATCTCCTGCAGTGCGGCGAAGGAAGGAGTGCGGCTTCGCCACGTGGCCTGGCGCCCGCGGCGGTCAGAGTGGTACAAGCGCAGTGCGAGAGATGGTGCGAGTGTTGCGCTGCTGCGGGGTTACTTGGGTGGGGTAAAGACAAGAATGCTCTTTGGCGGCGGGACGGCAAGCAGCTCGAACGTGCCCCGCATGAGCCGATCCATGTTCTGCGAGACCACCTCGCGTGGCCTACCTTCGAACGCACCACCGTTCGCGTGACCGTACGCGCGAACGACCAGGCGTTGGGATCTAGCATGGGGCAAACATATTCGCTCCCTATCCGGTCGCGGTGAGTCGGACTTCTAGATTTGTCGCGCGCCCATCGGCATGTTTTGGGGCTAGCAACTCGGCTATTAGGCATTGATCTCTGAAAGGTGTGATAAATGCCCTTGTGATTGTTTGCACTACTGTGTTGTCGTTCCTTTGTCCCAAGAGCATGGGTGCGAAACCCCACACATTATATGTAGCAATGCCAATCGCATGTTGAGCTATTTGCGCCGAAACTTCTCATCTGCACCATCGTCCCTGAAACTAACTCTCTCCAAGACATTACTTCGCTCCAAACTAAAATACAAATGCGCCATTTGGGACCCGGCTAACATTACACTCATAAACAGCACACAAGCCATTAAAAATCTTGGAGCACGCTTCATCTTATCAAACCACTCCCGATATGCTAGCGTTACCTTAATGAAAACAACACTTAACTTGCCAGAATTTTCTTTCCGTTGTAGATGCTTCCACCTTTCGCTCTTCCATAAAATCTACCACCACAACCCTTTGTTGAAAGAACAGCCTATCACCCAACCGTCATACATATCATCTCGCTCTGACCACAGTTTCAAAGTTGGTGTGCTGTCTTCACGTACTAAACTTTGTAGTAACGTAATCATCCGTAGCACAAGCAAAGATTGGAACCACCTTCCCGCCACCGTTGTAGCCATCCTGGATACTGCCACCTTCAAAACCACTGTTCATGAAATGCCACGTTGAATACATTTTTGTATCTCGCACAATTCTTTTTTTATGTTCACCCACTCTTTTCTCTAATGCCTTTAGACCTTGAAATTATCTTAAATCAATACATAAACAAATAAATAAATAAACCCAACGTAGGCCGAGGTACTCAGGCAACCCACAGTAGACAGTGGAGCAGTTGCGACGACCGTTCCCTACCCACTGACAGTATGCAATGCACCTCGTCTGCTGGAACCACCAGCTGCCTATCCGTCTCCAGTACGTAGTGCACCTCGTTTTATGGAACAAAGGCCCCGGAAAAGTCTCACCTGGCATGACCATGAGCGCAGGCCTCTGTGTTTTCACTGCGGAGAAGTGGGTCACCTGTACAGGTTTTGCCCGTACCATCAAGCTGGATTAAGGGGTTTTCCCAACTGCACCATGCCCCCGAAACGGTGAATGGCCAGCAGAAATCGAAGAATAATTGTCCACGCGCCAAAGCCCCATTACTCCTTGCCAACATCAACCACGGTCACCGTCACCTATGCACTACTGATCACCTAGCCCGCACGCGTCTCCAAGCTTGCCTAGGCGTTGTTCACCAAGCCCATACCAAGAAAACTGAAGCAAGTGACCTGTGGAAGTGAGGCAGCTGATAACCAGAGTTACGAAGATCCTCCAATGCTGTTCCAGTGCGATGACAAGACAACTCCAGCAAACGAGTGCAGTAACGAAACAATTACATCAGATTTGCAGTTGATAATAGACATATACGAGCTGAATGCCTTAGTCGACACCGGTGCTGATTATTTGGTAATAAGCTTCAAGATGGCGAAGCACCTGAAAAAAGTTGTCAGACGCAGTGGACTGGATTGCAGATACGCATGGCAGGCGGTCATCTTATTACGCCCCTTGCCCGATGCACCGCAAGACTTGCAGTAAAAAGCTTCACTTACATTTCTGACTTTATTGTACTACCAGAATGTTCCCAGGAACTTATATTGGGAATGGATTTTCTACAAGGTAATGGCACCATAATTAACCTACAGATGTCCAGTGTGTCTTTCTCGACAAAACAAACTATACCTATGGAAGAGTCGGAGGAGCGACGTCTTGCTGCACTGCACGTCTCTGATGATGATGTAACTGTGCCGTGGCGGCACAGTTGCAGTATGGTTCTTGTGGAGAATGAAACATTTTACAACCGCGAAGGCATAGCGGATGATTTTCAACAAAGGTATTTGCGTGGCTCGCGGTCTTGTTCACTTAAAGGGACACTGAATAGAAAAAAGACTTCTTCTGCATCAGTAAATTACCTTTCTATGACACCCTGACGTACCAGCGTCAGGGTTTCGGCGCGGAATTCAAATACTGATACTTTGCCCTTCGTTTTCTCATCTAATAATCAAACTATTATTTTGAAATGACTCCCTGCAGGGTTCTCAAACAATGCTTTATTAGTCTCAACTGATTTATTATTTCACTTTAGTGTCCCTTCAAGCAATGGCCATGCAAATGTCGCACTTACAAATTTCAGAAATGAATTCCAACACATCACACAAGGAACAGCTATTGCCTATTTCCACAAATTGTGTGTAGCGACCAAATTATGCAGCCTAATGACAACGTCAACTGCTGTGCCAAGAACCTGCAGTGTCGACATATCAATGTACTGTCAACCAGAGACTCCCGGAAGCCCAAAAGAAACAGATGTATGCCCTGATAAAGGATTTTTCTGACTGTTTCTCCACTTCCTCGAAGGTACGGCGCGCACGTCTGTGGCAAAGCACAGAATTATAACAGAGGACGCCACGAGACCGGTATGCCAGCACCCGTATTGAGTGTCACCAAAAGAAAGCAAGTAGAGGAGATGCTTTCAGATGACTTTATTCAGCCTTCCAGCATTCCATGGGCATCTCCCGTAGTGCTCGTTAAGAAAAAAGATAACACACTTCGATTCTGCGTCGACAACTGTAAATTGAACAGAGTAACTAAGCGAGATGTATACCCCCTTCCGCATATCGACGATACGTTTGATCGGGTCCGATGTGCAAAGTTTTTCTCCTCCCCGGATCTCAAGAGCGGATATTGGCAAATAGAGGTGGATGAGCGGGAACGAGAAAAGACGGCATCCGTAACCCCTGGCAGCCTCTACGAATTTAAAGCACTTCTATTCAGCCTCTGTTCTCCGCCTGCAACGTTCCAGCGAATGAGGAACACTGTGCTCGCAGGACTGAAATGGCAGTCGTGCTTAGTGCACTCTGATGATGTGGTCGTATTTTCCCCAACATTTGACCAACATCTAGAGCACCTGCAACTTATATTAGAAGCTATTCGCGCAGCAAACTTGACAATTAGGCCAGAAAAATGTCAATTCGGCTTCGATGAGCTTCGGTTCCTCGGACACGTCATCAGTGCTGAAGGCATTCGGCCAGATCCCGAAAAGGCAGCAGCTGTTGCGAGGCTCCCGACACCCACAGACAAAAAGTCAGTGCGACGTTTTTTGGGGTTTATACACATACTACAAAAGATTTGTGGAAAACTTTTCAAAGATTGCTGAACCCCTTACAATACTAACAAGAGAAGATGAACCTTTCATGTGGAAAAGCAAACAACAAGATGCCTTTGACGAATTAAGGAAACGCCTGCAAGCTTCTCCAATCCATGCCTATTTCGATGAGACAGCCGACACTGAAGTTCATACTGATGCAAGTAACGTCGGCCTCGGTGCCATACTAGTGCAGTGGAAGAACGGCCAGGAGAAAGTAATAGCTTATGCCAGCCGTAAGCTCTCGAAAGCAGAGGCAAACTACTCAGCAACCGAGAAAGAGTGTCTTGCAGTCATTTGGGCAATACGTAAATTTCGACCCTACCTCTATAACAGAACCCCCATTCAGAGCAGTCAGTGATCACCATTCGCTTTGCTGGCTGGCGAATCTCAAGGATCCATCCGGACGACTAGCAAGATGGAGCCTTAAGCTTCAAGAGTATGACATTACTGTCGTATACCATTCCGGGAGGAAACACAGCGATGCTGACTGCTTGTCACGCAAACTAGTGAGACAACTGTGTCAGACGATTACCCATTCCTTGGCATTGTTGATGCGTCACAAGTCACTCAACAACAACGAGATGACCTGGAATTGCTTCCACTTATACAGCATTTGGAGGGACTCGACGTTCAACTTCCGCATATTTTCTTTAGAGGGCTATCCTCGTTCAATCTGCAAGGAAGTGTAGTCTACAAGAAAAACTTCAAGAACAGCAAGACAACGTTTTTGCTTGTCGTAGCCACAGCTATGTGAGAAGAAATTTTGCACGCATGTTATGATGAATCGACATCTGGACACATGGGCGTGAGCCGTGAATTCGCCAGGATTCCTCTGAAATACTACTGGCCTAAGTTATTAGTATCAGTGCAGCACTATGTCAAGACCTGTCGCGAGTGTCAAAGCTGCAAGACTCCATCCGTAAAACCCGCAGGCCTCCTCCAGCCAATAGTGCCACCAAAAGCGCCATTCCATACCTGCCGACCTGGCGAGATCAAAAATCGGGAGACTTTATTCGGGCTAACAGGGGGGGAAGGGGGAGCATCACTGTTTCAACTACCGATGGCCTTAGCAACTCTGTGAAACATGTTTTCCAGCAGCGTTCTTCATTTTTTCCAACCATAGACCACTGCATGTCCCACCTTTCTTCATTACAAATGTCCTCTGGAAGACTGTACGCCTGTAGTGTGGCAAACTCAGCTTCGAAAGCATCTAAAGCGTCTTCAGCAGATTCATTGGCACCTCGGGGCAGCAGCTGAAAGAAACTCCGAATAAAGAAACAAAGACTCGAGAGCGATGCCTGTGAAAGTTCAGGTTGGCCACCTCCGCATTCTTCATAGTTGCGTTTCATCAGAGTTGCGTTTCAGAGTTGCATCTACATTCATAGCGCTTCGCCTCGTCTCATTTCAGAAATATTTTCCGTAGAAGAGGCCCAACGTAGTCGCTGGCACTAAGGGGTAGGTTGTGTTCGACGAGGAATCCTGTAAACAGGCACTCCACAGGTATGACACTGTCGTCGCACTTGTTCCGGAGAAAGTTCACTATGTTGCCTTGCTGCTCAGCGGTACAAACATAGCTTTGATGCTTTACCGTGGAAACGTGCAGTTTCAAGTCGCCGGTGACACCATGAGACACGCTGTCGCATCCAAACGTTCTGCAAAATGCAAAATGTTCTTTTCTTGATGTCAAAAAGCAAGGAAATTCAGAAGTTCGCAATAACTTCTGCAAATACCTTTTCAGTCTTTGGTAGCGCCAAGGCATCAAGCACACGAGAATTCTAACTTTACACTGTGCACCGCACACACGGCCTAGCCAACACTAATCATACACAAAAGCAGCAGCAACAAGATGCACCATGGAGGAAGGCATGCATGAACTGCAAGAACTACATTGGCTCTGGCTTTGGTTGCCTTACTAGAGGCTGTAGTCGGCTGCTTAGTCAATGATACCGATGGTGCTAGTGCTTCCATTGTTGGTGATGCTGACGATTACGATGCGGCTGTAGATTCCGCAGTGCCGATTTCACAAAAACCATTATTGCGCGAACAGAGACCAATTTTTGGGGAGATATAAGATAGTGATCATATAATCAGAAAGTTCAGTCCAAAATCGGGAGTCTCCCGGGCAAATCGGGAGGGTTGGCACGTATGCCATTCCAACAAGTTGGTATGAACCTCCTTGGACCCTTCCCAACATCATCTTTAGGCAAAAAGTGGATAGTTGTGGCCACAAACTATCTGACCCGTTACGCAGAAACTGATTCCCTGTACAGTGCAACGGCTGCCGAAGTTGCAAAATTCTTTGTCAACAATATCGTGCTCGGGCATAGCGCTCCCATAGTTGTTATTACTGATTGTGGAACAGCCTTTACTGCAGACCTAATGAAATGCTTGCTGCAAATGACACATACTAATCATAGGAGAACTATGGCGTACCACCCTCAGGCAAACGGTTTAACTGAATGCCTCAACAGAACACTGGCTGACATGCTTTCGATGTATGTCGACGTTGAACATTGGCTGTGGGACGAAATTTTGCCGTACATCACCTTCGCATATAATACGGCCGTTCAAGAAACAACACGAGTCGCCTTGTTTGAACTTGTATTCGGACAAGCATGAACGAGGGCCAAAGAGCTGCGCTCAAAAGAAAGTTCGTTATACCCATTGCGAGGAAATTTTAGCTTCGTTAAAACAAGGTTTTCGATACATGAGCATCTATTGGAATTTCAAGGGGAGCCACGATTGCTTCGTTATATCCATTAGTTCGTGATATCCTGTTTCGTTATAACAAGGTTTTACTGTATTTCACCACAAAACAAACACAAAAGTTGACGATTCATTGGCTGCCAATTGTTATACCTGATATACTGTTAAAACCGGTATCATTATAAGTGGGTTCGACTGTATTCCTGCTTTCATTGCACAAATTCAATGCTGTTCAAGGACTTAAGTCGCATTATGTGCTATGTTTGATTGAGAATGAAACACTGCTGGCAACTATAGGCAACCTTTTTTTAATGCAGATCAGCAAAAGGTCTCACTGAACAGACCCTCAAGCAATAAGCCATTTTAAAATTTCTGTTCTGTGTACTGCATGTGAATTTGGTGCACAAGGACAAAAGGGCTCCATGGCGATTTTAGAAAGGCCTAAAATGCTCAAGAGCTGCAAATGCAAGCTAGTAGCAGTAAAAGCCCTGTTCAGAAAGAGGGTAATCCCACTCACGAAAGCTGCAGTGCCTTGTCCTTGCGAATGAATTTGGACAGTCGGTAGATGGCCCAGTTGTTGAGCTGCCAGGAGGTCATGCCACAACCATTGTCCAACACAAGGATGGTGCTCTTCTCCTGTTGCGAGCTGTCATCCAGGTACTAGGGCAGTAGAAACAGTAGCACACCGTTACACATCAAGGTACAGTCACAACGAGGGGAGAAATCATCATTTCAAGATAAAATTTGTTGAAAACATAGACAAGACCACCACATAGATAGATAGTACGAAACAAAGACCATATATGCTATTCTGAAAGCATAACTTTCAGTGTTTAATAACTGGCACATGTGAGTGTGTTATAACTAACGTTGCCACCCATCTTTATTGGTACTTGTTACCTGGTAAATAAGCCTCCCTCCGACAATAAGATTGCCTTATTTATGTTCACAAAATTGTGATCTAGCAATCTAGCTCAATACTATATATCTTTTGTGCAATAGCTTATGTGAAGTAAGCTTATCCATCAGTGATATTGTCCCATCATGGCATTGCCAAGCACGCTGGCCACACAGGTACCAGGAGTACATGGTATCAATGAACATCCCTCACTAGAGCGAGGTGTCCCAGTAAACACACACCTCACACACTCTTCAGATAGACTCATCATGAAGCCATGCACAAAGTTTTACTGCAAGCATAACATGTAAACATTAATGCATTGTCACCCCCGCCTCTTGACACATCTTGTTCACATTTAGCAGATCAGTTCATCTTAAAACATGACCAACACATTTTCGGTGCCATAGTATTAGGTGCTTGTAATTGTGAAAATTAAACTTGACATCTACAATTTTGAACAAGACACCTGAGGGGAATGCATTCAATAATTCAATGTATTTAATCTATTCTAACACGGACAATTTTTTTTTTTTTTTCAGGAATCAACAAACTATGACATGCGCATTAAAATCTAGTACGAAACTAAAGCTACAATACTAGCTAGTATCAAAATTCAATCCACCCCTCCTGAATCCCACCTTCCAATCTCAAAAGCAGTGGTAGAACAGCCATTTCCCCTTTCGGAGCAGGTCCTGGTGCAGGCAAACAGCCGATTTGGTGCAGCAGCAAGCCCTTTCGGCAGGGGTCAAACGCACATGTGCTTACCATATACCATGCAAATATTAACTGATATAGTCTATATGTTGTGGCGGCGGGTTTGCCTTAACCTGCAAGTGTGGCCAGGAAACGATGTGACGCTCCTCCACACCGCGACGCACACAGGGCGCTACGACCAGATTAACCCAGGATGCAACACAGTACGACAGTCACAGTTTGTGGGAAAAGGTTCACCGCTAGACCGATCGAGTATGTGCACCTACACTGAATATTACATCATGCAATGTACTCATGCCATGCCATACACATTAGGGAATTTTCGAAAAGGGGCCACAAAGATGTTCCGACCGAAAAAAAGAGCATCAGCACCACTGCACATGCATGAGACGCAAATATGGTTCTGGGTTTGCGTCGGCAATGCTATTTCACCAAAATAGTGCAGCGACACAAATTCGTTGAAAACGTTTTGTGTCAGTGAACACGGCAAGTCTCACCTCATCTCATCTCATCTCACCTCTCATATCACCTCATCTCATCTCATGTGTTAGAGGATGGGGCGGCGCAGAGCTATGGGTGCAGCCCATTCATGCACGGAGGGGTGGAAGGGCAATGGGAGAGAGGCGCGTGAAGGCTGCAAAATGAGCGCGCGGCAGCTGTTGGGGCAGCAAGCCATTGTTCAACAGCTCAAATTTGTAGTTTTCTTTTTTTCCTTTTGAAGGATTTCGCATTTCACTTCGTTCCGGCATGGGCAACCAGCAGCCAGACTTCGTTATAACTGATAATGCGGCATCGGGGCATTGTAGTAAGCGGGTTATTTCACCATGGAAAAATACAAAAGTTGATGGTGCAGCAGCATCTCATTGTTATAACCGATATATTGCTAGAACCGGTATCGTTATAAGCGAGTTTGACTGTACATCATTATCAGGTTTCTCTTATTGTTTGACACTTTTAATATTTAAGCCTGAGAAGGTTTAACACAACAGGCATGCACTGTCAATGTTGTGTTTCATGACATTTGTGGGCTGTCATTCTCAAAATTCCGAGGCATAACTTTGCCAAGAATGTAAAACAAGGTATGAGCAACTTTAGTGATTGAATGTTGTGGCAATATTGCCCGCACATACCGCGTGTCATATAGCAAGGTGTGGCATATACATATACAGTAAACCTTGTGAATTCAGATTTCAGGTGTGCAAAAGAAATATCCGAATTAACCGAATGTCAAATTACCGAGGGTATCGAGAATACAATAAACAAATGCTTACTACGTCAGCATACCCTTATTTACTGAATGAATCAGCAAATCCTGTTTCTATTTTGCACAAGACCAGTGCGGAAGCTGCAATTATCATCATCTCGTTACTGATTAGTGCTCGCAACGGTGAAGGCCTCGCAATCGATTTCCTTGGCTGCATGGTCGCAGCGCGCTTCCTCATCTGAGACACACTTTTCAACACACACACATCCTGATTATTTTTTCACTATTGTCGCCGCCCATCACGATGTAAACGGTGCTCTTCATCATCATCCACTCTGCACTGACTAAAAACGAAGGTACTGTTTCCCGCAACCGCTGCAGATGAAACCGCAGCCGCTGTCACCACAATCATGGATGGCGACCTTGCAGTTCTAAAGGCTCGTGGCAAACACACTTACTGAGTCAAAACGAATTTACTGCAACTGCGCACGAAACTGCGATCGTTAACGACACGATCATGAATGGCCACTACGCAGTTGTGAAGGCATGCAGCCGACGGGGTGCTGGGTGCGGCGGTAAACGCAAGAATAAAGGCTTTAAAGGCACAAATAAGCACACAGCACTCTGGCGTTGCTGTCATTCATGCAAGATTTCCACTGATCATAACGGGAATGTGAACTCTTTCACTTAATTTCGGTGGATGCTAACACCGTTTTTGCTTTTTTGCACCATACATTTGCGGCACTCCGCATTTGCTGAGTTCCGAGAGTTGTCCGAATTAACCGATGTGCAGCCAAATATGTCCAAATTACCTAGTTTTATTGGATCAAATAATGCATATGCCTGCCAGGAGCAAAGCACGAGACCGAATTATATTGTTATGGGGATGTTGCGAGTAGACGTTACTAGATTATTGCAGTCATCCAAAAGAAAATTCTAGTCACGATCTTCTAGAAATATTGCGTGTTAACCTCAAGAAATTTTGGAATTTGCTACAGCCCAACAAGAACAGCTCCTATAATATATCCTTAAAAAGACAAGACGGTACAGATGTACCGCTTTGCGAGCAATCAGATGCAATGAACTCCTACTTCACCTCAGTTTTCACCCACAAGCCAGCGGATAATAGCATTACTTAACCGAGCCTAAATTTTATTCCAATGCCACCCGTAACCATCACACCTCAGGGAATTTCAAAGCTCATCGACAACCTCAAGTCGTCCACTTTACCCGGACCTGATAACAGTCCTGCTAAAATACTTAAAGGCACGAAACATCTCACAAGCCAAATCCTGCAACTCATCTTTGCCCAGTCCCTCAATAGTACCAGTCAAATTCTGGATGCATGGAAATCAAGCAAGGTTGCGCCAATTTTTAAGAGCAGCGACCGTGCTGACCCCTCTAATGTACCATCCCATTTCATGCACGCTCTTCGAACATATACTCTGCTCCCAAATTGTGAATCACCTCGATCACAATTCTTTCTTCTTTCCCAAACAGCATGATTTCAGGACAGGCTTCTCGTGCGAAACCCAACTTTTCGAATTTACAACCGATCTTCACCTTAATTTAGATTCTTTATTCCAAACAGACGTACTTGGATTTTTCAAAAGCGTTTGACCGCGTTCATCACACGTCTATTGTGTAAACTTGCATGCTTATCACTCGACCCTCTAATCTTATCCTGGATTCACTGCTTTTTAACTAACCGCTCACAGTTCACCGTCATCTCCAGTCATGCATCTAAAACTACTGACGTTATCTCTGGAGTTCCCCAGGGTTCCGTTCTTGCTCTGCTTCTCTTCCTAATTTTCATCAACAACCTGCCATCTGCGATTTCGTCATCTGCCCACTTTTTGCGGACGATTGCGTCATTTATCGCCGCATCTCCGATAATACCGACCAGGAATCGTTACAAGACGACCTGAACAAAATCCAGAAATGGTGTTCTGACTGGCTTTTGCAGCTTAATATTTCATAATGCACATCTCATGTAAACATTCCACTACCCTTTTCCCGTACTCGCTGAACTCCACGGCGTTATCAGTAACAAACTCATACAGGTACCTAGGAGTCGAAATAACTAACAAGCTAACTTGGGTGGACCATATCACGAAACTTTGTGCTAATACTTCCAGAACATTTGGTTTCATCCGAAGATCTCTGGTTATGTCCCCTTCATCCATCAGGCAACTAGCATACGAACCATACGTCCGCTCTAAAATGGAGTACGCCTCAGCCATATGGAACCCTCACCAGGTTTACTTGATTCAGTCGCTCGAAGCCAATCAGAACCGGGCAGCCTGCTTCATAACTTCCCAGTACTCACCTTGGCACAGCGTTACTGACATGAAATTGTCTCTCGGACTCAAACCCCTAGCACTCCGCCGGAAACTTGCAATGCTCTGTCTTTTTCATAAATTATACTTTAACTTTCCTGCACTGCGTGAGAACTTATTACATGCTCCATTACGCTCATCTCACCGTTTAACTCCCTTAGAACAGCATTTGCATGGTTCTTCCAACGTCTTCAACAAATCCTTCCTCCCTATCGCCATAAAAGAATGGAACAATCTTCCTGAAGCCGTGGTTTTAGAGTGAAATCCCTCCAAATTTAGACAGTTACTATCAGACCATTTCAACCCAAGATAGCCACTTTTCCTCACGTTTCCTCTCCCAGCAATCCGACTTGCTTGTGTCATCGCATATTTTTTCCTTCTCTTCTTTTTTGCCACTTATGTTTAGCGTGTTTTACATTTACGTGCGCACTTTTCTTTTAATTTATTGCTACTCAGTTTGAGATATTTTCATTGTTCTGTTTATACCTTATGTTTTCTACAGTTCTGTTGCGTTTGTTTGCATTTTTCTTTCATTTTTTTTTTCAGCTGATGTATGGCACTTTCCCATCGCTGTCTTCCCTCCTTATGTAATGTCCCCGAACGGACCCTTAAGGGAATAATAAATGATGAATGATGTATACAAAAACTATATTTACAATATATAGACAGGAGGAGTCAGATTACCTAGTTAAGATGGCTGACCACCAACAACAAGCAGCAACCAGCGTCCCCGATCTTCTTTCTCTGTCTTCTTTCATCCTTCCGTAACAGGACCCCGGGTGGCGAAGCGCTGTCTCGGTGCATGGCAGGCGAAGAATTGCGAGCAAAGTATGGCTTAAGCCGTGAAATGTGCATGACGTCAACAGGCGTCTGACTTGAGGATGCATCCAAATGTAGATGCGAAATCTCGTAATTTACGTCGTTAACTTGACGTACGACTTCATGAGGCCCCGTCTAGCGTGAGAGAAGCTTCTGGGAGAGGCCAACCCGACGATATGGTGACCAGAGGAGCACCCAAGCACCTGGTGCGAACTTAACATCGCGTTGGCAGCGGTCGTATCGCTCTTTTTGTATATGCTGGGAGGCTAATAAACGAGATCAAGCTACTTGACGAGCAATGTGAGCGCGATCAATGACATTCCGTAAGAAAGTTCATTTGTGGGCGGCGGACAGCTTGTGCTCAGTGGCACAAGAGCGAAGGCAGTCATCCACAACTCGAGATGAGAACGAGCGGCCGCGGTCTGTGAGTAACTGTCGAAGCGCACCGTGATAGAGAATGACGTCGTGGAAGAGAAAATCGGCGACGTCAGTTGCGCAACTAGTCGGCAACGCCTTTGTTATCGCGTAGCATATCACGTAATCAGTAGCAACGGCGATCCACTTGTTTGCTCTAGTCATTGTCGGAAAAGGGTCAAGCAGGTCAAGGCTTACGTGAAAGAACGGTTGAGAGGGAACTTTAATGGGATGGAGTCGTTCGACAGGTGCCAGGGGAGGTTTTTTCCGGCGCTGACACAATTCGCAAGTTGCGACATAACGACGCACACAATGGTAGAGACCTTGCCAGAAGAACCGGCGTCGTACGCGGTCGTATGTATGCAAAACTCCAAGGTGCCCCGCCATCGGTGCATTGTGAAGTTGTTCGAGAACGACGGGGAAGGACAAGGAGCAGCTCAGGGCCATCAGGGTTGATATTGCGGCAGTAGACGATGCTGTCATGTAGCACAAAACATGCGGCACTTGCCGTCGGTGCTGCTAAATTGAACTCCGGCGATGATGGACTGTACGGATGCGTCGCGTTGTTGTTCAGCACACATGTCGGTAATGTCAGTCAAAGCCAACACTCAGGTCACCGGATCATGCACGAAAGGATAGGGAGGATCCACGGAGTGATGCAAGAGGCAGTCGGCATCCTTGTGGAGGCGTATAGTCTTGTAACGGACATTAAATGAAAATTCCTGGAGCCGCAAAGCCCAGTGACCATGCCGTCAGTCGGGTCCCGGAGGGAAGACAGCCAGCAGAGTGCGTGGTGGTCTATGACGACTGAAAACGTGCGGCTGTACAAATAGGGCCGGAACTTGGCGACAGCCCAAACTAAAGCCAAGCACTCCCGCTCGGTGATGCAAGTAATTTCTCTCGGCAGGTGACAGCAGGCGGATGGGGTAAGCTATCATGCACTCAGTATCATTCTGGTGTTGGGCAAGCACAACGCCAATGCCATAGCTGCTTGTGTCAGTGTTGACTTCGATCGGTGCAGACGGATCAAAGTGGGCAAGTGTGGGAGGGGTGGCCAGAAACCCGATGAGAGTGTCGAACGTGTGAGCCTGCTTCGGGCCTCATGAGAATGGTGTGTTCTTCTTTAGAAGATCTGTCAAAGGCCGAGCAACGTCGGCAAAGTTTTTGACGAAACGGCGAAAGTAAGAACACAGGCCAACGAAGCAGCGCATGTCAGAGGCAGAACATGGCACAGGGAAACTGCGTACGGTGTGAACTTTCTCCGGATCTGGTTGGACACCGGATGCGTCAACGAGGTGTCCCAACATAGTGATACGACGGTGCCGGAATTGACACTTCGTGGAGTTCAGTTGAAGGCCGACTTTTCGGAAGACTTCAAAAATTGCAGGGAGTCGGGTAAGGTGGCTGCTGAACGTGGGAGAAAAAACAATAATGTCATCAAGGTAACAAAGACAGGTGGCCCATTTATAGCCCAGCAGAAGAGAGTCCATCATACGTTCAGATGTCGCAGGAGCATTGCATAGGCCAAAGGGCATGACTTTGAACTAATATAAGCCATCCGGCGTGATGAAGGCTGTCTTCTCGTGGTCCATTTCATCAACTGAAACCTGCCAGTAGCCGGATCGAAGACCGATGGATGAGAAGTATTTAGCTCCGTGCAAGCAGTCCAATGCGTCATTGATGCGTGGTAGCGGGTAGACGTCTTTTCGCATGATCTTGTTTAAGTGGCGATAATCAACACAAAAACGCCAGGTACAATCCTTCTTTTTCACAAGGACGACAGGCGAAGCCCAAGGGCTGGCTGATGGCTCGATGACCCCTTTGCCCAGCATTTTGTTAACTTCTGATTGGATGACTCGACGTTCAGCATGCGATACACAATAGGGATGCCAACGAATAAGATTCGTATCTGCAGTGTTTATACGATGGTGAACAACAGATGTTTGGCCTCTAAGGCCTGTCGCCAAAATCAAAGATGTCACTGTACGATTCAAGCAAGAGTCGTATGTCCGCGGTCTGTGCAGAGGTAAGGTCAGGTGCAATCAATTTTGCAAAGTCATCCGTTAAAGAACCAGAGCTGTCAGCTGCAATTGGCGCTAATAAGCCACTCTCAGCATTCAGACTCAATGTCAAACTCACAACCACTAGAAACGCTGGCCAAGAACATGCCAGCCGGAAGCACTTGAGGGCACAGGCTGAAATTCAAAAGCGGTAGAACGACGTCGTTATTAGTAACAGTGACCAACGTATGCGAAACAGCAACGTTCCGGTTCAAAAGCACGTCAATGATGGGGTGAAGCACATATTCACCGTCAGGAACCTGTGGCTGGGTGGTCAAAGTGACGTAAGTAATTGCCTCGGATGAAAGACATACATCTTGAAGCGAGCAAAAGCGCGATGAGGCGGTACTCAGAGCATCAGCGAGTTGAGGCAGTTCTAACTGAGGAACGCTGGTCGCGCAGTCGATGAGAGCAGAATGAGTGGATAAAAGTCTAATCCAGGAATAACGTCGTGAGGGCAGCTGTAAATCACAACAAAAAGAACAGAAGTAGGGCGGCTTGCAATAATCAAACGCGCAGTACATATTCCAAGAACAACCAGCACACCGCCATCAGCCACACGAAGTACTTGTGCAGCTGCTGGGGTGAGGACCTACGTAGGCTAGCACTCGTCACAGATACATGGGCTCCAGTGTCGACAAGTGCTTGGACAAGTACACCATCTATTTTAATGTCTATTACACTTCTTGCGGGCACAGACAGAGGATTTGCTGCATGCGTCGGCCATGCAGCACCAGCTCCAAGGGCTGCATTTCCTAGTTTTTAGAAAGGGTGCAGCCAAAAGCCATAGGGGACAAAAAGCAACGTGGCTGCGGCGAACGGGAAGATGGGCAACGTGTTTGCGGTGAACGAGACTGATGTCCGCGTGGCGATGGTGAGTGGCTGTACCACATATTCGGAGCAGAGTTGGCGGCGTTGTTAGACTCGGCGGTGGGTGAAACATTGCAGGTATTTCCATCAAAACGGCTCAGATTGGTCGGTGTGCGAGATGTTGAGGGCCACGAGTTGCAACAGTATCGAGCGACATGACCAATGCGGCGACAGATGAAACACATCGGTTGGTCGTCCGCAGTTCTCCACTCAGTCGGGTTGCGATAACGTGGCGAGAAGCGTCCGAGTGGAGCGAAAATAGTAGAAGGGCGTTCGTTAGCTCTGGGACTAGCGACAGCACACACAGACTGTAAATCAATGTTTTCAAGTTCCTGGCGAGCGATGGCTTGTATGAGGGGAACTGAAAATGTGGTAGCATCAGGGCTATGCGAACAGAAAAAGCTGCAGGCGCCATCGCATCCAGTTCACGTCTTAACGATTCACACCAAATCCTCTGATGGCGACGCATGCTGCGCTACGGGTTGATCTTCACACGTCAACGTTGCGGCAGTATTGGGAAGTCTGGCGAATAGTTGCAAGATGCATCGGCTTTTGGACTGCTCGAATTGTCGGCATTTTTTAATGATTGCGTCAACTGTAGGGCAGCTCTTGCACATAAGCAAATTAAATGCATCGTCAGCAATGCCCTTAAGCATGTGCCCGACCTTCTCAGCTTCTGTAATGTCGTGATCGGCTCTACAACAAAGTGCCAGCATGTCCTGAATGTACGAGACATAGGACTCCGTGGGGGATTGGGCAAGGGAGGCCAGTTCCTGCTGTGCGGCAATTTTACGACCGGCTCGTTTGCCAAACAACTGCCAAACGTTGGGGGTGGCAACGACGTTGATCCCGCATGCTCACCGTCATATATGGTGCGGACGGTGATGTGACGTCCACTGCGGAGCTCAGTTTCCCAACGTGGCACTCCACACCTCCACCAATATACTACAGGGATGTTGCGAGTATAGAAAAACTATATTTACAATATATATATAGAAGAAGTCAGATTAGTTAATATGGCTGACCATCAACAGCACGTAGCAGCCAGCGTCCCTTTTCTTCTTCCTGTCTTAGTTTATCATCATCAGCCTGGTTACGCCCACTCAAGGGCAAAGGCCTCTCCCACAGTTGTCCAACTACCCCGGTCACGTACTAATTGTGACCATGTTGTCCCTGCAAGCTTCTCAATCTCATCCGCCCATCTAACTTTCTGCCGCCCCCTGCTACACTTCCCTTCCCTTGGAATCCAGTCCCTAACCCTTACTGACCATCGGTTATCGTCCCTCCTCGTTACATGTCCTGCCCATGCCCATTTCTTTTTCTTGATTTCAACTCAGATGTCATTAACTCGCATTTGTTCCTTCACCCAATCTTCTCTTTTCTTATCCCTTAACATTACACCCATCATTCTTCTTTCCATCGCTTGTTGCATCGTCCTCAATTTAAGTAGAACCCTTTTCATAAGCCTCAAGGTTTCTGCCCCGTAGGTGAGTACTGGTAAAACACAGCTGTTATACACTTTTCTCTTGAGGGATAATGGCAACCTGCTGTTCATGATCTGAGAATGCCTGCCAAACGCAGCCCAGCCCATTCTTATTCTTCTGATTATTTCAGTCTCATGATCCAGATCCGCAGTCACTACCTGTCTTAAGTAGATGTATTTATTTACTTACCACTTCCAGTGCCTCGCTACCTATTGGAAACTAGGCTTGTACTACCTTTAATCTATACCTCTTATTAAGTTTGATTACGACTACAGCTACCCTCTCATTAATGCTGTAGAATTCATCAATGTTGCCCACTATGTAATTATGGATTAGGGATCCTACCCCGTATTGCTTCTGATCTAGGAGACCTCTATAGCAGAGGACATGTCCATTATTCAGCAATGTATAAGCCTCACCAGTTCTTCTGATCTCATTAAGGCCGATGATATGCCAAACAATGTCTGATAATTCCTCAAAGAGTCCTGCTAAGCTAGCCTCACTCGAGAGGTTTCGGGTGTTAAACGTTGCAAGGGTCAGTTTCCATTGGCAACCTGTCCTGACCCAAGGATTCTTAGCACCCTCTGCTGCATTACAGGTCTGACTGGCGCCTTGGTCAGGTGCTCTGCAGCTGCTGGGGACTGAGGGCCATTGGGTAATTGAGTGAACCCCGTGGCACGGCATGACACTCTTTGCCAGCTCACGGAAAACTATGCCAGCGCTGCCGCCGACACTAGAGTTTCTGCAACATGGGGCTATTAACGCCGTTAAAATGCATGGTAAGGCACTAAGCCTCAGTGATGCAGCAGTCACCAACCAATTATTAGGACAGCTTCATGGAACTTTCGGACATCTTACAGGACCCTGTTCAAGAATTCGGACTACCTACTGCTCTGTCCGCTCCAAAAGTAACAGCTTAGTTGGTCCAGTTGTAGGCAACTCCGCCCAAACCACGGCACAAGCCAAGCCACTGAGTTGCAAAGGAGTGCAGTTGGAGTATGCACCAAGAAGACACCAACGCTTCGGGTGGTCCGACACATGTTCAAAGATTGCGGATTGCTTTCTTTCTTAACGTTTTTCAAGATAAACATCAGTTGAGAGTCAGTGCCTGTCCCGTGTGTTTCTGCTTCGTCGTTCATTGATTTGTCAATGCTGCACAAAAACACATCATGAATGCTTACCAATTCGTAGTTTTCTGTCCTAATGCAGCTGTGTTTTGTTGTGGTCCCTTAAATAGCTTATTCTTATGTGCAAGTTCTGCGCTTCCAGGTTTGTTCCTTTATGCGTTAAATTGCAACACAGTCTTGGCCAACTTCTTTGACTGTTACTACAAACTTATCAAGCAGCTTGAAACAGTGCCAACACCAACCTCAATGTCTCCATTGAAGAGCATGGCGATAAAGTGAGGTAACTGCCAGACAATGACTGTTCTGAAGAACGCCACGATGATGTGGCTACTGGAGCACAGTCAACCTGCTTAAACTGCAGGGAATGGAAATTTGGTGCATTTGGAGACCCTACTTTCATCTGTCTGCAGTGACGGCCATTAGAATGGCTGCAATGCCGACTGACCAGGTCACACGTGCATGCTTATGTGCGTGGAGCCGCGTGCTATGTGTGTAGCTTATGGTTGTGCAGCAATGCTTCCAGGTTTTCCAGCTTTTCTGAACCAGCTTTTCTGAATAACTTATTTTCTGGCAATTTTGATGTGTTAGACTTCAGTTATTTGGTCATTCAGGCAGTCTCCACAGAATATGAATTATCGGTCAGCAACTGCACTGCACATATTTGAGTGCAATATTTGCAGGGGTTCTCTCATGTTTGAACTTCGTCTTATTTGAATAACTTGTCTGACCCTAGGAGTCCAAATTGACGATCTTCAAGTGTATTCACTTGCACTGTTCAAATCTTGCACATGAATATCCACAAAGTACTTTCCCTGATAAACAGTCAACTTTTACACCCAACTGGATGTAAACTATCTTTTGCTCCTTTGCTGTGGACTAGGAGCTCACTCTGTTATATCGCACCGCACATTACACCATCATGAGTTGCACGAGAGTTCAGGCGCTTGCTTTACAGTTGCGCGAAGCCATTGCGTTTCCAAGAACTCGGTATACATTGCCTCCCTGCTACGGCACGATAGCAGTGTGTCGTAAAACACTGTCACGCAGCTGTCATCCTGCTGAAAAGGAATATCAGAGGGCTGCTTTTATTGGCCAAGTTTTTGACAGGATTTGGACCCTTACTCATGCATGGGGCATGTGCTAGGGAGATCACACTGCGGCATCAGAGGGCATGCACATGATGCTCTTTGCCAACCATCGCTTTGTCGGCCACCGGCCGGCGGTTACTACAGCTTGGTGGAGTCCCGACCTTGGCGCGCACACACTCTTTTTCAGCGTCTTGATGTCCTGAAGCAATGCCTTTCAATTATGCCCCGTTACGGTTGGCGTGTAATGCCTTGTGCAAAAAGGATGATCGAAAGACCATGCCTAATCGAAACGGAGAATGGATCCCTAATTTGCTATGGGTGTCTCAAGTGGTTGCCAGTCTGGCAAGCGCCCCGCAGTGATTTCGGGCCCCTTTGTGTGTGTGTGTGACAGGAGGGAAGGCCACCTTCAGCGAACTGTGCGACTCAAGTGGAGACTCCTTTCAGCAAACCAAACTGGACCCACGGGTTGCCTCCTGCGGAGGCAAGCCATATGCAACTTCGCCTAGGAGAGAGGGATCAGCCGCCTATCACTGAACGGGCTCAGTACATGTCACGTGACATTGACGCGAGCAAAATCCCGCCAGCGATCTTAACAAGCCTATTTAAGCAGCCCCGCAATGTATTTTGATGATTTTTCTCAACCTATATATATCCTTCACCAACCATGGAATAAACAGTACAAGTTTCGCACTAGTAATCGTCTCGGGATGCCTGCAGCCTGCCAACAACACTATGCTACCCAGCAGTAAGGCCGGTCGAGGCTCAAGTAACCAGAGTCGCAACAGCCCACGTCTCATCTTCTATGATGTTTTCCTCACCATTTCTTCTGCTTTGCGGTGCACGATAGCAGCTGCTGGCCAAAGGACAGGCAGCCGTGCTACAATGCTTTTTGTTTTCTCTTTCAAAAGCGCCGTTCATGGCCACCAGAGACCATTTGGTTCATTTTGTATAATATTCAGGTCCCAATTCAGTTGTACATTTAACTATCACATTGTATCCTAACCACAGTTATTAAATTTCTTTCCAGAGAGCTTTGCATAAGGTCTCACTTGCTGCATGTGTGCGCTCACATTCTCCTGGCTTCGAGTGCCATAGCAGACGCCAGCAGTGGTGCAGCGGTACACGGCATGGAGCGAACAACAAGGCACCCTATATATAGGCTCAGCATACGCAGAAGAGCGGTGATCGATCAGCGCAAGACCAGAGCGTGCATGTCATGTAGGCATGATTAAGGAAAGCTGTAAGTGCTGTGCGAGACCACAGTTGCCATCACACATTATACATGAAACCGTGTTACAGTCCATATGTTTACAAGTCATAATTATGCAATACATATATGCAAATCTAGCAGAATCTTCCCATTCATCTAAACCCTTCAGTACAGGAAAAATGCATTAACATAAAACGGGAGCCAAGAGGGCTGCTCTGCCAAAAGCACCAGCACAAATTTTGAGCCCTGTTCGCACAGCAAGCTTCAGTTCATACAGGAGACTGAAATGATACCTTATTTACACGATCGTAACTCGACCCCCCCATATCGCGTGTGACGGGCAAAAGAAAAATAAGAGCATACCCGCGGGCACATTCCATAACGAAAATTTAGTAGTAGTAAATTCACTGAACTGCTACTCCTCCCTAGTGCTGCCATTGTCATTGCTATGGTCCCACAGCACGTCACCGTCCAGCGAAATTCCACATTTGCATATATACGTGCATTTGCATACATACATAAGTCCACGCCGAAAGCACCCAACTACACAGAGTCGTCAGGGAGGTTCTTCTGACATGTCCGGTTGGCGTAAGTTCGCAGTCTTCTGCCGCCAGCCACTCGTACTCACGGCTGAACAGGTACTTAAAAGGCAAAGATCCAGGCTTGTCTCATGACCATGTCGCACGTCGCTGGCAGGGACCGATCACGCATTTCGGCGGCGTACGCCGCAAGCTTGGCCTTCAGCTCCGGAAAGCTTCGCGTCCAGACTTCAGCCCGCGGAAACCTCTTCGTTTGCCATCACAGGTGAAAATTTTGCTTCGCTGCCGTCGCCACTCTCGCACCACCCATTAAGAAACATCCAACTTGCAGCCTGCTACATTTATTTGTTTCTTCAGTGTAAAGGATGGCAGCCCTCTTCGACGCCGCTGTGAACGAGCACGGAATGTTTAGTGGACTCGGAACACTCATGACGACTGAGGAAGCACGGAAGTAGCACGTGGCCGGCAGTCAAATCGAACGCGTGAAACTAAAGAGCTACCTGGAAAGAGAAACATGCGAGCCGTGAGCAGTGTCTGCTCTTCCATGAACTATCGATACTTCCTGCAAGCACTGCTGTTCTGAGGGTGCCGCCACAAACAGAACAGCGGCACTTCCATGGACTATCGACACCCCCCATGAGTGCTGTGTGCAAGGTAAAACTCTCAAAAAATGTTGAAGAACCCTTCCGAAAAGTGAACAAACACACGGGGTAACGGAAAGCTATGGGTGGGGCCGTAGAGCAAACACAAAATTGGAACTACAATGTAGCTCCCCTGATATCCCGTTTGTCTCGCTTTTTTTTTTTTTTCGGTGCCATGTTTTGGTCTTGATTGTAAGTCGACCCCCCAACTTCAGATTTTCAAGTTTTAATAAAGTGGTCGACCTACAATCATGTAAATACAGTAGAGCATAGTACTCACCAGTTTCAGCTCAATTTTCCGGCTGCCAGCATTATTCTTGGTAGCTGCCAAGGAATTGTCAATGAGCTCTGCAAATGCATACGCTAGAAAAAGAATCATGCCAAAAGCTATCAGTACAAGTGCAAGGTGGCCTTTTGTTGGTCGATGTTTTATCTATAATGGAAAATAAAAAGGCATAACAAAACAACAAACAACATACGGAACAAGCATGTTCCTTGCAAATAATTTTTTTATTGGAATCAAAAGATACAGTAAATTTCTGTTATTTCAAATTCTGTTAATTCGATCCTGACTGAAGGTCCCGGCCAGTGGCTACTCATTTCAATGGGCCTAAAGCTTCGTTATTTCGGCCCTTAAAGTGGCCTCTGCCAGTTAACTTGAATTGAACCTGTCAGCATGCATGAGCCTGACTCTATGGTGACCCCAACAGCAACAACTTCAGTGGCAAGTGTAGCTCGAGGGGCAGTGAATGCATTGAGCACACATTAAGAAACAATCTCCCTTCAAAAATGGCTATTTTCGGCCTGCCCAAGGAGGATTTTCAAGCAATAACCATAGCTCACAATGTTTGATTATGCTATATTTATCCAATTTTAATGTAAACCTTTTTTTTTTCTCCAGAAAAATTCTGCCCAAAATTGCTTGCACAATGCAATCGGACACCTCAAAACCTCCTTTGTGGCAATTGTATGCTTTGCAGTAAAACGGATGTATTGCGGCGATGCTGACTTTAGAAAAACAGCAACCAATGTGCAACACACAATAGGACCTTGCTTATTTTTCGTGCTAAAAAATTGAGTGCATGTTAGATTTCTATTTTGTTTTAGGGCATTATTGTAATTTCTACATTGGTTTTCTACGTCAGACACATATAATAGGGCCAAAGAGAATAAATAGGGTTTGTTAGGGAGCTTTTTCTGAATCTTGTTTAATTTGACCCGCTAAATAATTTGATCAAGTTTATCAGTTCTGCCAAGGTCAAATTAACGGAAATTGACCGTATATGAAAAAATCATAAGCCTGTGATGGCACAAGGATGAACTCTGACACAAATTCCGAAACTTGAAAACAAACAAAATCTCACAAATATGAAGCAAAAAAATATATCTTGGAATATGTTACAGCTACTCAAATGAACATTGTTTCAACTCACGTAGTGGATTATGGCCCTCAGAAGCATAGTACTCGTACATGCCCGATTTGATGATTGTGTCATAGTGCGGCAGGTACTCCACCTGTAAGGAATCGAATGAAATCAGAATTTTCTTTTTATTTCAACAGTAGAGTATATGCATCATTTCTTCTTAATAAGTGCTACAACTGTTCAAAACTAGAAAGTATCAGAACACGATACTAGTGATAAACAGCAGAAACACCAAACCAGACATGTTTGGCAAGAAGCTTGAGGGTCTGATGATTGCCCCGTCACTAAATGAATTCAATCATAGAGTTTTACATGCCAGAACCACAATACCACATGAGAAACGCCGATGTGACTCATAGACTCCGGAATAACTTTTAAGACCTAGGGTACCTAATACGTAGTGCAGAAATGCTTTTGTATTTCGTCCCAATAGAAATGCGGTTGCCGCAGCTGGGAATCGAACCCACAACCTCATGCTCAGCAGATTGTTGCATCACCTACAGACAACAGACCTATATAAGTTTCCACTCTCCAAGACTTGCCACTTCATGCACACTTTATGCGATGATAGGCAATGACCCATCAAAGGTGATGTCCTACCACGTACTGGTGGTGTGAGCCAACTAATCCACACAGATTGATACCTGATGCACTGACTACAATCTGCTGCACCTAACCCCCAAACTTCATGCAAGCATTTGTGAAGTTGGTGACTGCTTAGCCCGCTCAACGAAAGGGAAAGAAAGAATTGGGTTGGCAATTTCGGGGTGGGTTCCCCTCTCCCTCTCTCATATATATGCACACAGAGAGATGAGAAGCATAACTTCTCTTCGTTCTCTTTGGTTTATTTACCCAACAGTTTTGGTAAGTGGACCAACCTTATTCAAGAGCTTCATACACACACACACACACACACACACACACACACACACACACACACACACACACACACACACACTCGTTTCTGCATTGCCAAAACAACTTTGCTTGACTTCTGACAAAAGATTTTGTTTACTAAGGCCTGCAGCCACTTCGCATCAGATTGTGCTATCCTTATGATATTAATGAAATCTAAAATTTCGTTTCAGAATTGATGCATTTATGTAACGTATGTCAATGACCTAGCTGGTACATGACTTGGAAAATCGAACAGCGCCAAAAATGGGACCAAACAAAAACAAGACAGCACACTATCAAGCATCTTCTTGTTTGCAGGCCAGACTTGTTGCAGCTCAGGTAGCAGTGGAGACAACCATTGTTTGAGTGGCACAGCCACAGCTACGTACAGAAGACGGCAGGCACTATTTTTCAAGCTGCCTATTAATCGCGCTTCCGGCGTTGTTGGCATGCTGTATTATTCTACATTTAAATATACAAGAACGAAGCTTTAAGCTAGAAAATCGATAGTGTCATATTATGCTGATGCAAGTTTCACTCACTTTCAGTGACCTGCTGTCCGACTTATTTGTATAGTTGTTTGGAAGTAACTTGTGATGATGGTATTGTAGTCAACACGCGACGCATCCCATTATTTGATCACACTCAGCAATTCATTGGGCAGACAGTCTGAAGTAGGGCTGCTTCATGTTTAGAAGCCTTTGTGAAAATTACGGCATGCTTAGTTCGCAGTGAAATAAGGGCCAGTAGCTCCCAGATTTGAAAGTGTTGTGTCTCCCGACACCTGTCTATTCTGAAGATTGCCAAGATGTTTAGTTAGGATATGCTCTCCGCAGCAAGCAAGCATGTGTTATGACGGGGTAGGCGAGCTTCAGCTAGCCAACTGGCCATGGCTGTCTGGTGTCAAGGAATCAGGCAGTGTCAAGACATACTCCATATGCCCATAATATCTGCCACTTTCGTCCCTGACACCACTTATGTGCAACGGCTCCCCTCCTCTTATCCATCACGCCACACACCTTCTTAAAATTATTTTCCGTTGGTCACCGTCAGACTCTAACATTCACCAGGTTGTTGAACAGTGCAGCGGCCCCAAACATTGCTATTGTGACGTCAAAGTAAGGGCCGACCTGAGAGACGCGGCGAAGGACCCTCAGCACAGTCCGCTATGATGATGCGACTACCCGCACGATGAAGAAGGGCACACACATGATGTAGTGCACAATAAATGCCCACATTAATTTCCCCTGTGCGATAACGGCCATCCTGGTTGCAACCTAAAGGTACAGGGAATGCCGCGTGAAGGGCTACATACGAGAAACATGGACCACTTCAATAGAGCGGCAACGACGGTCAGTTGAGGGAACAACAGGGGTCACATGATAATTAACGGGAGAAGTCATTTCCAGGACCGTGTACGGGCCAATAAAGTGGGACTGAAACTTCTCACACAACCCAGGAGTGTGAAGTCGTGTCCATAGGAGCACTTCATCGCCGGGCTGGTAGAAAACTACGCGATGAAATGCATCATAGTGATCCTTGCGATCCTGTTGTCTGGCTTTGGTGTTGAAGCAGGCACACTGGCAACAATGGTCAAGGCAGGAAACATATTCTTCGCAGGAAGATGGAGATGGACTGACAGGGGCAGAAAAGAAAGAAACGTCGAGAAAGGAACTGGACAAACGGCCATAAACAAGGTAGAATGGCGAGTAACCGGCTGTGCGTTGAACGGCGTTATATGCAAAGGTGACGAATGGCGAAATTGCGTCCCAATTTCTGTGATCTGGTTGAATATAGGCGGCTATCATGTCAGAGAGCATACGATGAAACCACTCAATCAGGCCGTTGGTCTGAGGATGGTAACCTGACGTAGTCTTGTGGGTTGTGCCAGAGGCTCTGAGCACTTCGCCTACCAGTTCTGAAAGAAATTTCTTTCCACGGTCACACAGCAGGACACGAGGCGCGCCATGACGCATGATTATGGCTTGAAGAATGAAGGTAGCCACATCGGAAGCAGATGCAGAACTGACACAAGCCGTTTCAGCACAGCGCGTGAGGTGGTCGACGGCTGTAACTATCCATCGACTACCGGCTCGAGTCGTGAAAAGTGGCCCATAGAAATAAATGTCAACAACCTCGAACAGTCCCGCAGGACACGAGACTGGTAGTAACTGCCCGATAGGAGCTGATGTTCACCGCTTTCGACGCTGACAAATGGCGCAGAAAAAGACGTATCTAGCCACACTGGTAGACAGGCCAGGCCAGTAGAAGCGAGTTCTTATGCAGTCGTAAGTTTCCTGGTTGCCAAGGTGGCCAGCAGCCAAATCGTCTTGAGAGGCCTGAAGGACACGAGCATGAAGGCAGCGAGACCGTACAAGCACCCAGCATTGTCCATCGAGATGATGGATATGGCGGTACAGCATGGAGTTTTGTAGCTTGCATTGTGTCGGCTGTCTGCGGAGCCTGGCGTTAGGCGAGCGCGAAGCTCCACAAAGATGGTCTATAACAAGCCGACAGTAGGAATGGGCGAGTTGTTGAGACGAAAATGATTCATTGTCATCCGAAGTAAGATGGTCAAGAGTGGCGAAGGACAAAATCGCCGAAGAAGAGACGTCAGGGATTGCGTCCCTGGAGGTGGTTGCTGAATCATTGATGAGTGCGTAGGATGCGGGCAGCGAGAAAGAGCGTCTGCGTCTTGGTGCTCCTTACCAGACTTGTAGATGATCTCAATGTCATATTCTTGCAGACGAAAAATCCAGCAGCCAAGATGTCCTGACAAGTTCTTGAGCATGGAGAGGCAACATAAGGGGCGATGGTCCGTAACGATAGTAAAATGGTGGCCCTGGAGATAAGGGCGAAACTTCTGGACGGACAAAACGACAGCTAGGCATTCCTGCTCGGTGATGGTATAGTTCTCGGCAGGTGCGAGTGCGCGGCTTGCATATGCAATGACTCTCTCACGCAAAGAGGTGTCTCACGCAAAGAGTGTCAAAGAGGTGTCCAATTCCATGGCCGCTAGCGTACGTGTGCAAGATTTTGGGTGCAGTCTCATCAAAATGACACAGGACAGGTTCAGATGTGAGGGCGCCCTTCAGCTGGTCAAAGGCAGATTCACATTCCAGTGACCACACGAAGGGAGCACCAGAACTAAGTAGATTGTGTAGGCCGACGGTAAGTACCAGAACTAAGTAGGCCGAAGGGCACGACGAGCTCGTAAAGGCCATCTGGGGTTGCAAATGCTGTCTTTTCTTTGTCGTCTTCATGCATCGGAATTTGCCAGTAGCCTGAACAACGCAAGCCAAAGTGGCGCTTAAGCCTGTTTCACATGCAAGCGAAAATGCTGGCGAATCCTGCCGCCGCGCCACAGAAATCTGTTTCGAGCGACGGCGGCACTTGCAGCCGGAGCGGCGAGGTTCGGGCAAGTTGGAATTTCATCGCAGCGGCAGAGCGGCAGCACCGCTTCCAAACGGCCCGCCTCGACACGTGACCAGAGGAGGACTAGTGTGGGAAAGCCTGCGCATAGGACAATGTTTATTTACTTGCTACACGTGGTACGGGTAACATCCCAAGAGAGCTTTTCCACAAATTGCTAATTGCTAAGCGCAGGATATGTATTTATAAAATAAAGATTTGAGAGGCAGGGACAAAGCAATGCTTATATTGGTAGTCGCAAACTACCAAAACTGGCTGGAAGTCCCGTGTTTTTTGCCAGCAACATTGATATTCGCAGTGGTGGAAAATGCGCGGCGGCAATGCATGTGAAACGAAACCTCGCGAAAAGCTTCAGAGTGTCATGCCGCTTATTCGCTCCATGCGCTCAATCGCTTGCATGTGAAACAGGCTTTAGGAAGGAGAATTTTCTCGGGTGCTGTGTTCCTTGCGGCAAAGCGCAGACCCATTCCATTGTCAAATCTAACTAGGCCTGATACAATGACTATTCTCTTTGTGAAACAATGCGCAGAAGGCAATACTAACGCATCTCCATGGTCGATGACGTCGGATGTGATGGTCAGAATTTGCTGACAGCCTGGAGGTAGCACGGTATCTTCTGCAGCGAGCAGACGAAGTGGCTTGTACTTTTCATCGCTAAGCGAATAATCGGTGTCGGTCATATGTACGACATGTTGCCCACAACAGATAGCAGCAGAAGCAGAGACACGGAAATCCCATCCTAAAATGAGCTGGAGGGAGCATGGCAACAGCACAGCAAACTGTATGTGGTGGATAATGCCGTCGATCATTACACGCACAGTACAAAATGCGGAAGGGCGGATCCTTGAGGCGGATCCTTGAGGGCGGAGTCTCCTCGAGCTGCAATCAGCAATGGTCCCTCATAAGGCGTTGTAACTTTCCCTAGACGCTTACACAAATCAGCATGCATAACAGATAAAGTGGCACCTGTGTTCACCAAAGCATCAACTTGCACACCCTCAACGAACACAGAAATCATATCACAAGGGCGCGCTGGACGAATTGTAGTTCTGTCGGGGAGGAAAACTGCATTTTCTTAGGTTTTTTTAGCTTCCCTGGCCCGGCACCCCCATCCTTGACATATGTTACCGTGTGCAAATCAGCGTTCTCTAGACCTTTCTTTCGTGTCCTGTTTTTTTGCTGTTTCCATTCTGAACAGCCTGCACAATCTAGCCTAACAGCAAGCTCTTCTCAAGTACAGTAGAATCTCGATAAATGGAAATCGGTTAAACGGAATCAACGCTTAAACGGAACGGAAACGGAATTCTGGTCCAGTGGGTGGGTCCCTCAGTCCAGGGCCCCACTGGCGATCGCGGCACGCCGGGCTTGGTCGAGAAGGGCCAATTGGTCTTCCAGCACTGTGCTGGCGAGCCACACCTCCCACTGCCGACTGTTGGGAGTTTTGCCCCATAAGGGATGATTGGATTTCTTGTGGCCGACTCTGGCATGACCATGTGATATGGTCAAGAGATGGCCGCCCTCCGCACCAAGGGCAAGTGTTGGGATACCGGGTGGGGTGTATGTGGTGTAGTAGGAGTAGGTGTGGGTATGTACGGGTTTGTAGTCGGCGCCAGTCCCACATTTGCGCTGAGTCCAAGGATGTGTCTGGAAAGCTATATCGTTGCCTTCCTCGTCTCTGTGCCTCCAAGACATCTTTTGCAGTGATCGGAGATTCTACGAGAGTGCGTTCCGTCGCTCGGATGCTATATTCTCGAGCGAGGCAATCCGCCCTCTCGTTACCCGTCACTCCGGCGTGCGCCGGACACCACGTAATAGCGTGGTGTTCCGTGAGATTTCTTCCTAGGATTTTGATGGTGAGTTTGGACAGGGTGCCTGCCATGAAAAGGCGACATGCCGACTGCGAGTCGGTTAGTGTCAACGCAGAACGTGCTCTATTTTCAGCGAAGGTTTTCTCGTGCTGCAAAGGATGGCTGACGAGATT
The DNA here is from genome assembly GCF_038994185.2 of Dermacentor albipictus. Lineage (NCBI taxonomy): Eukaryota > Metazoa > Arthropoda > Arachnida > Ixodida > Ixodidae > Dermacentor > Dermacentor albipictus. The sequence continues at coordinate 160,993,933 of NC_091825.1, read as the reverse complement.
TAAAGATCGGAATGGCATAGTGTGTCGTGCCGTTTCAGGGGAGGCTGCCGCTGCAGACACGACGGCATGCGCCGACTGGCGAGCAACACGGCTCCCCAACATTCTGGAGGAGTACGACGCAAAGAACATCTACAATGTAGATGAGACGGCACTGTTCTTCAAATTACTACCCTCAAAATCCTTGTCATTCAAAGGAGAGAAATGCACCAGGGGGAAGCTGAGTAAGGACAGGTTGACCGTTCTGACCGTACCATCCTCTTTAATACCTAGATTTTGCATCTGAGATCCGCTTCAGCGGAGACTGCCAATTGCGCGCACGCCTGCCTCGTCGGGACCAAGCAGTGTGAAACGGATTGCGATATCCTGAACCTTCTCTCTCTAAACGAAACTCCTGATAAACGGAACATATTTTCCCGGTCCCTTGAGGTTCCGTTTAACGAGAGTCCGCTGTAGTACATTAACATAATGAAAGTCAAAGACAAGGGAAAGAAAATGAAGAAAGCGGGGAGGAGCCAGGTGCTTATCCGTTTTCTAGACAGGCAAGTCTCAATATTTTCGGAATGCTCTTCTTTTGCGCAGCGTGCTCGACGATTGGGTCAAGTACCAGAAATGAGAAGCTCTCCGATGACACAAAGGCCTAGAGGGAGCAGCAATGCCCCCAAGTTTTACGCATGCGCTCATCGCATCTTTATCTCTTTGTAGAATTTTAAGCACTGATCCACCCTCAGGAGTTATGGTTAACACAATCCGGAATGAGGTGGAGCCATTCCATGAGTAGGGCCGCAATGTTCTGTGCATGGGAGAGAGGACCGCCCCAATGACACACCCCCTCCACTTCGTACAGCCACTAGCCCAAGCTCTTGGCTTGCTTTCACATTCAAGCTTTCCCATTCACCCATGTAACTCTTTTGAAGCCCCCTTCCTGAAACATTGTTCCGTAGGAAAGGGGGGGGGTCATCCGAAAATTTCACGGTGGGGGATCAACTCCCTAAACTGCCGCCACTCACCCCCCCCCCCCCCTTGGCTACACCAATGTGTGTCGGTGATGACTTTGGATGATCACATGTGCAATGTATACACTTGAACCTCATTATAACGAAGTTGAAGGGAGGGCTGAAATTACTTCGTTATATATCCGTTACTTCGTTATATTCATTATTGCCATTTAATGCAATACATGCCCAATGGGGTGCACAATTGTAAACATGGAAATAATACTACGGCTTTGCAGTCCACAAAATTGCGCTACACGGCCACACATGCGATGAAATTGGAATAAACCAACAAAAGAATCTTTGGCATGAGCAACATGCAACTTAGCAACTGAGGCAACAGTGTTTAGATAGTGGTCTTCTGTTCCATTGTGACAAGCTTTTGCGTCTGCTTTTCACTTAACTCATCGCGGTCAAGCAGCACATGCCACACAGCACTGCGCTTCACTGTGCGATCAAGGAGGCAAGCGAACTTCACCGCTTGCCGGCTTGGCTTGGCTGGCTCGAGGCCTCCAAGATTGCCCTGATGCCAATGCAATTTCAGAGGCAACGTCCAGTTGCCAGCCTGCACGGAGCACCGCAGGGAGAAGAAGTGAATGCACAGCCTGGGCTTGACCCCTGAGATTGCACCTGAAAGGTCACTGAGGCCAGGCCAAGCTGCGGCTGTCTGTGTGGTGCGCCAAAGAGAAAGAAGTGAATGCACTAACCTTTCACACCACCGCACATAGCCGTACAGCATGGCGTGACTCGTGCAGGCCTGCGCATGACCTCCGAGATTGTGCCTGGTAAATCTCGGATGTCACACCCAGCTGCACCTGGGAAGAGTGCGCGGCACTCTTCTCAGCAGTGAATGTACTAATCTTTCACACTGCTGCGCTTAGCCACGCAACAGGCATGCATAAGAGAAAGAGGTCAGTAGAGAAGTGTGATCATGAGCTCATGTTTGTGCACAGCTAAGCATGGCGATGAGAAAGACCAGTGTTGCTTGATGACGTACTCGAAATGGGGATGCAGGAATTTTGAACTGCAACTGCAAATGAGTACCAAACCTTGCGGAAAGAGATGTACTCAGCGAGTAACATTCAACTATTTTTTGGTTTCGAAGACGAATCTGATTCGTTAGATCCATTGGCAGGACAATTTCACTTTGTTAAAATGAGGTTTTAGATACATAGATCTCTATGGAAATTTCAAGGGAAATTTCATTTACTTTGTTATATCCCGCTTCATTGTAACGAGGTTAGAATGTATATCATCAAAGCTTCGACAGGCTGGCTACAGCACTCTGCCCAAATTTTGAGTGACAGCTGCCACCTGTATATTCTAATGCATATCAGCATGACAATTCAACCTTCTTTTTCCTGCAGACAAGGAAGCTACATACCCAAGAGTGTGGACACAGAGAAGATCTGTCCATTACCATAATTTCCATAGGTTCAAAAAGTGATTACTGAGAATAAGGAGGATTCACAAGACAAACATGATCGTAGACAAATCAGTCGTGTGATCTATGACATGCATCGAATCACTTATCGATTGACATTCACATGACAAAGAAGCGCATGAACTATCCCTACTCTCGCTCCCCAAAGCATGAGAGACAGTGCAAACTGAATGAAATGTGGTACTCTTTCACTCGGTATAATCCAGTTAGCGGCACAAGTGATGCATTTTTGTTGGACGTATCTCGACAAGGAACTTAAAGGGCTCCCAAAGAACCTCCAACATCTTTTTACTCATTTCAAATAAACACTCACATTGCATACAAAATGCTGCGATGATCATCTTTGGCTAATGCGGCAGTGCTTTGCAGCACGGGGATGCCATAAATTCAAAAAACAATCCCATGCACCTCTCTCTTGGCCTTTCCTATGTTTTTCTGCACATTGGGATGTCAACAGAGCGCTCCAAGTGACGTCAACAGAGTGAATGCTGTTGACTAGTCGACCTACGAGAACCTACGACTTCCGGTTTGTCTAGTAGCCTCTGTCCATGCAGCTGATGCCAGCCGCAAACCTGCTCTTCTTAGTTGTGTTGCTTGCTTGTGCACACACGTGTTACATGTTTTGGTTTGCAATTTGCAGTGCAAGATTACTTGCGTTTCAAGTACACATTAAAAAAACATCACAAGAGAGAGAGAGAAATGTAAGGCAAGTTCTTTCCGTAACGACGTGATGCTTCAATTCTCTTTTTTCTCGTAGGCGCTAGTGATGTACACCCTGCAAACGGCAAAGGCACATTTCTGTGAAACAGGGCAGTACGGTATCAAGTTGCAGCTCTGGCGAAGAGCTGGCCTGTAGTGGGACATCCTTCATCTGTTTGCTGCACTTTCTCTTTTCCATTTGTGCATTGGGTTGTCCAGCCTTTAACAATATATAGTAAACAAAATGGGCAGTGATCGCAGCACAGGCCAGCACGGTCTAGTACGGCAAGCAGGTATCCGCTGTTGCTACCTGCTGTCGTGGTAACTGGATGTGGACATTGTTTTGAAACAAGAAAAAATAAACAATGAATGAATGACGTGTTCACATGCCATTAAGAGGTGTTTAGAAGAGTACATGGCAAGAAGAAGAAACCGCTCAAGGAGCGCGACGCAAAGGAGAGGGAGAAACGAGTGGCAGTCGCATTCTTGATCACCAAACCCCTGTAGCTCTGCTTTTACAGCATCACGTTTAAAAAAATCTTGCGGCTACATGTTCACTGCAGACTTGTACACTACTGCCACAATATAAAAAAAATTTCGACCTCAGGGTTGTTTCGGGGCCCTTTAAAGGGACTGACAACTGGCCAGAATGTGTTGCGAGACATTGATGGAAATAAAATGACCATGATTTGTCGTGATAGAATCCAGCATGCTGCTCACAATTTAAATAGGAAGCATAATTTTAAATTGGCAAAGGAAGTCTCAAAAACCAGTAAATGGCACGAATTGGCAATGAAGCTTTACTACTTCGAATGTAGTATACGAGATTACTGTACATAAGTCGGCTGCCATTAAGTACCACATAGTTATTGCTTAGAATTGCAGTTCATATATTATTAGGCTATTGCTTTTTATTCTATGCATATTACAAAGTAAAAGAAGTGCACGGTGATGAGCTGCGCTCGCATCGCTCAATGGATGGTGGCACACAATTGCTGTTGTATGTGCGCAAAATTCCAAGCACGCATGCGAGCTAAAATCCTTTGTTCCAGCTCACTCAAGTCTATGAGACATGCTTCGGAAATCAAAAGTGCACACGTGACTACAGCAACACAGTGGATTGCATATCACATGTAAAAGCATCATTTCACTTTAGAGAACTTCACTTGGCTTGACTAAAAAACATCCTTGAATTGTTTATGACAAGCTGTTGGACAGGTAACCAAGAAAACGCATAGCTATTATTGTAGACATAATTTAACACTTCGAAAAACATGAATCACAGAACATCAGCTTGATAAACAAAATAATGCTTTCTCACAGCTGTGACTGCACTTGTCTGCCTCCCACCAATGCCAGCACATAATCGTTATGACGCTTACAAATAACTGTTTCCAGCACGCTCCAGGTGAATGATTACATTCTCACTGCAGATCGAAAAATTCTGATAAAAAATGTTCCAGAATGTTTTTAGCCTGACCACTGCACTAAGTTTGCTTTGGACAAGCATAGCCAGCAGCAATAATCCCGTTTTCCAAAGCAATTTGAATGAACTCAACATATCCGTTTAGTTTCTCTTCTACTACATGACTGCGGTGCCAGTGTTTGAAATGTGGGGTTAATTTCCTCCTCTTCATTTTCCTACATAGATGTCAAAGCTTTTTTACCCACATTGATTCAGTCTTCGTGTTCTACAACCTAGATGGCAGTCATTTCGTCAGCACTGGAGGGGCACGTTTATTGCAGTCTTTGTTTTCTACTACATAAATGGCAGCCCTCAAACACTGAATTTTTTTGGAATCGCACGCTTACTATGCCTTTCTCCTAGTTTTAACTCTACCGTTCGTGGCAATGACAAGTACACATACTATTGCATAGTGAAGAAGCAAAAGGAGGTTATCACAGTTAAAATAATATGAAGTGAATTGGTTGAAGAAGCTTTAGAAGAGTTTTCAATGGAGTGAAGTTTGAAAATACAGTAGAATCTCTATAAACGGAAATCGCTTAAACGGAATTGCCGCTTAAACGGAACAGTCGCCTGCAGTTTGGTTGTTTTTGTATTCACATAACGTAAAAAAGTTTCGGTAATCGGAACTAAAATTTCCGCGTCACAGTGTAAACGGAACCGAAAATGAAACTTCTTGGCAGAACCATTGTCAGTTTTTTCCGGTTCTGGCTGTTTCTTGTCTTCAGTTGTATGCCTCACCTCGTTGGTAGTCAGCCGTGTTTGCGCAACAAATGAGCAGTTCTTGTGTTGTGTTAGCGCAGTTCTTATTCTAGTCGTTTGTCAGTTCAAGTCGCCGAGGTTACAGGGCTTAGCCCCCACCACCTCGTTCGTGCCGTCGTGGTGCCATTCGTGCTTCATTGCCGCGTTGGCGTTGACTTTGATGAGTACGTGCACATCGATGGTGATGTTGTGACTTGCCCTGAAAACACGGTGGAGAGCATTGTTGCTGAGGTGTGTGATGAAGAAGAAAGTGAGCCATAAGAGGAATCTGAAGGGGTAGCTACCGTGGAGCCTACCACACTTGAAGGAGCAGAATCAGCTGTGCAGTGTCTCAAAAATTTTTTCAGACTCTAAGATCACGGTGGCCAGCATCCCGAGAAACATGCACCCTGAATACGACAAAGAAAGGAGGCGAGCGAGAGTGAAAGCTCTACGTAAGGCCTACGAAGGAGCAAAACAAGGAGAAGTCCAATACACCGACGCGGTAAAGTACAAGAACAGAGCGGCCCATGCAATCAGCGTGATCAACGGCCAAGGACAAGAGGTAGCAGCGGCCTCGGTAAGCACTCCAGACATAGACTGCGCGGAAGAAACGCCGATAGCCCTGGCAGCCACTACGGGCCAGCGAGAGGAAGATCTAATCACGATCATCACCGACTCACAAACAGCATGTAGAATTACCAAAAGGACCGCATTTCCAAACAAGCACCGAGCATCCTCGAAAAACGAGACAATTTTCCAGAAGTGTACATTGTCTGGGCCCCGGGACACGAGTCCCTGGCGGGTAATGTAGCGGCTAATGCCGCTGCCCAAGATCACATTCTCCGGGCTATCCCACCACGTTCACGAGCACTGCTATAGACCAACAAGATAGCGTCCCGAAAAGATACGCCGATATCCTGAGCCACTACAGACTGGGTAGAATGATCTATCCACCCCCGCATCCCCAGCTGACAAGAGAAGAGGCGGTGATCTTCAGAAGACTACAGACCGGCACATTCCCACACGGCACCCTGCTACACGCCATGTATACTACGAGCTATACTTACAAATGCGCCTTCTGGACTACGCCCAATACCCTCTACCACATCAACAAAATCCATCACCCGCCCATCACCGGACCCACCGTCGAGCAGTGGGAGGCCCAGCTGATAAGCTCGAGCCCTGAAGACCAGCATCGCCTGGTGAGCAGGGCCAAGCTATCAGCTTAAGCCCACAGCATCCTGGACTAGGGACGCCGCCCACCTCGGACGATTTTACCGTCGGCTCATTTCAACTAATAAAGTTTATTCTTCCTCCTCTGAAAGGACCAGGATCTGAAATGTTTGTCCAAAACTTAAGTGCCATGGAAAAAACAATCCTAAAGATGCAGTTCCGAGGACTCAAACAAAACAAAATTGGTGAATTTTTTGTGCACAGTGACTAATTGTTGCCAAATAAACTTTGTGAGTGCTGTACCAAAACCTCTTGCAGTTTTTTTTCCTTTCTGAAAAACTTGTCAGGTTCATTCACCTTCTAGTGCTTGGAGTTCCATAAAATGGTATCAAGAGTGCACGCACATAAATCTGCACTTTTGCACATCTCTCACAGTAAACGGAACTCCTGTTAAATGGAACTAATTTTTTCGGTCCCTTGGAGTTTCATTTATTGAGTCTACTGTAAGTCATAAAAGAAAAACACTGAATAAGGCCACTTTCGGTCAAAATAATAAAACACTTACAGGATTAAATTAAAGGTAGTGACTACAGTGACGGGGCCCGGCACTTTAACATCTGCACTACAGTGACGGGGCCCGGTACTTTAACATCCACACTACGGTGACGGGGCCCGTCGCTTTAACAACAACACTACACCGACGGGGCGGGGCGAGGACGACTTACGGAATCGCCGTCTGTCGGAAGCGCCTCACATGCGTCGGCGTTAAATAAAGGTTAAATAAACATACTACGCGGCAGCCCTCCTGAACAATTTTGCAAGTACTCTCGAAATGGCAGTATTTTACCTTTGAAATAATCATGTTGGACAAACAGAAAGCACAGAATGGTTTACAAACGCCATCTCTTTGCCTATTACATACAGTAAGCTGGGACACTGCGAGCGGTCGCCGCAATCGATTCCACCGAACCGGTTTGCGTGAAACGTAAGCAATCGATGAGAAAACTATGTGAAATATGTTCTTATAGTGGGATGGCTGTCTGTGTAACTAAATGTAGCATAACAGAATGAAGCTGCAATGCCGCGATCGCACGGGTTCGCGGTGACCGACTTCGCGTCTGCATGCATGTCCTCGCGCAATGTTTCACTTTCGCTCCGAGCACGTTTTTGCACCGTGCCGTGAGCTTTATGCCGCAGCATAGGAGCATTTGACAGTACGCAAGCAACCATTGTTGCATCGACACTATTGGAGCTGTTCAAAAATAATTTCGTTATAGCTAGGGTCTTCGACGCCTACAGCAACTTGTGATATGTTACGCCGCGATGATTCAGTCTTAATTTTCTTTTTCTTTTCTTCTAAAGTCTTGGAAGCTTCAACATCATTATTTCTCAAATTTCATCGAACTGCATGTTTATCGGTCTTCTAAGCGAGCAATTATCCGCTGCTTCTTTTTCTTAATTCAGTAGAATATTCATTGTCTGGTGTATACACAAGCAGGAACATGTGCCGTGCCTTTTTTAATGTGTTTTTACCGTTCCCCTTCCATTACAGTGAACTTTCTTTCTTTATTATAATCATCATAGGTGTTACAGTGCATACGCAAAAGATTGTACATTCGTGGACAAGTACCCATTGCGGTCGTTCGATCCGTATGTGTGCAATCAATTACTGCACGGAAGTTGCTGACATCGTGAAATTCACGTGGTGTTGTGGACAGTACTGGAATAAAATATCGCGGTCCGTGAAGTGCTTGGCATCCCCATAGGCGCCAGCACCGAGAAGCTCATGCAGCTGGGGGTCCACAACACCTTCGATGAGGTTGGGTCACAGAAGTTAGTCCAGGTGTTCAGGCTCGCTTCCTCGCTTGCGGGGAGGCGGATCCTGGAGGCGCTGAACTTTAACCCGTCAGGGAAAGGCGGTGCGTGCTCGACGCGTGGTCGCGGGAGGCCGTCACGGTGTCGCCGTTCCCGCGCAACGTGCACCTGCAACGCAATGTAGGCACACGCCGGGCCCGAGCGGCCGCACTTCTCGGATCCGTCGCCGACGATCCACGATCGGTCGCGTTCGTCGACGTCGTCCAATGCGGTTCGTCCGACCGGTTCGCGGCGGCCGTGGTGGATCACAGGGGCAACCTAACGCCGCGTCCGTGCAGGGCAGGTGTCCGGATTGCGGATATACATTCTGCACTTTAGAACACATGCTCTGGCGGTGTCCCTCGTTACGGGACCACGGTCATCTCACCACGGAAGAAGAGTGGGAGGAGGCGGTCAGGCACGGCCTGCCCGTCCCAACGTCGGAACGGCTCGCGGCGGCGCCCTCCCTCATAAGGGGGTTTCGGAGTCACTCCTCAGGACCTTAATAAAGTTCACTGCCTGCCGTGAAGTGCTCGAAGTTGTTTGCATAGCATGTTTGAAAGAAGTGCGGCCATTGACGTCGCTACAGTGTTGACGTAAAGTGCCGGTCCCGTTTGTGGTTAAGGAGGCGGGCCCCGTCACTGTAGTACAGATGTTAAAGTGCCGGGCCCCGTCACTGTAGTGCATATGTTAAAGTACCGGGCCCCGTCACTGTAGTACAGATGTTAAAGTGCCGGGCCCCGTCACTGTAGTCACTACCTAAATTAAAACTGGTTGTTGCCAGACTGAGGCATTTCTCCGTCAGCATTTCTAGACGAAAATACCAGTGCTTATTTCCGTTTCAGGTGCGAACGAAGTGAGTGCCGTGAGATCTGGTGACATATAATCCTACGGTAGGGAATCTGTGAGCTAAGTTTGCGATAGTGTCTGCAATATTAATCCAGCTATATTATGCAGAACACTGCTATTGGTTAGTACTATGAATGGTTAGTACAGAGTAGCTGCATTATGAAGGCATCAGTTTATTCATGATAAACTCACCTTCTGAAATGTCTGGCCTGTGAGCTCCTGGTCAATGTTCTTGAGCACATACAGGGTTTCACCTCCTTCAAGTTTTTCTGAAAGTAGTAGAGCACTGGTCAAGTACGTGGCCAATCCAATGCTTTTCATACTGCAGTCACATGCTCGCTTTTAATCAGTATTGATACCAAAGGCCATAGAAATCCGACTGCCTAATTTACTCCTTTGGGCAAGATCGTGGAAGGGATTATAGTGTTCACAGACTTAAACCATTTATAATGTTCACTGAAAGTAAGCATGTGAACGCAGCAACTTACTTGCCAGCTTCGGAGGTTTCAAAGCTTTCCAATAAACTTGTGCACTAGGTAGGCTGCTTTTCAATTATAACTTGTATTAAATAAACCAAGGTGTTTGCATAATGCAGATGAAGTTGCTTAAAAAAATGCATATGACAGCTAGCAACATTTCAAGTTCAGTATGATCGCTTGCAGAGGCCAACCAGCAGGTGGGCCTTTGTAGCAGGCATCCCCGTGCAGACATCCACACTTCTGTCTGGCGCTTCAGCGAGGCAATGCAAGAAAACAAAGGCAATATTTTTGCTCCATTGTGAGCAGTGGGAAAATGAAGGAGACTCTGGAAAGAACATAGGACGAGCTGTTCTTGTAGTCCCTTTCCTTTAGTAGACTGCTCACAATGGATTTCCAATATGCCCACTTTAATATACTTCTACAATAATTTGTTCTTTCCTTTTCTTTTCTGCTCAGTTTTTATGCAAAAGCAGCAACATAGTACTGAGGCAGACAACTTGACCCCTACAACTACTGCAGTATTACTTATCGTTCCGCAGCACTCTGCTTTAGAGTGCATAAACATTTGCAAGCTCCCCACTGGTTCCTAACAAACAGAAAACATTTAATATTTATAGTCACCTGATGCATGACTGTTATGAAGTCAGTATTCATATATTTGCCATAAAATTACGCAATCATTCATCATGCTCTTACCGTAAGTGGCCTTGTTAATCTCTTCCCTGTTTGTTGTGCAGATAACGAACGACTCCGCGGAGACGATTCCATAGTGCTGTGAAAATGAGATGACGTAAATCGGCATGTAACAGTAAGGATAAAGTTGCACGTGTGGTCTACCAGGCCCATAATAAAAAACAGGCAAGCAGCACGCCCTCACACAACAAATGCTTACTCAATGAACGAGTGCGTCAGACAGCACGGATGACAATTGAAAAACCGAATTTGCTAGCTAACATGATCGCCGATACTTCGCTACAAGTGATAGCATGTGCAAGGCGCCAACGATCACAATTTTAATGCAGCGCAACTGGCCAGGTACAAATCCGACAGAAAAGCGCCCAAGGTGGACGCTGTGTCAGCACGGCCACGACACAGAAATGAAAAGCAGTGTCCTAGCTTTAGCCGGAGTTGCAAGTGCTATCAGCTCCATGAAGTAAGCCTATCGCGGCATGTTTCTTCTCACGAACACCGCTATTAATATAGCTTGAAGCTTACAACAGCGTTTAGATCACTGCATTACGACTCATTCTATCGTGTCACTAAGAAAGCATGTCAGCGTTTTGCTTTGACACAAACGCGAACACGCCATGCTCCTGCAGAAGTCGGTTTGTCGATTAACGTCCCAACCTGCATCAAAATTCGGAAAGTTTTGATATCTACCTTCATGACCCGTGTCCTTAGATCCAGGTAGTCATCCTTCGGCCCCACGGCAATCACAGACTCCGGTGTATTGCTTTTTCGGCGGTCGTAAACAAAAAACTGTTTATTTGGTGCGGCCATATTGTTTTCTACAGCTAAAGTCCTCGTCGGAAAAAAAAAAAAGAAACGCCGGGAACGGCACTTAGCAAACTAAACACCCCTAATCCCTACCGAAATACAGCAAATCCAACACGAAGCGAGTGTGTGTGTTCATTCTGAGGCGTCAACGACCGCTTCAAAAACTTACTTCGTTTGTAGCATAGATATTGAGAAGAAATAAAAAATGACGCGTTTAGCGCGTTTAGCAATCAAGCGCCATCTAGGACTTCGACCTTCGGTGGCTTCGGCTTCGACGCTTTGCACCAAGCGTTGGCTACGCACGGACAGGCATGGCGGCGGCCACAGAGTTTCATAGAGAGAAATCTGGCGCTGCGATCGTTCAACCATCATGGGAACATGAAGGAAACCTATGGGAAAGCGATGGGAAGTACAAGCTACGGATTGCCATTCTGTTGACTGGCAAACTAGTCTACTTTTTTTTTTTTTGCAGTTTTGGTTTCGCTTCAAGCGCCATTGCCATAACCTGCCGTCGAGCAGTGCAACGCAAAGCTCTCTGCCTTTGTTCTGTTGCTCGAAGTGGCGATATATAGCGTATTGGGCCAGCGGCTGAGACGATGCTTGTGTCGCGGTGTGGTGTCGAAGCCCGGACGAGAAAGCGACGACATCGTAAACGTTGAAAGAACATGTTTTCACCGTTTGGACCTTGGTTTGTTAAGTGTGTTAGGTTGGCACTCAGTAGCGTTACGTGCTTTATGAAACTTCAGAATAGGAAAAAGAAGGCACTACTGATACAAGACATAGACAGTTGTACTTGTAGTGGCTTAATTGACAATCAAAGTTTATTGGGGGCTTCATTATACATTGCTCGTTTACGTGCTCATTGGAATGCGTGTTTTAGGACTTTGAGAACACAACTTACTTGTGGTAGGAAAGCTTGCTGCTTCCTGGCTGTAGTCTATATAGTATCGCAAAATGGGTAGGTGTTAGGAATGGCCGTACGGGGTGGCAACGTGCCAGCTTTCAGCCCGCTGCACGTGTTCCAAGTCCCCCAGACGAGGCGCCTTCCGAGAACTGCGGATGACCGACAGCCACGTGGCGCGCGGTCAGCTCTAAAATGTGGTACGCCGCCGCGCCACCCGGGACGGCGAGCACAGTTCTACGAGGCCCTCGGTCGACGACACCGCGGGCTATATGCTGTACCGAGAGTTCTACAAAGCCCACGTCGACTCCGGAGCCTTTGTGTGTGGTGCCAAACGGCGGGGCGCTGGCAAGTTTACAATGATTGGACGAACATTCCCGACCACTCGTGCACCGTCCACGCCGAACGATGACGTCAAGCGGAGGCTTATAAGCAGCGTTTGCCGGCTGCTAGAGCGTGCTCGTGTCGTGCTCGTGTCGTGCTCGTCGTTGGGAGCTGAGTGCTCGTTGTTATGCTGAAAATGTAGTAGTGAGCTGTGTGCTCGAATGCTGTTTGCTGATTGTTAATCTTGCGGGCTCCATATGGGAGTCGCGCTAGACTGCCAATGTATCTTGTCTTAATATGTTAATATGTAAATAAATCCTGTTCACCGAATTCATCTCTACGGTCGACCTTCGACTCCATCAAATGGTGGCAGCGGCGAGTTAGTCCGACGACCCCTACATCAGCTTGACAGCCGTAGGATCGTCCGACGAATCTGATATCTGGTTGGCAGCGGAGGGATCCGACTACGGCTCCTAGATCGGCCTACGACTCGGGAGACAGCAACGGCAGCTGACGGACGTTGGCACATGGTGACCGACCGGCATCCTGATCAAGTTGGAGGCGACTTGAGATTGACCACCTCTTGCAACTGACTGGATACGGCGGAGAAGGACTGGTGATATGGTGCTGCTTCAGTGGGTAAGCGTTTGGTTTTGGCTGTAAGATTTACCAGGCTTCAATTTCACTGTGTTTTTTTATTTGATTCGCTGGGGATCTTTTACTTGTATTTTGATTTGCGTGGGTATCGCAGCAAGAATTGTGTGACAGCAGAGCCAAAGCTTAAAGTAGCGACCATGGTCCTAATGTGTTTGACGAGAGCTGACCTGTTGTGGTTGTGTGAGGAGATCGAGGTGAACGTAGAGGAGGACTTGACGGAATCAGAGATTCGTAAAACCATTCTAGAAAGTAACAATGATTTGAAATTCATCGAACAAATGGGCAAACGAATTCTAATTAGCAAAAAGCGGGAACAGGAAGCAATTAGGCAAGAGCAGGAAGAATTTAAGCAAGAACAGGAAAAAGCTAGGCAGGGACTGAAAAGCATTTCACAGGAAGAAGGCCTAACAGAAGTAACAAGGCAGTACATTGAGGCATTGAACAAAAAGATTGAAGGTTTCGAGCAGTTAATCGAACAAAGTCAACAGCGGCTTGAAAAATCTGTAGGCTGGACGCAGCAAAAGTGGCAGGATGTCGACAGCAGATTTCAGTCGAAAGCCGAGAGTAGTAGTACCTGTGAGAGTAGCAGCACGTTCACAGGTGAACTCGAAGTGCTAGCAGCTGACGATGCCTTAGTGGCAGCAGAGGCCGTTAAAGGCCAGAGTGAGAGCGACGAGGTGCTGTGCCAACAGAGGACTGTAGAGACAGCTAGGCCAGCTGCGAACAATTTGGCACAGTTACCGCGTGTGTGCGTCGCATCTCATGGTATCAAGGTCGTTAGCGAGGTACAGGGTACTGTTGACTTGACAGACGCGAGCACCCATGTCGAGTCAGATCTGCGTGCAGAAGAGAAGTGCCAGCTGGACGGTGCAGTTGAGAGTAGTTCTCGGGATGGCGAGCTCCGTAGCTCACGAGAGAACAACTGCATTGTCCAGGGATCGGTGCGGCTCTCCGACAGTCTAGGTAGCCTAGAGAGGGATGATTCAGTTATTAATCATTCGGACTGTGCGCGTGAGACAGCGATCGAGACAGACGGACTGTGTGTCGATGCACAGCGTGAGCTGGGCAATGCAGTAGAGGGCAGTTCGCAAGAGTGCGAGTTGCATAACTCGAGTAAAGCCTGCTGCATTGTGCCAGAGTCGGTTGAGCTGTCCGCCAGTCGAGGCAGAGAGAATGTTGATTTAAACGAAAATCAATCAGACTGCGCGGGTAGGAGACCGATCTGGGCCGACGAGATGTGTAACGGCCAGCACGAGGCGCGAGATGACGGCATGAAAGAGAAGTCAAAGAGAAAGCGCCGCAGAAAGAAGCGCCGAAAAGTTCGGAATGCGGTGACTAATGTAGCGCGCCAAAGACGGCGAGAGACCCAGAGGGGCAGGGCGCGGAGAAAAGACAGGTGCGGTCGTTACGGACGATGTTGACGCATCAAACACGTTCGAGCCACCGGTCAAAGGGGGACCGAGAAGCTTGTTCTGCACGGACGCGGACAAAGGGCACGGGGCAGTCTAATTCCTCGTCGTTCCGTCGTTCTCTTCGAAGCTCAGCGTGCAGTGCAAAGAAGCGCAAGGTGGCAAGACGAGACCAGGTGGGGAGTAGCGACGCGATCAGTCGAGGTCATGTTGAAAGCGGGGCGCGGGGACGCAAATTGGCAGGAGACCGTAACGTCTCGGGGGAGCTGATAGTGAGTCAGCCCTTTTGTTGTTCCTCCGTAGCCAGAGTAGCTTGTAAACCGCGACCACCTCGGGTCCGGCTGAAAGTATGAGTCAGTCGTAAGCAATCGGGAACGGGAAGCCAGGAGAGCTTCCGTAGAAGTGAAACATGTTTTGTTTTATTTTTGAACATTTGCAAATTTTCGCGATTTGAGACTAGCATTTCTTTCAATATGTAAGGTATGAGCTCTGTTTATCATTTGTTTGAGAAGCTCAAGATTTGGAAGTCGCGTTTAAAGTAAACCTGTAGTCTCGCGAGGTGTTCATTAATAAGTATATAGGCTTTCTTTTTTTGTGTAAGCGTGAGTAACCTGAAGGTCAAGGTTATTGTTGAGAGGCCTATCGTAACGCGCGTGTGTGTTATTTAACCTTCTTTCTTTTTAAGTTTTTTTTTAATTTTAAGGTTAAGCGCGTAGATTTTCAGTAAGTGCGTGATTTGCACTGAGAAGAGCTGTTAGGTCCATTAGCGCGTGTCCTGTGCGGACGGAAGGAAGCAGAACGTTGATGACTGGGTTGCTCGTGTGTGTCGGGGGCAGCCGTATTCTGACTTCTCTAATACGCGTGCGAAGAGCTAGTTAGTAAAAGACACATTTGTTAAGAGGTTCCTCTGTGCTGCGTAAGTTACGCAAGAGTGGTTGTTTGTTAAAGGAGCGTGTCCTGTGTGGATTAAAGGAACAAATGTGAGTCAGCGTGATGAAAACTTTGTATGATGCAAGCATGTGTTCGGAATAGGGACCACAAACTTAGCGCGTTTGTGATGACGTACCTGTGGAGTTGGCCAGACGGTTCAGTGGCAGCAGTACATGAAATAAGTACGCCACTGCGATAAGATAAGAATAGGCTGTTCGTGAAGCTAAGCTGCTGAAGTTATGATTGAGTATTGGTGTTTGAAAGCCTTCGGTTTAATTCTGCGTAAACCTTTACTCTTGTGCAGCGCGACGGTGGGGTTTGGTCGAACTCAGGAGGAACGTGAACGCTCGCTTTGGTGGCACGAAATTTTGGGGCAAAATTTGGGATTCCCAGTTGAGTGACTTGCATGGAAATTGTGATAGCAGGCCTGGTGGGTTGGCAGCTAATTCCGGGCGTTTGAACGCTGAGCGGTATTGTGTTGCCGGGTCGACTCTTCTGTGCCAGTTGTTGTAAGATGGTTGAAGGCATTCCAAGTACGCAGGGGTTGCAGAGAGCAAAGCCGTCATCTTGCTCGCCAGCCATTCTCTTCCTGCCCAGCGGTTGCCAGCACTGGCTAGGCGAGATTTTCCGGGCCATGGAGGAGCTGTTAGGAATGGCCGTACGGGGTGGCAACGTGCCAGCTTTCAGCCCGCTGCACGTGTTCCAAGCCCCCCAGACGAGGCGCCTTCCGAGAACTGCGGATGACCGACAGCCACGTGGCGCGCGGTCAGCTCTGGAATGTGGTACGCCGCCGCGCCACCCGGGACGGAGAGCACAGTTCTACGAGGCCCTCGGTCGACGACACCGCGGGCTATGCTGTACCGAGAGTTCTACAAAGCCCTCTGACGTCGACTCCGGAGCCTTTGTGTGTGGTGCCAAACGGCGGGGCGCTGGCAAGTTTACAATGATTGGACGAACATTCCCGACCACTCGTGCACCGTCCACGCCGAACGATGACGTCAAGCGGAGGCTTATAAGCAGCGTTTGCCGGCTGCTAGAGCGTGCTCGTGTCGTGCTCGTCGTTGGGAGCTGAGTGCTCGTTGTTATGCTGAAAATGTAGTAGTGAGCTGTGTGCTCGAATGCTGTTTCCTGAATGTTAATCTTGCGGGCTCCATGTGGGAGTCGCGCTAGACTGCCAATGTATCTTGTCTTAATATGTTAATATGTAAATAAATCCTGTTCACTGAATTCATCTCTACGACCTTCGACTGCTTCAAATGGTGTTAGTCCGACGAATCTAATACAAGTGCAAGGCCACGCCATAGCAGTGCAGCAGATGTGCTTAAGTGTACTTGAAGACGTACAGCAATCGTGAAAGCCGACGCAGCCTTTCGATAGAGCGAGAGAGTTCGCGTTTGCAGAAAAGTCTCGCGAGAAAAGTCTCGCGTTTGCAGCGAGCATAGGCGTCGTAGCAGACGACGACACATGTAGCATTCCTCTCAAGGGCGCAACACTTTCTCACAATACAACATTTTTAATTCCATAAATACTTGAAGAATATCTTTATATAAGTGTCTGCATAGTTGTTATTGCTGTTGCAAAAATAAATAAATTATTATTCTCTGGCGTTAAATCAGGACCAAATCGCACCAGGATGTGCGATTCACCCTGGTGTGTCCTGTTGATAAACCATAGCAAACCGTGCTTCCATCTCGAAGTCATACAAAGTTTATGTAATGTGTTGTACATTATATAACATACTGCAAAATAAAATAGACTTTACGCTATGATACTTGAGTATAGCTTCGTTTACTGCGCCGCAAGCAAACGCCACTAGTCTAAAGATCGAAATCAATCCGAATCCTGTACTTCCCATCATTCCCATTAGTAGGTTGAGGTTGTAGGAAACTCTATGGGTTGAAGCATGGGTTGAAGTACAGTGGCCATTAGCGGCGAGAATTAGGAGTGGCGCCCTCTCGCGAGTGACGTCACGGCCAGGACGCCGCTCGCTCGGCTGCCGCGCGCGCTCGTTCCCTTCCTGTATGCTTGGGGTATGGGTGGCTCGAGCCGTACGTATTGAAGAATACGTCGGCTTCTTTCAGCTGCCATACCTAAACCACATTTTCTTCTTCAAAAGCATGTGAGTCGAGAAACTTTGCGGCTTGGATATCGCAAGCTAAGTAGCGTTAAAGGGATCTACTAGGTTTTGCAATGCATATATGCGCCGTGTCTATCGATAAATTTTGGCTAAAAAAAGAATATCTGCAAATTCAATGCGCGAAGTTGTGTATGATGCTTCGCTAAACACTTGACATTCCTTTAGTATTTAGCTATGAGAGGCATTGCATTCTAGGTGGAAGAAAAATTTGGTAATTGGCGTCAACATGTTATCCGATGTTAGAAAGACGCTGCCCAGCGAAGCTGTCATCATGATTCCTATTACTCTGGTGTGTTGTTCTATTCAAATATGGGCATTCATTAATGCGTAGAGAAATAGTTAGGCGCGCATTTCTTATGAAAAAGTTTGCTGCTACTTTCATCCCCCTCTGAAACAGGCCTCCAAAAAACGAATAGCTCATGGCTGCATGCTAACACGACGGCGCGTCATGTAGAGTATTTACATAGTTAATTCACAAACACCATAGTAGCAATCACCTGAGAGAAAAGTTTCGTTGTTAAGATCGAGAGCCACTCAATTGAAAGTGATGAAATGTTTCATAGTGGCCCTCAGTAGCCTTTATCGACAATATGGCACACCCCTGATCCCGTAACGGTAGCAATCGACTGTCCGTATGGCGAGGCACGCTATGTTCGCGAAACCCATCAGTTCACTACAACTTCGAATTAAAACCATAAAGCATTTTTTACAGCGCCAACTGGAATGGCTAAAGTATTCTCGAGCTACTACACCGCAGCTTTGATTGCCTACAAAAAGGAAAATTCAAGCACCTTCTGTCTCACCGTGTCTCGATCCTGCGTTATTTAATTATACAAACGGATAGCTATTCGCTTTCGGTACATAAAAGAGAACCTTGCAGGCTAAATTAGGTTTGCTCCAATCCAATCGTAAACATTCATAAAGAAAGCCACAAGCCTTGCATATACTTTCACTTGATTTCTGACCCTCCACCGGGGGAATTTCGATATCTTCAATATGTCCCATACTACTAGTCATTGACGCTTCGACTTCTTTCTGGCTGCAGCTGCGGTTCAGCAGGCATACTTCACTAAAAAAGTTGGGCTGAGCAGCCTGTGTCAGTTCGCCAAACAGATTCGTCATGTATATTCCTCAAGCAACAAGCACTAGTAAATTTCTCAAGTGAGTTTGATTTGATTTGATTTATTAATTTCCATTTACACACACACATGTACAGAGGAGTGGTAAATGGAGGTGGATGAGGGAAAAAAGCCGCACAGACGCGGCCACCAGCGCTATTTATCTACGGAAGCCAGCGCTCTAGTAATGGAACTTCAAGCCATCCACGACGCTATGCAAGATGCGAAATCTAAGCTGCCTACCATCAAGCAACTAGACATCTTCACGGATTCTTTAGCGGCTATTCAGGAACTCAAGAAGGTCGATAAGGCGATGGAAATCTGCGAGAGAATACACACTATGAATAGTAAGACAGCTGTCAAGGTACACTGGATTCAAGGCCATTCAGCGAACCCTCACAACATTGCTGCTGACCAGCAGGCACACTGCCCTCCTAATCCTGATTCTCCACCTATTCCCCTCCCACCCCAACCCCGTAACTCGCTGCGAGCCGGTAAAAATGTTCTCCGGCAGGACACACGCGCTCTTATCCCACCGCGTGTCTGCTCCCTCCCCCTTCACTTTACTAGGGCGGAGGAAGTTGTGCTTAGGAGGCTTCGGGCCAGGGTGGCCCTTACACCGGCTGTTGTCTCAAGGTGGAACTGGTCGCATTTACCACTGGGTGCTACGTGTCCATACTGCTCCGTTCCTGTGGTGGAATCAGATGCATACCACCTAATATGGACATGTACGGGTTTACAATCGGAACGCTCGCGTCTCCTACTGCAAGCCGGCCTCCGCTACAGTGTGACAACCAGCTATTACCACTGGATACATGATAACAGATTTCACAAAACACTGCTTCAATTCCTACACAACACAGGCCTCACAGCACACATATAATACACATATACGCTCCAACAATTATGCCTTAAGGGCAAGCCTTCATCGCAATTAAAAAAAAAAAAAAAAGACGCGGCTTGAGGTAACCTCACCCCCTAAGATACAATATGGCTGCATGGGGTAACACATCAAGCGCCATATAAATTACATTTATATAGTGGCCATAAAACATTGCAGTTATACAATATATGAAAGAACAGTGAAATATTTCTACAATAACAATGCAAAACACACTGCGGCATTGAAATAAATAAATGATATACACTAAGTAACATAGACAAAAAAAGAGGAACATAACATACATTATTAATCATTAACAAACGCGCTCTAAAGAGGTGAGTTGAACGTGTAGCAAGGAAAGGGAATAGATATTTGTACATTCCTGTTTGTACTCTGTAAATAGCTGTAAGCCTTCATTAACTTTACTTCAAATTTCCGCCGCTTAAAAAAAATAAACACGTGAAGAACCGCCTAATGTTGACAAGCAGTTAAAGAAGCAAGTGAGGCGTGTAGAATCTAAGCTCCAGTATTAGTTAAGTCCCCGTGCTACTGCCGAGCGTTTCTGTGAGGAAATGAAAAAATTCGATATTATACCATGAACTACTCGTCGTGAGCAAACCTGTTTTAGCGGAATAATATCAACGTAACTGCTGTAGAAGTCATATATAGCCAGCTTTGTGACATACTTGTTGCACCGCGGCCGGTATGGTATCATAACTGGATTCCTATAGGCTATGCTTTTGTGATTGTCTATCCGCGTATGAAAAACACGCAATGGGCTGGTCTGCATCGCTTCGGCTGGCACTGTAGCGTTGCCTTCAAGAGCTGCATTGTTGTCTAAGAAATTAGCTCTTTTAATAAATGTTCGCAAAGGAAGACGTCGTAAAAATATATTTGAGACGACCACTATAAGTATACAAGCAGAGAGAACGAGGGCGAACAAACGAAAACACCGCAGAAAGCGCCCGGGAGGGAGGGAGGGAAAACTTCTGAGTCTTTCGAGAGTTTCGCGGTTACGAGGTCTCCGTCGTCTTCATCTTCTTGGCGCTGGCGACTGGAGACTTCTCTTCAGCAAGGGTGGGCCCCTATTCCAAGGCTCCACTGAGTCGCGCTGCATCGCTCGCGTGCTGCACTAGGGCCCTTTGGGCCGTGAGCAAGCGCCCGGACAATGCCCGAACTGTAGCAGACGACAGGCGCGAGTCCGTGCCCTGACGTCACGCGAGCGGCGCCGCTCGCGTTCGTTCTCGGGGCTAATAGAGTAGTGACACCGAGGAAAGAAACTAAGGAGAAGCCCTGACGGCACTCTTTGTGAAGCAAAAGTGAAGCCAGAAGTTGGCGTTGCTCATGGCCGGCAGAGCACGGTGCAGGTAACACAGCGCAACAAGACACGATGACTAACGCAAACCCGCCCACACAGCGCCTTTGCCACGGCACGAAACCTACCAGAGCAACACATGTGAGCGCTCAAAACCATAACAACGCCGCCATTGTGACCCAAAAGGCGTGGCCATACAACAAAAAAAAAAGCAGCAAAAAAATGAGAACCTACTACGTCATTTCCGACACACTTTTCTCCTAGCGCGCGGAGGGAGTAGGGCCTCTCCCCTTCCTCCGTGGGCCTCTCCTTAGTTTCCTTCCTCCGTGAGTAGTGACAGTTGTGATACAGTAGTGAGAAACTCGACAGTGGCTATTTGAGGCATAGAGTTTCTATAGTGAGAACCATAGTAATTTTGTAGGAAACTCTATGGTGAGAACCTCTGTGAGTTGAGGCATCGCTACTAGATACTTTTCAGTTGTAAAACTCCGCCTGGGAGCGGCGCGAGAAGGTGACCCTCTGCCGTCTCCTTTCGCGAGGTGGCGCTGCCACCATGGTTGGCCCGGTTGGCTGCGGAAGCTTTCCCAAAGCAGCAGCGCGCCGCCGACTCAATGCCACAATTTTTTTTGTTTGCTGCACTTCGTGGCGCTAAATATTCAAAGCATAGCCTTTTTACATTGTGCACTCTGTAAAAGGCAGCTAACAGGCGAATGAAGAGGACAGTGAGGCTGGCATGTTTTATGCACACATGAAAAAAAGAATAGGACCAGTACAACGCCGGATTGATGAATCTAAGCATTATGCATCGATATTCACAAAAGACGCGCTTTCCTGGTTGCTGCAGCTACCTTGTGACTGCTTTCTAGTTGACAGTTTGTATCCCTGCAGTAAAACTGCATCCGCATAACAATGAAGAAATTCAGTACTTCGCACGTGAACGCGAACATATGCGCTGCACAACCAAGAAGAGGGAGGCAGCACCCCTCTAGATAATCTAAAACTTTCCAAAATATCTCTCCGCAAAGGCCTGCCTCATCCAGGGAAGTCGACACACTTTTGTTAGCAGTCTTCATAAAGCCCAGCATCTTTGGCGTCGGGTGCTTTAAGGAACCATGCTTGAGACTTCTGCACTCAAGTATTATAACTGTCGCAGCCAACTGCTGGGGTTTCAAAGCTTATGTCCGTTATGCATAGATCACATGGGGCGCCCTTTGTGACTTTACGAATAACATATCCAGACAGATAATAAACAACATTGTCCCCTATGTTCATTGCTCATTGCTATGCTCATTGCGAAATTAAGCACATATCTGGTGAGCTGCTTCGCTCCAGGCAACTTATCAACGTCGCCTCAATGGCATTGCGAAGACTACTTTTTTTACTTGCAGGCTTCTCTCGTCTGCTTGAATGTGTTGTTCATGCCGACGAGCACTGGTCCTGGCACACCGTCCACACTATACCACGTAGCGCTGTTTTAGAAGGCGGAATATCTGCGTGAAGTTGGTTATAGTAGGATGGGACTCATCTCAACCGAAGGAACGCACTAGTCTAATGCATTGCTGAAAAAAACATGAGGCAATTTCCTAGCAAACAGTGCAATGTGAATGTAGTCACAACAAATGTGAACAGTGTGCCTTACCTCCAGTGGATCTTGATGTAACTTGGCTGTCGAAACATAGAGCGCACCTGGACGCGGCAGATCATCGACAATGTCTAAAGTCGACATCAGAGTTACTCGCAGCGGCTTTGTCGTTTGTTGTGATGCAAAAAGCTTCAGGTTCTTTTGAATTGCATTCTGTTCTGTCAAGTTCAGCAGTTCCAAAAAATCTTTGATGACCTGACATGATTAGTGTAACAATTTTATATCCCTTAGGAAATGCGCACGAAGTTCAAAGGCGGTGGTCTGGTACACTATTTTGACGTAGAATGCTCGCAAATATTTAATAACACAAAAAAACAGGAGTGAGAACAGACAAAGTGATAGGAAGAGCGCTGCACCCTCCCTAGCTATCACTTCGTCTCTTTCTCGTGTTTTTTCTTGTTTCATTGCCGTTTCATTGTTCCATTGCAGGTATGTTTGCTCACAAGGCGAGCAGCATTTTCCTGGCACACAAATAAGAAACACGAGCAAAACGTGGCACGCCTCTGCACGCATCCGCGTCTCTGTCCACCCACGCAAACGTTGTTCGCACCACCCGCCTTCGGGCCGACAGTGTCGCGCGCGCCACCCCGCGGGCGCGACAGAAAGGGGCCAGGTGCCGCGGCGGAGTTTGACAACTGAAAGCAATCTAGTAACGTTATCTAGTAACGTTGAGTTGAGGCAACGCTCGTGGGGGCCCCCGTAGACACTAGCGCCACATTTCCCTCTAGGGTATTATTTAGAAACTCTATGGTTTCAAGCACTGGGGCTCTATTCTGGACACGCATGGCGGCTGCACGGCCGCCATTAGCCGCCATGTTTACTCTCTGATTGGCTGTCGAAAGGTCACGTGTTTTGAAATTCGTGCCGGGAAGCGGAAGTATTGCAAAATGCAATTTTGCGTTTTCATCAAGATGACGAAACGTGACGTGGAGCTGCAAATATTATGGACTAATACATTTTTTTGGTCCTTGGCAGATATATTGTGATGTTAGCGCTTCAAAAAGAATGTGAGCGGTAGCGTGCAGAAGCCAGTGCAATGCATCTGCAATTGCGCGAATATGTGGTGGCGATTCAAGATATGCGCCATGCCAGCTTGCTGATTGGCTGAAGGAATATCTCATGAGGAGCGTCACAGGAAGGGCTGTTTCGTAAACGTCATTTTGACGATGCGTGACGTTGCGCAGGGCCGCCATTGCTGAGATTTTCCGCCATAATTTTTGCTGCGACGAGCCGCGCGAATTATGCTAATGGGCAGCCATATGCAATGGCAGCCGAGAGGAATGCGTATCGCCACATTTTCCCCGTCGTTTGGCGCCACGAAAATCTTTTGTTCATAACGCGTGCTCATAGTATTTGCATCGCTCTCGGGTGGTGTTGGCATTTGTGTTTTGGGCCATCGTTTTTTAAAAGAACGCGTAAATACGAAATAATATTGGTTGAATATAGCAAACTTTCAGCAATGTTGTCCACTTTTCACTGCTGCATTTGTATTGTAATCGAGATTAATGCCTTTTCGCACAATCAAAAGTTATGACAACGGCTTTTTTCTAACTTACAAAAAGAAATATACGCAAGGCGGCGCCTTGAAGTTTCCTCCCGCGGTGAGAGTAACCAGCGAAATGAACAAGAGATGGCAGCGCCGGCGCTTGCGTCGCTCTAGTGGATATCTCTGGCGCGCGCAACGCTATCGGTGATATTCGGCCGTTTCTAAGCCAGCCGAGTCGGGCTGAGTCACTTGCGTTTCACGAAATAGCGATAACGTGGCCTAGAACGTGCGCGCATCACCACTGGTAGTTCGCGTATGTTGTCTCAAGAAAGAAAACAAGCGCGTTGGCACGAACATGCGATGACTCATTCCATTTTCCAGGGACACGCATCCGAGCTACTGAAGCAGACGACGGCTTGTACGCAGCAGACGACGGAAGCGAGAAGCGTTTTCGACAGAATAATCATACGCTTTGAGATAGCTGCTTTATTTTTACTGCGGAGGAAAACTGTTTTGCTTTACCGATAACGCTACATTCAGTGCCTTCATTTCAGTTTCTTAGGCGAAACGTCAAGTTGGCGTCACGTTACGTAAGCAAAACCGGGCCACCAGCGCCATTTTGTTTGCGTCGCGCCTACGTCACGCTCCGAAGAAAATGGCGGAATGTCCAGAATAGCGCCCCTGGTTTCAAGGAAGCCAGTGGCACGGCCGCTCAATGGAAACGGACTGCGTTCCATTGAGGGGCCGTGCCAGTGGTGTCTTAACCGACCGCTGGGTAGAATACACTCTAGTGATGCAGCGTTAAAAAAAAAAAACCGTACCGAGTCAGATAATAGGAGATAGATTTGTTTTGCGGGGCGTGGGGAGAGGAGGAGGAAACGGCTGAACACCTGATACTTGCTTGTAAACAACTTCACCCTGCAGTTGAATGTAACGGGGAACTATTCAAAGCTTTGGGTTTTAAAGACAGTGAAAGTAAAATAGACTTTGAACAGGTAGAAATAACTGAACGGAGGCTATCTGATTGGTGGATAATATCAACGCAAAAGTAAAGGAGTAAATACATAGGTATAGCATGCATATAGTACCATTCAAGGCTAGGTGGCGCGCGCCGCCGCCGCCCGATTCACAGCGTTCAGCCTCGATCATCCATCCACCTATCCAGCGTCGCCGTTGGCCGTTAGTTTCGTTTTTCGTAGCTGGCTCACAGAACACCTGTACTGTTTTTTTAAAATTGGTTCTTTATTCGTCTGCCCGGTTGTACGCCTGCCGTCCTCTTCCTGCTGCCCGCGTCCGCGAAAGTTTTGTTGTAGTATATCGCAGAAGAGTGCAGCTTTGACGCACTCTACTTTCTGGACGGCATCATAAAATACCAGACAGTACCAGCTGTCATTTGTGTTAGCTCGGTGCAAACACCATGGTAAGTGCATTTGCTGTCGCCGCAGTTACCAAGACACCACCTGGTTCTTCATTATATGACCACCTGTTAAACCCTGCTTTTTTGCTTGATCCTTCAGTCCCGGAAAAGCGCAGCATCTGGAGGCTACAAGCGCAAGCTCAGCGGCAAGCCCGAGCCGAGCGAAGAACAGAAAAATGACATCAACGCCGCATTCAATTTATTTGACCCCAGTGGCAGTGGTCTCATGGAAGCGAAAGACTTGAAGGCAAGTGCTCAAGCGCTGACTGGACCCTCTCTAAACTTTTTAACAGTGCGCTACACGGTTGTTAATTTCCATTTTCATGCCCTAAGTGATTGTATGGCTGGTGCTAATAATGTAACTTGTAACTTCTATCTCCAGTTCGCAATGCGTGCACTGGGCTTCGAGCCTAGAAAAGAAGAGGTGAAGAAGCTGCTTGCAGAGATAGACAAGCAAGAGACTGGTAATATTCCTTTCACAAATTAGCTTTATCTAAAGTCGTCCAGTTCGCGTCGAATTGCAGTGCACGAGGTGCTCAAGGCCGATACAGTAGAATATAGCTTATTTATAGCTTAACAAATTCCGAGCCTCAGATCGGTGCACTATTATGCTTAGGTTCCACTAATTATAGATGATGTGATTTTTAAAATATCGGTATATTTGACTGTGGTATATACATTCTGTGACATGTGCCGATATGTGAAAAGGCCCTTTGAATCTACTTTCTTAGGTAATATATATATCTGTGTGACTCATTTCCCCTGTCTTGCGACATTTAGGCAAAATAGCTCGAGAAGACTTCATGAATGTAATGGCCACAAGATTGGCAGAGAAGGACATCAATGAAGAAATTATGAAAGCTTTCCAGTTGTTTGATGAAGACAACACAGGCAAGATTTCCTTTAAGAACCTCAAGAGTGTTGCAAAACAGCTCTCCGAGAATCTGTCAGATGAAGAACTGAAGGTAAGAAGGCCGTGACCTACAGTTCGATGCGAGGAAGTTTACTATCTAAGCATAAAACATAGCAATGATAACAATAACAAAAACATTTGGATTTTATATTATAAATTTCTGCTCAGCACTGAGACATCAACATATCAGATTCTGCTTTGCTTTCCCACCTACATTAGCAAATTTCAACATCTTGACCATTGCAGACTTATTGTGACCATAATTATGCTGCTACAACATTCCATTACTTCACTGAGTGGCTCATCCACACCCTGCTAATAAATATTCATCACTCTCCATGCAGGAAATGATAAACGAGGCTGACAGAGATGGAGATGGTGAAGTTAACCAGGAGGAGTTTCTTCGAATCATGAAGAAAACTTGCTTATATTGAACATAATCTGTGTTTCTTATGCTACGGTTGACCATCGATGGCACAAAATATTTGTAAAATTGGAGCATCTGCTAACACGAAGCCCAGCTGAGTGACTGCTGAGTGAGTGAATGAAGCATTATCAAAGTGGTAGCCTAAAAATGTGAAAGAATAAAGCCACACAGGGTAAGCACTGCCTTGTGTGGTTCTTTTCTATGCGCCTTTTTTTTTAAATCATATTATTTATTTCCACCTTGAAGGCATTAAATAAAAGGAGACATTTACTAAAACTTCAATAGCCAAAAAGAAGCAGAAGTAGAATATAATTTACCAATCTAATAAATGTACAGAACTATTGCAAAAAAATATATTGCATATTGGGTGAATAGTACTATAATTAACCCAAACAGAAAGGCATACAGCAAAATTGTACAGTGTACTTGTACATATTTTGAGGCACAAGGCCAATTCAAAGGCATTCCATAGACTGATGCACAGTGCATTGCTGTGTGAAATGATTCAATAGCATTTCTTGAAGTTTGTCGTGGTTTCTACATATGTGACTGTATTGATAGGAGGACGAGTTGCAGTTGCATTTGAGAAAGGAATTACTCATTGCTGAAGTGTGATGAAAGCAGATGTTTAGAACATTGGCTTTAACTGTTACCTGGCATGTGGGTGAAACAGATAGTACATCAGACATAAATGCAATATAAAACTGCTTGATCCAAGTTGTAACAGTAAGCTTAGTTCTGATTTTAGACAAGTGATGCTTGAATCGTTCAAAGTGCTAAAACATGCAACGGTATGGGTTTTCAAGATTATGGGTAACATAGAATGAAAGCTATCACATTTGTCTCTGTGTATGATATACTGCATCACTGAAGGAAACAGAGTAGGGCAATATCTTGCAAAAAATCTATTCTTTGTTTGTTAGAGATTTGGAATCTTGAGTCTTTCCTGAACAATGCTGACTGTGTCATTTACGTGTGCGTGATTTATTTCCCCAGAAAATGACCTTTTCCAAAACCTATGCTCCATCTCAGGAGTACCTTGCAGCACTGTGAAAGCTGCAGGGCTCGTTAGCCAATGGGAAAGGTGAAAGCCCCCCAAAATGTGTTCATCCGCACCGTGCCATCTTCTCGGCGTCTCTTTTGCATCTGCTCGCCTGCTTTGTTGGTACTTGCTCCTCGCAGTTAACCTAGCTTGTTTATTATGCCTGAAAATGTAAGTAAACCATAAGGCTAAACCCCCCCCTCAAGCAAGATAAAGTGTGGCTATAGTAACGTGAAGTATATTACAGCAGTTGTGAACCATGCATTGTTACATGCTACATCTAAAGTCAACACACATCAATTATTGTGCTGACGAAACTTGCGTTATACTGAAGCCAGACACCTCAATTTTTGCTTGCCCGGTACAGTTTGTGGGTGTCACAATGTATGACATACTGTGTGTACTGACTTTAAGAACAATAAATGAATACACAAAATGTTTTTTCAAGTAGAATCATGTTATAAAGTTCAATGCGTGACTGGCAAACAACACAGTGATCCGGGAGAGGTGCCTTAAGTTTGAGAAGTCACTAGCACCCAAAGTTTTCATCCTCCATACTGGTCTCCTCTTTTTAAAAGGTTGCTGTGTCCTCCCATAGGTTGAGCACGACTGGGTGTTGGTTGTCAACAATGACATCAATGATGTGGTCAGTTTCTTTCATCTTCCTCAATCACATGTTAAACACAGTTCTTACACTACTGTGGACTTACTTGTTCTATGGCATCTGCAAACGATTATTCACCTCTTGCATAATTGAAGGGTAATATTGAAGGGCAATTTCAATGAGTTCTTTCTTTTTCTAAAAATGAGATAGAACTGGACAAGCAGCATTTTATTTCGTCTGATAATACAATACAAGGATGTTTTTTTTGCAGCGAGTGGTTGAGTACTAGGGACAGCATTTAAATGAGGAGTGCCTTCGTCATCGGGCAAGTACTTGAATGTCCCAGGAGAGTCACTAATCATGTCCTGCATTTACCTCAATTTCTCAATTATTAAGGCTCTGTTCGCTATAATATCGACGCCTTAGAGGTTCTCTAGCAGTAATTTACCACTTTAGCTTGACTTAATATTTGCCTTTAGTGTCACTTTAAAGTGTGCATGAGCTTCAAAGCACCTTTGTTACATTGAAATGCAAGCCTGCCATCAAGCTAAGAACAGCTGTTTTTATTGCAATAGCAATTATTTGGACACTCCAGGTGCGATAACATAGTGGCTGCGCGCTGTATGCTGTGTATGCAAGTGAAAGCATACGAGGGTGAGCTGAAGATGGTAGCTCGATCTTGCTCATGTAATGTACCAAGGAGAGGTGCTACTTCAGTGACGGCTGCGTATGGTGCGGCTGTGCGGGCCCCATCTTGAAATCGATCTGCGATGGGAGACAGAGTCTAGGTGCACTGAGGGCTGATAGCTTTATGTGCACTGTGTTCTCACTGCTTAGCTTGTGTTGAAGCGAGAGGCAGGACGAAGGTCAATTTGCTCGCTGCCACTGCCGCGCTTCCTTACTCCAGCATTTTGACAGCGAGTGTCTGCGATCGAGTGAGATGTGTTCATGTTTGCCTGTGCACACATGGCACCATGCTTGTTAATTTATTAGTAAGTGAATGCTTACAATTTTATACTACTGATAAAACTACTATCCTTGCTTCATATAGCTTTTTTAATAATTTGCTAATTACATTCGATGCTTTGCCTTTCGGGCAAAACTTCTTTAATGCTAATGCCAGACTAATGCTATATATGGGGTGTCCCAGTTGGACCAAGATTTTTATTAAAAAAAAACAAGGGCTCTAGAGAAATCATACGAACTGCATCGTAGCAGCAGCCTTGTGTACTTACAGTCAGTATTATTTTTATCACGAAGTATTAGTTGCTTTTAATCAGTGAACTTTTTAATTATTGCTTTAATCGCAAACATATCAATTACAAAGTTGTAGGGCACCTTAAATAAGCTCCAAATCAAGCACTTACTTCGTGCTGAAGGTTGTTTTTTTCCAAGAAAAAACAAAAGCCTGCGAAATGTGAAATAGATGCTCACTCATACACCTCTACACAAGTGCCTCGAAGCGACTTTTGAAAGATATACGGCTGCTTTCATTTATTGACGCATCATACAAGGCTTCGTCATGTTGGCTCGAGAGGTTTCATGACCTAACTAGTGTGGTGCAATAAGCGTCAGCATCTGCGGACGCAAGAATGTTGGGCTTGACCTTGAGGCACTCTGGATAGCTTTAACCTTTGCTTATCATGAAACAAAGCTACAAAATAAATTCAACCAATGTAAAAAAAGCACAAAAAAGAAAGAGGCAGCTCTCGGAAGAACAGAAAACAGCTACTCGGGAGCTTATTTCAACAAAAAATAAACCAAAAGCACGTAAGGCGTCTCAGCTGCCCACAAAGAAACATCGAAAGGTGCAGCTGGTTTAGCCATTTACCCTTTCTGTCTCTTGAACTCCGGAAAAGAGGCAAAACAAAGCAGTTTTTTTACCTGTTTCTATCTTTGTCACAAGCTTTCTTTATATACGGATAGGGCATGATAGGGTGACATCATGAAGGTGCGTTAAAACAGTTGCATTTTACACCAGTTTTGAGCAGTTACTTTCCACTGCCACTTATAGCACATGCTCAAACTGGTCACCGTCTGAAGCAATGCAGTACTTGCTTCTTTCGAACACTTGTGCTGTTGCAGGTTTGAACAACGCCGTTGGAATCTCGCAGCAGACTCTGCATATTTTTGCCTTTAGGGCGTCCGGTGTGGTAGTTCTACTGCTATACACGTAATCTTTAACCTAGCCCCACAAGAAGTCAAGCAGTGTCATGTCTGGCGACCTTGCAGGCCAGAGTACAGGTTCGTGCCAACCAATCCACTGTCCAGGAAAAAGCTTGTCGAGCCACGCTCGAAACTGACTACTACTACTATGTGCAGGAGCACCATCATGTTGAAACCAGATTTTGCGAAGGTGCGCAAGTGGAACGTTGCAACAGACATCATTCACCGGGCCCTCGACAATGTCATTGACGTATCATTGCGTCATTAGTGTGTTATAAAAAAATATGGGTCCAATGTTGCCATTAAAAATACCAAACCACACATTAAACAACTACTGGTATTGGTGTCATATTTGTGCCAGCCATTGGGATTCCTATCACTCCAGTAGTGCGCATTGTGAAGATTAACTTCGTTAATCTGGACGTTTCTGGGCATTAATCTGGGCGTTTCTGGAGAAATTAGCCTCATCTGTCCAGAGCACGCAAGTGAGAAAGTCCAATCCTTCATATTTTGTGAAAATCCAATTGGCGAAGTCGTCTGTTTTCAAAATCTCGATATTCAAGTTTTTGGTGAAGATATACATGGTATGGGTGCATATGGTGTGTTTTTTTAAAAATACACATTAACGGCCTTGAGGTTTGGGCCTCTCCATTGGCATTGCGCACGCCACCGTGAGGGTTAGCAGCAAAGAATGACAATACATTCGTTTCCGCTTTGTGACCTACCGTCACAATCCTGTGTTGCTTTCTTGTGAAGCTACCCATCTTACAAAGGACTTTGTACATTCTAAGGACTGTTGACAGACTAGGGGTCTTCCACAATGCCACATCTGGAATAGCTTGGCTGTCTTCCTCAATTGTCGCCGTGCGCCGCCCCCAGAGCCAGGATCATGTTAGCCCTCTGATCATTCGTGAAGGGCATGATGTGTGTCCTTGAAGAACAGGTCACTGTCATAATACCTTTGAGATCTCCCGTAGTTATCTTCGCACTGACATGGCGACCAAAAATGATTTACGTAATCAACAACAGCATATGCTGGCCATGCAGATCCACCAAACACATTAAATGGACATAGCCTGTGCAAAATTTGTTTCTATTGTTAAAAGGAACTAAAGGAACATGCGGTCCGGGCGCACCTATCTACAGAACAAGAGTGTGCAAAATTAGTCCCAAGTGCACCGTCATGGTTTCCCAGCTTCGAAATCCCCCCCCCCCCCCCCCCTACGGCTCCACTACGCTTATCAATGCGTCAGCGGCGTGTTCTCGCGATGCCACAACAATCCCATAGCGTGAAACCCTGCATCGAGCTGCTGCCACTAGAAAAGCCGTGTATCCATGGCTGTTCGCTTGGGAGCACATGAGTTGCGCCGCACGAGCGCGTATGTATTTCGTATTTTGGATGTTTCGTGCACTTTTGTTTGTTTTTTTTGGAAAAACTAACGATGTAAAGCTGAGCACGAAACAAATGTGAAACAAATGCTTGATTCGTAGGTTATTTGAGGTGCCCTACAACTTTGTAATTGATGTTTGCGATTCAAGCAATAATTAACAGTTCACTAATTTAAAGCAATTAATACTTGATGTACCTAAGTATACACGGCTTCGGCTACTATGGAGTCTGTACAATTTCTCTAGAGCTCCTCGTTGTTTTTTTTTATATAATCGTGGTGCAAGTTAACTGGGACACCCGGTATATTGAAATTCAGTTTTAAGCAAGCATTGCAGCCTTGTCATATGCAACAGCATGCCTGTAAAGTCTTGAAATATAAAAGTTGACTTTAACAACACTGTGGTGACATTTTGAAATTTGTGAACTTTTTCTACTGTGCACCTCCTTTATGCTGGACAGCTTGAGATTAGACGCATACTGGCTAATATTGCTAGCACCAAAAGTAGCACGTGAACATAGCTTATGTTTTCATGACTGTAGATGAAGTGCAGTAAACACAGTAACAGATTTTAGGAATGCTTGGCCTGTTTATTAGTAGACAAAATTTGGCCCAGTGAATGCAGCTACAGGCTGCTCTGTACAACAAAACCATTTTTCCGTTGGCAGATTGTCACCTTATGACTGGGAGGCCCGTCTGCAATGAACAAAAGTAGCCAGTTTAAGTGACGTGACACCAAAATAAAGGCACCTACAAGAAGTAGAAAACAATTTCCTTTTGTTGTCTGGCATATAAAAGCCCGAAAAGCAAGGTACCTAACTTGAATGTAAGTAACAATGAATTTTTGCTTAAATGAGCCTTTCTCACCAGAGGTGGCAAACAATGCCAATGACACATTTCAGGTACCTAAGGAAGCATATTAACTCCAACTCTACAGAATGGATGGCACAGGACACAATGTGTTTTGCAGTATTCCAGAGAAATAGAAGTAAATAGTAGAGGTAAAGTAATAAGTTAAACTGCGCCTAAATACTACTTTACTTTTGCTGTAGAGGAATACTGGCTTTTGTATGGTGGTGCTACATTTGTAGTGTAACTTAGTGAATGACAACAGTAATGTTTAACAACTGGGCATGACGACAGCTTAAAGAAGAACTGACATTTTTTTTTTTTTTTTCAGTGAAGGTCCAGGATCTCTAAAGCCTTAAAAAAAGATACTGCCAGGCCTCTGGGCGCCCTAAACAATTCAATATGAAGAGCTTTTCTACAGCCAATTTCGGGTGCGAGTCTACTGTGTCGTGATGTCATGTGGGAGCAGGACGTGCAGCGTTTTTGACACTCCTGTTCGTTGTGAAGGCCAATTTAGCAGCATAGCAAATGAGAAAATTAGCTAGAGTGAGTTTCAAACATCACCACGTCCCGCTTTCACGTGACCGTGACCACTCACTGCATCATGTCACGAATTGGTAGAAACAAAATGGAAACTGGCTGTAGAAAAGCTATTTCATAATTTAGGGCGCTTGAGGCATGCCAGAATTTTTTCTAGGATTTAGAGGTCCCAGACGTTTATATACTAAAGAAAGAAAAAAAAAAGAAATATCATGTCAGTACACCTTTCACACCTTCAGAAAGTGCTTCAGAAAGATCCACTGTGGTTGCTTTGTGGCTGTGGTGTTGGGCTGCTAAGCACGAGGTCGTGGGATTGTATCCCGGCAATGGCGGCCGCATTTCAATGGGGGTGAAATGTGAAAACAGTAAATAGCCACAGTGGTTTGTCCAACCATATATTGAAAGCCATAAGTAATGCCTCCTGCTAATTCACACTGAGATCAGCACTGCCACCGATAATTCGAACGCCGCGCCATCGTGGATGGGGAAGTGCTAGTGCTTGAGAGCAGGTTGGAGTTGCTCGAGTCGCCGCGCAGCTTTCATTTCATTACCTTAAAGACCCACAAGGGGTATTACATAAGGGGTTGGTACATATATTTTGGTGAGCAAGTGTTAACACAACGAAACATGACTGGTAACATTATTGGCAAAGTTGGATGAGCACATGATGGCTGCGATGTCGTTGGGTAGGTCGTTCTAGTCTGCTGCAGTACGGGAAAAAAATGATGCGGCAAAGGTGGTAGTTCGGGCACGAGGTCGGGAAACTTGAAGCGGATGACGAGTGCGATGAGATATGCGGGCTGGAGGGACGATGTAGGGTGCGTGGCCTAGTGAACTATGGAAAAATTTATGAAACAAGCAAAGGCTGGCAATGCGGCGACGAAGTGATAAGGGCAATAAGTCAGATTCAGCTTTCAAAGCTGACACACTGATGTCGTAAGAATATGATGAATGGATGTATCTGGCTGCTCCATTTTGGACTGATTCGAGTGCGTTTATAAGGTAAAATTGGTGCGGGTTCCAAATGGGTGAGGCATATTTTAATTTTGGTCTGACAAGGGATTGGTACGCTAATAACTTCACATGTTTAGGGGTTTGGCGGAGATGACGTCTTAAAAATCCAAGTGTTTTATTAGCGGATGAAATGATATTCGTAACGTGTGTGCTCCAGGACAAGTCGCCACACAAGGTAATGCCTAAGTACTTGTATGATAGAACCGGTTGTACAGGGACGTTAGCTATGACGTATGGGAAATGAAGTGGGTTACGGCGACGCGTAAAGCACAAGATTTTACATTTTTGAGGGTTAAGTTCCATTAACCAATTGGCACACCATTCCTGAATGCGGTTAAGGTCACCTTGAAGAGATGTTTGGTCAGAAGCGTTATTAACCTTGCGATAAATTACACCATCATCGGCGAACATGCGAATATTACTAGAGACTTGGGTTGGTAAATTGTTAATATAAATTAGAGAAAGAAGCGGACCGAGGACAGAACCTTGCGGAACACCTGACGTTACTGGGATAGGATTGGATTTGCGGTTGTTAACGGTGACGTACTGTGAGTTGTTAGTCAAGAATTCTTCTATCCATTTAAAATATTAGAGGGGAGGTTCAAATATGAAAGTTCTAGTAGTAAGCGTTGGTGAGGAACCTTGTCGAACGCTTTTGCATAGTCCAGAAAAATAGCATCGGTCTGTAGGTTAGAGTCAGGGTTAGCATGCAAATCATGAATAAAAATGGTGAGCTGTGTTTCGCATGAGAAGCCTTTTTGAAAACCGTGTTGCGCAGAATGAAAAAAGTTGTGACAATCGAGGAAGCTCATGACATTGGGGTAGATGACGTGTTCCATGCTCTTTCCATCTGCGGCCCTTTGTTTAGGCCCGACTGGAGAGAGAGACGCGTTTGCGCCTGGCCAGGCATCGCCAATGCCCCTGTTGCAGGTTGGTTCTCTCCCTCTCTCAAGACTTTCAAAATAAAAATGTGGACACAGCACTGCGCAGGTTTTTTTATGTTGCATCTTGGAGGCTATGCTCTTTCTCTGCAAGGTGTTCTGCCAAGAAGTGGCACCAGGGGCACGATTGGGGATCGTTATCGGAATGTGCGTTCGGTTGCGCGGTGCATGCCTCAGGTAATGTCTAAAACATTGATGTTTATTGACGTGATGTTTATCAGTGCTCGCAGTACCAAAAAGCATAGCCTTTGAGATTCGTGGTCATTACTCCAAGGAAAGCATCGCTGGGATACGTGTTTGGACGCCGCATATATGTATAGTGGAATTCAGCAGCGTGAGCATGCATGCTACATCGGACTATGTAAGCTCGTTAACCGAGTGATTTTTTTCTAAGTTTCATTAGTTAGAATTTTGTATGATTTGAATTTTCGTAGCATCCCCACGGAATTTGAATTAACGAGCTTTTACTGTACTTAAATTTAAGTGCACGTTAAAGAACCCCCGGTGGTCAAAATTTCTGGAGTCCTCCACTACAACGTGCCTCATCAAATCATGTTTTTGGCACGTGGAGCCCCATAATTTACCCATTTAAAAAATTTAAGTTCTGTGTAGCTGAGAGTGAATGACCTATTTCCTCCCAGTTTGTGCTGATTTCACTTAGAACAGGAACACTTCATGCACTCTTCAAGCAAAATTCTTATGTTGTAACACAGTATACTACCAGTTCGCTGCTGTCAAAGCATTTTATTACCAGAAAGTTCACTCTGATTGCTTACAGCAAAGACCTCCTGTGCATAGCTGAATATGTGCTGTGACCTATATGTCAATACATGCTAAATATAGTGTAGAGAACTGGATGGCATTAATGCAAGCAACAATGCTGGTGGCCAACACCTTGCGATACTGTGTTGGACCACAGTGAACAGCACTTTTATGTGGAGGTGTGTGAATATTCGATTCAATTTGGTTTGCGAGATGATTACTCGAACACTCGAAAATTGCTGTTGTTGGTTTTTTACATCAGTTTCGCCGCAGTACAGCCATGTTATGCGGTGAAGCACATTTGCCGTGCAGCGAACCAAGTTGGATGGGGGCACTGCCACCAGCACGGTAGCCATAGCACCCTGCTGGTGTTTATGGCTACCCAACAATATCAGCTCAATATGTCAACTGTGACATTGAACATATTTTGCGTCTTTCCTTTTTAGAAGAGCCATTCAACGTATGCTTAGGGACTTACAGTTGGTCTCGGCAACGCCAGTATTGCTCTTCTCGGATATGTATAACAGTATATTAAAATAAGCAAAATAGTTGTAATCGTGTATATTTAAGCAAACATGCTTTTCAATGTTTTTTCCATGCTTTTCAGAAATATCTTATAGCTGCACTTTTAAGAATTTTTCCCTACGTCTAGCTCAACTGCAACTATCAGCGATAGCATTGCTTGAGCGGAGACAGTGGAAAATAACAGCAGTTAAAAGAACTGAGTGCCCTTCCACTCTGTGAAGAAGGATGACCAGCGAAGCTATGCATGTGGGCCCCTTAATGGCGAACTGCACTTCCGCCGCGAGTCGGCCCGGCATTGTACTATCTTCGGGATCGGCCCACGTATGGGGAGTTTTTTGCTTGCCACGCCAACGTCCCAAAAATTTCCTTGGACAGTAGAGGTATACAGCTTCGCTGCAAAAAGAGACAGGCAGCTGTGTTGAAGAACCAAATGTTCTCTTTCAAGCAGCATACATAGGTATACCACTTTGCAAGAAATACGAGAAAACACATGAAGGGAGCATGCGTGGAAGTAAAAGGAAGAATGTCATCACTCTGGTATAATGAAATTTCCTTTGGAATTAGTGTAATTGAGGAAAAGCTCACACAAGCATCGCCACTCTTCTGGATGAGGAAGGCTTCAGAGATTGGTCTTGTGCGCTCATCACGACAGTTTGACAGTATGGCACATTTGAACCACTGCAATGTGTTGTGGTCATTGCATTGATTACAAGACCTGACTTGGCAGGTCTTGTGATCACCAAGTGGGAACAAGCTTCACATCCCAAGTAAAGAGGCTAATACTAGCAGGGTACCCCTTAAAGCTTCTGACAAGCGTTGCTGATTTTCTATTAGTTGATTTTAAAAGCAAGAATCTAGGAGTCACTCAGCGTGAGAGCTGCTTAGAGCAAAATGTTGCTGTAATTCCATAGGTGCACAAAATATATCACAATCTGAAGAAGGTCGTTAACAGAGTAGGCGTTAGGCACTTGTTCACTGCACCAAATAAGCTTGGTAGTCTGTAGAAGTATCGGAAAAAAGCACAGACAGCAGTTTGTTAGGTGCCATTGTAATGTTGTTTAACGGACCCCTCTTTCTTGCGGATGTTTTATGTCGGCCGAACGGCATATTGTGTGAGTGACCACAAGTGCGAACTTTCAAATAATGTCAGTAAGCAAGGAAGAGACAGCCACCGATCATTGCATTGCATTGAATGTGGCTGTGAGCCACATTTTAAACATTGCGTGATAATGTCATTGCATTGTGTTGAATGTGGCTGTGAGTGACTTTTTAAAGATTGCTTAATACTGTCAAACTATCATGATCAGTGCGCAGGACTTATCTCTGAAGCGTTCCCCATTCAGAAGAGTGGTGGTGCTTGTGTAAGTTTTCTTTCAATTTCATTCTTTAAAAGTGATTACATCATTCTTTATATGTACTTCCACACATGCTCCTTTTACGTTTTATGGTTTTCCTTGTAAAATGGTGCCCGCTATAGAGGCTATAGCATTGAGCTACAAAGCCCGAGGATGTGGGATTGAATACCGGTCGCGGCAGCCACATTTTGATGGAGGTGAAATGCAAGAATGCCCATGTCATGGTGTCTACCAAGTTGACATATCCACATTCTCCGAGTTTTCCAGGTTTTCCCTGGGTGCTTTTGGAAAGTTTCCTAAGTGACACAGAACCTTGTTTTATGTCAAGACAGGCTGACACCATGTCGCCCAATGTTGTCACTCTCTAGTAAGCATGTTAAAAAAAAAAAGACTTAATTCAGTTTGAACAGCAACAAGTAATGTTTATGTTATTCAAAAAGAAAACAGGAGGGACGGGTTAGTAAAACGCACAGCGAATAAAATAGGTTCGAAAAAATGGTAAAGCCCATTACAAATCGAGTTAAACATTCTCAAATATGAATATAAAGGAGATGCATACTGAAACAAATATTTCCGAATATGAGCTATTTCTATCCAGCTTGAACAGCAATGAGTAATGTTTATTTTATTCAAAAAGAAAACAGGAGGGATGGGTTAGTAAAACGCACAGCGAATAAAATAGGTTAGAAAAAATGGTAAAGCCCATTACAAATCGAGTTAAACATTCTCAAATATGAATATAAAGGAGATGCATACTGAAACAAATATTTTCGAATATGAGCTATTTCTATCAACTGATAGAAAGCTCATTGGTATGAGGCCCGAACTTTGTCACACAAGAGATTCTCTTTCAACAGCTGGTAAGTAAACCTCAACTGCCCTGACATACACAGCCCGCGCACAACACTTCAGTGTTGTCTTTAAAGAGTTTATCTTAGTTTGGATGAGGGACACCCGCATCTCGACGTTGGCCAAGATTTTGTTTCTTGAGCTGAAGCTCCTTCAAAGAAGCGGTGGCACGTTTCCTTTGCCGCTCTTTCCTTAATGCATGTCCTTTCTGTTCTTGTCCTTCTGCCATGCGTTCACCCCACGGACCATTTGAAGCATCCTCTTGGTCAGTTGTAAGGTCGACATCAGATTTTTCGGACTTCCCAGGGGCCGCGAAAACGTTCGAAAAAATGAATGTATGTCTTTTACTGCCTTTAAGGGCTGAAGTCGCCACAGGCACATCTGAAAAAGCCTGAAGGCCTGCCAGTACACTTATTAGGCATATTGGTGCTCGTACTGTGACAGGAGATGGCGGAAGCACGTGTGTATAATTAAGGAATACATACTATGTTGTGTGACTACTGCCTCCTTTTCACGCTTATGCTTCACCATGTAACATTGCTGTACTGAGGCTAAGCTGACTTTTGGGAACCAGCATTATGCGACGTGCCGTGCTTTCCGAGCTTCAAAGCCAATTGCGAGGACCACAAAGGCGGAATCGGTGCCATTGCTGACATGGCGAATTCTTTCAATGAAAAACTCGGCACCGAATGGCAAGGAGCTTAACAGCAAACGTTGAAGCAACTAGGCCTAGCACTCCCACAGTGGTGGTTATGGCTGCCAGTGGATCTGTGTGCGAGAGCGCCGGTTCGAGGCAGCGAGTTATACCCATGCCACATGGGCGAGGTTAATGCCATTAAAAGTATCAGACCTTAAGTTTTTTAATGCCATTATATTTCGGTCGCTGCTACAGTGCATACTTAATGACATTAAATGTCGCTATGGCGATAGCTGCAGTGGAATGGTTAAGTTTGCTTGCCAATCATAATATAATAAAAAGTTATCTAGGGAGCAAATGTTTAATAAACGGCATGAGAAACATTAACAGGCGTATTTTATGTAGTTTACTTCAAAAAATGTCATTGTTGCACCTAGCTGTAAACTCTCTGAAGCCGAAGTTAGCTCGACGGCCAATCCATAGCATAGCTAAAGCATTAAAATTGGAAAAATGGCACTCGCAGCTTCAAAGCTTTCAAGCAGCGATCCTGAAGAATTTCACCGTGTGCTCCAGTTTGTTGTGGTGTATGTGCTTCTTTGAGCCAAACATTGTCAACAAAGTCGAAGTATGAGGCCAAAAAGGCAAGGAGTTGCCACCGTGCAATCAAACAGCTTCTTCTTGCTAATGCGCTCACGATTAATGCTGTGGCCATGTGTAGTGGTAAAACACACGCTGATCTCTACGAAAATAAAGAGCTCCTTTTAAAAAAAGTGAAGAACATATTAGTTGTTTTTATCGACAAGTTTGCTTAGTATCGTCAGAATGTGGTCAGCACGGCCACGGCGGGGACATTGGAAATGAGAGTACACATTTGACAGCCAAGTGAGTAGTAATAATTGTAAGAACGCACTACACCCTGAAAGAAAGAGCTCTTTTTAAAAGAAAGTCAAAAATATATTAATTGTTCTCCACTAAGAGTTCGTTTAGCCTCGTCAGAATGTGGAGACACTAGGAACAAGAGTACGCATTTGATGGACAAGTGAGTTACGAAAACGCACTATGTCGTGAATGGCATTAAGCTTTAATGCCACTAAGCATGTTCATGTGGCACCCTACGAATGGCATTAAAGTTTAAGGCATTAGTAGCAAGTTAATGTCATTTTTTGTGCCCATGTGGCACGGGTATTAAGGTGGTGGTGGTGGTGGCTTTGATTAATGCCGTTTCGGACCTGCGGTCATGGCAAAATGTCCGGAAAATTGGATGGCGAAGGGTTTTTGTGTCCGAAATTTCAGACGTTCTTATGCACTGACTCTATGGGGTACGGGGTGGTGCCGCGAAGCCGTCCGAACTGTTGTGCATCCGGAACATCGGTCGTTGACTGTACACTGGCAACTCCTCCAGCGGACGACACGGCGTCAAAAACGATTCGTTACGATTCCTCTCTGTTACTCGCGCCAGCATTACCGCGACTTCATTCCCTTTCAATAAAATTACTGCTGATTTTCCCTGATAGAAGCGCAAATTTCCTGAGAATTCCCGGTTGCTGGACACCCTGCATGTACTGTGCATTGAGTGCACATTAAGAACCTCAGGTAGTCAAAATTAGCCCGGGGTGCCCTGCTACAGCATGCGTCATAATCAAATCATGGTTTTGGCACGTAAAACCCCGGAATTTTCTAGCAATGTGGTAAACCTACATATGCTGCTTGAAAGAATAAACAGTTAGTCAGCACTGCTGTCTGTCCTTTTCTCACACCCCGTTATTTTGCGCCATTTTTGCTCAAATCATGAACCAACCAGCCCAAATCATACACTTATGCAGTAGCATTGCCTTCAACATAGTTTTGGTAAAATCCAACACCCAAGAACACCCAAGTGCAAGATGTGAAAGGTGCATTGTTACCTTGGTTAGTGAAGGCAACTGTGGATCAACCTTTGAGGCTGGCTACAGCTTTCTGTGCTGCATCTTCCAGGTCTGCAGCGGTTGTGATTGGCAACCCACTGGAACTCAAGATGTTCCTTGCTTCATCAACATTGGTTCCTGCATGAGTGATTTCAAGGTGCTTTACAAATGCACTTCCCAAACACAAGTCTTGTTATGTGTTCTAAAAGGAAGCAGACTAAGCAGGAACAGCTCAGCCTGATAAATAATTCCTTCAAAACTCTATTTTAATTTATTTGGTTGAAAAAAAGATTAGTTACCTATTACTGAAGAAAATGATACCTAAACTTTGCTAAAAGCCTTGGTGCATCAATGCGGCATCACAGATTTCCAAGTATTTGTTTGTATTTGGAGTGTTCTTGCACAGGAAAAGCTAGTAAACTTGATAGGTTGTGCCTACGATTCCTTTGTGATGCAATGTTGTCTTTTGTTAACGACAAACAATTACATAGATACAGTAGATTTCGGTTAATTTGATCCTAACCATAGGACCCGCTTGAAGTGCATACATTTTTATGGGCCCAAACATTTGTTATTTTGATCCTAAAATTGGTCTTTGATGAAAAGTTTAAAGTTGACTGGTTATTAGGTTGGTGTCAAACCCCATTGGTGGCCACTTTAGTGGCAGTGTATGTTTTGGTGCAACTCTGGGAACAGTGAATGATTATTGCATTTATCCGACAGTAATTCGCGCCCTTTCTTTTTTTTTTCCCCAGGAGAATTGTTCGAAAAATTGCCTGCATGGTGCATTTGGATATGAAACCAAAACCTCATTTGCAGAATTCACAAGAGCCTACCGTAAGAGCCAGCCTAGCTAGCATCATTGCCATTGCCATCACAAGATGGTGACAGTAGCAGTTCTTGCGTAGCATAACGACGATGATGTGCCACTTTCAGCCTTTAATTACGAAAGCTAGTTTGAAAGGCAAGTTATTGCCTAAGCTAGCAGCAACAAGTTCTGTGACATGTTTTTGACATTACAGAGAAC
The DNA here is from genome assembly GCF_038994185.2 of Dermacentor albipictus. Lineage (NCBI taxonomy): Eukaryota > Metazoa > Arthropoda > Arachnida > Ixodida > Ixodidae > Dermacentor > Dermacentor albipictus. Next base: position 160,951,575 of record NC_091825.1, on the reverse strand, counting down.
TTCAGGCATTGCAGGATGAACTAGCAAAGTGGTTAGTCAACTATGTGGGCCACCACTTCGTTTGCGATTGTGTCCTTTACCGCCGCATATCTACTCCCGATGATCAGGCTCTGCTTCAACGCGACTTAAATCTCATAGAAACCTGGTGTGCGACATGGCTTATGCAACTGAATATTTCCAAATGTAAGTTCATGCATGTATCAAGAAAGCGAAATAACCTCAGCTATCCGTATTCATTAAATTCTACACCACTCTCTGAAACAGAATCATACAGGTATCTCGGAATCATCGTGAACAACAAACTAACATGGTCTGAACACATTTCAAAACTTTGTACAGATGCTTCTAAGTTACTTGGGTTTATCAGACGATCCCTCGCTTTTTCACCCCGTTCTGTCTGTCAACTCGCCTACGTAACATTCATCCGTTCGAAACTCGAATATGCCTCGGCGATCTGGAATCCCCATCAGAACTATCTAATCGATCAGCTTGAAGCCATCCAAAATCGCGCGGCCCGTTTTATCACATCGCAGTATGACAGACGACACAGTATAACTCTTATCAAGGCATCCCTTGATCTTCAACCCCTGGCACTTCGGCGTAAAATTTCACAACTTTGCCTATTTCACAAATTATACTATACCTTCCCACAGCTAAGAAATTCTGTATTACACCCGCCGCTTCGCACCTCACGCCGTCTTTTCAACTCCTTAAGTTTGCAGCGCATACATGGCTCCACAAACTCATTTAATAAATCTTTTTTACCTAGCTCCATTACATTGTGGAATGACTTACCCGATTCCATAGTTACTGAAATAGAACCTAATAAATTCAGGCACTTATTAACAACACATTTCAAGAGCTGAGTTATTTTGCCGTGTTTTTGAATGTGTATGCGTGTTTTGTTTTGTTTCCAAGTTGTTCTTTCCAAGTTGCTTTTTTGTTTTGTTTCCAAGTTGTTTGTATCCAAGTTGTTGATGCTACTAAATGATGTTAATGTTGAACATGTATCCTGCACTCTGTATTGCTTTTTGTTGTTACCGACCATTGCATATGTAACGACTGCTCCCCCCCCTTATGTAATGCCCTAATCCAAGGGCCTTTAAGGGTAAATAAATGATGATGATGATGACGATTGTTGTGGAGTCCAGGGGTGCCACAGCTGTACCAAAGCGCTACATTTAGAGTGGTGGAACAGCCATTCTACCTTCTGACACAGATCTTGGCACAAACAAAAACCTGATTTGGTGCAGTGTCAGACATACATTTCTACAGTGATGGAAGCGGCACTTGGCCTTTGGAGCAGAAAAAATTGCAGTTGAGAGCAGAAAAATTTGATGTTTGGAGCAAGAAAAGAATGCTATGGAGCAGTATCTTACTGTTCTGGTGCAAAGAGGAAGCACTGTGCAAGATAGTACTTTCTGTAACATTGCATTCAATATGTATCATACGTACTAAGAAGCAAGTATTATTTTTTCATACTTGCTGTTCCATTTTACTGTTATAAGAGGATGAAGACAAGTGCAAACTTAATCCTAATTCACAGTTAATTCTACATTTCAATAAAGCTCTCCAAGCTGTCCTTGACTTCGTTATTCATTTGATCTGCTAAACGTTTTACCTGAACAAGCTGAATATGCACAGCTGCCGGATTCTTTATTAATATGGCGTGGGCGCTGTATCGTTGCCTGTTAAAAATTGAGTCACTTTAGCATATGCCAGAGGGTGAAGGTGAAGGCGAAAGCTTACGCGCTTAAAAGACAATGCGTTGCCACTTATTACTTTTCTCCCAACAAAGGTCGTGGGTTCGAGTGCCTTAATTAACTCTGCCATAATTAACACCAAAGGTCAAGGGTTCGAGTGCCTTAATTAACTCTATACTAACCGTGCCTTAGCACAAAACGTTATGGGTTTGACGTCCATATAAGCTCGAGGGTTCGACTACCACCGAAGGTCGTGGGTTTGAGTGCCTGAATTAACTCTGTTTTAATTAACTTTGCCTTTTTTTTTGCATGCTCAGCGGCATCGGAGCCAGATGTGGAAGATGACAATAAACATGCAATAGTGGCACGAGTGCGAGGCGAGCTCACATTCTGTAACGCACGCTCTGTTTTCCAGACCATCAGGGGTATGAGCCACTTAAGGTTGTCGCCTTAATAATAGTACAGTCAAAAATTCGATCTAACGAAACCCAATTTTACGAAGTTCCCAACCTAACAGAGAAATTTCCATTCCCCGGCAAGTACCCACAAGGTTCAATGTTGTCATCAACCCAAATTAATGAAGCTTTTGCCGAAATAAATAAGTAAAAAAGCTGTGATTTATTTCTAATTTTGATGCAGATGGGTTTTTCTTCGAGCGTGCGCTTTAACGCTATAGTGTTAAAACATCTAGCCACCCTAGCTTTATTTTGACGAGGCTGAACGCCAAGCCCATGCACGGAACAACGAACTCGGCAGTCGCTAGCGTTCTTACGTACCAGATGGCGCTAAGGACGGCGGCATTTGGCACCCCTCACAGACTTTTTGCACACGCAAACGTGGGTTAGCGGCAAATACAATTCTGTGGTACCTACTGGGTGTCACTATGTTACTATTTTAGATTTTGAAGGACTGAACAATCCCTTACTTGATTTCCCGAACTTCCCGATTTAATAAAATAATTCGAACCAATTATAGAACTCAAGGCTGCATATCTGGCTTGTAAACCCACAGTATCCGAGAACTCGACAACTGCCGTTCAACTGATCCAGGCTGTTGTTCGCCAGGAATTTGTGAACCTTGGCCTCCTCTCTACTGTCTGTGCCATGAACACTCCCAACACCGCCCTAGTTTCCACGGCCAGGCCTCGTCACACACCGTACACCTTTTATTGTTCCAGGAACCTGTCGGAATGGAAAACAGCTGATAATAAGCCTATCTGTTTTTGCTGCAGCCGAGCTGGTGGGGGGGGTGTTCTGTAAGAGTCCACCTAGTGGACTGTCAATTTCAGCCACTGCTGATTGGATGCAGCTGTACGAGGGAGGGGGAGACGAGCGGCCCTAGCCTATTAGGAACGGCCGAAATGGTCAGTCCACTAGGTGGACTCTTACGGAATACCTCCCTTGGACACACTGCTCGCTGTTGTCGCAGCCCACAGCCTATTTCCCACTTACTCTGGTCCCTTCTGTACTGCACGCCCCTATCCTCATCACACCGAAACCTCTGCAACCAATAGACAGTTTTAGTTACATGTACGCAGAGACTTCACACACGCAAACGTGAAAGCTCTTCTACGTACCATACGCACACTGCACCTGAAACGCTTTTAGCTACACGTACACGACGCATGCTAAAAGCACCATGTATCGCCATCTATTGCCAGGTATAAACACCACTGTAGCCATTGACACCCAAGACAAATCAAAGCCAAGCCAGTCGAGTTGGATTCGCGCGCAAAACACGTAAAAGTGTGTTCTTGTGCCGATCGGAGCTTTGCAATGCCTAGAAGTGCTATACCGCATGTTGTCCTCGAAGGGGTTGCACTCTCTTATGTCTCGCAACAAATCCAAGTCGCTTTTAGAAAAACGAAGGTGCGGAGCTACCTTGTCGGCGTGTTTGGCTGCCATCTTGCAATGATGCTCTCGCTTGGTTGAGATCTCTTGAGACCGTTGTGCGGAGCTCTCTACGTGCGCAAAAAACGCACGCAAACTTTTGAGTCTCATGTATGTCCGTGAGACTCACGCAAACCCTTTGCATTCTGCGCAGGTTCACTGCTCACACGTAAGAGCTCTACGTATGCAAAGCCTTTACATACGTGAAACTAAAACTGTCTAATGTCCCTGAGGAAGGCATCCGCTATGCCCAGTTGCCTCCGCCACATTGCCGTTCATCTAGTTCACCGACTCGCCACCACTCTCGTTTGCCGTCCTTTAGCCGTCACTTTCTGATGGAAAACTAGACTGCACAGCTTCTGTAGCTGAAGCTGCACTGTCAACCTTGACCCAAAATCACCTGTTACCCTTACATGCCTACCGGAACACTCGAAGTCCATGTCGATGGCGTCCCTGTCAGAGCTTTGGTTGATACTGGGGCGCAAGCCTCTGTAGTGAATGCCAGTTTTCGTCACTGCATGAAGAAGATCCTTACACCTCCCTTGACTTGAGTCGTACGTGTCGCTGACGGTGCGACAGTCGCTGTTGTTGGGATGTGCACAGCTCGGGTTACCACTGCTGGTCACCAGGTGGCTGTTGTTTTTATGGTCTTTGCGCACTTCCCTCTTGACCTCATACTTGGACTTGATTTTCTTTCTGCCAATTCCGCTCGGAATGATTGCTCTGCCGGTGTCCTCTGCCTTCAACTGCCTCATCTCAGTGAACCCAGTGACCAAACTCCTCCATCTCAGTTACATTACAGCGATTCTGTTCGCCTGCTATCTAAAATCGTGACATATGTTGAAATGTCATGTTCGCAGGCTGTTCCAGATGGTTAGCATTGTGAAACATAGTTCCAGCGCACAATTAACAAGGACGAGGAGAGAAAGACAACACGAACGCCGGAATGGTCAGTCCACGCCGGAATGGACTCTTCTCGTCCTTGTTCAATTGTGCGCTGGAACTATGTTTCACAATGCTAATCATAACCAACTAGCCCAGCTGTCCATACTTAGTTCCAGATGGTGACTATTATGTGACACCTCTTACTGAGGTCCCACTCTTGCATGGTATCGCTGCACACTACATGGTGCTGAGCATTACGGCTAACAGAAACTGCCTTCCATTTGTGAATTTTGACTTCATCAAGCAAGTACTTCCACAGTGGCCTTTTGTAGCCCACCTTTGCGTCCTGCAGGACTTTCAGGTAGAACCTTTTGCAGGGGATGCTACATGTCTTCCGAAGGTCACTCATACGCCGACAACTTGTGGCAGCTGCAAAATTTGCAGCATGATTGCCACTGACCTTCTGCCTGAGCACATTGAAGCCCTTAAAGACACATTCTCGAGTCGTACCAAGACATTTTTGGCTTCGGTGATCGGCCTCTGGGCCAGACCTCCATAGTCGCCCATTGCATACATATGGGCAATGCCAGCCCTGTTCACCAACAGCCCTATCGAATATCTATGTCAGAGCGAAGCGCCATCCAGCAGGAAGGCAACAAGAAGCTTGCGAAGGACATCATCGAGTCATGCTCCAGTAACTAGGCGGCCCCTGTTGTTTTAGCTAAAAAGAAGGATGGATCGTGGCACTCTTGTGTGGGCCATCGCCACCTCAACAACATTGCAAAGAAAAACACTTAACCATTGCCACAAATTGATGATGCCCTTGATCTGTATGGTGCCGCTTACTTGTCTTCTATCAACCTTCGATCTGGATCTTGGCAGATTGCTGTGGACCTAATGGATCAAGAGAAAACGGCTTTTGTAGCTCGTGATGGGCTTTGTTTACCAGTTCAAGGTCATGCCTTTTGGTCTATGTAATGCCCCAACCACATTCGAGCAAATGATGGACTCTGCTTCACGAGTTCAAGTGGCATATGTACTTGTGTTATTTAGATGAAGTAATTGTGTTTTCACCTATGTTTGATATGCACCTCGAATGACTCTCGGAAATTCTTGATGTGTTCCGCCATGCTGGACTTCACCTGAATTCATCAAAGTGCCGTTTCGGCCATCACCGAGTTACGATCCTTGGCCATATTGTGGACGCTGTGGGCGTACAACCTGACCCAGAAAAAATTCGAGCCGTGAAAGACCTCCTTGTGCCTAAGTCTGCCAAAGATATTCGCAGCTTAGTGGGGCTCTGCTTTTATTTTCGCCGGTTCGTGAAAAATTTTACAGTGATTGCGAAACCGCTCACAGATCTTCTGAAACAAGACGCCCCTTTTACCTGTGGTCCTGCATGAGCCCCGGCTTTCTCCGAGTTAACCACACTCCTCACAACGCCTCCCATTTTGGCTCAATTCGACCTATCAGCTGAAACCGAAGTGCCCACTGACATGAGGGATTACGGTTGGCCCAATGGCAATGTGGAGCGAACTGCATTATCACTTATACCAGCAAGCTGCTGTTCATATCGAAGTGAAATTACTAAGTTATAGAATGTGAGTGCCTTGCTCTTGCTTGGACAGTTGCAACCATTCACAGTAGTTGCAGCGGACCGTTCACAGTAGTTTCCGACCACCATGCCCTGTGCTGACTAGCCTCTTTGAAAGATACTACAGGCAGAATTGCTCTATGGGCACTGTGCCTGCAAGAGTACACCTACACGGTGGTAGACAAGACAGGCAGCCTGCACAAAGATGCAGCTTGTTTGTACCGCTACCCTCTGGCCGACGATAACTCTTCGCGCACTGAATTCCTCGATTTCGTCTTTTCCGTGAGCTAGATGCTTAACATCGCCAATGAACAGCATCAGGATGCCTACTTAAGAGAAATAATCGAGTGCCTGGAATCCTCTCTTAGCGACACCTCTGTGCGCATGTTCCCCCTGAAGTATGGCACCTTATATTGGTGTAACATGTATTCTGACTGTCCTGATCTTCTAGTTATACCACCACACCTGCACTCCGCAGTTCTTTGTGAGTTTCATGACACCCCAACCACCGGCCACCTTGGTGTTACTCACACACATGGCCGCATGCACCGTCGCTTCTATTGGCCTGGCCTAGCTCGCTCAGTGTAGCGTTATGTCAGTGCATGCGGGCTATGTCAATGGCGAAAGAAACCATCTACACTTCCTGTTGTGTATCTTCAGCCCGTCAACGTCCCACCCAAGCCCTTCTTCCGTGTCAGTTTGGACCCTCCCAGACCCTTTCCTACATCATCTTCAGGAAACAAATGAGTTGCCGTTGCTACTGATTACGTGACGTGCTACGCAATGATACGAGTGCTAGCGACCAGCTGTGCTGCAGACATGACAGACTTTCTCCTCCATGACATAATTTACATGGTGCCCCACATCCATTGCTGACTGACCAAGGCCATATCTTCCTGTTGAAAGTCATCAACGATATCCTACGCTGCTGCTCCGTGCAGAACAAGATCACGTCGTACCATCCACAGGCGAATGGTCTCACCAAGCGCATGAATCGGACCTTAACAGGTATGCTTTTCATGTACGTGTCGGCTGACCACAATGATTGGTACCTTGCATTGCCATACTTGACGTTCGCATATAATTCCTCCCACCACGACATTGCTGGATACTCTCCCTTTTACCTTTTCTTCAGACGTGAGCCAACTTTACCGGTGCACATTTCTCCCTTCCTCTGCAACTTCAGCTAGTCAATATGCACGCAACGCCATTGCCCGAGTTGATTACGCATGGCAGATAGCGCATAGTAGACTTGCCGCTTTCCAAGGCAATCAGAAGCGCTTTTACGACAAGCAACATAGCGACAAACGTTTTCCTCCGGGTGCTCTCGTGCTACTTTGGACCCCCTCCTAACATGTGGGCTTTTCTGAAGAGCTCCTTCCTCACTACATAGGCCCATACTGCGTGGTATCGGCCCGTGTACTATCTTGGGCATGCGCGTTTGTCATGCCTACCATGGTTGCCTATTCCGAAACCTCTGCAGCAGATGCAACCAAAGCAAGCCGACTACAATGTACTGCTTGTCTAGCATATGACTAGGGCCTACTTCTTTCATTTTTATGACTAGGCTTCAAGATCGTCACGTGATGCTCCCTCCTGTTGTAGTCCTACTTCAACGTTGGGGAGCAATAGCATCGGCTCTATTCGTGGCTATCACTGCTCGGTTCATTTTGTTATGAGGACGATGATAGTGCCTTTTAGGTTTCAGTTCCAACATTACTAGCGAGATAGCTCTTATGCTTATTTGGCGCAAGCTTGGCGTAATTTTCCACTAAAATGCCATTTTGGAGCAGCATGACGAAAACGACCACTCTCGGTGCAAGTCAGTGCGGCAGTTATACCGCCGCGTTTGGAACTTGAATCACTGAGCTAGAGTGTACTAGAACCTTATTTCAGAGGTGTGGCCGTGGCTCTCCACCTGACGCATTTTGTGTGCCCAGTCGTGGCAGCACTGTAGTATATCACTACTGAAGGTGCATCGCAGTGAAGTGCATTGCACGTTCAAGCACGGACAGTGTGAAACACGCATCTGGCATCTGACCGGACATGCGCAGCAGACAGGCCGTATGTAGAGCTACAGTTGCTAGATGCATTCAATAGTTAGCAACAACGCCGCCTGCTACGAGCAGCACTTTGTGCGACACGTGTGATAAGATGCAGAGTGCACTGCCCGTATGTTCTAGTTCAACTGTAGCCGAGCTGCACCAAAACCACAAAAATGCCTTGAATTGTGCCCCATGTTCTCCAAAACACTGTGCACGACCGTCAAGGGTTCATGTGCAGGCTAGCTTTAGAGAAAAGTGGAAGCTGGTTGAATAGCCTGGGTTTTGTTAACTTCATCCTCACCGTATCGGAACTGCCACATTATTCTGGTCTTGCCTCGTTAGCCTGCGTTCTGGTAAATTCATGTAGGATAATGCACAATCATATTAATGCCTTCGCAAAACTATGCTTGCGTTTCGTTGAGGTTCGATGCGTTGCATATATCTTCATGCTATATCCAGTGAGAGGCGAACGCCTGTACAGTTTACTTCCATTAATTCGACCCTGATGGGTCCGATGAACTTTGTCGAATTATCTGACCGGTTGAATTAAACAAGACGCAGAAAAATACAAAACACACCACTGATTCATTTGACAGTATTCGCCCTGTTTTTGATACGTCCACGAATTGAACACGCCTTGATTTTTATGGTTTCAAAGTAGAAAACTAATGTAAAAATGACAATAGAGCCCCCAGCCAAAGTAGAAACTAAACAGGCCCTCGATCATTTGAGCAATAACAACTTAGCATGCCTCTGGTTGTGGCAATGATAAAAAGGCAAAACCAGCTAACTTTACCTTCACAGAATTAAAATTTATTAACTTAATGTCCATTGTCATCGCTCTCAGACAGCACTTTACTGCTGTCTATGAAGAGCCACAACATTTTGTCCTCCGTACGATCCCATAGCACATTTGATATTTCACACTTATCAAAGCACTCTACAACGATCACAAATGGGATGGTGGCCATGACTAGACTAACCAAATTGCGAGTTTGTCCTGCGAAGCATGTATAGTTCTCTGGAACGCCAAGAACACTTAACATGTAAATTAACTTATCATTTGAATGTACTTTCGTAATCAGACAGGAAGCGATGTGACGTCATGCTATACGAGAACTCGTGTCATCATCCATAGCAGCCATCTTGCGATAGCAATGATGCTGGTTAGGCTGGCTATGACGGCAGGCTGTTGCGAATTCCACGAATGCGATTTAGGTTTTGGTTTCATATCGCATTGCACCACCCAAGCAGTTTCTTGACGTATTTTCTTGTACAAAAATGCCTGTGTTATAATCGGGTAAATACAGTAATAAATTAAGAATTGATTGTGAGCTACCATTATTGCTTAATTCTTCCAAGGGCAGACTGAAAGTAACCATTTTCGACAGAAGATGACGTGTGTTCATTGCATTCACTTTACCCTAAGCACCACCAAGATGGACGCTACTACTATTGCAGTCACCACTGTGGTCACCATTAGGAGTTGGATGCGTACATGATGAGAAGCCAAGTTCAAATTATCCGGCAAAGGTTAATTTCAGGATCGATATAATCAAAGTTTGGTCATGTGGGCTGAAAGTCATGTGGGCTGGGATCCCAAAACAAATCAAAGATGCCCGAAGTTTGCAAAATCAAACGCCAGAGCAGCTGGCCACGGGATGAATGTAAACATGATACCAGCATGGCAGCGCCCAGCGTAGTCAGCCCATTTATGCATTGCCAACTCGAAAATATATGGTTGCATTCAGGGATGCAATCACTTTCGCGAGGTTTTGCATGAATTGGCACAGGACGTGCATTGAGCCAGCCTAACTTCGCGGAGCGCAACAGACGGCCTCTGATGCATCCTATGCCAAGATGCAAAATCACACGTAAGTGAATGTATCCCCGAAAGCGATTGCACGAGGAAGCCTGCATGCAGCGATCGTGTCTCCTACCACGTGACATTGATGAGTTGGCACTGTGTCATCACTTGACAAGACATGAAAAAGCAGGATATCGGGTGCGTCTTATACGCATAAAATTTCGTGCCAACCTGCTTGGGCTTCGATTTCAGAAAGTTTGTTTCAGCTGACTGTGCTTCTCTTCTGACCCTAAGGAGCCAGGGGTGTGGATGGCGCAGGAAAACGCACCCCGCCTGTGACCAGCGAAAAGTTTCGCACCAAAAACAATATTGGCCGCGATCATGAAAGCAATATGCTAATGTACGTGTGCCTATTACTCAACCAGTGCATTCTTAACATCAACAGCCTAGTTAGAAAACATTGGTTTCGAACTGCCAACCAAACATACGATGAAGAAAGGTAGCGAACACTGGCTAACTGCCACGCCTTCACTAATTGCAGAAAAAGGAGATACTACCACATATATATATATATATATATATATATATATATATATATATATATATATATATATATATATATATATATATATATATATATATATGCGAGACACTGTATGTGAAAAAGAACACCACCAGAGAAAGATGAACCGAAAATGCATCACAATGTGTGTGAATGAGCGTCTACAATTTGTATGGAACGGAATGCAGATAACATGCACACATGAGAGCGTAGTGGGCCATTCACGGCCGGGAAGAAGTCTTCACGGGACGCGCACACACACAAACACACATACACACAAAAGCTTCAAATAGTTCACCACCTCTCCTGGCATACTGCTTTGCAATGCAGAACGGTGCATTAGCACTTAAGAAGATAACTCTAAAAGTAAGGAAATCTGAAAATGACTGTCGCCAGTTGGCTGAGCGGAGTAAAGTTCTCAAGCGCCCGCATTGCAGTCTGTCGAGTCCCCACAAAGATGGCGGCGAGCGCTCAACGCCTCTTTCAATCTGCTAACCAGAGAACTTCCAGAGAGCAGCCAGACCAAAATTGTCCTGACTGGTTCTGGCAGCCCATGGGTAGCCAGAACCGTCCAGCTCGAGTAAAACAAACGCCCAGCTGTAGTGTGTGGTGCAGTGGGCAGAGCAACTCGAGAAAAACGAAGGTGCTCTGGCTGGCTCTGGCAGCCTGCAGGTAGCCAGAAGTGGAAAATTGAAGAGGTCCATTGACAACAAGATGTTGTGGACGACGATTGCTTAGTGGCCTGCAAGAGGCTTGTCATGAGCCAGAAATGCTCCCTCACCTTCCAGCCTCACCACCAGAGGCACACTGAGGTTGATTGAGCGGCATGCACTCGTGATTCCATTAGCAATGGTCGCACAGTTGACAATGCCTCCGAAGATGTTCACAAGGACAGCTTTGACCTGCAATGGAGCACACATACAGAACAATATGGTAGTGCAACTGAAACAGTAATTTTAAAGTTTACAGACCGATGTCCTGTGCAGCAAAGACTTTCCTTTGGAACTTATCTGGATAACTGCACTACCACTAAACAACACTGATGGAAATAACCATATGGTAAAGATGCTGATTGGAGCACCAACAAACTTGCATAAACATTGTGGGGTTTCGGGCTCTCGCGGTGGTTGTGTGGAGCTGTTGCGTTGTGTTTCCGGGGGCTCCATGCCCCTTTGCTCCCTGCCTGGACAAGGTGGCAGCAACTCGTAAAACACTGTCACTCAGCTGTCATCCCGCCCACGGGAAGCTCAATGGACTTCCCTCAGTGGCCGACATCGTGGCGAGATTCGGGCCGTGCTTGCGTGCATTCTGGGCACGCACGCGAGATGGGGCCAGGAGAGACCATATCGAGTCATCGGAAGGCGTGTATGTGTTCGGCGGCCCCCTTTGCCCGCCGATGGTTACCTCGGCTCGACAGGGTCTGGGTCTCGGCGCGTGCTTTTCCGTCGTCTCGATGTCCTGAGGCAGCATTTTCCAATCGTGCCCTCGTCTGTTCTTCTGTTTCTTTTCGTTTCCATTTCCGATGCTGTGGGGGTGCACGATGGCAGGCGCTGGCTGAAGGATGGTCAGCCTCTTTCTGCTGGGTTCTTTGCTGTCTCTGTCGCGGTGCGCTGTTAGCTGCCACCAGGGACCATTTGGCCATGTGTTGTCTCACAATTAGATTTAGATTCAGACATCTTGTTTAAACTTACATTTGTGTCGAACACCAGCCTAATAAATGTTATTTCTTCTTTTTCCAAGTGCTTCGCCTAAGGGTCTCTCTTGCTGCGTGTGCGGTTTCACCTTTCCTTGGTGGGGCCGGCGGAGCACATGCACGCGCAGTGGCGCCCTATGTGCACGGCAGCTAAGAGTGCTTGTACCCGCGGTGGTCGTGTGGCGTGCGTGCCATGAGCATAACGAGTAGACCACAATATGCAGCTTAATCTGGAGCAGAGATGCCAATGGCACATGCAAGAATCACATCGACTGTACCCATTGTGGCCATATTGAAACTGTTAAATAAAGAAAACAAAGGTATTTGCAGAAATTTTAAACCTTACAAAATGGAACCAAAGATTATGAGTTACCTCAAAACATCACTATTGTACACATAAAACTAGGGGTGTGCGAATACCGAATAGTAGAGTTCAAATAGAATATTGAATTGAGTCAAGAAAGAAAAGCGACATATCAAATTTAATATTGAATGCTAGAAAACCTTTTACAAAATTTAATGCTTACAAATTTCGGGCAATGAAACACGGTGCTGCTCATGCTCACGAGTCTCCTGACATTGCAGAACAAGAATGTAGCAAGCTATCAGTAATGTACGTACATATAAATGAAGTACAGTTTACTCTTACTAAAGGGAACACTAAATTAATTGCCTACGTAAATGCATGCAACCACGTCGTGACACTTTCGAGCACACAGTGCATAGTCTTGTGACGAGTTGCTTGAAGCTATAACAAGACACCGATGTACATCTTGTGGGGATGCGCGACTCTCGCGCGTCTCCTGATGTTTTTCCCGCATAGCATGTCTCCTGTAATCCCGCTTCGCCGCGTGGTCTGCGTGACGCCCGCGTGGTCTATGTGGTTGAAGCGCAGTGCGAGAGATGGCGCGAGTGTTGCGCTGCTAACGCCACCGACAGGCGAGGTTACCTGGGCGCCGAAAGGAAGGCGCTTGCTGGCTTGCTCTCTTGGGGGTTCGTGAAGCAAGCGGGACGGATGTGCCGTGCCGCGCGCTGGCCGATGCTTCGGCGAGACCGTCTCGCGTGGCCGCCTTCGAACGCGCCACGATTCGCGTGACTATACACGCGAACGACCAGGCGTTGGGATCCAGCATGGGGCGAACATATTCGCTCGCTTCCGGTCGCGGTAAGTCGGACTTCTAGACTTGTCGCGAGCCCATCGGCATGTTTTGTGGATAGCAACTCCGCTAGCAGGCATTGATCTATGAAAGGTGCAATAAATGCCCTTGTGATTGTTTGCACTACTGTGTTGTCGTTCCTTTGTCCCAAGAGTACGGTGAGAGAGTCCCACATATCAGACCCCACATCTGGCTGCCCAACGTGGGACTCTTGGGGCATCGGACGATAATTTTAAGTTTTGCTTCGTTCGAGACCTTTGTTTGAACCGAAGCGTAGGCCTAGCGTGAATTTTGATCGCTAGCGTCGGCGGCATGCTTTCTTGAGCGAGGTGACGGTGGCTGTAGTGTGTTTGAACATGTCAACATGCTAAGCCTTTTCGCAAGTGTTTTTTTAATGACATTCGTCGGGACGAGAGCCACGTGGTCTGCATACTGGGAGAGCGAGGCATAGCGCCTGCGGAGCATATTGGCAAGCCTGAAGCGAGTGAGTACGGAAGCCTCGCGGGTGGTCCGAATTTCTTATGTAAATAGCTTCTTCTATCTCTTTGACTCTGATGAAGTCGCGGCTCTGGGAGCCGGTTGGCTGCGGGCCACGGGTGCCACTACGGGCTGACTGGTATTGCGGCCTGGCGCCGGGCGCTCCGACACCGTCTGGGACGGTGGGCGCCGTCAACTCGGATGCTGTGTGCACCGAGCGGAGTAGGACCACCTCACAGAGCTGACGTCTCCTCGCGGCTGCCTGTTTTGCGCCCATTTTGGGTGTTGTTTTTGGATGCCGGTTGTGGTCAGGGTAGCGACGCTTTAGGCCTAAGGCTTTACGAAGTTGCCTGTCGCACGTGGAGGCACACAACATGGTGGACCGTGGCGTTGAGGTGTTGCAAGTTGCTTCCCTCATTCCATTTAGCCTCGCACGAATTGAAATTACTCGTTCGACTCAAGGAAGCGAGCTTTGTTCACGTGAACTTAGCATCTTGTACGATCTTTTGCTAGCCGAGTCGAACATCATACCACGTGGGCGATGCACATGCAGAATTCCTCTCCCTTGCTAATGTTTGCCGAGTGTGTTGAGTGTATGCAGCGTGATTGGAGTCCCCCCTGGTTTGCCTTCACCTGCACATTGTCTGCGCCGCTGCCCCGGACTACGATCGAGCCACCGGGCAATGGTGATGCTGTGGCAAGTTCGGTGCAGCGGCTTCGGCGGCCGCCTCTATCCAGCTCGCAACCCTCGGCGGCGGAGAAAAGAGCCAGTGGTCACGAACAGCTACTGCGGCTTTCGCCAGCAGGGCGCGTCGGTGCGAGCGACGCTTGCTCGTTCCGACTACTGCATTGCCATTTCCAGAGTCCTGGCCTGGAATCGTGCCGTCGAGTCTGCAAAGCTGCTGCTGTGACCAGCGGACGCCAGCGGTGTACCCAAGGACAATGTCGGCTCGCATGCTATGGATAGCATGTGGACATTTCCTCAGCGTGGCCACTGTTGCATGTACTATCTTGTTCGCAAAGCACGGGTTAATGTTAGACCGTGTCGCATGTTTCGCAGAAATAAGAAGTGATTTAAGGTTGGGGAGATGTGGGGATGCGCGACTCTCACGCGTCCCATGATATCTTGTTTGCCCGCATAGCTCCTGCAATCCGGCCTCGCCGCGTGGCCTGGCACCCGCGGCGGTCGGAGTGGTTGAGGCGCAGTACGAGAGAGGGCGCGAGTGTTGCGCTGCTAACGCCGCCGACAGGCGGGGTTACTTAGGCGCTGAAAGACAAGGCGCTTCCCATCTTTGATTCGGGACAGCACGCAGTGCGGACGTGCCGTGCAGCACGTGCGCCGATCCATGCTTCTGCGAGACCGTCTTGCGTGGCCGCCTTGGAACGCACCACCGTTCGTGTGACCGTACACGCGAACGACCAGGCGTTGGGATCCTGCACGGGGCGAACATATTCGCTCGCTATCCGGTCGCGGTGAGTTGGACTTCTAGATTTGTCGCACACCCATCGGCATGTTTTGCGGATAGCAACTCGGCTAGCTGGCATTGATCTATGAAAGGTGCAATAAATGCCCTTGTGATTGTTTGCACTACTGTGTTGTCGTTCCTTTGTCCCAAGAGTACGGGAGGAGAGACCCCACAACATCAACCTGTTTGGCTTAGCAAACATTCTCACACATACTATATAAACCTCAATGAATGTTTCAGATGGTGCCAGTCAGCATTTATTTTCCACGCAAGTACCTGCGGCATCTATCGTTTCTGAACTTGGGGTAAATATTACTTAGCTTCTGCAGTGCAGAAAGCTCAACGCCCAATCCATACTTCTCTCTCACACTTTTTAACAATGCAATATGCCACAAATTTAAAGTTCTATCCAGTCCTTCTTTATGGACTTCCTTGTTCCTACCCACAGTTAACCTGAATGGCTACATTGGCAACATAACAAATTTCATGATGCAACATGAAAACATGAAAATTTCATTCGGACAGTCATGCAAGGGGTTGTAAGCTCATTTTGCTTACAGCAAGGCACCAGCTTTATTTTCTAGCCCATATATTATGAAGCAAGCAGACAATCTGTGCTAGAGCCTTGCATAGTTGGCCTACCTTGGGGTCATCTGTGATGATCTTGAAGGCTTGTGTGACTTGGTCTTCCTTGACTGAGCCGCCAACATCCAAGAAGTTAGCTGGTGCACCTCCGTGCAGCTGGATAATGTCCATGGTGGCCATGGCCAGGCCTGCTCCATTCACTGCCACAAAGGTTTGTAGGCAATGAATGCATTGCTCATTTACGTTGCTATCCTAGGTTCAAGCCAGCCATCTGAGCACAATGCAGACAAATGATTTCCACAATGCTGAGGCCATACAATTCGGGCATGGGCTTCTAGAACGATGTCCACAGCCACTGCTAAAACTACAAGGGAATTTTCAGGCTGTGGATCAAAGCTGCTTACGGCATTAGCAATCACTGTGGCGGCCTTCACTGAAGGGTCTTCATTTCCATAATGCCCCAACACCTCAGGAAGGATTCAGTAGGAGGTTCCATTGGGTTCTTGCAAGCATGAGCATTGCTAGGCATGGAAGCTGGTTACACAGTACAAGGGCATGTCACACAGGGACTTATCCAGTCACATTAAATGAGTCATTTATGAGAAAAAGTCACCAAACCTACGCTAACTTCGTGAAAAATATTTTGTGGTGACCAAACTGCCATTATCAACAGCAAATTATTAAAGAGGTCTTGAGCCACCCTTCGGGCTTGGTGAAAAAACAGTGTGCTGATAGCATACGCTGCTGTGAAGATTTCAGGCAAATTTTGGGGTCTTGTGTGGCACATGGAGCTCGCAAACAGAACATGAAGTCACCTTTCTCTCGAATGCTTTCTTTTTAACAGAAGCCTGCTCCTCACTCTTCTGGACACTTTATTTCACGATATAGCAGATTACCATGAGTGGCTGCAGTTTAGTGGCCAACAGGCGACATCAATCAGGTGTTTGGATCAATGCACTTCTTCCGACCGTTACTGTGTATATTTATTGACACAGTTTAACAAACAGGCTGATGTAAGCGAACATCTGCTTTCAAATTTTGACAATTATGTACTTCTCAAAGAAGCTGACTATTGTATGCTCATGCTCAGCCGCAGCACACGCATGGGAATTAAACTTTGGCCACCCTGCTTATTGCTGCAGTAGATGTCGGGTCTCGCCAATTTCGACTAGTTTTGAACACTCAGCTCAACTAGAACCACTCGATACTTCAGGTCAGACCACATGCACGCTTGCCAGCACGCGCTCACTCCTGGCCGCTCCTGGTTAGATGCCTTGGCAGACCATGCCTCGCATTTACTATTCATAGCGCTTCAAAATGTGCAAGCTGGGTGAGGCTACTGTCCGTCAGTCAAGCTGGGGCAGGAGGAAAAGCCAGTCTGCACCAAATAGCACAGCCAGACAGGAGCATACGAGCGCGAGCGCACACTCAAGCCCTGCCATGCACAAAGAAAATGCTGCGCTCTGCTAGATAGCGTGGGTACCGCGGTCACAATGGGGTGCCGTGACAAGTCCACTCACTGAGCGCACTGCAGTTTGCAGAGGACAACTGCATTTGGCACGCCGTAGGTGCCAAAATTGGAAACAGTGGCACCTATGTGAACATCCGAAATCAAATTTGAACTGTGCACCACGGCGACGTTCAGGAAGCGGAGCGTTATGGGCACACACCGCTTCACCATACTCTTTGCAGTGCAGGTCATAGAAGAAGGAGCGGAAGTACCACGACGGGGTTGTGTGACTGCCAATAACTGTATTTCTGCTGCAAAGTATTCTTGTGGCAAAGTATTTCTGAAACAGTCTAAATTAACTTCAAATGCATTTCTCGACTTCAATAAAAAAGTGGTTCAGAGCGCCTTTCAAAGCTGCAAATGAGCATGTTGCCCTGTCATCAGTAAGGTTAGATGCAGAGAAACTCGTAACTAACAATTGTCAACAGTGCCTCCACACTTTATAAGGCCAATGACACGCTAGTTCTTTCTGTCCAGATGGCCTGCTTTGACAATAAGGTGCTCGTGCATGACATTGCAATGTTTCATGATAGGAGAATGTCACCAGCAACTGAAATATGCCACTCTCCATCACTTACTACGCTATGAATGCTGGAGTATAACATTGCACTGTGGTGATAACCACATAGTGGTGCCCTCCTTGGGCTGCCACAAATCAAGTGTGTAGCAAAGGAATGGCAGGCTTATACAGCTGTCAGTCTTTTCAAAGACCTTTCACATGTTTTCTACAGCTAGTGCTCTTCAAAATGTGCACTGCCATTTTAAGCACCCCATAACTTGCACAGATAAAGCCAGTGCACACCTACCTAAGCAGGCAATGTTTCCATCCATGCCAATGTAGTTGAGGTTGTGCTTCGATGCAAGCACTTCTCTGGGATCGCTTTCAGATGTGTCTTCTTGAGCAAAAATGTCCTGCTGTCTGAAGGCCGCATTGTCGTCAAAGTTGATCTTGGCATCAAAGCATACCACTGGTGCCCGTGCAAAGTAAAAAATAGATTGAAAGCTGGCTTGAGGAAGCAACACATATGCAGGAGCTCTTGCAAGGCATATGCTCTGAGTGAACTGCTCACATTACATAACCTCCTAGCATATAACAATGCAACTAAAGAAGTATGTAAGTATTCACATCTTATTTGATGATACATTTTATTCTACCACTATAGGACAAAGGCATCTCCCAGTGATCTCCAGCTACTCCTGTGCTGCATTGAACATTGGCCTGTGCTTGCAAATTTATATTCTCTGCTGCCCTTGAATGCATTTCCCTTCCCTTAGTGCCCACTCTATTAAATTTATACCACCAGTTATCTCTTCTACACATTACATGACGCACCCAATAAGGCCACTAGTTCCTATTAATCTCAACTGAAATATCTGCAATTTCTTTTTCATCCTTGTTGCCATCTACTTATTTTTTAAGGCTACACCTATTATTATGTGTTTCATCAATACACCATCCTTGGCTTTAAGTTGGTTATTCTCTACGTTTTGGTTTCATAGGTTACCTGGTTATTGTAGCACCTGAATAGTGTTCTGAGCTGCTCATAAGGCAACTTTTATGTTTATAACACCAATTCACTTGAAGAACTACGCAAAACATTGCAAATAAAATAGGTCTTTATGTGAGCCTATGGCACAGGTGTTGCAATAACAGTGCTGTCTACGAAATATTCAAGAGGCACTGACCTCTTCCATCTGGCGTTTCTCCAAATGGGTTCACTTCAACCTGAGTGGCATCAACTTTGAGAAATAAGCTGTACAACCTCTCTATCTGTTCAGCTGCCTGCCAGTAAATAGATCAAAGAAAAAAGCAGTACAATAACTCTCCTGCAAAATTTTTTGTTTTGCTCACTGCTCCTACGTGCAAAAAGTTTTGAAAATTTAATGCTATAGGAGAAGGCATAAGACCAACCAGCTCATCTTAGTGCTCTCGCTAATTCGCATCAGCCACATGTCATGAACTCTGCACAATTATGCTAAACAAATGTTTACTGATTACTGGCAACAAATACTCCTCCACATAGCAGTGCTTGGTCACTCATAGTAATGAATAAAGGGACCACATTCTAGGTAAAGGAAATTAAGAGCACTGGCAGCCATGGACCCTAAACAATCAATGCCTTTCCAGTGTCTACAGTGCACAAGACACATGCTTATTTGACAGTTGCAAGCATGTGTGGAAAGCATGCCATTCACTCTAGATAAGTACAGGTATGTGTGAGATAACTGATTTACATCATTTCACAAAGCATTGTGCACAGGATAGAAAAAGCATTGTTACAAATGATGACACACTCTTCCATGGTGGGAGCTTTGGCCCACTGACTTTCACGTGCAGAAAGTATGCCACTCAGCTATTGCACTTCTTTTCAAACAAGCACTCACAAGAGTGCAGTGCTAATTATGGCGGTGCCTCAAGAGCTTTTATTGGAAAGGTGTATTCGTGAGAAATAATTCACTCCAGATAAGTGCAGGTGTGTGTGAGATAACTGATCTACATTATTTCACGAAACATTGTGCACAGGATAGAAAAAACATTGTTACGAATGACGCCAGGCTCTTCCATGGTGAGAGCTTTGGTCCACTGACTGTTCATGAGGCCTTCAGGCTTCTGGCATTGAGCTTTCGTGCGCCAACAGACAGCACAGCACTGCACATAGTTTGATATGTCAGCCTGCATGCCCAGCCAGACGCACCGTGCTGAGACACATCTCACGGTTTGGAAAAATTCATCATGGCCTGCAGTGGGGTGGTCATGTGCAGTCCTCAGTGCCAGATGTCTAAGGTGATCAGGTAGCCATGGCACTTTCTTGTTGTCTCTTTGCTGAACCAGCAGTCCGCTTGGCTCCCGTTCTGTTGTCTCTGCCAGATCATGAACTAAGTGGTGATCAGGGTCCGAGCTTGGGAGCCTAGTCCATTGACCACAGTCTCCAGTTTTGAGAGACGGCCGCTAAGAGCCTGTTCGTAGATAAGCTGTCTTGTGTCGCCTAAGAGTGTGGCATTGTCTTTCAAGGCTACTGCCACTTTCTCAAATGTGATTTTCACTTCAGGTTCTGGAGTGGCAATTGTTATGTTTGTGCCTTAGGATTTGCCTGACGGGAGGCCAGTGCTGTGGTGTGTCGACCGTGGAGGCGGCGTTAATCCCCCCATGGTGGGTGTCCCCACGGCGTGGGTGTCCTCGCAGCTGCACGGCGTCAACGACGGAAGCGGCCGTCGGCTTACCGACTGCTATTCGGCCCCTCCTCGTGCGGACAGCAATGCACCCCACCCCTTCCTTCGTGCGGCGGCGCCAAGGGGCAACCCTTTTACCGACCACCCAAGGACTATGTTTCGACACCTTGCCTTGCAGATCGTTCGTTCCCTTTGTCGTATGCCGGGCCACTGAACTTGCCCGGCGCCCCATACCGACCGACCGCCAGATTAGCCTGACGGCGCAGCGCGGTGCCCGGAGGCGCCGGCCACTGAAAGCGGCGTTGGGGCCACCGAGGCTGCCCGGACCCTCTCTCTCTCGAACTTGTTCGTCCTTAGGGACTATCTGGGGAATCTGGGGACGGGAAGTGTTATTTAAGCAGCTTGGAGCTGCTCGGTTGGTCTCTCCTCATAACCACGCAAACTTGTACATACTGTATAAAGAATTCTTCGCCGAGAAAGCTCTCCTCGTCTCTGACTCTGCGTGAAGTGGGGTCCTGACCTCCTGCCGGCCACGCATACCTCGGCACACGCAACAACTGGATGGCGAGCGGTGGGATCGAGCCTGAAGTATGACGGACGACAGCACACCGAGATCACGGGGACGGACAGCTTAGGGCTGGTGAGTGTTGGCTTTGCTCTTTTGAGTGACCAGGCTGACGGGATAGAGGTGTAATCCTAGTCGCTGGTAGGGACCTGCCGCAGAAGCGTGTGTTTTGGTACTTCTGGGTAGAGGTCGAGGCATTGTCACACCAGTGTTCCGTGATGGATCTCAAACGGTTGCTTAGAACTCAGCTCATATCCCTTTGCGAGGAGCTAGGCGTTGAAGTTCAGCTTCAAATGACGAAAGCAAGTATCATTGAAGCGATTGAGAGTACGGATCTTGCAAAAGAGGAAATCGTAGAAATGTGGAACGAAATCCTAAGGCGCAAGGCGGACGAGCAGAAGCTAACAGAGCTTCAGATAGAGAAACTTCGACTTGAAGTCGAGTTGAGAAAGACAAGTGTGGTTCTGGAATCAGAGGGAGCAGGTAGACATGACCTTTATGATCTATCTAAACTTATGCAGCCCTTCAAGGTTGGGCAAGATATAGGCCTGTATCTAGTAAATTTCGAGAGAACTTGCGAAAAGTCAAAATTTGTTCGCAGCACTTGGGCGCGGCGCTTGCTTAGTTTGTTGCCCTGCGAGGCAGCAGATGTGCTTGCGAGGTTGCCTGCGGATGATTCTGACGACTATGATCAGGTAAAAGAGAGCCTAATGAAGCGGTTTCATTTGTCAGCAGAGGCATTCAGGCAGAGATTTCGAAGTCTGAACAAAAGGAAGGGCGCCACTTTTGCCGAGTTTGCTTATGAGTTAAAGGTAAATTTGGCCGAGTGGTTAAAGGGCGCCAAAGCTTTTGGCAGCTTCGAAAAGGCGTTAGAAGTGTTTGCCTTGGAGCAGTTTTATTCAAAGGTGCCGGAGGCAATGAAACTTTGGATCCAAGACAGAGATCGTGTCGAGTCGGTGCAGTCAGCCGCTGACCTGGCGGATCAGTATGCCTCACGCAGAGGAATTAAAGAGGAGGCTACGATCGCCGGTGCGGTGGAAAAGAGAGGCTGGGAGGGTACAGCTAGGCCCAGTAATGGGAAAGATGCTGCGAAAGAAATGGAGCCGAGGGTTCACAAGCAGCCGATAGGGGAACAAGAGAGAGAGATTCGTGAGAAACGGTCACAGAAGAGCTTGTTCGAAAAACGGAGGCCGGTGACGTGCTTTAACTGCAACGAAACCGGTCACATAGCTGTCGGCTGCCGCAAACCAAGGGTTGTGTTCGCGTACGTTTCTGACTCGCAGAATAATGATGAGCTGCTAAAACCGCACCTGTCTAAACTGCAGGTGAATGGGAAAAGCTGCAACGTGTTGCGGGACAGTGGAGCAACCATTGACTTGGTGCACCCAGATTATGTGAAGCAGGAGCAGTACAATGGCAAATGCGCTTGGATAAAGCCTGTGTTAGAGGACACGAGTGTCTGCCTTCCGGTCGCAGATGTGGTGCTCAGCGGGCCGTTCGGTGAAGTGTGTACTGAGGCAGCTGTTTCTAACAAGCTGCCGCCGCAGTACACTTACTTGTTCTCTAACCGCACCGATCGCCTACTGAGGGACCAGGGTAAAGATTGGGTAGAGGGTAGCGTTCCGGCTCTAACGACATCTAAAGCGCGTGCCTTGGCGGCTAAGCTGGAAATGAAAGAACGGGATACCGACGTGGAAATAAGCAATCCACTCGGCGATGAGTGCGAAATTGAACCAGAGAACCTTTCAGTATCTGTGAGTAGTGAGGGAGAGACTGTTAAGCATGAGAGAGAGATTGCAGAAAATGCAGAGGTGAAGGCTCTTGGGCAATCGGGCAGAACAACCAGACAAACCAAGTTCGAGAGCGCATTGATGAAGGACGTCGAATGTGTCGACAGGTTATTTGTCCTCCCGTGCTCTAGCTCGCTAGATAGCATGCTAGCAAAAGTGACGAGAGAGGTTCTCATTAAGGAGCGGATGCTAGAACTTCAAATAATCGAGCCTTGCGAGAGCTTTTATGCTTCTCCGCTCATTCTTGTAGAGGTCCCGGGTAAAGACCCACCACCTTGCATTGATTACCGGAAGCTGAATGCGACAACCAAAGATCAGATCTGTCCCATTCACCAATATTCAGAACTAGCGGCTACACTGACCGATTCTCTAAGAAAATCGGCTCTCGAAAGAGTAATTTGGGATGACGCCAAGGAGGACGCGTTTCAGGGGCTCAAAGCGGCTCTCTCGGCTTCTCCCGTGCTGCGTGCACCGAACTACGACCGACCCTCCATTGTACAGTGCGATGCAGGCAATCGTGGGTTAGGGGTTGTGCTGTGTCAGGAGGATGAGAATGGTGAAGAGCACCCAGAGTTATACGCGAGCCGGAAGCTCACGGTGCGAGAGGAGGCCTATAGCGCATCGGAAAAAGAATGTGCATGCCTTGTTTGGGCATCTCAAAAACTAGACTGCTACCTTTACGGAACGACATTTGTCTTTGTGACCGATCATTGCCCGCTAAAGTGGCTGGCTCAAATGTCAGGCAAGAATGCCCGATTGTTAAGGTGGAGTCTAGCACTTCAGGAGCTGAATTTCAGCGTGCGCTATCGAAAGGGAGCGGCCAACGCCAATGCTGATGGTTTAAGCCGCGCCTTTTAGTTTATCTTGCCAGCTTGTACTAGATTTATTTTGTCTGCAACTGTATAGTTTTGTTTATTTGCATTGTGAAGAAGCGAGAACACTTGTGTGACTGCCAGAAGTTAACGAAGTACATGTATAGGAGTTTTCACTGTCAATGTCAGCTTGGTCGCTTGGCGAGTACGGCTTGCACTGCCGAGCCAGTGGTTTCGTCCTACGTGATTTAGGAGAAAATCAAGAGACAGGAGGCGAAGCAGATCTCTTCCGTCGAGCAGCTGAGACTTCTCACCGTACGAGATCTTCCCCGTCGGCGGAGGAGCTGTTATGTTTGTGCCTTAGGATTTGCCTGACGGGAGGCCAGTGCTGTGGTGTGTCGACCGTGGAGGTGGCGTTAATCCCCCCATGGTGGGTGTCCCCACGGCGTGGGTGTCCTCGCAGCTGCACGGCGTCAACGACGGAAGCGGCCGTCGGCTTACCGACTGCTATTCGGCCCCTTCTCGTGCGGACAGCAATGCACCCCACCCCTTCCTTCGTGCGGCGGCGCCAAGGGGCAACCCTTTTACCGACCACCCAAGGACTATGTTTCGACACCTTGCCTTGCAGATCGTTCGTTCCCTTTGTCGTATGCCGGGCCACTGAACTTGCCCGGCGCCCCATACCGACCGACCGCCAGATTAGCCTGACGGCGCAGCGCGGTGCCCGGAGGCGCCGGCCACTGAAAGCGGCGTTGGGACCACCGAGGCTGCCCGGACCCTCTCTCTCTCGAACTTGTGTTAAACGGGACGGGAACGGGAAGTGTCGAACGGGAGTGTTACTTGTGTCGAACGGGAAGTGTTATTTAAGCAGCTTGGAGCTGCTCGGTTGGTCTCTCCTCATAACCACGCAAACTTGTACATACTGTATAAAGAATTCTTCGCCGAGAAAGCTCTCCTCGTCTCTGACTCTGCGCGAAGTGGGGTCCTGACCTCCTGCCGGCCACGCATACCTCGGCACACGCAACACAATGGGGAACAGTGTCTCATGCAGACTGTCAACTCATCAAAGACACCAAAGAGGGGCTCTGCTCAAGGCATCTGCAGGTACATTTGCCTGTCCTCGTCTGTGCTTGATTTGGCAATCGAAGCCCTGCAGTCATAGGACCTAACACTTGACCCTGGGTGAAGCTTGGTCGGTGCTGAACATCCATGACAAGGACGAGTGGTTATAGTGAATCTCAAACTCGGTAAATTCAAGATAGGCCCTGAACTTGTCCACTGCCCACGCTGCTGTGAGGCACTCCCACTCCTGGACAGTATAATGGCCTTCAGCCTCTGTAAGAACCCTGTTAATGAAAGAAATGGGCTGCAGTCCATCAGGGCCAACTTGCAGTAGCACAGCTGCAATGCTGACACTGCTTGCATCAGTTTCAACCACGAAAGGTTGATTTATATCTGGAAGGCCCCCAACTGCATCCTGAGCTAAGGACTGCTTGAGTGCAGTGAAAGTCTGCTCTTGACTCTCTTCCCACTGCCATGGCTCATTCTTCAAAAACGTCTGCAAGTGGATGCGCTGTCAATGAGAAGTGTGGGATGAAGTTCCTATAATAGCCAGCAAGGCCCCAGAAGGCTTGCAACTGCTTAATTGTGCTGGGTCTTGGGTAATCTAGCACTGTATGCACTTTTCCTTCATCTGGTCTGCACTGCCCAGGTGAGGTGAGGTGGCCCAAGAATTTAAGGGACTGACAGCACACCTGTATCTGTCCGGCTTAATCATAAGGCCAGCACCTTCAATATGTTGCAGTACTTCCCTCACCTGCTCAACATGACTCTCACGTGTCTCCGAGTAGACTGGAACATCGTCTAAAAATTTCACAGGAAAGTGACAATTGCTAGTCCAAGCACACGGTCCATCAACATTTTGAAAGTTGCCGATCCAGCTGCCACCATGAAGGGCACCCTGACGAATTCAAACATACCCTGATGGCAGATTAGGCCATTTTCATAATGTCGCTGAAGAAAACCTTTGGAAAAGATTGAAGCTTGAGAACCACTGAGCTCGGCAAAGTTGTGCTTTGGGTAAGCAGGTGCCTTGGGTAGGCAGGTGCCTTCAGTTTCAGTTTCAGTTTATTGAGCGTTTGAAATGTTTTACAGAAGTAACTCTAGGAGGTCCCATAGTCAAAGACTGAGGAGGGACCTCCAAGGAGGGACCTCCAAAGACTGAGGAGGGACCTCCTTGGCTCATGCATTCAACGGACGGTAGTCTACAGCAAACCAGTAGCCTCCAGACTTTTTTGCGACGAGCTCTGGGGCGCCAGTTCAAGGGCTGCTGCTTCGCCTTATAAGACCCTGCTCTAGGAGGTCATGTAAGCAGCCTTCAATAGTTTCCCGTTTCTTAACATTCACTGGACGGAGCTTGCATCTCATAGGTACACTATCTCCTTTGTCTATACAGTGCTGAGCGAGGGTGGTATTCCCAGGAATTGTAATAAACAAAGGGCTGAAGTAGTCAAGCACTTCCTTCATGCTTGGTTGTAGTTTTGTTGCTACAGCATGGTGCTTGCCCTCTTTGGTTGTAATTCTACACCCTATGTCAGAAGCTGAAAGAACCTTTTTGAAGAGGGTGTGCAAGGGCTAAGACTATTCATCTTCCTCTATTGTGAGTACTGTGGCTGGACCCTTGTTAAACTTAGCAAAAGGCACAATGCGTTGCGGCTCGGTGCCAATGGCCCATCCGCCTAGTGCTACATTTATAAAGATGCTTGTTGCACTCAAAAAGTCCCTGCACACACAGGTCTGGCAAACATAGGACACGCTGGTCGCAGCTGCTCATTGCTCACTGGATCTTGCACTTTAGGGATGTGGTAAACTGGCACCAAGCTGTTGCCAGATAGAGTGCACGCACCTGTGTCCTGAGCTAGGCACCCATCTCCTCTGCTACCTTGGGCCCCAGCATTCCAAGTAAGCTCATGCTTGAGCCTATGTCCAGTACGCCTAGGAACAGTCTTCCCAATACGCAGTCTTCCCAATACGCAACTCCAGCAGGGGCTCCTTCTTGCATGCTGAAACTGCTACGTGCAATGCAGTCACATAGGTGCTCGCCAGGGTGGCACCTACCACTTCCTGTCTCCCGGACACCGTGTACATTGCATTCTTAGCAGCTACGTGACAGCCGACTGAAAGCAGATTGAAACGGCGTGACAGCCGCAGCTGTCGGCAGTCTGGGCTGTGTTCCGGGCAGGCCAGTCACATTCACAGCTGACTGGAAGGCACGGTCCCTAGCAACTTGGTCTGGCGGAGGCCGCGGCGGCTTGCACTGCAACCATCTCCAAGCAAGCTCCATGAGGCTGTCAGCTGCTTTAGCCAACACCGCGAGATCTGCAAGCTATTTGCCTTCGACCAAGTCTTGGAGTTGTGGATGCATTTGCCGCAGCACGCGGTTAACGTTTTCTGGTTCGGAAACTGTGTTGCTGATCTGGTCATAATAGACCGCAATTGTGCAAATAAATTCTTCTAAATTTTCTTCTGGGTGCTGCGTGTGAAGCTCAAGTTTTTGTTTTAAGCAGCACTTTATGTCAATAGAAGAGAATTCCGCAATGAAGGCGACAGTAAACTCGTCCGACGACACAAACGTGGTCACAAAGCGCCTCCACAACTTCTGCTGCCTTCCATAGCAGCAGGCACAATGTGGGTAAGCCATTTGTCGATGGCGACACCGTTGACCATACAAAACGTTTCCATCCAGTACAAGAAAGAACTCTTTGGGGGACTGGATGCCTGTGAATCCGCTAGAGCTGACCTCCAGCGAAGCGGCGTCGCCTGACAGTTGAATTGCTGTCACAGAACCTGCCAGCTCTGCCTCTGCCGCCATCAGTCTTAGTCAAACTGCTGCCATGATTTGCTCGTGTAGCATGGCAGAGTCACTGGTATGCCACAGCAGATTCTGCAGCGAATCTTCGGGCACGGTGACATTGGATTGGATTGGAAAAACTTGAATAAATGTCCTGCAGGATAAACGTCAGCACGCAGTGGGCGTCTCCCACGCAGGGACCGACAGGGAGTACCTGGTGGCCGCTGCGCGAGCCTGCTGGACGGCCCATTGCTGGTCTTGTAGGAGCGGGCTTCATATGGTCTTCTCCCACTTGTCAGAGGTAGAGTCGGGCAGAGTGTTTCCGCACTCCCAGAGCACGTGTGCAAGTGTCGCCGTGACCGCGCACAAGGGCACGCATCGTCAGGGTAGACATCTGGGTAGATGATGTGTAAGGTGGCGAGGTTTGGATAGGTATGTGTCTGTAACAAGCGTAGTGTTAGCGCCTGCGGCCTGTTTAATTTGGGGTGCGGGGGCAGAAAGAGACATCGTAACAAGTAAAAGTGTTTGGTGATTTCATTGTAGGTTACTGGGGCATCCCTGTCCGTCTCCAACTCATCGAGATGTGTCTGTGTCAATACCGGATGAGCCCCAACTTGTTACGAACCATGACAGGCTGATATGTTCATTGCAAACATTCACTTTATTGCTGCACACCGTGACTCTTCCCCCATGCTGTCCGCATGCTGTCCATCTGCACACACCACACACTTTGCGCCACCCACGTCTTCCTTCCCTTCTCACTGCCACGCTCACACTACCTGGTCCTCTCTCTGGCAATGTGCGCGCAGCCTCGGAGACCTGCGCCTTGCCTCGCCTCACTTGGAGCTCTCGGTCCGCTTACAACGTGACTCTTTCCTCACAACATACCTCCGCTACTTAAATATCACGATGACGATATCCTTCAAGAAAAGGAAGACACTGACATTTTTTTTTTGCTGGGACACTCGTGAAAATAGGAGAACAAGTATTTTTAATTCAGGTTCAGGATAATGCTCTATCTACACCTGTAAACAGTAACACTGTTTGAGGTATTGTAAGGTCACCGAAATTGAGCAGCACATACCTTTAGCAGACCAGCCAGCCTTAGAATTTCAAACACACCACAGTGGAAGCCAAGAAATACTAAAGTTTGGTAAAAAGTAGTAAGAACTGTTTGATTAATCAATATGTTGACTGTTTATTAAAAGGTCTGCAGCCTGCTCTGTAGGGGTGCTGCGAACAGGCACTCTGCTCTATAGTCACAGCAACCACAACCCCTACTGCAGACAAGCAGAAATGTTTGTGAAGTTCGTTACTGAAAGAGTCAGGTAATGGCTGTCGACAATTTGGTTACTGCAATGCATTGGTTCTATCAGTTAACGTTGCTGCCGTGGGGTTGTTCCAGATAATCAACAGGCCCAAAAGATGGTTCGTAACAAATCACTCAATGACTGTGTACTTTTTTTTCTTGAAATTGGTTTTGCCCTAGAATATACATAAATAAAAAAATAGGAAATATTTGTCAATATAACAATAGTAAACAAACACTAAAAATTGGGCATATTACAATGAAATTATACAAGCTGGCAGGTATGCATTTAGGCTGCCTATACGATTCCGCACTACAGAAAGATCGAGGCCTGAAATACAGAGGTATAAAATATCGCAACCATTTCTCACCTTATCCAGCAGTGGACCCTTGAAGTTGAGGTTCTTTGCAATCTTCTGTGCTTGTGTGTGAGTGATGCCCTCCAGTATATTGACTGGCTCCTGTCACATATGAACAAAACTTGTTTGATAAGCCGGCTCTTGCGCAAGCCAGTAGGTGCTCTGAAACCTTTGTCATTGCTTTTACAACACACATACATGCACATGCACAAAGGAAAAAGCAATGACGCAATGTGCATCTCAAGGCATGCTTATGAAGCACTAGAGCATACATTAATCGGCAAGGTTGATGCTAGGTATGCCGACAATGACAGCTGTTTTATGGAATCGGTACTACTATTTAGTGATAGAATGGCACAACATGTGCCAATGGTCTGGTGAAGTGTATATGTTATGATCAGAAAATAATAGATACAAAGAGAAATGCTGATAATATAACATACTGCAGCTGGCCTGTCATAAAAGATAAAAAGAATACTGTGTACCTTAAAAATCAAGTGTGGAGTCTTTTCAGCGACATCTTCAATGTCTACGCCTCCAGCCGGACTGGCCACTATCACGGGACCATTGTATGAACGGTCCATCAGGATGGCCAGGTAGGTCTCTCTTGATATGTCCAGGGCCTCAGCAATCATCACCTTGGTGCACACATACAGAAATCAACTTTCGTCTCTGCAGACAACTAATAAATATATAAGGAGAAAGGTACACAGATAATCAGGCAGAACAAGTACTAAAGCCATGTGTTACTGCTATTAGCATCTTTAGGAATTTTACCCAACTTGCGGTTGGCTGGTTGTTTTTTTTTTCTATGTATTATGCATGTGTGTGTGTGTGTGTGTGCATGCGTGTGTGGACATTGTTTTGGATATTATCGGCCTTACTGAGATTAGAAAAACTGGTGAGGCTTACACATTGCTAAATAACGGCCATGCCCTCTGCTATAGAGGGCTCCCTGATAAGAAGCAATACGGGGTAGGATTCCTAGTCCATAAGGACATAGCGGGCAACATTGACGAATTCTACAACATTAACGAGAGGGTAGCAGTATCGTAATGAAACTTAATAAGGGGGTATAGATTAAAGGCAGTTCAAGCCTAGGCTCCAACATCCAGTCACGACGATGTGGAAGTAGATCAGTTTTATGAAGATGTTGAAATAGCGATGAGAAAAGTGCAAATGCGGTATACAGTAGTAATGGGGGACTTCAATGCAAAAGTGGGAAAGAACAGGCGCGTGAACAGGCAGCTGGCAACTATGGCATCAATTCTAGAAACACAAGAGGAGAGATGCTGGTAGAATTCGCAGGAAGGAATAAGCCGAGAATAATGAACACCTTTCTCAGGAAAAGTAACAACAGAAAGTGGGCCTAGAAAAGCCCTAATGGTGAAACAAGAAATGAAATTGATTTCATACTTTCTGCTGATCCCAGCATATTGCGGGATGCAGAAGTGATAAGTAGGGTAAAGTGCAGTGATCATAGGTTAGTGTGGGCTAGGATTCACCTCAATTTGAACAAAGAAAGAGTAAAATTGGTCAAGAAGAAAACAGGTCAACTTAGAGGTAGTAAGGGTAAAAGCAGACAAATTTAGGCTGATACTTGCAAACAAATATGCAGCCTTAGAGCAGAGAGACGATGATGATGATGACATAGAGGTAATGAATGAAACTGTAACGAGGCTGGCTTCAGGGGCAGCAAGTGAAGTGGGAGGCAAGGCACTAAGGCAACAAGTAGGCAAGCTCCTACACTAATAAAGTGACTGCAAATAAAGACGGGGACAATGGAAGAGAACACACAAACACAACACGGGCGGCAACTTTCAACTGGTTTATTCACGGCAGCCCGTCGGCATACATAGACAAATAGAACATGTGCAGCGCAGCAAGCAAGAACACTCATCAGCCTAGCTGGGCAACCAATTATTAAAAAAATCTATTTCTGATTGAAACAACCTAATGGAAGTGTCGCTAACACAGTCTAGGCCTTTCTTTTTTATGTGATTAGCCTCCGTCAGATCGCATGCAGTCTGGTCCTGGCTTCTCCCCAGAATCTTTATCTTAAACAGAGGTGCACAGTGACAGGCATTGCAATGCACAGTGCACAGCAATGCCTGTCACTTTGCACCACTCTTTAAGAAGATACTGAAAACAAAGTACTCAACTTGTTCGAATGAAAACGTGCAGGGAAGAAAAAAATTAATGCAACGCTGCCGTACAGACATTAATGTGCATTGAAAAGTACAAACAAAAAATTTATTTACCAGTGGCTAAATTCATACGTGTAGTCGGCACAGCTACAACATTGCAAAGGACACTTCCCTGGGCAGTGCTCCATCCTTCACATAAATAGTGTCTGCAGACTTGCTTGTGTGGTATCGTTCCAAGCTGCTCTTTTATGTGAGAGGAAAGAATAAGTTGGCTCTACCATCTTGAAACAGTGCACAGGAACTGTGGTAAACGTTTACTAATTCTAATTAGGAAATCAGCTACACATACAAATATCAGCAAGCACACTGTGTACAAGTGGATGTTACAAGAAGGATAAGAGATGGCGCCACCATCCCGTACGATGTGCTGGCCGAGTGCATGTTTTGAACCCACTGCTCGTGCTGTCTCTGCAACCCTCCTTCTGCTTTGTATCTTGAATATCTTGAAGAGGCGCACCTTCTTGGTGTCAGAGCAAATATGGAACAAATTTTCTGCCACTGCTATCACAACAGATGACCTCACTGTGCAGTTGCAGTCTTCGTAGATGCTGTCGCTGCCTGCACTGCAGCGCTTGCCACTAGCAAATGACAGGACGCGGAAGGGCACCTTTAAAGGCGTAACCCCATGAGAGTGATCTTGTGCACGACGGCGATGAGAGACTGCTTCGAGCGACGAAACAGGTCATCGTTTGAACAGATCATTCTGTCTTGTCACTCAGTTTTGGAAATCTAGAATTCGTGATCCATCACCTGGATGTGCTACAAGCAACTAGCCAATAGCGAAAAGCCGGAACTGGATGTACATCACTCAAATACTACCAATTGTCGCATGGAACGAGCAAATGATTGAACTTTTATACGAGCAAGAACAAGAACCTATTGCAAGACCTTCAGAAATATTTTATGCTGCTTTTTACGTAAAAGATGAACTTTAAAAAAAAATTAATTCTGAGGTTTTACAAGCCAAAACCACAATATGATCATGAGGCACACTGTAGTGGGCAGCTCCAGTTTAGTTTTCGCCACCTGGGGTTCTTTAACATGCACCCAATGCACGGTACAAGGGCATGTTTTGCATTTTGCCACCATTGAAATGCAGCTGCCACGACCGGGATTCACTCCCGCAATATTGTGCCTAGCAGCGCAATGCCAAAGCCACTAAGCCACTACGGTGGGTTGTAAAAGATGAACAAGCACCTTGTTTACTGGGACGCCATCCTTTGGTGTCTGCTTTGTGACCAGCTTATAGCCAAGCATCTTGCTCACAATCTCTGATACTTGGGCTGGGCTAAAGAAGAAGAAAAATGGCAACAAGGAATGCTGAGTTATGCTAGACACTCCATATTTGTAAAGAGTCTGCATGTCACATTGCTGTGTTCTTTGAAACTCATCACTTTCATGACAACAACATGCAAGTATGTGTTCAGAGTCTAATCGGTGACTGTGTTAGGTACTTTTCAACTATGTGAACGGCTAGAAAAAAGTGGTGCTCAACTTCAAGTGCAAGATTTCATAAGACATATACAGCTAGGTCTACTGATAGAGGGTCCCTGGACTGTTTTCTTTCTTTCTTGTGCCTAAGCGAATGGTCTATGTTAGGAGGGGTCTCTCCCATGCAAAGCTTTCTCACCAAAAATTATATTGTAGCGCACAATACTAAAAGAGCTATCTGTATGAGACTAATAACTACTTTCTCAAGCCATGGCCTCCTTCCCTTCCCTGTTTTGCATTCTGCATGGTTATGACTATGTCCTGCCTACTTGACCACTAACACTTTACTTGCAGTGGCGCGAGCCTTGCCTATTTCTGTTCAGTTTGCACAAGTGCACTTTCACTTTTTCTAATATGGCCACTTCATTCCTACACATTCCTTTTCAATTAATAAGCAAATAAGTTTGGCATAAATCTGCAAGGTGGAGGGTGTTTTACGAAAAATAAAATCTGTAATCCAGCCGAGAGCAGCACGAAGCTGCAAAGGAAACCAACTTGGTTAGTATAATAAACAATAAACATTCAGTTGCAACAAACCCTCTATTTGATAGTAGCGCTGTCCTTCTCACATCAATCTGTCCTGCATGTTGTCCCAACACTACGCCTTGCATTATCAATTACCAAACTAGCCCAACAGTCGATACTTATTTCTGCCGTAAAGAATTTTGTTTAACCACTATGCCCCACATACTTTTGACTGGAGGTGTATGCATTAGAGAATACCTGCCAACTGTCTTACAACACATCGTACCTTTAATCAGCAACAGTTTAGTTTATGTGGTTACTTCACTAACCCCCGTATTCAGAAATGCAACTTAAGTTGAAGCCCACGCTTGACTTGATCCGAGTGACGCCTATCGGGAACGCGCCGAAGGAAACGCAGTGAGCGTCTTTGGGCACGTTAACGCCAGGCATCATCTAAATCAAGTCAAGCATGTGCTTCAACTTAAGTTGCATTTCTGCATACGGGGGTAATACTACAAAAGTTTTGAAGTTGTGAAACAAATGTCATTACTCTTTAGTGAGTTTTACTCCACCATGAAGACCGCTGCTGAACGTCCCTTTTCCTCTCCCACCAGCAAGTATTTGTGCCTTGATGACAAATTCTGCAACATCTGCAAACAGAAATGGAGCAACTAATGGCATTTTTCACTGGTCGATCTGGAGCGGGTTCGCGCGTTTCACTGGTCGTTTCGGATCAACTCGCTCCGCGCTGGATCGCTCTCACTTGCTCCGCTGCCGAGACGCGGATTCGGGCGGAAATAGAACGCGTCACATGGCGTCACTTCCGTCTTCAAGCGAAATCGGTACCCAGTCGGTACGCACAACATTGTGTTGGGCATAGTTTGCGGAACCGGTTTGTGTCACGTGCACGCTGACTTCCTGTGTGATCTCCCGCGGAGCGTTCGTGCGCTCCACTGGCAGACTCGGATTGGTGAAAGCCGAGCGCTCGCTCGAGGATTCAGGCAGCTGCTCCAGATCTACCAGTGAAAAACGCCATAAGCTAGAGACATGTTCAAGAAAAAAAAAAGTTCCTAGTGTGTGCTTCTGCAATATTTTTCTTGGAAAGCTAGAATGTAGTTAACATGTAAACATGTTCTTGCCTGTGGGAATGGGACTTTTAAGGAAAGCAGCACTTCAATAATTGCATGTTACAACAGCTCTCAGTTTAAAAGACAAGTTCATCCTGCATGGTGCAGAAGAGCCTTGTCATGTTTGATTCCTACTGCAAGTATCAGTGGGGTGCTTGCAAGAATGTGTGCTGCTCCACTCAATGTAATCTTGCTTCTCTTATTGTGCTTATGGGTGTAAATCCTCGTTTTTAAAACAACAGATTTATGACTTTAACGTTTGCTTGTAGGTCGAGTGCACAACTAGTGGAAATAACTCAAACAAGCATGCAATGACAAATGATTACGAAGTATGGGGGTTTACGGTCTATATTCAGTTGATCTGCGAACCGCTTAGCACGTTAACTTACCAAGTGTTTGCGAAATCTCCTGAGCTTGAGTGACATTGTCTGCCACTTTGAACCTCTGGACAGTAATGCCATTGTCAGCCATTAGCTGTTTGCTTTGATATTCGTGCAGGTTTAAACACCTCGATGACATAGGCGCTAAGCATGCCTGTAAGAGAATTGTCAAAAACAAATGGGAACTGAGCACATGTACCAGGAAGGTCGCAAGCAGCTTTTGTCCAAGAATTTCATCGGCAGGCAATACAAAACACGGATCGGAGCTAGCCGAGAGGAACATCATACACCAGTTATGCGAAAATTACGGAGTATACTTCCCTTTAATAAGCACCTCTGAAGGCAGACGCTAGCAGCTGTACTCGCCACAGGGAACCGGTGTGCCGGAGTCCGATGCTTTCAGTTTCCCGTTAGCATTTCGCCTTTCAGAATTCGAAGTGAATTTACTATTGATAGACAGGTTGTGCTTGCTCGCAAATTGCTTTTACATTTCCGTTTTTTTTCAACAGAGAGCCAAGACGATACATTTGACCTAAGCAATTCTCCGGTCAAGTAACGATTACAAGGCATGCCCCTCGGAAAGAAGTGCCGCAAGAACCATTGCTCTCAGGCACGTTCAACAGAGTGAACATGTCACCAACACTTGTCGACAGAGCTGACAAATAGTTTTTCTCACCTGTTTTGCCCAAAGTCCACCTAAGCGTAACGCACGTGACAACCGCGCAACCTCCATGTTTCCTTGAGACGACGGAGAGGATCCGAAGGCTCTCTGCCGACTCCGAAAGCGCCTCTGGTTGCGAGAGTTATCAGGGTTATCTCGGGAGCCGCGCTAGCTGACGGTGGGTACGGCCGGTGCGGCTTATCGGCTGAATGCCTTTGCTCACAGCTACTTGTTCTCAACGGCGGTAAGCACCGCACGTCTCTTTTGAATTCGCGTTTTCTTCCTTGCGGACCTCCCGGAGGCCACTTATGCGTTCGCGAACGCAAGTTTAAAATAAGCGCTCCGGGCCGTAGCAGCCGCCATTTTTCATCATCCTGGCATTTTCTCACATTCCCGGATAATCCTCGGGTCCCTCAATCCCCACGTTGCTAGGCGACCGCATCAGCGATAAACATGGGCATGATGTACGCTACGAAAATGTTGTTTGAAGGCCCTTTTTACCCAAAGCTACAACACTCCTTAAGGGCACAAGTTCCTGTCAATCAAGCGGGACCTTGATGAATCGAGTCAGTAAGCTGTCGCGCTCGCGAAGAAGAAACTTTTCCTATGCCTCCACATGAGGTCTGTTGTCGTCTTAGCATTCTGCTGAAACTGTGTTATTTTGAGTTGTTTCTGGTGTTATTGAACGCTCATTTGACTTGAAACTCTACTGATCAACGCTGAGCTTGTGTAATAAAGCTAAGCGAGGTTCCCATTTCTGTTGACATTTTGTATCAATATCTTATATATTCAGGCGAACTTTTTTTATTACTGTTTTTTTTATATACATGACCATGTAGCGGTTCTTTAAACGTGTTCTTTAAAACGGATTAACTAACTGTGTTGCATCAACAATTCTAGCTGCTTGTGCGTTGTCTTCAGACACCAGCCTTACATGCTGCCTGAAATGCCAAGGCATGATTTAATAAAGTACATTTTTCTGTTATTCTCCGCCATGAGCGTACGGTTAATACTCCCGTGTTTTGTACTCGTAGGTAATGGACCCGATCCGAGTAGCAACGGTGGGCGTTCAAGCCGACACACTTGATAGTCCCGTTTTAGATGGGGAGATCTCTGTTGGACCTGTATCGCCATGCCATGGTTCACTTGTAATGGATGGATGTGAAACAGCATACCTCACCGATAACAGCATCGAAGAGGAGGTGGTTGTGGTGGCTGATAATGCCAGTAAGTGTCAATGCATTTTTGCAAGGAAAACTTTTTTTCTTATGTGATGTAGGCAACTCACAACCGTAGGACAGTTGCAATTCTTGGAGTAATTCATCTACACTTCAAACAATAATGTATAAACGAATGTACACGTCAAAGGTTTGTTCATACAAGTATTGTTGGTACAGGGGAGAGCGAATATGCAATACTTCTAATACGAATCAAACAGTCCTCACTCTTTGATTTGTATTCGATTCGAGGATTCGCTATGCGAAATTGTTGAATGTACGTTTCTGTTTGAATGTAATAGATATCAACACCTATTGAGGTCTTAATGGAAAAAGACCAATACAAGTGGGGCTGTTCAAAATGATTCTGCAGCAGGACAACTGTGGATGCTGCAGAGCTTTAATGGCGCTTATCACAGTTTACAGTTGTGAGATGAAGTTATCTTCTATTATTGAACTAGCTTTTATAACTTTCATTCTACTTGTTTATTGTATAGACTGGTACTGTCTACCTTTCACTGCTGAAGGTAATTGTGTAGAAGATAAGAACCAGTTCTATGTCGACTCACCTTTTAGCATAAAAGCTGTGCTGCTGACCCAGCCAAAAACTGCAAGCTTAAATGTGTACCAAGACAAAATTTCTAGTTTCATATTTATTTTTTCTTTAACACATTGTGGTCATCCTTGTCTATGTTATGAAGCCTCAGTTCCCTGAGAACAAGACAAAATTTCTAGTTTCATATTTATTTTTCTTTAACACATTGTGGTCATCCTTGTCTATGTTATGAAGCCTCAGTTCCCCTAGAACATAAATAATTAAATTGTGTTTTATTGACACCGATTCAAAAGCAAGCACCAAATTGAGGAAGCTTGGAGATCAAAGCTGCTGCTTCATCACGCACTAGTATCAACAGCCACTGAGGCCAGTAAGCAGGCTAAGTCGCCGTAACTTTCCAGCTCTTGCTATATACCGTGTGTTTCAGTGACCACTTTCAAAAATTTTTTTTAATTGCCTGTGGCATATAGTGCAATCCTAGTCCATGAGCTGGTCTACTCAAAGCGGCAGGCATTATTTTTACAAAAAAATGAAATGCATGATTGACAGATTAACAAAAAATCACTAATTTAAGTTTTTAACTAGTTACTTTATGATATACATTTAGGGTTGTTAGTTTTCGAGTTTTATATATAATTTTGAAGGGGGGGGGGGTAATCCAGTGCTATTTTTCAAAGTGATAATCAGGGAGAAATTGTTTCTTTTTTTGTGTGTGTGCAACTATTTCGAAGTACAGGTTTTTTCAGGTTAAATCTACAGATGTACTAAGTAGTAGACTCAGTTTATTTTATCAGAAGGTATCCCGAGCTTTTTAACTCTAACACATTAAAATTTGTATTTGTTTCAATCTAGTAATCGGCAGTGGCGTAGCCAGAAACTTCATTCGGGGGGGGGGGGCTCGGCTCACATTGCAGCTAGGCCTCCTCCTTATAGAATTTCTAGACGGGTCAGATGCAATAATAATAACTGCAGTGCCATTGCCAAAGATGCTGCAAACAAATTCTTAAATGCTATGCACTGTCAAGACAAGTAAAATATGTATTTTTTCATAAAAGAATATACTCATATGTCCCAAAAATTGTGCCCGAAATAACTGACATCAATTCTTCCATGTTTGTCTATTTAATAACTAAAGAAAATATCACATGAACTAAAGAACTGCAAAATAGCGCATGCCGCTGATATGAAAAATGTAAAAGTCATGTAATGAACAAGTGGAGGACAAATATTTTAATGAAACTTTGTCATTCAAAAACCTTGTTTACATTTTCACACATGTGCAATGACCAGGGAAAAATCTCAATAATGCTGTCCTTTGTTACAATGTATTACGCAGGAGCAGCTGTCACCGGTCGTTTATTGTGAGTAATTGCACCGAAATCATAGTCGCAACAGAGAGCACATATAAAAAGCAGGAGTAATTTAAAATATACGAGGGCGAGTCAAATGAAAGTCCAATGCGAATATATGACAAACAGGGTACTGTATTGAAAAGTAGTCTCCATCAGCATTTAGACATTTGTCTCAACACAAGGAGTCGCGAGACGTCCGTCTCGCAAAACTCCTTGTGTTGCTGCTTCAAAATGTCTGTAACTGGCTCTTTCGCGTTATCGTCCGACACGAATCTGGTTCCCTTGAGGTGCTTTGTCAAAAGCTCCAAAACGTGGAAGTCGCAGGGCGACAGGTCTGGGCTGTATGACGGATGTTGCAGCGTTTCCCACTTGAACTTTGCCAGTTTTGTACTAACCACATCAGCGACATGAGGACGGGCATTGTAGTGCAGTAAGATGACCCCATTCCGCAATTTTCCACGTCGTTTGTTCTTGATTGCGACATGCAGCCCATCCGGCATTTCACAGTATCGGAAACGATCTCCCGGTTTAGCAAATTCGATCAGTAATGGCTCCTGACGATCGAAAAAGACAAGTCAACAGCACCTTTCCAGTGGAAACGACGGCCTCTGCTTTCTACGGGGGTGGTGAATTCGAATTTTTCCACCGTGAGCTTTGCCGTTGTATTTCAGGCTTGTAGTAGTGGCATCATGATTCGTCCCCGGTCACAATAGCAGACAAGAAGTCGTCATTCTCATTGTGTTACCGGATCAGATGAGTCAAGGCAGCGCCGAACCTCTCCACCTTCTGGTGGTGGTTCAAAATCTAGGGTATCCATTCCGCACACAAGAGCTGATCACCGAAATCTTCACGAATTATGGTGTGACCCAAACCACGACTGATATTCACACTCGCTGCCAATTCGTCAATGATTTATCCTCCGTTCTTGTCTAATCAGCTCACCATCCTTTGCAATTGTGTTGAGGGGGATTGCAAGGTGACTTTGGCCCGGTCTTGGATCGTCTTTGCAACTTTCACGTCCTTCTTTGAACCGTTTGCTCGAACACTTCACAGTGGCCAATCAAATGCAATATTCAACGTACATGGCAGCCATACGGGAAACACCTTTGGCAAACACTTTTTAGGAAGCACCTTCAGCTATCAGAAACCTCACAACACCACGCTGTTCAAATTTGGGAGTGTCCATTATGTCATGCAATGATGTTCAACCCAGTGTATGAGAGCATCAAAGAACCTTTGACATCAGACCTGCGTGTCCCTTTTGTAAGCGAGATGCCTGTGTGCTATGCGCATGCCCCGCAGATAATAAACCGAGCTATTATTGTGCGGAGTGGGTAGGCTCACTTTCATTTTGCTCGCCCTCATATATTACAATGTGAAGATACAATGGAACATACAAATGCAAAGATACAGCTTGATAAAGGGTGAACAGGGCTCGGGCGGCAGCAGCGAGCCATGCCTACCTGGACTGAGGAGCCACGCACCTTTGGGCTCAAGAAGCCTGGTCTAGCAATAAAATTTATTTCTCTCTCTCTCTCTGGAAACAAAGTTCACTGCACATGTACACAAAACCTTCCAGCAAGATATTTAAATATACATATAAAGATCCAATAAATCTACGTATCTATGAAAAGGTCACTGTATATAATGCGTCAAGCTAGGCTGTTAAGAACGGCCAGCTGCAGTGCAAGTTTTGCCAACCAGTTGCGACTGTGGAGGCAACATTCCGGGAGCGTCGCCGCCATGCCACCATTCTCGGAATCTTGCTGTTCCTATCAAAACAGAATTTTGAGTGCAGTGGCTTCTTTCCCTTCCTTTGTGGGAAGTTGAAAGGGGATATCACAAGCTGCGAGGAGCATGGGGGATGCAGAACACTTCATTGCTTTAACACCCGAACCCTCTCGACCATGGCTAGCTTAGCAGGACTCTTTGTGAAACTATCAGACATTGTTTAAGATATCATCGGCCTTAGTGAGATTAGAAGAACTCCTAGATAAGAAGCAATACGTTGTATAACTTGTAATCCGTAATGACATAGTGGGATAACATTGATGAATTCTACAGCATTAATGAGACGGTAGCTGTAGTCGTAATCAAACATAATAAGAGGTATAGAGTAAAGGTAGTACAAGCCTACGCTCCAACATGCAGTCATGATGATGAGGAAGTAGATCAGTTTTATGAAGATGTTGAATTAGCGATGAGAAAAGCGCAAACTCAGTATACTGTAGTAATGGGCGACTTCAGTGCAAAGGTGGGAAAAAAGCAGGCTGGTGAACAAGGAACTGGCAACTATGGCGTGGATTCTAGGAACGCTAGAGATGAGAGGCTGGCAGAATAATGAACACCTTTTTCAGGAAGTGTAGCAACAGAAAGTGGACCTGGAAAAGCGCTAATGGTGAAACAAGAAATGAAATTGACTTCATACTTTCTGCTGATCCCAGCATAGTGCAGGATGCAGAAGTGATAGGTAGGGTAAAGCACAGTGATCATAGGTTAGTGAGGGCTAGGATTCACCTCAATTTGAACAAAGAAAGAGTAAAATTGGTCAAGAAGGAACAGGTCAACCTAGAGTCAGTAAGGGTAAAAGCAGACAAATTCAGGCTGGTACTTGCAAACAAATATGCAGCCTTAGAACAGAGAGATGATGATGACATAGAGGTAATGAATGAAACTGTAACTAGGTTGGCTTCAGAGGCAGCAATTGAAGTGGGAGGCAAGGC
Source organism: Dermacentor albipictus (assembly GCF_038994185.2). NCBI lineage: Eukaryota > Metazoa > Arthropoda > Arachnida > Ixodida > Ixodidae > Dermacentor > Dermacentor albipictus. The sequence continues at coordinate 160,910,167 of NC_091825.1, read as the reverse complement.
ACCAAGGCAACCAGTAGGCAAGCTCTCCCAAGTAACAAAGGACCTAATAAAGAAACGACAAAAAATGAGTGTCCAACTCAAGAGATAAGATAGAATGTGCGGAACTGTCAAAACTGATCAACAAGGCCAAAATAAGTGATATTCGAAACTATAACTTGAAAAAGACTGAAGAAGCTGCAAGTGGACACAGCCTGAAATCAGTGAGAAAGAAACTTGGCATAGGACAAACCAAGATATATGCACTGAATGATGAGCACGGTAATATCATTAGCAATCTCGAAGATATAGTAAAAGCAGTGGAAGAATTCTACACTGACCTGTACAGTACCCAGAGGAGTCAGGCTACCTCCATTAGAAACAGTCATGAACAGGATGCAGAAACTCCTCCTATAACTAGCGATGAGGTCAGAAGGGCCTTGCAAGACATGAAACAAGGAAAAGCAGCAGGAGAAGATGGAATAACAGTCAATTTAATCAAAGATGGAGGAGACATAATGCTTGAAAAGCTTCAGGCCCTTTATACAAAATGTCTCACGACTCCAACAGTCTCAGAGGACTGAAAGAATGCCAACATTATACTAATCCACAAAAAGGGAGACGTTCAAGAATTGAAAAATTATAGGCCCATTAGCTTACTTCCAGTGTTGTATAAAATATTCACTGAGATAATTTCCAATAGAATAAGGGCAACACTTCAGTCAACCAAGGGAACAGGCTGGCTTCAGGAACAGATACTCTACGATGGATCACATCCATGTCATTAATCAGGTTATTGAGAAATCCGCAGGGTATAATAAGCCTCTCTATATGGCTTTCATAGATTATGAAAAGGCATTTGATTTAGTAGAGGTACCAACAGTCGTAGCAGCATTATGCTGCCCAAGCAGAGGCTCAGTGCTGCTGTCGAGAGGACCCTCTTGTTGAGAATCAAATTCTTTGCCACAATATATAGCAAATTCAAAACACCTAGACATCTGCGCTCAACATTTGCGTTAGGGAGTATCATAATCATCGGTGAATTTGTTTCTGTTGTCTCTCAGAATGCGCAAAAATGAAGGTGCTGTCTTAAAGAGGGCAGTGATCAGAAGGTCCAGGCAACTAAATCAAGAAGCTCAGATGCTTTCTACACAGCCTTCTCGTGCAATATAATTACTGTTTGAATGGGTGTACAACCCATGAACTTGGAATAAATGTCTCCTAGGAGAGAATGTATGTCCGTAAGCTAATTGTCCAAAAGAATAGGATGCAATCAATCGACAGCTTTGGTTAACGGTCCATTTGAAAAGAAGCAATAGTCCTGCAAACTCTTGCATTTTAATAAGACTGCATCTATTTTATGACAGGTGACTCACTGTCGGCAATTGAGAGCCTAGACTCACCGGGCAGCAGCAGCCAAGAAATGGCCCCTTCCTATTTCTTGGCTCCATGTGGTGATGAAGAAAAGCTCACTTTTTCCCAGCAGCCCACACTCTTTCTGGCAGCTCAAGGTGAGTACGTCATATTTAGAGAGAGCACTCTTAGCAAATAAACTTCTTGTCCCAATGTATAGTTGCATGTGAGGAAGGCCCATCATTCCCTTGCCCTTTGTGCACTGAGCGAACTTCAGCAGCATTACCAGAATGCAGTAGGTGGTTTAAATTAACAATGCAGTTGTTGGAAGCTTAACTCATTACTCGTGTAAGGTTGCACTATTGTTTTTGTGAGATCTTCGATTGTACTAGCTCCTAAACTGCGCCTCAAATATTGCGCATGCTTCAAATACCAATCTGCATAAGTTAGTTGACTGGCGCATCAGAATGGTCCTGAGCTTGTTCCATATGGCATTCTGGAAAAAAATGCTAGAATTCATTAAATCATACCTATCTTGTAGAAGATAATACATATCCATTAGTAACAGACACTCATCCCTTTTGCCACTTGGCTTCATTGCTTTTGGAGTCGCCTCTCTGGAGGCCTTGTAATCTTTCAGGTGATTGCACATGTGTTGCTGATAGCAGGACAGCATGACAGTAATAAAATATTGTCAGTTTGACCTGACGGCGAAGCATTGAAAGCGCTAGCAAGGTTTAGCTTTGTGCTGAAGACATCTCAGAATGCCGGCGGGATGAGGAGTGTGCCAGTGGCATTGCAAATGTCGCACCTTCATGGTGCATGAGATGAGACTGAAGGAAAAACGTCGGTGCTGGTCAGCATCTAAAGAAAGGATGACATAAACTTGGCTTGACATTCACCATAGTGTAGCATGCACACAGCCGCTGAGCAGGATTGCTCGTGTGTGCACAATGCTCATGCCAGCAGTGGAAGCGAGAACGCTGCCCTGACTCGGTCAGAGTTGATTGAGTCTAGCGCGACAGTGCATCCACGTGGCTTCGTTACTTTTGCAGTCGAATGAACTTCGCCTCTCTGGAGGCCTTCTGATCCTACATGTGCACGTGCACATGCGTTGCCGACAGCAGCACAGCATGACACCAACACCAATAGTGATGGTAGAAATGCGCATTGAGTGTCTGTATGATTGATTTTGCAATCAGCGATGCATTGTCACCTACTGCCCTCGTATTTAGAGTTGCAAACCTGGCTGAATAAAAGGCGTATACTGGTAGTAATGTTTATTTGGTTTCACACACAGGGTATTTATAGATCTACCTTTTTTTGTTTTAGTCGTCGTGGTTCACAGTAAAGCGGTGTTCTAGAGTTAGTTTTGTTGTCCCTCAGTGACATGATAAACAGTAGACTTTTTAACTTTAAAGCAAACTCCTGAAGGAAAAAGATGTGATGTGCGTTATTCCATATGCTGACTGTTACATGTGTACATTGGTGAAACTGGTGACTTCAAAAGATGGCCAAAAAGCATGACTATGATGTAAGGAAGGGACATCTGAAATATTGCTTTAGTAGAGTATGCTGCAACCAAGGGACTCATTACAGACTGGAGGAAGCATGTTATCGCCAAGGAAAAAAGGTCATTACACCACCTTTATCTGGAGTCTCTGGTGATAGGCTACACCGAATACACTGAATAAAAGTTATGGCAATCTCCCATCTGTATGTTCACATCTATTTAAGTTAGTTACTCAAGCATCTTTGTATTTGGAAACAAGGCTTCCATGCAAGAGCTGAAATGTCATGTTCTGTCATTAACCCCATAATTGTTTTATTATTGTGACCAAAAGTTACATAGCTTATTTTGCTGTTTCTATGGTTCATTTGATTATTTATTTTTTCAAGTCAAGTTTATCTCCAACAACACCGAGTCCGAGGTTCTTGGGCAAAAAGATGTCACACACATCTTGAGAGTGCCCAAGGGACCATTAAATAGCAGCAGGCAGATAGCAAAAGTAATCACCTGAAACACTGTACAAGAATGTGCCAAAATGTAGGCATGAAATATAATCCACGCAATGCAACCCTTTTAATGTAAAAAATAAATACACATAATACAGATGTCACACAATCCTTGCAACACTTGTGCAAAGGCAACAAAAATAATTTTATACATAAAATGTTATACTTATATGTATATATCAAGGTAACAAAAGAAAGATGTTGGCGTTTGAATGGTTCCTATACAATTAAAAGCATAGTTTGCACATGTTTCTTGTATTTACATTCAGGCAGTTCGAAATTGGTACAAGTTAAACATTTGTTCAGTATTGCTGGCATCTGGTATTGAAGAAGGCATTCTCCATAGCTTGTACGTGAAAAAGCAACTGGTATGGATTGATTTCAGGGAGAGTATCGGGGGGAGCTATCAAATGAATGTTGATAAATCTTGTTTTATTTTGAATAAAGTAGTAATTTATATGTATAAAGATCACTTGCTCTAGTAATATCATGATTTATGAACAGCTGATGAGAACATAGTTCGCGAGGGTGCCCATAAAAATTTTCAAATATTCCGAGAACCTTTTTCTGCAACACCTTGAGTCTGTTTAGGTTCTGAGCAGACGTTTTTGCCCATACTAGCGCGCAGTAAGACAAGCGAGAGTAGAAGTGGCCGTAATATATAGCTTTTTTTTTTTTTAGCCATAATGGAACTAGATTTTATAACCTGTACGGGCAGCCTACAGTTTTGCCCAATTCAGAGGGAAGCTCTGACACATGGGTATTCCACATGTTTTCCTCGAACCAAACACCTAGAAATTTTTGCTTGCAAACGCACTCTAATGTTGTGCCTTGAAAGGAGAATTTCAGATTAATACATGGTTTGTTCATAGGCCTAAAAATAACGTATTTCGTTTTACTTTCATTTAATGCAAGTTTGTTTTCATGTAGCCACACCTCCAAATGCCTTAAATAATGGGTTACAGTAACTTTGAGATGTTCATTGATTCAGCGCTAAAAAAGGCATTCGCATCATCTGGATATATAACTAGTTTTTCTGTGTAAGGGATATTACATATATCAATAATATAAACTATAAATAATAAAGGTCCTAAGATCGAACCTTGTGGAACGCCTTGCTTAAGTTCAGTTTCTCCTGAGGTTAAGCTTCCAACTTTAACATATTGTTTTCTGGCAGATAATTTTTAATAAGTTCAAGAGCAACACCGCATATTTCGTAGTCTAATAATTTTTGTTCTAGGATATCATGTTTCATACTATCAAAAGCCTTTCTCATATCAAGAAACAAACCAACTGTATACAGTCTTTTTTCAAAATTGTTTAGCATCTCTTCCTTTACGTTTAATAGGGCTAATTCAGCGGACTTGCCTTTCTGGAATCCATACTGAGCATTGTTTATTACATTATACTTACTAAGAAAGTTCTTTAGTCTGCAATTTATCGCAGATTCAAACATCTTCGATAGAACAGGCAAGACAGAGATTGGCTTGTAATTCGAAATGTTATTTAGAGCACTGCCTTTATGTGGAGGGCATACACGCACAAGCTTGAGATCGAAAGGGAAAAAGACCAGAAACAAACATATAATTAATGATATGAGCCAGGGGTTCTAAGATGAGATCTGCAACTTACTTCATAGGCGCCACACTGAATTCATCAGAACCTGTTGTGACATTGTTACATAGTCTATTTATCGAGCTTAATACTTCAAAAGATGTCACTGGGGCTAAATTAATTGTGTTAGCCTGTCTCACTCTATGAGAGATTCTTTCCTGCGTACTCTGTTCTGAAGGCAGCAAATAGTTACCGGAGTGGGCAAAATATTCATTCAAAGCCGTTATAGCTGCGTCATCGCTCATGTCTTGGGAGAGGGCTTTGACATTGAAGCGCGTTTTGTTTTCCACAAATTGTCCCAGATTATTCCCTGCATTCCACAGTTTGCGAGGATCATTATAAAGCTTGGTGTATAGGCATTCATGATAACTCTTCTTAGCTTTTCGTGTGTCGGCATTTAGTTTATTGCGATACGTTTTGAATTCTTTTAGAGCCGCTAGGTCACTTGTTTGAACAAACTTATGATACATTTAGTTTCTTTATTTTGATTCTTTTGTGAAGGCTCGTGCTGATCCATGGCTTTCTAATTTTCTTTTTGTTTAATGTGCGCGATACCACAAGAAAATTGCTGTCATAATATGTTTTGAGATAGCGAAAGAAAACTCTATATGTGCGATCAGAATCCTGTTCTGCATAAACGAAAGACCAGTTCGTAAGCGCTATTTCCAAGCGAAATTTCTCAAGTGTGAGCTGGTTTATGACTCGATACATTGTTTTGTCGGTGTAATTAGGTTAATTAGGTGTAGCAGAGAAAAGAGCAAAAACTGCTAAGTGGTCACTAAGGTCAAGTGAAAATAGACCTGAAGAAATCTTATTTGTTGGCGCGTTTGTGATGCAAACATCCAGCAGTGTGGCGCTATGATCAGTGATTCGGCTGGGCAGCCTGATAGTGTTCGAACAATAATAGGTGGACAGAATAGTTTCAAACTGCACAGTGGCTGCGTCATTGCTTATCATGTTGATATTTATGTCACCCATCAGAAAAAAGGCAAGGGCAGTAAGTTTAACTTACATATAAGGTTTTCAAAAGTATCAAGAAATTCAGACTTTCTGCTTGCGGGTGGCTGATACACTGCAGTAACTGCAATATTTGGTAATCGAATTGTAATACATTTGAGGCTAGTGGTCATGAAAGTTAGCTCATCGACGACATCATGAATAAGACAATCACATACAAAGCTAATCCTCCACCACGATTGGTAGTCCTGGTAACACCATTGTATGTGTAACAGTCTAACTGTGAAGGACTGTCATTCGGAGTGAGCCATGTTTCGGAAAGGAATATCACATAAAATTTTATAGTTAAGGAATCAAGGAACGTGCTGAGATCAGACATTTTGTAATATTGCGCACATTTAGATGAAAAGCACTGAAATGCTTTCGAACGTATTCGGCCGCTTTGTTAAAACTGTCCACATCATAGTAATGACAACTGTCAAATAAAAACATTTCATAGCAGATGAGCCATTTAAAAGCGTCAGTTTGATACTTAGTGACACATTTTGTCCAAATCATTGCATTCAGCTATTCTCCGCACCTCCGATGATTCAGCTTTCTTGGCAAGAACTTTGCCATTGTTTGTCAATACATACTTCGATCCAACATCATGCTTCTTAGCTATAGCAGCATCCAGAAGTTGTTTCCCAAGCTGAGTTAGGTTTTCATTGACAAATATAGGATCGGTGGACAGGGAGCCAATTTGGTTAACAGAAAGATGTGCTCTCTTGGCTTTAGTGAAAATAGCATTTCGCTTTTCTTGGCGAGCAAAGCGTACAATAATATTCTTCACATTGGGATGCTTAGTTCCTATTCTGTGACAAACATCAATACCTGTGGAAGTGATGGGTTCCCCAACTGCTGTGCAAATTTTCTGGACTACTTCGGAAGGATCACCTTGATTGGGCACACCCTTGATTTCAAGGTTGTTTGCTCTGGTATATGCCTCCAGGTCTTCAACTTTCATGTGTAATTTCTTTGTTTCCATCACGAGGATATTGTTAGCTTTCTGTGCTTCTGCGAGTTCTTTTCGCACTGACTTTATCTCTTGTGTGAGCGGCTTAATGTCATCACAGACTGAACTACAATAGTCCACACTCTTCTTAAAGTCGCGAAGTTCCTTCCGTATTTCTTGCTTAAAGATGTCTAGCTCTTTGCTCATTTAGCAACAAAACAACAATAAAGAGACACAAAAGGAGTCAATGGTGTTTGGCAGCAGTGCTAGCTACAGTATAATTAAGATGAAGGAATTAATCCTCACCTGTGCACAGAGAATACTCGTTAGTGATGTGAATCCTGCGAGCACTGCTGCCAAACTGTGGTCAGAGCAGAATTAGCCCAGCTTATATATTGTCCGTGGCCAAGAGCGCCGTCATCTGCGCAGGTGCATCCGTTCCGCAGCACCAAGCCACTTGTCGATGGTGTAGGACTGCGCCGCATATTGACGCGAGGTGTGTCGCTTAGGCTGTCCAATCAGTGCTCCAGTTGGCGGTAGCCCTTGCGACGGGCGGCGATAAAGATCCCAGGAATGTACAGAGAATACTCGTTAGTGACGTGAATCCTGCGAGCACTGCTGCCAAACTGTGGTCAGAGCAGAATTAGCCCAGCCTATATATTGTCCGTGGCCAAGAGTGCCGTCATCTGCGCAGGCGCATCCGTTCCGCAGCACCAAGCCACTTGTCGATGGTGTAGGACTGCGCCACGGGTTGACGCGAGGTGTGTCGCTTAGGCTGTCCAATCAGTGCTCCAGTTGGCGGTAGCCCTTGCGACGCGCGGCGATAAAGATAACAGGAATGTACAGAGAATACTCGTTAGTGACGTTAATCCTGCGAGCACTGCTGACAAACTTCACTCAATCAGAAACCCTTCTAAAGCTTTTCCAACCAATTTGTTCCGTGTTTTCAGTGCGAAAACCTCATTTTACCTCTTCACGAGGCAATACTTGTCATTTCCACAACTGGTACAGTTTAGAAATGAGGAAAAATGCTTTATTTTACCCTGTTTCAATATCAACTATTCTGCAAAGAAGAGTTCTGCACCAAAAAAAGTTTTTCGTGCATTTACATTTCTAAGGAAGGTCAGAGTCAAACACTGGCTTTCTTTTACACATGTCACACATGTGTGAGCTGTCAGTGGCGGACGTCATCGTTCCAAATCTTCCAAAAGGCGCAAGAAGCACGGAATTCCAAAATGCAGTTTTTGAGCACTGACAAATTGTTGCCATCTGTGTTGTGGAACATGAAGACTGAACCAATGCGGCCTTTGAGGCACTGAAAAAAGAGCCGTAACCTATGTAGTAAAACAAAAAAGAGTGAAATAACAGGGGATTTTGAATGGTGGCCCTTTAAAATGGTATTGTCGTTGACAAGCTGAGCTTGTTCAAAGCAAAATTAACAAGGATCGTATTGACGAGCTGAGCTCATCCAAAGCACGTAAGGGTTATTAAAGTCTTTGGTCAGCATAGCTTGTATTTTTTACTCCTTATATAGAATTTTCCTCCTGACCAGATTTGGGAGGTGTTGGACTCTAATTGCCTTACAGCCACCCCATGTTCTTGAGATAATGACAGATGTGAGGTTCCTAAACCGGCCTTGCCTATAGGAAACCAGAGTCGGTCGATACTTGAGAGGTGTGAATTCTATCGCCACATAACCTGGATATTACAGCTCTTTTTTTAGGACCAGGTGAGGGAGTTCTCAGACAACTGCATGATTTGTTAAAGGCAGGCTATCAACAATCCTGCCTTCAGGCTTATTGTCAGGAGTCTTATAGGGTATCTATCTCTTTAGTGGTGGAAATGGGCCTCAACCTTACGTAGGCCAGGAAATGTTTTGGGGCTTTGTGCCTTTCCTTCCTTTGTGTGCAATCTTAGTGACTTGAGAATTACATGAAGTGAGGCTCTCGCTGTGGCAGGAAAATACAAACATTCAGTGTTGGGTATAGTCACCATTGAGCTTGTAAGTCATAGCTGCCATTTGATGTTCATCGAACATCCACTGAGGGCTATATCTTGTGGGGATGCGCGATTCTCACATGTCCCCTGATATGTTGTTTTCCCCACAACTCTTGCGTCCCCTGTAATCCGGCTTCTCCACGTAGCTTAGTTCCGGCAGCGGTCAGTCTGGTTGCAGTGCATTTCAAGAGATGGCGTGAGTGTGCCACTGCTAGCACCACCTAACGGCGGGGTTGGTTGGGCGCGACAGGGAGTCGGCCCTTTCTCTTTGGCTTGAGCTCGGCAGGTGGCGCGGACGTTCTGCACATGCGCCGATCCATGCTTCTGTGAAACCGTCTTGTGAAGCCTACACCGGAATGGATGAACAGTATCGTTCAAATGCACCACCGTTCGCGAGACCGTACACGCGAGCGACCAGGTGTTGGTGTCCATCGTGGGGCGAATATATTCGCTCGCTATCCGGTCGCGGTGAGTTGGTTTTCATAGATTTGTTGTGCACCCATTGGCTGGCATGTTCTGGTTGTTGTGAGTCGGCTAGTAGGCATTAATGTATCAGCATCACCATCATCATCATCGTCGTTGTCCTGGTTACGCCCACTGCAAGGCAAAGACCTCTCCCATACGTCTCCAACTACCTTGGTCATGTACTAATTGTGGCCATGTTGTCCCTGCAAACTTCTTAATCTCATCCGTCCACCTAACTTTCTGCCACCCCCTGCTATGCTTCCCTTCCCTTGGAATCCAGTCCGTAACCCTTAATGACCATCGGTTATCTTCCGTCCTCATTACATGTCCTGCCCATGCCCATTTCTTTTTCTTGATTTCAACTAAAATGTCATTAACTCACGTTTGTTCCCTCACCCAATATGCTCTTTTCTTATTCCTTAACGTCACACCCATCATTCTTCTTTCCATAGCTCGTTGTGTCGTCCTCAATTTAAGTAGAACCCTTTTCGTAAGCCTCCAGGTTTCTGCCTCGTACGTGAGTATTGGTAAGACACAGCTGTTATACTCTTTTCTCTTGAGGTATAATGGCAACCTGCTGTTCATGATCTGAGAATGCCTGCCAAACACACCCCAGCACATTCTTATTCTTCTGTTTATTTCAGTCTCATGATCCGAATCCGCGGTCACTACCTGTCCTAAGTAGATGTATTCCCTTACCACTTCCAGTGCCTCACTGCCTATCGTAAACTGCTGTTCTCTTCCGAGATTGTTAAACATCACTTTAGTTTTCTGCAGATTAATTTTTAGACCCACCCTTCTGCTTTGCCTCTCCAGGTCAGTGAGCATGCATTGCAGTTGATCCACTGAGTTACTAAGCAAGGCAATATCATCAGCGAATCGCAAGTTACTAAGGTATTCTCCATTAACTCTTATCCCCAATTCTTCCCAATCCAGGTCTCTGAATACCTCCTGTCAACATGCTGTGAATAGCATCGGAGAGATCGTATCTCCCTGCCTGTCGCCTTTCTTTATTGGGATTTTGTTGCTCTCTTTATGGTGGACTACGGTGGCTGTGGAGCCGCTATAGATATCTTACAGTATTTTTACATACAGCTCATCTACACCCTGATTCCGTAATGCTTCCATGACTGCTGAGGTTTTGACTGAATTAAACGTTAATGTATACAGGGTGGCCAGTTTCTCTAGAACAATCTGCCCACCATCCTTCAACAAATCTGCTGTTACCTGATCCTCCCCAGCTGCCTTCCCCCTTTGCATATCTCCCAAGGCTTTCTTTACTTCTTCCGGCGTTACCTGTGGGATTTCGAATTCCTCTAGACTATTTTCTCTTCCATTATCGTCGTAGGTGGCACTGGTACTGTACAAATCTCTATAGAACTCCTCAGCCACTTGTACTATCTCATCCATATTAGTAATGATATTGCCGGCTTTGTCTCTTAACGCATACATCTGATTCTTGCCGATTCCTAGTTTCTTCTTCACTGTTTTTAGGCTTCCTCCGTTCCTGAGAGCATGTTCAATTCTATCCATATTATACTTCCTTATGTCAGCTGTCTTACGCTTGTTGATTAAGACAGCTGACATAAGGAAGTATGTCAGCTGTCTTAATCAACAAGCGTAAGACAGCTGTATAAAGGTGCAATGCATAAATGTATAAAGGTGCAATGCCCTTGTGATTGTCTGCACTGCTGTGCTGTCATTCCTTTGTCCCAAGAGTACAGGTGAGACCGCCAAAATGTATAACACTCAGGTATCCATCTATAGAAATGTATGAGAAATGTGCTGTGAAACGCTGAACATAAATCTAAACTAAAACCCCTAGCTGATACACAGTGCATTGTTAAAAACTCCTTTCATAATTCTAGTATGTACAAGCACATCCTATGAAAAAAATGATAGAAGGGATGAAAAACCTGCCATAATGATGCTTTTCTACATCTAAAATATTAATAATAAAAAGAGATTGTTGGATTACAAGTCCCTGGCATAGTGCTATTGGATGTTCCTAAAATGGTAGTCGGCTGCCACTGCACCGTGTTTACCTGTACTGCAAAAGAATTTAGGCATCAACAATAGCTGAGTTGTTTCTTTATACAACAAGTGTACATGGTGCCACAGCCACCAGTGAGCTGTGGTGATCGGAAGCATCAGCTGATGACACAACAAAGACTGTGCAGGGAGATTTGGACTTAAAAGTACATATGGCAGCTCTAAACACCCTCTGTAATATTGCAAAAATGATAAGAAAGGGGAAAAAAAATCTCACTGCCTTTTTACTCTGTGAAGACGGATGACCAGCAAAGCTGTGTATGTGGGCCCCTTAATGGCGAACTGCAGCTCTGCCGCGGGTCGGTCCAGCATCGCACTATCTTTGGGATCGACCCACGTAGGGGAAGTGCTCAATGCCTGCTTCACCTCCACCGCAGGTCCGCCTGGCATTGCGCTATCTTCCGGATCAGCCCACGTGTAGGGAGTTCTTTTGCTTACGACACTAAAATTTTCTTGGACAGTAGAGGTATATAGCTTTGCTGTAAAAAAGAAGGAAAGTGCTTGGCAGGTTGAGTAGGCAGGTGCTTTGACGAGCAGCACTAGCCTGTCTTGCCAGCAAAGATAGCACAAAACTAGGCACAACAATCTTTGCACTCTTGCTAGAAGATGGCACTGTGAAGTAAGCAAGCTATAGTGAGCTGTAATTTTTAGCAATGGAAAGTAGAACTGACGAACTCATTGAAGAATGAGCACAAGCACAATGATGAAACCTGTGGAGCTAGCAGGAAGTTTTGCACTGATACAGTCGAAAGCCGATGAAATGAAGTAAACTTCAGCTCAAGAGCACATACCAGCGCTTCCTTTCTTTTCATATTGAGCAAGACTGTGCATTCTGCGTCTCCATGCATTTGCATGCTGATTGGCTGTGCTGGGCACAAATGGGTTGTAGCCTTTTTCTATCGATCCTTCTGTGCATTTGAAGCAGCATTTGTTGCAATGTTGCAGAATGTTCGCGATGAGTGTAGGCAGCACAGGAAAATCAAGGGGCTGACAGTTCTCCCTTGACGAAAAGTTGAAAATTGCCAACCACTGTCGCAAGTGGCTGCAGTTACAAAATTGATTGTACGAAGTCTGCACATGAAAATTAGCAACTTCTTTTACAAGTACCTTTTGAATTGACGTCAAATGCATATTTTGTTTCGCTCAACGTACATAGCCTGCTTTATTGCAAGCAGTACAATGGGCAATCTTTACAACAAAGTGACCTGCGTAATGAAGGATTTTGGAGATCCCAAGCACTTCATTATAAAGCCATCTGACTGTATGTATTGAAAAGTGCACACTATATGCAGTGGACTATGAAACTATAATTATTTCTGCACAGTGCTGTGCGTCTTGCCATATAGCAAGCACAGAACATGTAATGTGTTCAGCACTTTTCTCTGTCTTCTGCAGATAAAAGTTGAACTGTTGGGGTGGGATCATGCTATGTGTAAGCAGCAAAAATTCAATTTTTCCTGTAGGAGTTACTGTCCTTTTTCTTTTGTTTTGGCATTTCTAGCTTTGAGGAGCTTCAATTACTGTGTGGTTGTCCAGGTTAGTGCATGAAAGGTTGCGCTGGCCTCAGTTTCCTGTATCAGGTTCTTGTTTGCAATGCTTATCTAATAAATAAGTTGCTGTTGGTAACAGTCACATACATGTAGAGTTCTGTAGATTCCTGATGGTGCAATCTTGCATCTCTTTGTTCTTGATACTAGTGCAAAATTCTTGAGTAAGATGAAACTTAAATTTAAAGTTTGAAGGTTTTATTATTTTAATGAACAGATACTGGATGTAATTTGCGTGATTTCAAAATTGTGTAAAATATTTTTTTAATAATGCATAGTCCACATTATTTGTTGTATTTTCGAACAAACATTTTTGCAGAGATCTGTGCGAGTAACCTAAGCATATCTCGGGAAAAGCTCTTTATAGTGAATACTTTGAACTCGGTTCTACATTCATAACTTGAATTCTTTCGCTGTCTCCTAAAGTCTTCACCTATGTGCATGCTTTGTGTGCTTGATAATTAAATGATGATTATGCTGTGTTGATTTGGCTATATTATACATATTCAGTCTGTTCCTATTATCATCTTGCGTTCGCAATCTCTATTGCTGGACTCTTGCTTTCAGGTGAAAACAGCATCCTGCCGTTGGAGCCAGGTGTTCCACTCATCAACTTTAATGAGGTAAGCTTACATGAGCTACTTGGTGCGACTTTACTCAGAAAACACTCACACTGACCTGTACCATGTCACCTGTCAGCCATGGCAGAGTGAGCTGTGATTAGGCTTAACTTTTAAGTTTTTGTGTACATGCCCTCAGTAGCACACTACAGGGGCCAGAAAAGGAGAGGACTAAATGCTCCATTTGTCGAGGCCTAAGTTAGCACTGCCTCAGATTTTGTAGAGGATTTTAAGACATCCTTTGATGACACTGTTTCCTGGTTATTAGTCCTTGTGATTCTAACAACATGTCTCTGAAATTCATTTTTTAAGCCACTACATCGTGCTCCTGCTGTCCATTGAAAAAACTAAGTGGGAGGGGCTCTGCTATACTTCACAAGCCTTGATTAGCCCACCAGTGCAAGCTAGCCCATGAAACATGCAGCGTGTTTCCGTTTCTCACTTCCTGAAAATCGCTCTACATTTTTTTTACGGAAGCAAATGATGAGATTTGGAATGATGCAAATGAGATTGCAAATGATGAGATGGAAGCAAATGATGAGATGAGCAAATGTTTCTTTTTTCATTGTATGTACACAGTATTGCACAAGGCATCTTAATGCTCATGAAACCGGTATAGGTATTTTAGTTGTGAAGTGGGAAAAAACAGCTCCACTTTTTTTGTTAGGCACAGTAGCACATGGCACTTCATGCAACGTGTTTTAGACCAGCCCTTGCATCTTTCACAATTCCATCTGGATGAATCTACTTGCTCCCTGAGCTTTATGACAGTGCTCAACAGCATTATACTGGGCATCTATATTGAGCTGCTGAGTGCATCTTATAGAAGTTCAGGTGGCAGGTCTTGAATTTCATGTGGTCATTTTCCACGGTTACTTGTGCTTGGCACAGATGTAATGAGTGCCTCTGCAATTCGTAGCTGGATGTGCATCAAGTGTAGAAGCTTTGTCCTCTGTCCATCTGAATAATCCTTGATATACAATAAAGAGCCTTCCTATTTCTTGAGATGTTCTGACATTTAGAAATGTCTCGATGCTGTGACGGTTTGCCCTGTGATGTCCTCAAAAACAGATTCGGGCACTTACCTTTCAAAGTAGTTGTATGGAATACAGGATTCATTTTGCTGGCAGTGAGAACTCTGGCTTAGGCGGAGGAAAACATTGTTTCCTTCTCTATTGGAACTTAATCTGAACATTGTCAGGTCTTTTTTTAGTAATGAATCTGGCAGCTTGTTTTCAGCTTTGCAGGCAGAATGCTGGGAATCAAGTCTTTCTTGGCCAACCTCATCTTCGTCACTTACCTAGATTTCATAGGTTACCAGAAGTAAAGTCCTCTATCAGTGTCATTTAGTATGAATTTGTAGTCACATCATGAGACTTTTTTTTATAGCATGTTGCTCAGGGTACGCACAGGACTCTGAGGAGGAAAAAAAAGAAAGAACCAGTGCATGCGGTCGGTTATTGCATGAGGACCAGCAGGAGGGGGGGTCACTTCACGTTTATTATCATGCTTTGTACACATTTGTGACCATGCATTAATTATGCTGCTACCAGAGTGCTCTTAGGAGCAAGGCGATATACTTTGTCATATGTACGGTCTCAAAAATTTGACGACTTATGAACACCGCAGGGTAATAAGAAAAGCAGAAATATTTTTTTTATTCACGCTTACCTGCTGACGCCACCACAAATGTGACCATGCTGTTTGTTTTGGGGCATAACTGATGCTCCTCTCGTCAGATGGCACTGAAAATGTGCAGATTGCCAAAGCATTATGCAAAAAAGAAGTGAGGCATGCAGACAGGACACAAGAGTAGAGAAGTGGACAACACGAACGCCGAAAGCAGTAGGATGATTGCCAATTTGGGTAAATTGAGCAAAAATCCCTAGTTCTGAACAAATATGCTATAACGATTACATTTGTAGAATGTGTACAAATCTGTACATAGCGTTACCAAGGGACAGGAGCAAAATTTATTTTGAGAATTAACCCGTATTGGTACTTTTACATAGGAATACAGAGAATTCATCTTGTTTAGCATCCACTGAATCAATGTTGTTGATGTTTGTTGTGTTTAAAAGAAAAAGTGCAGATATACTGGTCATTGGGAGCAGATCTTTTATTTAGGCCATCAATTTTTTAACGAAAAATTATTGTGAATCAGAAAAATTTAATAAAATGAAGCATCAAGTTTACAACTCTGTAACTCAGCAATAAAAACAGTGCATATTACTGTTCTGTAAAATGCATGTATTGCGACATCTTGGGTACATAAACGTAAATATACTGCTAATTTGTGAGAGGCATTTTCAGAACTTGTGTAAACCATTTGATATTTCACATGGTTTGCAGCCCATGTGAAATTGTAACTTTGTTTTTACGAGTTCTGCTGTGGACTAACATCATACCTTTCTGCTTGAGATGACTTAACAAATACAGTCGTAGTGAACTGCTTTTGGTGCGGAATTACAGTTGTTAACTTTGTGCTTAAATTGTTTAAAAATTTATGGATTCGCTATAAAATATTGCTACGGAACAGCCGCCACAGTGAGGCTGTACTGAGGAGAAAGAAGTCGACGTGGGCCCACTTGATATAGCGTCGCCATTTTGGCCTTCCATTACTTCCCTGTAAATAAATTGTATAAAGTATTGGGCTCCAGCTACACGTAACATTAATTTGGTGGAGGTGGACGTTCCCCGTGCCCGTCATGGAGCTTCGCAGCGGTCGCAACGGCGACAGTGCAACTTCGGCTCCTGCTGGCGGCACTTCATCTATGCAACCGTCTCCGCCTGCAGCCCTGACCTACGTAGCCGTTTCCCCCCCTCGAGATCCTGGTGTTTTCAACGGAGTCGGCAGTCCTCATGTTGACGACTGGCTCCACTTATACGAACGTGTTAGCACCAGTCACAGGTGGGATCCGACTATTATGCTTGCGAACATTCTTTTCTACCTCGACGGAGCTCCACTTGCATGGTTCCAGACTCACGAAGAGGAAATCTTGAGCTGGGATCTCTTCAAAGAGAAGCTTCGCGACCTTTTTGGCAATCCGTTCGGTCGCCAAGTCAATGCCAAGAAAGCCCTTGCCATACTTGTACAGACGTCGACCGAGTCCTACGTGTCGTACATTCTCGACGTCTTGGCCCTTTGTGCCAAGGCTGACCCGACCATGTCTGAGGCCGATAAGGTTAATCACGTCCTCAAAGGCATTGCTGACGACGCCTTCAATTTACTGGTGTTTACGAACGTCACCAGCATCGATGCGATCCTCAAGGTGTGCCGCCGTCTTGAGCATGCTAAAAGCCGCCGGGTATCCCAGCACATCACGCGACTTCACAACACAGCTGCTACGTCATCCTGTGACGACCTCTTCCACCAGCCGTCGCAATGTGACAACTTGCCCCGCATCATTCGTCGTGACGTCGAAGCGGCACAACTGGCGGCCCCTTCATTCCCGTCACCTGATCATGCTCCGGTGACAATCTCCTTGATCCAGGCCGTCGTCCGTCAAGAGTTGTCCAATGTCGGCCTGCAATCCATTCGTTCCATACGCTCGGAAGCTCTTTCTCCCCGCACGTCCCTACCTCGCTCTTCTTACTCCTCTTATGGACAGCGCAACCCCTCCGAATGGCAAACAGTGGACGACAGGCCGATCTGTTTTAATTGCCGACGCATTGGACATGTCGCTCGCCACTGCCGTAGCCGCTGGACTTTTCCAATGCGCTATTCTCCTGATTACCACCCTCGCCCCTCTAGCGCGCCCTTTTCCTTCGCCCCTTCTATGCCTGCTCCATCATCTGACCCTGCGACACCTCTGACATGACCCCGCTACTCCCGCTCGCCTTCTCCCTCCCGTCGTCAATCTCTTTCACCACCGTCACGCCGTGCTCCTTCTCCAACCTTCTCGCCGCACCCCCGACCGGAAAACTAGACAGTGCAGTTTCTGGAGGTGAAGCTGCAAAGACGACATTGGCACGAAATCCTCGCTTCACCTTAACCACGAACAAGAATCTTTTGGACGTTCTCGTCGACAATGTTCCTGTGTGCGCATTGATTGACACTGGGGCACATGTGTCCATTATGAGTGCTGCTCTTCACCGTCGTCTAAAGAAAGTTCTGACGCCCGCCCCGAACCGATTTGTACAAGTCGCCAACGGAGGGACTGTCGCTATTGTTGGCATGTGCTCTGCGCAACTCACCATTTCTGAGAGACAAACCGTCGTTCTCTTCACCGTCATCGAGCATTGCCCTCAGGACCTCATTCTCTCTGGATTTCCTTGCCAATCATTCGGCCCTCATTGACCGTTCGGCCGGCTCACTTCGCCTTGACTTGCCTCTTCTTGCCGACCCTGTGGACCCGCCTCCAAGCCGTTTGAGCTGCATGAATTTTATTCGCCTACCGCCTCAATCTGTGACACATGTTCACTTGCTGTCCTCACCAGCTGTACCTGACGGTAATTACGTGGTCGCACCAATTCCGGCAGTTATACTTACACATGGTGTTACCATGCCGCACACTGTGCTGACAATTACAGGCAACCGTACCTGCCTTCCCTTTGTCAATTTCGCGCTAACCGTGCAAGTTCTGCCTCAGGGGATTTCATTGGCTATAATTAGCGCTTTGCAGGATGATGAGATCGAGCCATTCACAGTGGTAGATAGTCACAGCTCAGCCCATACCGTGGCGTCATCGCATGGTACTGACGTCGACATTGAGAAGATGGGTTCCTCTGACCTTACACCTGTTCAAGCTCAAGCCCTTTGCCGCGTTCTTGATGGCTATCGCGACATTTTTTACTTTGACAATCGACCCTTT
Organism: Dermacentor albipictus; assembly: GCF_038994185.2. NCBI lineage: Eukaryota > Metazoa > Arthropoda > Arachnida > Ixodida > Ixodidae > Dermacentor > Dermacentor albipictus. The sequence continues at coordinate 160,891,761 of NC_091825.1, read as the reverse complement.
GGTCAAACGTCCGTCGTGACCCATCGCATAAACACTGGCGATGCGAACCCTATTTACCGATGTCCATATCGTGTTTCTGCATCCGAACGAGCTGTTATCCAAGAGGAAGTCAGAAAGATGCTTGCAAAGGACATTATCAAGCCTTCCTGTAGTCCCTGGGCTTCTCCCATCGTACTTGTCAAAAAGAAGGATGGAACATGGCGTTTTTGTGTAGATTATCGCCACCTGAACAAAATCACAAAAAAGGACGTGTACCCTTTGCCGCGTATTGATGACGCTCTAGACTGCTTGTACGGTGCCACCTATTTTTTTTTCTATCGACTTACGGTCCGGCTACTGGCAGATATCCGTCGACAACATGGACCGAGAGAAGATTGCATTTATTACCCCTGACGGCCTTTATCAGTTCAAGGTGATGCCTTTCGGTCTCTGTAACGCACCCGCCACCTTCGAACGAATGATGGACTTTTTGCTTCAGGGGTTCAAGTGGTCCACCTGTTTGTGCTATCTGGACGACGTCATCGTTTATTCACCTACATTTGACACGCATCTAGACCGTCTTTCAGCGATTCTTGACGTGTTTCGCCGCGCCGGTCTCCAGTTGAACTCATCAAAATGTCACTTCGCTCGCCGTCAAATCACCGTCCTTGGACACCTCGTGGACGCCAGAGGCGTGCGACCTGATCCGGACAAAATTCGCGCCGTTACGAACTTTCCTGTTCCGAAGTCTACCAAGGACGTTCGTAGTTTCGTAGGGCTGTGCTCATATTTACGACGCTTTGTGAAGGATTTTGCAACTATCAGCGTCCCCTTACCAACCTCTTGAAGAAAGACGCCCCATTTTCTTGGGGACCTGACCATGCCGCATCTTTTTCGCAGCTCACTACTCTCCTTACCACGCCTCCAATTCTGGCCCACTTTGACCCGTCTGCTTCAGCGGAAGTTCGAACTGATGCCAGTGGTCACGGCATAGGAGCAGTGTTAGCACAACGCCAGCATGGACATGACCGCGTTATAGCCTATGCCAGCCGACTTCTATCACCCGCTGAGCGCAATTATTCAATCACAGAGCGCGAGTGCCTCGCTTTTGTGTGGGTTGTTGCGAAGTTTCGTCCATACTTGTACGGACGCCCCTTCTGTGTCATCACTGATCACCACACGCTCTGCTGGCTATCCTCACTCAAGGACCCCACAGGACGGCTCGCTCGCTGGGCATTACGCCTGCAAGAATATACCTTCTCCGTGGTATATAAGACGGGACGCTTGCACCAGGATGCCGATTGTTTGTCCCGCTACCCCGTCGACGAACCTGCTGATGCGGACGCCATCGCTTGCGTTTTCTCTGTCTCCCAGTTGCTTGAAATCGGCAACGAGCAACGCTGCGATCCGTCATTACGAGCCTTGACCGACCACCTGGAGTCAACGCCTGGCGACGCCTCTCCCCGGATGTTTCTCCTTAAGGAGGGGACATTATACCGCCGCAATCTCGATCCACACGGCCTTGGCCTTCTGCTCGTAATTCCATCACACCTGCGTTCGACTGTCCTCCAACAACTTCACGACGCTCCCATGGCTGGACACTTGGGCGCCTCGCGCACATACAACCATGTACGCCGTCGATTTTTTTGGCCGGGTCTCGCCCGCTCTGTGTGGTGCTACGTTGCCGCTTGTGAGCCCTGTCAGCGCCGGAAGAAGCCCTCCACACCTCCAGCTGGATGTCTTCAGCCGATCGACATCCCACCAGAACCCTTTTTCCGTGTTGGTCTAGACCTTCTTGGACCGTTTCCTCTCTCGGGCTCCGGAAATAAATGAGTCGCCGTCGCTACTGATTATGCGATGCGGTACACAATCACCAGAGCCCTTCCGACGAGTTGTACTACTGACGTTGCTGACTTTCTGCTCTATGACATCATTTTAGTGCATGGTGCTCCGCGCCAATTACTCACTGACCGTGGCCGCAGCTTTCTGTCGGCAGTCGTCGAGGACATCCTCCACTCCTGCTCGACAAAGCACAAGTTCAGCACGTCCTACCACCCACAGACCAACGGCCTCATGGAGCGCCTCAACCGGACCATCACTGGCATGCTTTCAAAGTACGTTGTGACCGACCACCATGACTGGGATCTTCACTTACCATATGTGACGTTCGCGTATAATTCATCGCATCACGACACCGCCGGCTATTCACCATTCTATCTCCTATATGGCCGAGAACCCGCGTTGCCCTTGGACACTTTGTTGCCCTCGGCCACACGTTCAACCACTGAATACACTCGCGACCATTCGCACACGCCGACCACGCGTGCCAGCTCGCCCGCACCCGTCTCGAGGCCTCACAGGAGCATCAGAGACGCCTCTATGATTGCCACCATTGCGACGTGCACTTTACTCCAGGTTCTCTGGTGCTTCTCTGGTCACGCATTCGACGTGTGGGCCTTTCAGAAAAGCTGCTGTCGCGCTACACTGGCCCATACCGTGTGGTGCGACAAGTGACCGATGTCACGTATGAAGTCATCCCCGCCGACCTGTCAGCGTCGTCGGCTGCGAGTGACATCGTTCACGTGGCAAGACTAAAGCGATGCCAGACACCTTTCACCGCGGGTGTGTAGATTAAGCACCGGGACGGTGCTTCTACCGCCGGGGGTGATGCTACGGAACAGCCACCACAGTGAGGCTGCACTGAGGAGAAAGAAGACGACGTGGGCCCGCTTGATATAGCGTCACCATTTTGGCCTTCCGTTACTTCCCTGTAAATAAATTGTATATAGTATTGGGCTCCAGCTACACGTAACAATATTTTTGGTTCCAAATCTAAATCTAGTTTCCAACAATCAGCAGAACTTGGCTCTCTGTCTCTTAAATGAAACAAAGTTTATTCAAGTAGGTACAGCAGTTGTGTAATGCAAGTTTTTCTGCTTTTCACATGTGCATAGTATTTGCATGGAAAAATCAGAGTTGGCCCCAAGATAAAGCTTAGAGCCTTCTCTTTAATGCCGGCAATTTTTTTGTGAATACGACGGGTGGTGAGCCTTGGTAATCTTGGTTACAGACTTTGTCCCACCCTACCACTACATCTTCTTCGACCGATGTCAACCAGAATTGGTTCACTACAAAGGAGGACAAGACTAATTTCCATATCAAAGGTAAGAAACACATACCTTTAGCTCACAGAACAGAATTTTGTCATGTAGACTACTCATTCCATACTACTGAATCTTTCAGGCCACTCTTGGAAACAGGGCATGTTCTCCAAGGAAGAGACAGAAATTCTGCAAAGTAATATACAGAAGTACTGTGAGGTAGGACATGCCGATTTTTTCAGTATGTCATGTCATGTCATGTGGTTATGCGCAGAAAGTTGCTGTGTTGAAATCTTGCCTAGATATGTCGCCAGGGGCTCCAGAACCTGGAAGGTGTGCGTGGGGCCACAGGTTTCATTGCAAGGGGGCACTTCACCTCCCCCCACCCCCCACCCCTCAGCCTGTGAGAGGGTCGACAACCGCTCGACTATAGTAAATTAAGCCTTGGTTTCACAATGAAAAAAAAAAAGTTGCAGTTTCACCCAAAAGGCGAAGCATCAATTGCAATAGAAAATTAGTGGACAGCTATACTAAATGAGGATCGTAGTTTTACCGGCCATATAAACTTCTAGACACAGGCACACTAACTAAACTAACAAGCATGGTGTCACGTGCGCACTAGCAAACATGAACACATATCACTCTATCACTGTGGGAACTCGCTGTCAAAACGCTGGAGTGATCAAGCTTGGCAGCAGCAGCAGGCGAATTGACCTTTGTGCTGCCTCTCGCATCAACATGCACTACGCTGCGGAAACACAGCGCATGGTGGATTCTGTCCCTGTCACAGATGGCTTTCACGATGCAGCGGCCCAGGTCGGCACACACGGCTGCATGGGTAGCCAGGAGTAAAATGCGCGCCCCTCCCTACCTCCCCATGAGGCCCTGCTTGCAACAAAAGATGGCGCGCTTCATCCCCGCTTTGCTCCCTTAGGTGTGCAAGATTGAACCGCGATCTCCTGATAACCATCACCCGCTTTCACTTGCACATACAGCTCATGGCATGCAGCAACCTCACAGCAACGCCTATGGCAGAAATGTGCTTGGAGTGTCCTTATAATTGCTATCACAATAAAAAGAAAAGGTGGAAGCCTAGGGTACAACAAAACACCGCCACCTCTCCAAGTATGCAGCAACATGCTTAGATTATGATGATTGAGACGTCTCAACAACTATGCGTGTGTGCATTATGGGTGACTTCCCACACTCTCATTTATCAATGTGACTGTCATGTGTATGACTCTGCCTGGTACGTTGGCTTGAGTCAACAGAATGGAAGTACAAACCAGTTTGCTGCACTCACCAGACTTATTCAGACAACATGTTATTGACAACAAAGTACAGAAGGGATGTTACAGAGTACATGAAGTGAACCTATAACAACATTCCTTAGTCATGCAACTAGTCTTATCTGTTGAACTTATGCATGGTCTTATCCGCTACGCTGTTTATGAAAAGTGACATCTTGAAGCTTACACCTGCGATGATGATGTATGATGAAAAACTTTATTTATCCCTCATTAAAGGGAAGAGGGCAACGGGATAGAGGGTAGGGGGAGGAACTTCACACCCGCATGGGGATTTGCCCATGAGGGGCAGAAAGGTTAAACGGTCTGATCGGTAGTGTGTGCAGATGTCGTTGTAGGTAATTTGTAGGTAATAAGCCGATCCCGTGCTGTAAACGGCGCCTGCTCCGTGGCGAGGTCATACAAATGTGATGCCTGAACCCGGACTGTAAATCCTCGGGCACTGGCATGAGCTGCCTCGTTTTTGGCAAAGCCCACATGCGTGGCAGTCCCAATTAATGCCACAGTTTGATGGAAAGGATGGGCCAAAAGGAGGGAAAGGGCTGGCTTAGAAACCCTGCCTGCTCCAAAGTTATGTACGGCTGCTTTGGAGTCGCTAATGGTAACTGATGAATTTGGGATTGTGGGGGCAAGGACTATGGCCGCCTCCTCCACCTCCTCCAATAAGAGCCAGGAATGGAGGTGGCAGCAGCGACCTGGCCGGGAGAGATAATGACTGATATTGCATAATGATTTCTGTTCCCATATTCGGTGGCATCAACATAGAGCACGTATTTTGAGGTGGAGTATTGTTTTTGGAGTGCTTTTGCTCGCTGCCTCCTGTGCTGTTTGTGGTGCACAGGGTGCATGTTTTTAGGAAGGGGGGGGATGCAGAGGTTCTCGTGTATGCGATGTGGAATGATGTATTTAGTCTTGATGGTAGGTGCCTGAGTGACAGAAAAAGTTTGTAGAATGTGTCGACCTGTTGCGGTGTTAAAAAGTCTGCTATACTGGGATGTGAGGTGGGCTTCTGCAAGTTCAGTAAGTGTGTTGAAGGTGCCATTATGCATTAGCCTTTCAGTGGAGGTACGTATGGGGACCCCCAGAGCGAACTTATATATTTTGTGTAAGAGAGTGTCGATCTTATCTGATTCTGATTTAAGGAAATGTAAATATGGTGTTGTGAATGTAATCTTATTGATAACGAAGGCCTGGACCAAGCGGGAAAGTTTGGCCTCCTTTAGTCTGCCATGTTTATTGGAGACACGCCCTAGAAGGTGCAGGGTGTGATCAGCTGTGGTGCAGAGTGTATGCAGGGTATATGTGTTGAGCCGGTTGCTTTGTATGTGTAAACTGAGCACCCGGAGCCTGTCCACTCTAGTAACAGGGATGTTGTTTGGAATGACCTGTGTACTAGACGTGTTTTTCGACCCCCCGGTGGGATGGCAGAAGTAGCAGCTCGGATTTTTGAAGGGAGCATGTGAGATTCATTGCCCCAGCATGAGCCACGACGGGGTCTGCTGCGGCCTGTAGAGTGTATTGAATCTCTCCATCGGAGCCGCCAGTCGTCCAAAGAATGATGTCGTCGGTGTAGAGCGAAAACTTGAGATCAGGAATAGATCGCAATGCTCACGCCATCGGCATCATCGAAAGATTAAAAAGAAAAGGAGAGAGCACTGAGCCTTGGGGCGTGCCGTAGCTACCTAAAGCGTATGAAGGGGATTGCTCTGTGCCTATGTGTATGGTTGCGGTACAGTTGGCTAAGAAGGTACGTATGTAGTCATATGTCTTTTCCCCAACCCCAATGAGATTAGGCTCCCGGGGGATAGCAGAATGTGAAACATTATTGAAGGCTCCGTAAAGGTCCAGACTGAGATTTGCTTACTTATCTAGACTGCTATTGGGTGTAATGATCTCATGCTGCATTCGAAGCATGATATCTTGGCATGAGAGAGATTTTCGAAAACCTACCATTTCTGATGGATAAAGATTGTTGTCTTCCACGTATTTACTGAGTCGGTTTTAATGTTAGAGTGTTTTACCTAGACAAGAAGTTAGTGATATAGGCCTGAGATTAGAAGTGTTCACTGGTTTGTTTGGCTTTAGGATAAACATTATCCTGGCATTTTTCCACGAACTAGGGAGGGTGCCAGTGTCAAAGCAGTGATTGAAGTACGCCATGAAGGCTGTGACAGAGTTGTCGTCTAGATTGCGGAGTATTTTGTTGTTAATAAGGCCAGGGCCTGGTGCTGACATTGTGCACAGGGTGGCGAGGGCGTGGCAAAGCTCTGCTTCCGTGTTAGCAGCGCTTAGTAGCTCGTTGAGTTCATCAGTGTACTTTGGCATGTCATACTGCTGAGCGGGAGGCAGATGTTTATGGCGGAGGCCGTTGAAGAGTTCGTTGAAATTGTTTATGTGTGCATGTAGCAGTTTGTTTATGCTGGGGTTGTGGTGTATGCGCAACGTGTTAGAGTCTAATAACTGTCGCAAGAGTTGCCATGTGCGCTTGTTATTGAGGTTATCATGCATGCTGTCACATACCTGGCCCCACTGCTGGCAGGCCAGTTGTATGGCGTACTCCTGGATCTGGAGGTCTAATTTAAAAATTCTGAGTCTTAGTCTTTGGTTGTGCCGTCGCCTCTTCCACCATTTGAGAAGAGACTATTTGGCTTCCCAAATGTGGAGAAGCTTTGAATCAACCGTAGTGAGAGGGCTTTTGGGGGGCAGAGTGGTATTGTGCGTCTGGGCGTCTTAGTGTAGTTGCTGAAGCCATTCTGAGATGTCTTGAATGTTTTTGGGAGCGGATATCTGGTGGGCTTCTCGAAAATTATCCCAATTGGTAAGGCTTCGGAGTTTGGGTGCAAAAGGTTTGTGTTGGAATTGTAGTTTGATGGTAATAATGTAATGGTTGCTACCGAGGTTAACTTGGGAGTTGTGCCATGTGATGTGTTGGATTCTGTGTGTAAGCATAAGATCGAGGAGGTGTCCTTAGCTATGTTGTTGCCTAGCCTGGTTGGTGCATCAATGTTGTTATGTAATGTGAGTCTAAGGCCCATAGATTTGTGGCAATCTGATATAGGTCGTAATTCATTGTACACGAGTTTATTATTACCGGGTTTCACTGCCCTGCAGTAATAGTACTTGGGTTGCTCAGATTGTTGATTTGAACAGGCCACATCAAATTGTCCGATACTAAAATAAATTTGAAATGTTAATAAGCGGACTTTGAGCACTAGCAGTCTGACTGGCTTATATATGCACATGTATACATATAAACATTGGAGGTAGTTGAAAACAAGTTTTCTGATTGCCAAAGACTTTAGGTATAGCACTTCTCACCAAGTTTGTTAGTTCAATTGATAAATCATCCAATTTGTTAATAGATCAACCAGTTCTTGCAGAAACGCATCATGTAGCAAAAGCCACTGAGAGAAAGGAAAAGGACTGCTCTCATATGGCTTAACTGTGTTTGACTGCCTACAGTAACTGTTTCCAGCAGTTCTGGAATGTTGCATACTCAAGCTCTTGGAAGTCACAACGAAAACATAAATTAGCATCTTTAATACACATATTTCTAGGGAATGAAATTGCAAAAGTGATTTCCTGCAGCTGCATAATTGTAAATAAATGCAATAAACATATAGTATTATTAATAAAGACACTGGTTATCAAGTTGGTTCAGTTCACTATTAAATGTATGATATGATGCTGCGTTTAATAACGGGTGCATGAGATAGGGGCATGATATGACCCTTGGTCATGGGGAACTGAGCAGCACAAATAAACATTAAGAGAACCATGTGTGTAGGAGCGTGAGATCAGCAACCCAGCCACGGTGATCTTCTCGATGACCAAGGAGGAGCGCAAGGACTTCTACCGCACTGTGGCCAAAGGCTTGAATCGACCCCTGTTCTCTGTGTACCGTCGTGTCATCCGCATGTACGACAACAAGAATCACATTGGCAAATACAGCTCTGAAGAACTGGACCAGCTCAAGGTGTACGTAGGCTATCTCCTGTTTCTGGCTACTTCGAACAGCAAGCTGAGGCACCCTGTACACTCTTGCCCAATGGCCTTAATATCGCCAAGTTTTCTCAATAAACTGTTTGCAGTTTATTCTTGCAGATCTTATCTGTTACTGGATTGTCCACGGTCAGGTCAATGTGTCAGTATTGTCTGACTCTCATCTGCAGTTTAATCCATGCACCAAAAAAAGAATGCTCTATTTGCACAGACATTATAAGATCAAATGTAACATGGTACACTTTTTCAAGCTCCAAAACTGTAAAAAAACATCACCATGGTTGTAACACAACCTGATGTTATGTGAAGTCTTCAGCGAATGAAACATGGTAGCTCCAGCTCAAACTCTTCAGTGAATTCTATACAGTATTGAAGTGCACATACCATCATGCACTGGTAAAAATCTACAAGTGCCACATGCACTCGTATCCTTTTCCTCAACAACTATTCCTAATTGAAGTGCTTGTCTGAATGCAACAGCATAGCGTGGCATGAAGTGAAGGAGATTGAGCGAGCTGTGTTTCATTTATTGAAGACTGAGTCACTGTCAAGGGCTTTGAAGAAAGTAATTTACACACACAAACACTTGTACAACATACATTTCCTCTTCTTAGCTGCTCCTTACAACCATAAGCGATGCTGCCTAAGGGATAAATTTAGTCAACTGGGCTTTGCTACTGATTTGCCTACTGTTGCACCATTTTTCATGCGATGTATGCGGGGAAGTCCACTGACAGACCATTGTAAAGATGATAGGGTTGGGTATTCTTTCATAGCTTAAACTCTTGAAGGTCAAATCTTGTGGGTTGCGAAAATATATTAAAGGGACACTAAAGGCAAATACTAAGTCGATGTGGACTTTTTAAATACCACTTCAGAAGCCTTGCAATGCTTGTTTCGTGCCAAGTAATGACTTTGTATATAACAAAATTGCATCTAAATGGTCCGAACACATTTATCGCAATTCAAATATCCCATCACCCAATGGGGAGTGGTGACCTTGCATATGCCATCATCATCCTTTGCTGCCGTTGGTGAGTAAAACATCGCCTGATAGACGGTGGTATGGTTTTTTCTGCAAAACGCAAATGTGCAGCCATGGATAAACCGAGCCAAGAAAGAGTGGTGGATTCTCCACTGCAGCTGCTTTTGGTCCAGTGGCACAGACCATTTGAGCATTCCGCGATATCGCATGGAAGTGGAATACTCTGCTACTTGCAGTTTGTGCGAATTTTGCAAGGCAGCAAAACCACCGTCGCACTACGCTATAATGAAACTACTGAAACATAAAAGCATGGGTGGTGCAGAGTCGAGCAAAAACAAAACCTTTCGACCGCCTGCATTGTTGTCAAGTGTAATGCCAATGAGTTCTTTTTCTAAAGTTTATATAGAACTGGACAACTGACATTTCCTTTTATGTTATAATGCAATCCAATTATGTTTTTATAACGAGTGGTTGGGTACTAGTGACAAAATTTAAAGGAGCAGTGCCTTCGTCATCGGTCAAGTACTTCAATGTCCCAGGGAAGTCTCTAATCGTGTCCTGCATTTAGCTCAATTTCTCGATTATTAAGGCACTGATCCCAATAAAATTGACGCCTTAGAGATTCTCGAGCACTAATCTATCACTTTAGTTTGACTTGCTATTTGCCTTTAATGTTCCTTTAAGTAACTCGTACAGAACACTTCGTTCAAGGCACATTTTCAGGGTAGTAATTGCAGAGAAAAGAACAAGTTGTGCTGGTGTTGATTTATGCTAGTGTGATACTGCTGACGTGAATGACTGCATATAAACATATGGAATAATCTTTAGTTAGAATTTAGAGCAATGCACACTTAGGCAATCTTGCTTGCAAGATTGCTACATGATTGACAGCACTCGAACAAGTGAATATTTCTGGTTCGAACAAGTTAATATTCCTTTTTTTTAGAAGGTCAAAAATTTTTTTCAATTACCTCTGGCAGAGAGCACAATTCTAACCCTTGATCTGAATTACTCAATAAGGCGACCATCACTTCGATCAGAAATCAAAATGCCTAATTAAATTATTAACCTAATTACCCCAGCTAGCTTTTTCTTTATCTAACAGCACATATATAAATCTATGAATTATGACCAGTGAGTTCGCAAGGCATATCCACTTGGAATGAATTCTCTGGACTGCACCAGTTTGTAGATATTAATTTTCAAAGTTTCCGATGAAATGCATTGATGTTCCAGTTACTTTTGTGCTTCGGTGCATAAAACAGCATTTTCCTCAACGAAGCAACTGGAAAGCCAGTGCATTTTGTCGAAACACTTTGAAAATTAATATCTTGAAACTGGTGCAGTCCAGCGAATTCATTCCAAGTGGTACTTGTGAACTCAGTGGATATAATTAATAGATTTATATATGTGCTGTAATTATCATAATTATGTTAATTATTCAATTAAGCATTTTTATTTCTGATAGAAGTAATGGTCACCTCATCGAGTAATTTATATAGAGGGTTAAGATTGGGCTATCTTTCACAGGCAATTTTTAACATTTTTGGAGCTAGAAAAAATCCGGTATACTTCCATGAGCTTGGTAAAAACTCAGCTGATGCAGGTCTGTGTGCCACAGGGCAGCCACAACAGTCACGGCCGCTGCCAGCATTGTAGGGGCACTCATAACAGCTAGCTGACTAGCATTTTGTGCATTTCTTATGTTCATCCTATTTTGAGGTGTATTTTCTATAATACTTTCAAAAGCCAATGTTTTTGGAAGGGCTCTTGTCATTGCCATGTTCTTGTTCATGTACAAGGTAGCTTCTGGAATTCACTCCATCTTCCAAGCACTTGTTGACCTGCCTTAGAATCGTATAACAGATGTTATGTATCAGTATTGAGCCATTTTCAGCTGAATATTTTTTTTTTATGGTCATGTGATGGATGTGCAGTATTGACCCTTAGCAGGCAGTAAAGATATCTCACACATTATTAAGAGAACAAAAAAATACTTTTAAGACGCATTAGGCTGACATCTATGCATAAAAAAAAATGTATTGTACCTTGATGCCTTGTTTCAGCTGTAATCAGTAGCCAAGCACTAGATGGCAGTTATCTTTAAACATTGACCATACTGTTAAAGTTTGTGAAGCAACACTTACTGCTATCTATCTTGTGACCTGCCGCGGTTGCTCAGTGGCTATGGTGTTAGGCTGCTGAGCAGAAGGTCGCGGGTTCAAATCCCGGCCACAGCGGCCGCATTTCGACGGGGGCGAAATGCGAAAACACCCGTGTACTTAGATTTAGGTGCACGTTAAAGAACCCCAGGTGGTCAAAATTTCCGGAGTCCTCCACTACAGCGTGCCTCATAATCAGAAAGTGGTTTTGGCACGTAAAACCCCATAATTTTTTTTTTCTATCTTGTGAATACCTATCTTTTGAACAGTTATCTTGTGAACACCTATTTTGTGAACACCAATCTTGTGAATACATGGCACTGCTGAGGCCATATCTTGATGTGGCAGTGGCAAAGCTGACCTAACATTTTAACATAGTATCTCTCAAAATAGTGATGGAGGCCTTTACACAGAATGCACCGCTTACTAGCTGAAACTTTAAGCCTTGATTCTCGGTCTCTGGGAATGCACTTGAAAGTCACAGTGAGCTTTGCATCTGCATAAAGGTTTCCTTCTCTTCAGGCTACGAGCAGCCCACGGAAATGACTGGAGAGTTATTGGAAACGCACTGGGTCGAAGTGCAGCATCTATAAAGGATAGGTGTCGGCTCATGAAAGAAAACTGCCGTCAAGGTAAGGACACATTGTTTCACAAGGTGCTGTTACCTGGACAGTGCTATAAATTATTCAGGCTTAATTACTTCCTAATGCATAGTTCTTCGAAGCGTGTGATTGTATATTCCTGTATAAAACTTGCACCCCTGGATTTGGGTCTAAATGCGTTAGCAAAAAAACTACTAAGAAAATGATTTCTCCTTGGGCTACACTCCTCTCCCTTTAGGTGTACACCTTGTCATCCGCAGTGGCACAGTGCATATAGCTGTATCGGAATTTCTTTATGTCCGTTTGTTGCTTCTAGAGATGATAAACTGTTAAAAGGAAGCTTGTTGACTATAAAGGTCGGAACGGTCATGGAATTCCTATCCTGGCATCCCACAGCTTGCCCTATCACATTTTCTCCCTGTGTTTTCCACGCCCTTCTAAGCCTGTCTACTTCACACTGTTAATTTACAAGGACAACTTATTAGCATGCGCTAGTACCTAATCTTTTCAGTTCAGTTTTCTTCATGTGCTCAGTGTTTTAGATAACATATTGAGTTCAATAAACACTTGGGCAGTCAGGTAGAGTGTAACAAGGACAACAGTCACTGATGAGGTATAAAAAGAATTCTTCAGATGTCAGATTGGTACCCTTTAAGGTGTCAATTCTTTAGCGATGTTTCGGACTGCATTTCCTTGTCTTTTGTGTGGTTTTGTGCGCTCTGAATTAGTCTAGATGCATCACCAGCTTACACATTCCCAAAGTTTGGTGTTCTTGTCTCCAAAAGCTTCTTGGCTATGTAACTCTCTGAGCTATTGGCTGGATCAATGACTGGGATTGCATTAGGTAAATTCATCATCATGGTAAAGCATCCTTGATGCAGGGGTGTGGGTGCCTGCCGAAGAACGGCGACTGGCGGAGGCTGTATATGACCTCAGTGGGGCACTGCCTGGGGAGATGGTGAGCGGTGGCCTGTCGTGGACAGCCGTGGCAGAGCGTGTGGGCAGCCGTTCAGAAAAGCAATGTCGCACCAAGTGGCTCAACTACCTCAACTGGAAAGAGGCTGGGGGCACTCACTGGACTCGCCAGGACGACCTCACCCTCATCAGCACGTAAGGCACAACATACCTTGGTTGAGCCCAGCCACAACAATGTTGTAACAGGATTTCAAGCTAAAGCAGCAACCACATGAAGATATTTTCACATAAAAAGCCAGTGTTTGCTTGAGATTACCATAGTTCACCAGTTTGTTTTTCTGTGATGAATTGCTTTGTCCAAAAGGTTGCTGGGTACGAAACATGGGCATATCGGCCATCAAACAGCCTACTCATTAAGCTGACTAGCCCTGCTAGAGGACGTTACACAATACCAAATTATCAAAACACACTTAATTTAATTGTTTTAAGGCCATTGTGACATTACTCTATTGCTGCCATCAGTCGTCATGTCTGTGGTTGATTACATCCAGAAATGCAGTTAAACCTCAATGTAATGAAGTTGGTAAAATCGGCAGTTTGCTTCATTATATAGAAATATTGTTGTATCGAAATTTGACCTTTTATGAAAATGAGTACAGTCGCTGATCCATTTTTCTTACAAGGAAGAGGCTGCAAAATATTCTGAATTATCGGGCAATTGAAGAAAGCAAATTTGAATGAGAAAAAAAATTAATTTTGTTGAATTCGAGGGTTGGCAATGAAAGATATGGCTTCATGCAGTGTCAGTGATAACTTTGCATCGGCAGTACGAATTAAGCGAAGCCAGTCAATCTTTTGCACAGTGTCGCCCGCAGTAGAACTACACTACAGTCGAAACCCGTGATAATGAAATCCCGCAACAATGAAAGTCTCGTGACAACACAATATTTTCGTTTCTCCGGTGAATGCCCGTAAGATTCAATGCATTTCATACCTCTCAACAACGAAATGTCGCTGTACTACAATCCTGCATCAACAAAATTTGCCGGAGCGTAACCCCACATATTACCTACTCGCATAGGGCTAGCAGGCTCCAAAATGTGCTCAAATGCGTTGTTTTGCACTAAAATTGCGAAAAATGGTGCCACATTACACTTGTGCGACCGTTGACATTTTTGTTTACAAAAACAACCAAGCGCCGGAAGTGATCATGTGCACTGAAAACACGTCATGGCCGCCATCTTGTCTGTTGATCGCCCCTTTGAAGCAGCACGTATGTTGCTACTGACATGTGACGACGGCTTTGCACACCTACTAGGGGAGATATTAGATTGTTGTCTGAAATGCGTGTTCAATTTGGCTTCCCCGCGGCTGATGACTTGCCGTGGCCTAGGTCAATCCCGTGAGGCGAAACTGAACACAAACTGAATGTGCGTTTCGAACAACGATCGCCAATCGCAGGAGTGCGCTGCATTATGTGTGTCTCGGGGAGAAAAATGCATCGAAAATAAGGAAACTCACGTCCCATGGACATGGAATTGTTTATAGCGTTTGAGATTATGGTCATAGCATGGAGTGCCACACATCAGCCCGTGATTGAGTGTTCGTTCGGGAATATGCATCCCTTGTGTCAAGAACGCTGGTTTTGGTGCCACTCTTTTGTTGCACTTTGGCATCACGTGTGCTGCCCTATGCCACCTTGGACATGACGCATGTGTTGAGCTGCTCAACTACTACAATGAGTCTTGGCAGAACAGCACCATTCCTAAAAAATGGAAATCGAGCCGCTTGATCCCCATTCTGAAACCTGGAAAGTCTTCACTTAAGCTCTCATCATATCGTCCGATTGCGCTTTCGAGCTGCGTCGGAAAAGTGATGGAAAGAATTATTCTTGCTCGCTTGGAATGGTACCTAGAGCAATTCAACATCTATCTGGACGCCATGACGAGCTTTTGTCGAGGTTGCTGTTGCTCGTCCATTGACAACGTCATTGACATCGTAACCTGGGTCCAAAATCAAAGAAGCCTCAAGCCCCTATCAGTGGGACTTTTTCCTAGATATAAAAGGATCATACGACAATGTCGCCCATGAGGCCAAACTAAACTCACTTGAGGCTATTGGAGTTGGTGGCCGGATGTATCAATGGATTCGGGACTAGTATTTGACTGAGAGGGGCTTTTTCTTACAGACCGAAGACGGCCCAGCCCAACTTCAGACCATTACATCTGCAGTGGTGTGCCGCAGGGTGGAGTGTTGAGCCCTATTTTGTTCAACCTCGTCCTGGTAGGACTAGCAGAGTACTTACCGCAGACAGTTCATGTCTCAATATACGCCGACGACATTTGCATCTGGGCCTCTGCAGTGACTCGCCCTCAGGTATGAGCCAGCCTTCAGCGGGCGGCAACCATGACGCCATCTTATCTCCGAGAACAAGGCCTCAGTGTGTCTACCGAAAAGTGCACAGTGATTGGTTTCACGCGCAAACAAATGTCATTGTATCCTGTTTCAATCAATGGTCAATCTGTATCCTGTGTTAAGACACACCGCTTTCTGGGCGTCATCATTGACTGCAACCTCTCGTGGAGCCCTCACTGCGTCTATCTGAAGAAGTTAGTTGCCATTGCTCAGGTATTCAAATTTCTCTGCAGGAAAAACTGGGGTACAGCAGTCCATTCTATGATGCAGCAGTACAGGGTATTGTTTCTCATACTCCTATATTACAGTCTACCAGTGTTTTCAAATGCATGCAAGACGAACTTTCGCGCTTTGGAGAGCATACAAGGTCAAGCCCTACGCACGTATTTAGGGCTGCCTCGGTGCACCTTAACAGCAGCAACAATTGCCATCGCGGGAGACCATATAACCCAGACACACGTAGCTGTCGACTCTCACAGAGCGCACATTGCCATCTGTCAAGGATTCCCGGCCATCATTTGGCCTCCCTACCAGCTGAGAGACCTCAAGCGACCTTTTCATGAGTGATTAGCGCTCATCGAGAGTGCATACTGACATCTTTTACACCAGCGGCGAAGCCTTCAGCTTCCCTGTGCTGCCTGCGACAGCCTCAAGTGAATTTTGCTATTCCTGGAATTACAAAAATGTCCAATCATCCATCGCCGGCTCTGAAGCAACTTATGCTCCTATTACTGCACCAGACGTATGATGACCACATTCATATATATACCAATGGTTTGACCTTACCTACCAGCTCAACTGCCACATTTGTCGTTCCAGCTAGGCAGGTTACAGTTAGATTCAAATTGTCACACATGACTACATCTACGTCGGCAGAACTTGCAGCTCTCCATGCCGCTATGACATACCTCACTGAAGAGCCAACAGACAAGTGGGTCGTATTTTGTGATTCTAAGGCAGCTCTTCACAGCATCCAGTCGGCATTACATCACAGAACTTACGAGCAGATGATATCTGACATCAGAGAAGTGCACCACTATGCTCTGGAAAGAGGGCACCACATTATATTTCAATGGATTCCTGCTCACTGTGGCATCATCGGCAACAACCTAGCTGACAAGGCTGCCCGGTCTGCCCACGAAGATATCTAGACGCATCTAACACCTTTGGCGAGGTCGGACGCTGCCAGGGAACTTTGCCTACTTGCACGCAAGAAGTCACAAGATCTCTGGAGTTCAATTGCCTTCAATTGCCTATTACATAAACTGGACCCCACGCTACGGCTACAACTGCCATCTAGCCTTTCCCGCAGCGAAACAACCTTGCTATGCCACTTGTGGCTGGGAGTGGTGTTCACGAACACGAACTCGTATCATTTGGGAATGGCCGAGAGCCCAATGTGCGACTCCTGTGGGTGTGAGGAAACCATCGAGCACCTATTGTATACGTGCCCTCGCTTCGATGTCCAACGTCTCTCTCTGCGGGCAACTTTACACCGACTGGACTCGAGACCGTTCACCGAGTCAAAGATATTCGTACCGTGGCCACACCCATCACTGGCTCGAAAAGCGATTTGTGCACTAGTGCAATACTTGAAGTGCACTGGCTTAAGAGACCGTTTATAGTGTCTCTGTGTGTAGCGTCCCTCCCATACGCACTCAGTGCTTACTCTCTCCCTATTTCCCTCTTTCTATTCCCCTTTTCCCCACCCCCAGCGTAGGGTAGCAAACCGGATGCTCTTCTGGTTGACCTCCCTGCCTTTCCTATCCTAGTTTTCTCTCTCTTGGCGCCAGACGCAAATTTGCTCTAAGGGGCCGTAATTGCGACCGTTTGCCTTTAGGTACACGAGATACGATCACTTTTGCATTTGGCACCATGTGCGTCGGCGCCTGCAGGCGACAGTGTGTGCTGGATAAGTGCTGCGGCATGCGCTGTTGCTCTGCATCTGGTGCTGAGTTACGCAAAATCTCGCAAAAGTGATCATATCTCCAAAAGCAATTGACCGAGAATACTGCTCCACAGCAGTGCTGCCACTGATGATCGACGCATGTGGCGCTCTTTGTACTGTCAGCAGTGCGGTTCTATATCCTTGAGCAAAGCTTGCCAAAGTAAGCTAACGGAATTTTGACAGTAAAATTTTTTTCTGCGATGCATTACCTAGCTGTGCTGTCTCTTTTCGCAACAATGAAATTCTCACGAAAGAGAATTTTTTCATGTTCCCCGCCAATTTCGTTATTGCGAGATTAAACTGTATCATGAAAAGCGCCAGCAGTGGAAAGCGAATGCTTTGTCTGCCTCTCACTTCAACATGTCTACGAAACTCGAGATTACAAAACCTCCAGTACTAAATACGTGGGAAGATGGTGCGCATGATGCCACTCCATCTTGGCATGCTCACTCTTTGCACATGTGCCAGATTATATCTGAAGAGTGACTGAGTGGCAGAGTGGCTGTGGCTGAGTGTGGGCTACGTATGCGCTCAGCCACTCTGAAAGCCATGCACAGCTGCACTAGAAGAAAAGACGTGTGCCATGTTGCCCCTTATTTCCTCTCCCCCTCTCCCTTCATGCATGCTTGATCGTGTTACTGGGAGCTCGCTCCCCTTTCCGCTTGTTCGTGGGAAAAGTTGGTGCTCATCAAGCCACCATCCTTCTCGGCTCATCCTTGCATGCTTTCACTCGCACCAAAGCATACAGCGCATACAGCGTGTGGGGTGCGATAGATTCATATCACAATTGGACTTTATATGGAACATGAAGCTACTCCACTTCAAGGGTCTTCGCTCTATTTCAGAGGTGCATTTGCAGCAGTCACTTGTAATTTAACCATTTGACCATCTGTGTCTGTGAAAGTTTCGATTTATTTTCTCGGCATTCCTTCGCGGTGGCAGTAAAATTTCATTATATTGAAATAGTGTATAAACACACTTTGTTACAGTGAGGTTTAAATACATGGTGTTCTATGAAAAAGTAGTTAGGAAAAGTTAATTTGTTACTTCGAAGTTTAACTGTACTTCCACTTTTGTGCAACAGGAGGGGCTTTTGATGGAATAACTTATTGGAGAAACAGCCATTTTGATTACTGGCTTAGCCAATCAACATCTGCATAAAGTGGTATTCCCAAAAGTGATTGACCTAAATGAAGGGCCCAGTTGCCAACTTTATATCTGTTGAGTTTACCTCTTGATCCTTGCCTGGAGACTTACTGCATTAACCTTTTAAGGACGAGACATATAAATACCTGAAAGAACTGTTTATATATTCTATCTAAGGATGCAAGACACATTGAGAATAACCACAATCAGCACGAAGAAAAATATTTTGCAGAAACCTTTTTAGCAATAGGGGGAAACACCAGGCAGAAAACTGGAAGTGGGCTTCACCCAAAGCCACCTATGGCTTTATTTGGAATTTGTACAGACTGCTCTCGTCATATGGGAACCATAAGTGTATGTTCCATTTGCTTTACATAATTTGTGTAATACCACTGCAGCCGGATATCTTGCACCAGCCTGTCTCCTCTGCACACGCTTTCAAAAGAAAGTGAGTTGCATGCTGTTACGATCGGCCAGTGGGGGAAGTGACATTCTAGCCTTTCCTGGCCTACTGCAACGAATCGCTTCGTGAAGCTTACAATGTGTCCCCTCGGACAGACCAGCCGTGACACTAAGGCGAGACACGTTTAGTGAACAGAGTGTTGCCATATGGATGGTACAGTGCTGTGTTCCCCGACGATGGGAGCGAGAAACGCCTGGAAAAGGGCTTTCTACGCTATTGTCTCATGGCCACTACTAGCCACCAAGGTCATTTGACAGACGCTCCAGGTAATTGCTGGGTCATCCCAGGAACCAAAACATGCGAGTTTGAGTCAAGCATGACAATACCTGTCTACGAGGCTCCCCTCCTTTCTGTGTGTTCAGTGTACAAAGGTGCTGGAGTGATTGTGCGCACTGTTGCCCTCACTGCAGATCCTTCAGCGACTTTGTATGCTCCGATTGGATGAAAGTGTGATGGCAGATTTCCGTGCCCTTGGGATCAGGAAGACCAGGTGGATTTATGCAGACTTTTTAGTGTGCTCTGGTGTGCTCATGTATGCTGACGTGTTCTGATGTGTGCTCACCAGAAAGATGTAGCTACTGACCTGTAGCTCATGCTACGAGAACGATGTACTGCGCACTCCATGCTCCGGCCAGTACGAGCACCCTTTGTTCCATGTAAATAAGTTTGCCTTTCCAATGTAAATAAACCCCTGTTCTGTTTCTCATCCTCTCGACCGCATACTCTTCACAAAAGGAGCGACCCTTGTCAAGAAAACTCGGGCAACGACTCGGGCCCACTTGGCCTTCGTGTGATGCCCCAGTAGCGTAGGCCAGCTACCCATTACGAGACACACCGGCTTGTCGCATGTCATTCAGTGTTGGCCGAAAACATTCAACACAAAAGTTCATATTCAACAACAAAATTCCGCATGAAAATTTTTTTCTTTCTGCTATGTTGCAACATTCGTCAATAAAGGGTTAATATTTGTAATTTCTCATTGCAAGCATAGCTTTATTTGTACAGCTAAACCTCAATATAACAATGTAGGCAAAATCGACAATTTGCTTCATTATATTGAAATTTTGTTGTAGTGAAATTCAAGATTTTGTAAATAAGTACAGTCGCTGACCAATTTCTCTTGCATGGAAAGGGACTGCAGAATTTTCAGAATTATCGGGCAATCGAAAAAAGCAAATTTGAATGAGAAAACAATTTATTTTGATGAATTTGGGAGTCGGCGACGAATGAATATGGTTTCATGCCATGTTGACGATATCTTCACATGGGCGGTGCAGATTAAGCGAAGCCAGCACTGCGACAGCGCTATCATGAAAAGTGCTGGCAGCAGGGGGCAAATGTTTCATCTGCGTCTTGCTTCAGCGGGTCACTGAAACTCGTGATTACGAAACCTTCAATGCTAAACGCGCGAGAAGACAGCTTACGTGATGTCACGCCATCTAGGCACGCCCACTCTTTGCACACACAGCAGATTACCTCTAAAGCAGGGTGTGCGGCTGCATATGCTCTCAGCCGCGTGAACAGCAATGCACAGCCACGAGCTAGACGCGCGCTAGAAATCGCGACACATGCCAACTTGACCCCCCTCCCACCCCACCCCTTGCACGCACTTGATTGCACTACTGCGAGCTACCTCTCCTCCCCCTTTTCCCCTTTGCTCGTGTGGGGAGGCGGCACTCGTGCGTGAAGCCACCATCTTTCTCTCTCACCCTCATGCACTTTCACTCGCACCTAGAGTTCAAAGTGCACGAGGCTCGATAGGATCTTATCACACTCGAACTTTATACGGAACATGACGCAGCTTCGCTTTGGAGGTTGCTCTTGTCACGCCGCATGCGATTTGAGAAGTGCCTTTGCAAACAGCCACTAGTAATTCAATCATTTGACCATCTGTGTCCGTAGAAGTTTCCATCTATTGTCTTGGCATTCGTCTGCTGTGGAAGCGAAATTTCGTTATATGGAAATTGTGTACAAAGATACTTCGTTGTATTGAGGTTCTAACCCCATGGTGTTTTATGGACAAGATGTTATGAAAAGTTAAGTACTTCGTTATATCGAGAATTTCGGTATATTGAAGTTTGTTATATCGAAGTTTAACTGTATTGGAATGAATGCACTGACTATTCTAACCTTGCAATATTTACTGTAATATTTTTTTCTAGGTTTACTTGGTGCTACTGTCTTCTCTTAACTCACTCTTTTTCAGCTATTTCCTTGTGTTTGTTTTTATCTCTAGCATTTTCTTCACTCCTGTAGGTTTTATGAATTCATGACCAATACTCTCATTCACTACAAATGATCTTCACTACATTTAAACTTTTTGGAGGAACACTGAATGAGGCAAGAAAAGACAACACATGAGCACAGTTGCATATGTGTTACAACTATACTTTTTAATTAAATGGTGACTCCTTTCTTTCATTTCTTTATGCAACTGTTGATAACTGTCGTCTGTGAAGAATACATATTGGGATATAAGGAGTCTGAGCCTTTACGTGTGACAGTGAATTTGGTACTGCAGCTTATGCTTTGGTTGTCTTTCTAAGCAGGCACTTTTGCATTAACATGTTCCATAAAACATTCTTTTTGTAACAGGGTGTATGCACTGCAAGTTCCTGAAGAGAGCATGATCGACTGGGTGGAGTTTGCAAAGGACTGGACCAGGTAACACAGCTTTTAAACATTTTGTATGGTTGAAGAGCCCATTACTGTAACATCAGGAATTTTAATGTATTTTCATGTGCTTGGGCAAATGTTGTGCTGCAAAAGTTTTCAGAACTTGGTGAAGTTGACTCCCTTGGATTATTTATAATGCTCCACAATTGTTTTTTGATAAGCACTGAACTGGGCTTGAGCAGGCTCTATTTATTCTTGTTTGCGGTTTCGCAAGGAGCTAGTGTGAGAACCTCAAGTTTGCTGCCCGTCTTTCATTTTTGCACCACTTCTGTTTTTTTCAACTCTCCACTCACGGCAAGGCTCGGCTTCCTGATAGTATTCCCAATGCATAATTTACCAATCCAGCTTGGCTTAATGTTACTCTTCAACGACCTTAATTCTTTTATAAGGGCATTCAAACAAAAAATAGGTTGAGCTATGTATTAGTCAGTTGCACTTATAAAATACCAAAAAAGCCACTCTTACCAAGGGAGGAGGCTTGATAAGGGAGATATAATTCATAAACAAAGGATAGCTCGATGTGACATCAATTTTGATGGCTTCAGAATGGGCCTAGTTAATTGTTTAGTGGTAAAAGTGGACTACATTGCATTCTAAAGGAGGCTAAGACTGAATTTGGCAAGTTTTGATAACTTTAACAGGGCCATAATGGCCCATATACAAAAGATGCTTTAATATTGGTGATTTCATACTGATGTGCCGGCACAGGAGTTTCAGTACGAAAGTTAACAAAATTTTAATTTGGCCTTCATTCTCCCTTCGACCTCTTACCATGAAATTAACGAAAACAGTTTTGGAAGGACGCTTTGTCAGGTGAACTGATTTAGTGTTTCTCTTTAGTGTCTCCTAAAGGGCTCCTCACCATGCTTGGGCATTGCAAACAGTCAATTGTGGTGTGTAGTATTAAAGTGATGTACACTGCAAAACACAGCTGTAAACTAAAATAATAGTTCACACAGTCCTCTCTTTGAAAGAGCCACTCAGCCGATGAGCAAGGTGACACCAAGCGCATTTGCGTTTGTGCATCACATGCATGGTGCCCGCAGTGCACAGCTGGCCTACAGCAGCGTAGTAAACTCGATGGATACCCATGAAATGCAGAGTTAGCAGTGCTGCCTTAGGAAATGCATTGGTGCAATAAGAGATGAAAGAAAGCAGGCGGGGGTAGTGGGATCACTGGTCGAGACAGAGGGAGAGAGCATCCGTATGGCGGAGGGTAACCCACCATGCATGTCAGTTAATTTGCTCCTATCTCAGTTTCTACTAAACCCATTTATCAAATTTTTATGTGGGAATGCTGCCTGGAGGGCGCTTTGCAACTTCTAGTGTGTTAACAAGATTTCCAGTGAGGCCTGGTAAGAGGCACTTTAAGACAAACCTGAAGTCACCTTGGAAGTATGTTAATTTTGCTGAGCGGTCACCATAGAAAAAGTGCACTGAATGTGCAGTTCTGAGCAATTCAAGTGCAATAATTAGATCATGTGGTTGTGGGCACTTTCTGTGCCATTGGTGAGTGCTGCGTGATCGCAGGGAGGCCAAATGCAATCAGATAGCATCACAAAGACTGTTGCATTCATCATATATCACAATGCATCACCTCAACGTCCCCAGCACTCACCAGAGGCTCAAAGAGCACCAGCAGCAGTGTGCTCTGATTATGACGTTTCAATCAGTGAGTACTGTACAGTGCGCTCATCAAAAGTGCCCTGACTGGCCATCTTATGAGAGATTTGCATTTTAACAGAGTTTGGCATAACAGGGGGTCCACTGTTTGTATCTTTACCTTGTACTTTTTTTAAATTAACTGATTGACCAGTCTTAATAAGTTGCAAGAAGCATTCATGATTTAGTTCTATAGGGCTCTTTT
This sequence comes from Dermacentor albipictus, assembly GCF_038994185.2. Lineage (NCBI taxonomy): Eukaryota > Metazoa > Arthropoda > Arachnida > Ixodida > Ixodidae > Dermacentor > Dermacentor albipictus. The sequence continues at coordinate 160,868,193 of NC_091825.1, read as the reverse complement.
TTTCTTCCTTGTTTTTAAGTCTGAATAGCATTTAATTACTTCCCCGCCTTTTCCCTTTCCAGTGTTCGGTCGCCACAGTGGCTACGTGGAAAGTGGTGGAGCTTGAAGAGGACTGTTCCAAATGCTGGCAAACTAGCATTTCGAGGTGCGTGTCTGTGAAATTTCCGTTCATTCTCCTGTTCGTCTCACAGATGGCAGTAACTGGAACACAATGAAAATGCATGCAAAAATTACAGTAACGTGACAGGTAGGTCTCCTTAATGTAATAACTTCTACAAATATATGTATTGCTATTATAGCGTACAGAAGTGACACCATGATGAGTCACTAATGCTCACACATTTTCTAAAATTCTGACATGTGACACAATCTGATGCCATCAGCACAAGCAGTGCTTGAAAGCTTTTCTACAGCGCATTTTCTTAAAGGGACACTAAAGACAAAGATTAAAGGGAAGCTGAAGAGTCTGTCGAATTCAATAAGACGCTCATATACAGATGCGGGAACCTTATAAACCATGTAGGTAAAATTTGGTTTTTGTTTTTTTTCAATTAGGAGCGACGTAATCGTCGGTTAAAATTGCGCTGTAGCTCCGCCCCCCGTCGAATGCCGCGCGCTGCTGCTGACGCTGACGATGCGAGCGGAGACCGGAAACCGCGGTGTTCTGACGTCAACACTAGTGTTTCGTTCCTTCGCAGCCTCCGCGACCGTGCCTGACCGTGCTTGTTTCTGCGTGCGTGCAATCGTAATCTGCTTCGATCGACCCTGCATTCCTTTGTTGGTGCGTCTGCGTGTATGTAGAGTGGTAGTCAACATGCGTGGTAGTCAATGTGGTAGTCAACAGATGAAGGTCACTACACGTACTCCATGAACCGGGAAGCTTTTCACGCGTTTAAACCGTCTTTGTAGATTGCCGACAGCTTTGGACAGCGCACAAATGCCGACAATCACATCCCCCGCTTACGTTCCACGAGGAGGCATGCAGGAACACAACACTACAGTTGTTTGACCGGAAACGAGCTCACTAGATCGGCGAAATATCGGCGAGATCACTAGATCGCTTTGCAATAACATACTCACCAAAGAGCATTTCCAACACGAGGAGATCCCAAGACTTTGCTTTCATTCGCGTCGAAAGCACTGCTCGCACCAGCATCGTTTGCTTCTTCGAGAGGCCGGCTCTTCGCAATCGGCTCGTACATGTAGGGAGTAACGCCGAACTCCTTAGAAAAACGCAGTCTCTCTAAATTTTCCATTACCGTCTCAGAAAAACAGCACCAAACTACCTGGCACCGCGCTTCATGTGTAGCGGCAGCGGTCGGTTACTAGAGTTGACGTCACGAGGCGCACCGACCAATCACAGGCGGAAACGAGACGCACGAGCTGGGCGTGTCCGCTGCTGCACTTTTCGTCGAAATAAAGTATATTTGCGCTTTCTTTCGCTCAATTTCGATACGATATTCGAATTCGGAGGGTTGAAAACCATTATGTACAGATGTTAACTCATTTTTTCTGGAAAACCTTTCAGCTTCCCTTTAAGTCAAGCTAAAGTGATAGATTGATGCTCGATAACGTCCAAGGCATCAATATTATTGCAAACTGAGCTTTAGTAATTGATAAATTGAGGTTAATGCAGGACCCGTTTAGAGAATCCCCCCGAGACATTCAAGTACTTGCCTGATGGTGAAGGCACTCCTCATTTAAATTCTGTATTTAGTGCTCAACCCTTCGTTATAAAAACATCATTGTATTGCATTATAAGACAAAAGGAAATGCTACTTGTCCAGTTCTATTTGATTTGTAGAAAAAAAATCATTTTACCCTTGACAATGACGTGGGCATTTGAAAGGTTTCATTTTGTCCACTCTGCACTGCCTGCCCTTGTGCATTTCAGTAGTTGTAGTGAATGCTGTGCTGGTTTTGCTGGTTCACGAAGCTCGCACAAATCAGACCCTTGCCAATTTTTTCTAAAAGATTGTGTGCATGTTAGATTTCTACTTTACTTAGGAGCTTTAATGTTACCTCTACATTAGCTTTCTGCTTTCGACAAATGGAAAGCGGGCGCACATTTGATTCGGGGTCGTGCTAGAATTGGGCAAATACTGCCAAATGGATTGGCGATGTGCTCTGACAGTTTATCTGCGTCTTGTTCAGTTCGAATAGCCGGATAATTAAACTCATTTCATCGGTCCCGTCAGGGTCGAATTAACAGAAATTGACCGTATGTAACTGGTGATCTATTATAGCAGCACAATGGGTGCTAAGGTAATGGAAATGCAGTTGAGATCTACAGATGATTGGATGACTAGATGGATTAGATGATCCACGAGGAACATCATGGGGACATGCTGCGTACATTTTACGGACATATGCCAGGGCCTTTTACACAGTGTTTACGTTCAGAGCACATGCTGTGCGACAGATGCAACAGGCAGAGCACCCACACATCAAGAACAGATGCGTTGCGTGCACGTGTTATGCGTCACGCATGTATGTGGAAGTGCAGTATACTTCTCTTTTTTCTAGGTCTTCCAGCACATGCAAGTACTTCATTGAACTAACTGAAGTTTTCAAAGTAAATTGCATCAGAAAATTCACAATGTATGATGTACACACAAGCTGTGGACATGATGGCTTCAGATTGTAAGGCCAAAATGTGAGAAAATATAATTCTGTTTTGAGGAAACTCAGACAATACCTCTTGAAGGACAAATATTCACGTGTATGCCAAAAAAGGTCCATGTGCAATATCCTTGGGATGTACGTGGTAGGATATCCGAAACTGAATATCCAGCAGATTTCCTATTTGTCTCTGAAATGGTGCACGGACATTGGGACATGGTTAGGATGTCCTGTGGACAGTGTTTTTATCAGGTTAGCAAGCTAGTAGCAGCTAGTGCAGCAACATCAAGCTAGTTTTGCAGAAAAACTGGTTATTTGATTCACTGGTTATTCGAATTTGAAAACCAGATAACCGGAGTGATCGGTTAGCTGGTTGGTTATTCGGTTAATAGTATCCGGATATTCAGATATTTGGATTGCTGGATATATGTTCTTCTGTACTTGTGACAAAATTACCTCTCTTTCCTTCTTGTATTCTTATATTTGTAGTTATTTTTGCAACTGCTTGTGCAAATCCGATATCTGCTCTGGTTAACCTCCTTACCTTTCCTTGTTTTAAATTTATCTTTCGAAGTTGCTGTGTCCAAATATATTTGAATTTCTGACTAACCTGTTATTTAAACCAGAAATCCTGGTATTATTTAAACTGGTTAACTGTATTTCGAAAAATCTGGATAACCTGATAACCAGTTTTCAAGACTGGATTCATTTCCCCCCAGTTAAACAGGATAGCCGGCTTAACAGATATTTGCAAGCACTAGTAGCAGCCTCTTGCTTGGACAGTTTTCTCTCTTTCTATTTTTTACATGCCTGATCACCTTAGACCTCCGACTCTGTCTGCCCCACAGAGATCTGCAGTTACTTGTATGAAAACTATGGCCCAAGGATGGAGCTGAAAGATGAAGGGGCAACCAGTTCACGAGTGACACTCGATGGGGTCACACAGCAGCAGTCAAAAATTGTCGTCCCTGGTGCACCTCTCAGGATCCTCAAAGCTGCTCCTCCACCACACACTCCTGGGATTACTGCTCTTCCCATTGGCAAGTCTTCTTTTTAATGTGTTAGCCTTCTTGGGGTGTTTCATGCATTTTCCAGGGGCTGTGTATCCATGTGTCTATTTATATTGATATCTAACCATTTTCTCATCTGCCTGGGTGACTAGGTAGTCTGTGGTTGAATGGGTAGCGCATTGGGCTGCTGTGCTCAAACAGTGTTCAAAACCAACCATTGGACCAACTTGGGTCATTGCATATGTGGCAGTGTGTACATACGTACCGCTCTTCAACATTTGCATGTTTGCAGATGACTGTATTATATACCGCATAGCTAGTACAATATTCTGTTCAATCCTATCTTAACCTCGTGCAGGATTGTTGCGATAAATGGCTGATGACGCCTAACCTCCCCCTATAATACGTTTAAAATTATCTTGTTTGCCCACCGCCCTAATCCTCTTCTATTGTGTTGCACAATTTCTAACATACCTATTGACTATGTGCCTTCCTTTAAATACCTTGGTGTCACCCTAACCTCAGACCTGTCCAGGCACGTGCAGATAGCTAACATTATTTCATCTCCTGGATTCTTGAAACACCATTTGCGCCACACACCACAAGATGTAAAACTGCTTGCATACAAGACATTGAATAGATCAAAACTAGAATATGCATCCACAGTATAGGGCTCACACCCATCATACCTCGCCAATGCACTAGAATCCAATTGTGCTGACAGATTCATTCATTCTTCATACTCTACCGAGATCAGCGTTTCATCACTAAAAGCCCTGTCTGGCCTATTTCTCCTTTCCTCTCGTCGTTGCTTTGCTAGTTTGTTATTATTTTAAAAATTCTTTTATTCTGCTAGCAACTGTGCACCCTACATTGCGCACCCTTGAAGCATATCACCGCACCGATCGCCCCCTTCAGGTTTCCGGTCCACCTGCTCAGATTTCTCATCCACGTGCCCTTAACACAACATTTGCTTTTTTTTTTTTTTTTCCCGAGCAGCCACTGACTGGAACAATATTCCCCACAATGCTGTCCTCACCTACACCGATTCGTTTGCCAATTCTGTTTGTGCTCATCTCAATTCCTAGTAGCACTTGTGCTTTATCCAGTCTGCAGTGTGTGCGTGTGTGTGTATGTGTTTATGTGTTATATATTTTTGTAACCACAATTCCTTTATTATTTTCTTGTTTGTTTCGTGTATCTGCTTATGTATGCTTACCGCTTATGGGGGGACCTTGCTTTCAAGATCAACTTCCTTATTTCTGCATGAATTTTGATGAAAATGGGCAAAAATATCAGAGTGATACCTTGGGAAAATTTTATTAAGCAGAATTTTTCACCTTTGCATTTTCTGGAGGGCCTGGGGAGCTTAAAAGATGCAGTGGAAGGCTCACTGAGTATTGACTGCATAGCTAAATGCATACTGAAGGTCATGACAATCCTGTTTTTTTTTTTTTTCTGCAACATGGATTGTCATTCTTTATGTTACCTTTGGAGTGAACAAATTTATAACAAGTCAAGATAAAGCGAGAATGTCACGACCTGCACTGTAGCCTTGGGGACATGACAAAAAAAAAAGCCGAGTTAAAATGCACCAAACAGCAACAAAGAAATTGGCTCCAAAAGCTGAGGGCGCGATCGGAGATATTTTGTTCGATACGCGTTCTGTTCGGTTGCTGCAACCTCACAATGTGGCAGTATGCAAAATTTGTGACAACGTGGCGGAGAGAGCAGCCGATCAGGAAGCGGTGACCTCCCCGGAAGCTTACTTCCGTTATTTGTCGTCTGCTTGCAGACAGTATACTACAAAACGAAATGTTTCTCGTCTTCCAAATGAATAAAATCTTTATCTTAAAAAATGTATTTTTCTTCTCAAGCCCAAACACGTTTTCAAATAGTAGTACGTTTGATTACTGCAATTTATAACTATTAGTTTCTTTGCGTCATCCCTAGGTGGTGTCGCGCACAATGAGAAGAAAGAAGAAAAAGAAACGACGGGAAGAGTGGTGCACTTTTCAAGAGGCAGCGACAACATTCTAGTGGCTCGCTGGCACCGATGATGGGGTTGATATCGCTGTACAACCAACAAATTATTTGTTGTGAGAAACGAAAACTACGCCGGAATTCACTTTCTGCCATTTCTTCAAATGTGTTTCGCACCACCACCCGCTCTCCTCCTTCCTCTAGAAATGCCAGCGCAACAACCTAAGTTTCCAACGGAAGCGCCATTTTCTCGAAATAAACTATGGATTGGATCCAAACGTGCCATGCCGCAGCCACCGGTTGGATCCAATCCAATTCACCAGACGCGCCATGCGAAGCCGTATGATCGCTCCAAACTTCCCAGCTCCCATCAGGTTCGGCGCCTAGCAGACGAAATGTTTGGGGGGAGGATGATTGACAGGAGCATGTCGTCATTTTGACGTCACCAAAAACGTGGCCGCGCCCCACGGTTGGTGGCGCCGGTGCGGAGTAGGCCAATCGTGCGCGCCGGTAACCGAACGAACGTGCCGAACTACCATCTCCGATCGCACCCCAGAAAGGTAAAAAACAAGTTTTGAGAAAACGGCTCTCAAAGTTTCACGTTCTCTTCAGTTCTCTAAAAGGCACCGAATTTGTAGTCTTTGATACGTTTCGTGATGTGAGGCGTCTTGGACAAGAGGCCTCTGGTCGGGTGCACCTTTGCTCCCCCCTTTATGTTTATGGTATCCTTTACTGCTTCTGTACAAAGAGCATGGTGCATGGGCTTCAAACTGCCTCATTGATAGCAGTCTCCAGTGCAATCGGTGAAGCTTTTTTTTGTGTGTAGAATAGACCACATTACTGAATGAAGGCTCACAGCAACCTTCCGAGTTGTCTTCCCTTGACAATGGCTGTTGAGCTTAGGATCAGAGACTTACTGATAGATAGGTAGCAGAGCAGCTGCTAGGTGCTTTCCAACTTGTAGTTTTGTGTGATGCCTCACTTCTGCAGCCAGGTGTCTGTACAGGACCGAGGGGCCTAGTAAACAGAGCTCATCATGAGTTTCTCTTTATGAAGGGACGGTATGATAGATATTGTTACAGGATATCCTGGCAACATGACAACAGTAGGCATGCAAGGTCCTTAGTAGCGGCTCCAAGGTGCCAATGCGCGAAATCCCTATAGCCGCTGGTATGAGGAGTCAGCGGTCGATGTGTTTATTCGGGCATTCCGAGATGTAGATGCGCGACATGCCTAGACGCGGGTCCGAGGAGTCGACGCTTGATGTGCTTAGTCCCACAGTCCGATGCGCTGTGCACGAGATGCCCAGCCGCGGGCTCGACGAGTCGACGCTCGATGGCTTAATCACGCAGTCCAGTGTGCCAATGCGCGAAATGCCTAGGTGCGGGTCCGAGGAGTTGACGCTCAATGTGCTTAGTTGCGCAGTCCAATGTGCCGATGCACAAAATACCTAGCCGTGGGCTCGAGGAGTCGATGCTCGATGTGCCTAGTTGCGAAGTCCGAGGTGCCGATGCGCGAAATGCCTAGGTGCGGGTCCGGAGAGTCGACGCTTGATACCGCAGTCCGATGTGCAAATGTGCAAAATGCCTGGATGCTGGTATGAGAAGTCAACGTTCGATGTGCTTATTCGCACAGTCCGAGGTGCCGATGCGCGAAATGCCAATAGGTGCGAGTCCAAGGAGTTGACGCTCAATGTGCTTAGTTGCACAGTCCGATGTGCCGATGCACGAAATGCCTAGTTGTGGGCTCGAGGAGTCGGCGCTCGATGTGCTTGGTCACGGAGTCCAAGCTACCAATGCGCGAAATGCTTAGGTGTGGGTCCGAGGAGTCGACGCTCGATGTGCTTAATCGCGCAGTCCAGTGTGCCGATGTGCGTAATGCCTAGGTGCGGGTCCGAGGAGTCGACGCTTCATGTGCTTAGTTGCGCAGTACGATGTGCCGGTGCATGAAATACCTAGCTGTGGGCTCGAGGAGTCGATGCTCGATGTGCCTAGGTGCAGGTCCGGAGAGTCGATGCTTGATGCACCAGTCCAACATGCAGATGCGAAAAATGCCTAGATGCTGGTATGAGGAGTCAATGTTCGATGTGCTTATTCGCACAGTCCGATGTTGCAGCCTAGGTAATAGTGGAGATAACCATTGTTTTCCAGCCAGATCTTGTGAGGCTACGTATGGAAGAGGGTGGCCACTATTTTGCAAGTCACCTATTACTCAATTGCACTTTCAGCATTGTGGGCATGCTATATTACTCCAGATTTAAAAATACAGGAACGAAGCTCTGTGCTAGAACTTCGATAGTATCATATGATGCAAGTTTCACTCACTTTCAGTGACCTGCTGCCTGACTTGTTTGACAAGATGTTTGGAAGTAAGTTGCGATCATGGGGGGTATTATAGTGATCATGCGATGCCTATTGTTAGTTTATTTGATTGCACTCGAGAATTGATCCGGCAGACAGTCCAAAGCAGGGCTGCTTCCTGTTTAGAAACCTTTGTGGAAATTACGGAATCTGTAGGCCACTGTAAAATAAGGGCCACTAGCTTCAAGATATTTGAAAGTGTCGTGTCTCCCGACACCCGTCTGTTCTGAAGATTGCCGAGACATTTAGTTAGGATGGGCTCTCTGCAGCAAGCAGCACGTGATACGATGGGCTAGTGAGCCACAGCTAGATGACTGGCCACAGCCTTCTGGCGTTCAGCTGTCGGGCAGTCATGAGACTCGCTTTACACCAACTTCGTTCTGGACTCCCTTTTATGCACGTCCCCCTCCCACTCCTCATATCCATCACCACACTCCTTTTCTTAAAATTCTTTTCCAGTGTCACTGTCGCACTCTTAAACATTCACCGGGTTGTTGCACGGTGTGGCGGCCCCTAACATTCCTAGATTTCTATTTCTGTGGGGACCTTGAGGCCATTCACCTACCTGCCCTCCCACCTGTTTGTTGTGGCGATTTGTTAGCTTACCTGGCCCAGCACCCTCGTCCTTGCGGTGCACGAATTAGCATTCTGTAGGTCTTTCTTCTCCCATTTTTTGCCCTGTTTTCATTCTTAACAGCATGTACAAGCTAGCCTAACAGCAAACTCTTCTCAAGTTTATTAACATAATGAAAGTCCTAGACAAGCGAGGTTCCTAGACAAGCAAGTTGCAATATTTTCAGTATGCTTTTCTTCCTGCAGCATGGTTGAAGATTCAGTCTAGTACCAGGAATGAGAAGCTCTTCGACGACACAAAAGCCTGGTGGAAGCAACAATTCGTCCAAGCTTTATGCATGCCCTCGTCCTACCTCTATCTGTGTGTGCAGTTTTTAGCGCTGATCCCCCCTCAGCAGTTATGCTTAATAAGATCCGGAATGAAGTAAAAGCGCGCCAGGAGTGGGGCCTCAATGTTGCATGCATAGGAGAGGGGATCGGCCCCATGATGACACCCCCCTCCCCCTTGAATATGAAAGCCTTGCTTTCACATTTAAGCTTTCCCTTTCATCCATGTCACTCTTTTGGAGCCCACCTCCTGAAACATTCTGTTCCGTGGGAAAGGGGGGAGGCAGTTCTGACCACCGCCCCCCGGCTACGCCAGTGCCGCATGCGATGTGCTTGATCACTGAGACAGAGACGCCTATGTGCAAAATGCTTAGCTTTGGGTACAAGGATTGCTTGCGTGATGTGCTTAGTCACTAATTCCAAAACACTGATACCGAAAGGCCTAGCCCCATGTCCAAGGATTCCATGTCTGAAGCTTGATCACGAAGCCCACGTCGCCAGTGCTCGGAATGCTTAGCCGCGGGTTTGAGACTACCACAAATGAAGTGGTCGGCCACACTACTGTAATGTCCATGTAGCGCCCATTTTGACATTTGTTGAGGTTACAGTGACTGCATAGAGTAAAGAACCAACTGAGAATGTCCAAGGCTCGTAAGGTACAAAGACCGTGAGGAGCCAAGCAGACAATGCCACTACGGAGCAAGCGTCAGACCAATGGCGAACCGCACTGGAGTCACGTGGCGGGTGTCGCCAGTCGGAGACACCAGAATGAGCTTCAATTATTTGTTTTTTATGTGCTTGTTCCTGTGTGGAGATAGCTGAAGCACAAAATTTGGAGGAGAAATGTGCTTTCCGACGAGACCAAGATGGCGGTGCTCGTTTTTCACCATTCTGGAGATCGTGTGGCTTGAAAAATGCTATTCTTTCATGATTTCGATGAGATTTTTTGCCACCTTGGCTAGTACATAAATATTTTAGAGCACTTATGTGGTTTTCAGTGATGATATTTTGTAATCAGATAGAACAAGAGTTATAGGAACTGAAAATATGATTTTCAAACAATTGACTTTTGGCCATTTTTTACGATGCAAAAGCCACATCCCCCCTTATTTAGTGCCCCTCCCCCTAATAAGCACTGCCGTAATACCCTTTAACGCAATAGAATTAAATGAAACCTTTCACGCCAACAGGGGTCACTGTCACGCATGACTGGGTAGGTAGTGCTGTCCAAAAAAACTCTTTGGCACCGACTTGGAACACTGGGTATGTGTCACTCAGTCTGTGCTGGTCTTCAGTGAACCTCTTTGATGCCAACTTGAGTCACTGGGTACATGTGCCAGTGGTCTGTGCCGCTCTACAATGGACGTCTGTGGCACGTTAGCTTCGGCAACTAGGTATGTTTCATTGGGAATCTGCCTCTTTACAGCGACAATTCCGCTCTCCGATGTTGAGCGGAATCAAACACACATCAGAAGGGTTCCTCAAAAACAGCCACCCAATGCGTTAGCAGGCTGCTCGACAAATGCACTGGGTATGTGTGGCTTTTCAATGAATGCCTTTCATGCCAACGCTTTAGTGAGCTGCGCCATAAATGCACTTAGTGTGTGCCGCTCTTCAATGAACCTCGCACCAACTTGAGTCACTGAGTACATGCCACTGAGTGCGGCAAGCAAGGGAACAATTCTCGGCATTCGCAGGCACTGGTGTGCCACGTTTCTCGTTTCGGAGGCCACATGCGAGCTTCTTAACACTGTCACCAGATGCCGCTGCATGACCAAAAAGAAGCGTGAGGGAAGAGCCTGGTGGCCACATGACATGTTTCTCAGCATTTGCACACACCGGTGTGCATGCATTTTGGAGGCCACGTGCAGGCTTTGTGGCAGCTCCAGTAAATGGCACCGAGTGTTTTTAGGGAAGCGCAAAAGAGGAGTCCCGCTGCAGTACACGCCTCATACGTAACTCGCTTTGACAGTGGCAATATGTTGTGGCGCTATGTTGATTCAATGCTAATGCATTACCATCGACAGTCATTGTGAGATTCGCTCTGCCTCAACTTTTTACTTTATGTTACACTATGCACTTTACTTCAATCCATGACCAAACAAACAACCACCTGTGTTTGTGTTCATTTCACACTAGCAGTTAAGGGACTGCTGACAAAATATTTCTAGGTCGAGATAACTTGCAAGTTCGATTTATGTGGACGCACAAGCGCCATCTACAAAATATCAACAATGAATGTAGCTTAGAACCTTTTTAAAATCAGTTGTGAAGTATGTGTGCGCAGAAAGCCACAAAGCACAGCACATCGCACCATTGACATCAACAAAGTTGGTTTGTAAACATGCCAGAGCCTAACAACAACAGCGCTACATCACGAGCTTGTGTTGGCTACCATGCTCCTTAAATATACTCTTGGTCATCCCATGACCTACTTAATCATTGCACTCCCAGTCTTCCTCGGTTATTAGTCATAGTGGGATATGTCGCTGCAGCAGTTTTTGTTGTGCCCATTGAGATTTCCTGCACTGTCTGCATTGACTGTGCTGCACTGACCACACACAAAACGCGAGTATAGCACAATTTCAGGTGCACTCTGCATCATTGACTCCTGCCGAACACATCCATGACTGGGTGTAGTCAAGCATAGTTTTCCTCGCAATAGCCCTTATCAGCAGAAGTGGACCGAGTCTGTGGGCACCACTGGACGGAAAGAGCGGACCCTGCTGAAGAGCAGCTGCATTTGCTCACCTCAATTCGAGTATATAAAAAGATATTATGCTAACTTCTGCTTTGCCTTACTGAAAGTTTGTAGAACCATTGCATTTTATTGTCGAGGTGATTCATTTAACACACATGCCTACTTGCCTGTTAATTATTATTATTATTATTTTAGTGCGAATTCGCCTTCCTCTATGGTGAAGTCGGCAGTTGCCTAGACGGCGCTAGCATAGACCTGTGTCGCCACCCATAGGCAGCTGCTAAAAGTAAAGCAGTTATTCCAGCAGGGTTGCCACATGGGTAAAGCAGTTGGTAGAAAGATGCCTATGCCTAAAAGTGATCGGCCACATTTAGTATGGCGGCGACTCCCGTCTGCAAAAAATTGTCGCCGCTAGACAATGAAATAAGGACGACGAGGACGAAAAGGACATCGCACAGCACTTGTGTGTGTGGATGGAGTAAAACAACTAGCAACAACGAATCTTGTGCATTGGCATCGCGTCAGTTTTGTGTGATCATGTGACCAGTTGTGTTTACAAACCTACTGTCCCCTCTTGTTGAAACTTGGGAAAATTGAAACTTGGGCTATTCGCTGTAAACAAGGCCCTAAATAATTAGCCATTGCACGCTGAAGCAAACAAAGTTTTATGCCATGATAACTGGGTCATTGGTGACTTATTACAGCAAAGTAGACAAGATCCAAAATTTTTGTGTCAGTGTTCCTTTGATGCTAACAATGGAAGAAATTCATTGAACAAATGAGGGATCATCTAAAAGGTTGTTGATGAGCCCTTCTCCGAGATGAAGAAGTTCGATTAGATTGAGCGATTGTCTGAAAAATAAATGCATTTGTTGTGCACCACCAGTTCTAAGAAATTAATCCTAAAGTGTGCGAAGAAGTACATTCCCATAATTAATTAGTAACTTTCGTAGTGATTTCTCTAATTAGTCAGTTATGTATTTCGATTTATATTGTGCAAGTATTGCTTGCCTCATCGAGCAATCCAGTTCAAGGATTAGAGTTGTGCTTTTTTAAAAGTTATGTGAAGGAATAAGGAGAAACACCTTAGGGGGAAGGGAAAGTGTGTTTCCTTGTTTTTGTACAGAGGGAAATACAAAAAGAAGAATCGATCTACGGAAAGGCAGTGAAGTCATTCAAAACTATAGCTTGCCCTGGCCTGCTACACTGGACATGCATGACACACACAATATTTGCCAGTATGACATATGCCGAAAAAACATGATCATACCTATGACATACATCCTGAATTCCATAACACTTACATGGAGTGTCACTCTAGACACCTTACTGGCGGAGAGAGGCTGCAGTGTGGAACATGCAGCAATGCATACTGCACTTGCAACCTTTGCCTATTTAGAGAGGGTGCACAATATTTTCTGCGACAAATGCCTTTCGGCCATTAGCAGCACCACCACATGGTAAACTAGCATTCATTCAAATTGCTCAGGGCCACAGATTTGTTTTGTTTAATGTGTGATGACGTTGAATAATTATTGAGCATAGCATTGTCGAAGATAGCAAACTGACATAGCACATACTAAAAAACATAATGGCTTTGATAACTGTAACCTACAGAACACTGTGGCAGTATCTTGTGGGCTATTGTCATTGGCAGAGGTTCAGTCATTCCTTAACCCTTTGAATATTGAACGCTCAATGTGTTGATGGGGACGGAAGTATTATCAGAGCCATGTGCTGTAAATTCTCAACTTTGATTGTCTTTAACCGAGATGGCAGGTCAAGCACTTGGTTGCCTTGGTGACAAGCATTGGCTCATTCGTGCAGCAATTGTAAAGTACTCTTTGTTGCCCAAGCAATTATTGGATGTCAGCAGACTGCCACAAGGCAAGCAATATAAATAATTAGTATGGAAGGTATGCGGAGAAATAGCTGGATTAAAAATTTTGTTTTTCTTTTTCAATGTAACACCACAAGCATAGCAGCTATTTTTGATGAGATGTTTTATTCTTACACCTCAATGTATATTTGCAGCTGTTGCCCCTGGTCTTGCTGGGGGAACCTTGCAGTCAGCTGCTCCTATAACCCTGACAGCAACAGCAGATGGCATCTTAGAAGTCATTCCACAAAATTTCCAACTTCCATCAGTCCCTCCACAGGCCATTCTGCTTACCACTCCAGGCCAAAGCAGCATTCCCATCTCCAGTTTACCTCAGGGGCAGATCATCATACAGGCCCTGCCCGTGAGTACCATGCTTAATTTATACAGGTCATAATTGTGCGTATTGGAAAAGAGACTATGTTTAATTTGTATTGCTATTCTTCATTAGCTTGAACTTTTAAATTGGGGATCATCCATGTTGAAATTTCAGTGCAGAGAAAGGAGACCACATAACACGTGCACTGTGTCATGTGGAGTTTATCACTCCCTCTTGTTCTGGGTGCCCATCCTTTCCTATCTGCCCTGACTGTCATTGAGTCTCGGGCTGCCCTTCACGACACAGGACACTTCTAAGTGCGCTCCTGACCTTCGCCGAGGCTGTCGGCCTCGCCGACCGCCTTTAGCTCCATCACATTTCCGCGGCGTGCTGCTGTTTCTGGTGCTCTTTCTCTCCCCCTACTTTCATTCCCTACCCCCTGTGCAGCGCGGTTGAGGTGTCCTCTGCTGAGAGACAGTTACTGCGCTGCACTTTACCCCAACCTTTCCTTCCCATCATCAAGAATATCCTTCTCTCTCTCTCTCAATACACACAAAATGCTGGTGTGAAGTGGTTCACTCTCCCCTCTAAGAAACTGCGATTATATTTTGTGTTAATTGGCCTTAATGAGCAGTAACTGGCAAAGATGACGTGCTGTTAAGGACACGGGCAATTTTTTTATGTGTACAGACCAGAATGAAATTTGTATATTGTCATGGGCACTATGGTTATGGGCATAGGAATTGTGTAGTTTTTCTACAAAATAAATGTTTTAAGACCAACATCTCCGGACCTCCTCGGGGGCGGCCTAGGCCCAGGCCACGAATTTGCCGGATTGTTAATAAAGTTGTTACCACCACCACCAGCATGTACATTCGCAATCTGTCCTCTCGAATGGATTAGGTATTTCTACCGACCACCTGGTGCTGCCACTCGTGATGTCAGCGCAGTAGCAGCAGCATTTGTGCTGACATCTTGTAGAGCTATTTTCCAACAATGTGTGCAGGGCTCTCATTGCCATGATGACTATCTTCAACTTACCTGCCTCAGCTTACCCTACATTCTAAAGCCAACCCTTAATTGATTTTTTTCACCGGGAAGTGCATGTAGCACAAGAACATTTAGAATTTGTTGTAGTTGAGCACATTGTTGCAAAATTATTTTATTAGCTGCTTTTGTTCCTAACATATTGCTGCTCTACTGGCACGCTGGAATCACAAGAAACTACTCTTTAGGGGATGTATTCTGTGACAAATCACTTTCAGTGATACTATCGCCTCGGCAATAGTCAAGTTCAATGTAACTCAACGAGCTGCTTACCTGCGACGTCAGCATGCACTAGCAACATGCGCTCTCGAATGCTTCACAACACACGAGAAAGTGCACCATGTGAGTGCAGAGCGACTCAAGTGTGTTGTTTTCGTGTGTAATGGCCGCAGTACGGGTTCTGCGCACTGGCTACAATTGGCTAGGGCCGTTTTAGGTGAAATAAATTGAAAAAGGCAGTGTAAAATGTGGTAATTTAATTAATAAATTCTGCTATAACTCAGATGGTTGTGAAGTACAATTTAGATGATATTATAAACTGATACGCTTTATTTCTATGTCTGTATGTCAGCCATCGTGCACCGCCATGGGGGCAGCATATGGGGGCAATGTGTAAATATGGCATCTCCCTTTTGAAATGGGTTGATCCTCAACACAGAGGAAAGCAGTGCCACAGTGCTCGTGCAAGTTTATTGTCTGCATTTTCTTTTGAAAATAAATGCCTACTATGTTTTGAGGCATGCCAGATAGATAATGGAAAGAATGGCAAAAATACAGCAGAGCCCTCAAGCAACACCCGCTGGGCATTGTCGTAAAGTTGTCAGCTGTTCTTCTGCCCACCAGGAGGCATGACATTCCTGCCAGCGTGCGAGAAGCCATGCGAGAAATGCAGTGCTGCTGTCAGCTACTCCAAGATACTGTCACCGAAAATTGTCGCTTATACAAGGCAGCGCAATGCACTGGCCAATCAACAGTCCACAAATATTGCTGCGCGATTCCGCATGCAAACTGTGTGGGGTCTGATGTGGGGATTCTCACACCGTACTCTTGGGACAAAGGAACAACAACACAGTAGTGCAAACAATCACAAGGGCATTTATTGCACCTTTCATACATCAATGCCTGCTAGCCGAGTTGCTATCCACAAAACATGCCGATGGGCGCGCGACAAATCTAGAAGTCCGACTCACCGCGTCCTCGCGAGCGAATATGTTCGCCCCATGCTGGATCCCAACGCCTGGTCGTTCGCGTGTATAGTCACGCGAATCGTGGCGCGTTCGAAGGCGGCCACGCGAGGCGGTCTCGCAGATGCATCGGTCGCCGCGGGCACGGAATGTCCGCGCTGTTCGGCGACCCGCCGGGGAAGCGTTGCTGCCGCACGTGCAGCACGACTGTCCCGCTTCCTGTCTCGAACCCAAGAGAGCAAGCGCCTTCCTTTCGGCGCCCAAGTAACCTCGTGGCGTTAGCCGCGCAACACTCGCGCCATCTCTCGGACTGCGTTTCAACCACATCGACCGCGCTGACGTCACGCAGGCCAAGCGGCAAAGCGGGATTACAGGAGACGCGCTATGCGGGAAAAACACCAGGGGAGGCGCGAGGGTCGCGCATCCCCACAACTGCCATCAAGAACTACCACCTCTCTTGTGTCTACTACGCTTCATCGCCAACCAATCGTGAAAAGACGCGTTCGTTTTTTCATTATATGTCAGGAGCACCCAACAACGCTGCAACGTAAAACTGACGTAGACCGGAACTACTGGAAGGCGTCATTCATTTTCCGGTCTTGCTAAAACACCCAATCAACATGCACCGAGGTGTGGCCAAGGCGAAACTACCACTCCATTCCCTCAGCTAGTACTTTTCCTAATTAACTTGAACACATCTTGTATACAGAAATTATTAACTACTAGGATTTCAAGTTGATGCTACCTTCCTGGATTTCTCAAAGGTTTTCGATCGCGTTGCTCACCATAAACTAATACTGAAGCTAATGAGCTTTAACATAAACCCAACCGTTATTGGATGGATTAAGGATTTCCTCTCATCCAGAGTAGAATACACATGTGTTAACCACACAAACTTCTCTTCTGCCAAAGTAACCTCCAGTATTCCACAGGGCAGCGTTCTTGGCACATTACTTTTCTTAATCTACATTAATCACTTACCTAACTGTATGTCTTCTCACATCAGACTTTTTGCCAATAACTGCGTGATATCGAGTGATTCAAATCCTCGTGATTCAAATCCTATACTGAGACTCAAAAATATTGTAGTTCTCAGTATAGCTTCACCGTGTCAAGGTCAGCATTTGACCTGGTTGAAGTTGCCTCTTCCTTGGACGACATGCTCTTCTGAGTCTGAGCTTGGCCCGTATTTGGATTTGGAAGAGCTGTAGCTCAATAGTTGAAGGTGCTGCATAAGCAGCCATCTCAAAGTGATCACGCGACCGTGTTAAAGAAAGGAGCGCCTTCGTTTATTTGGACCCAACAAGGCAATGCAAAGAGAGCAACAGA
The DNA here is from genome assembly GCF_038994185.2 of Dermacentor albipictus. Taxonomy (NCBI): domain Eukaryota; kingdom Metazoa; phylum Arthropoda; class Arachnida; order Ixodida; family Ixodidae; genus Dermacentor; species Dermacentor albipictus. The sequence continues at coordinate 160,850,859 of NC_091825.1, read as the reverse complement.
TGAAACAGGGAGCAACAGACAAAAGAGATATGATAGAGGGCAGAGCCAATTAGAGAAAGCACACTGACAAAAGGGAGTACACTTGTTGCTAGAAAGGGGAAGTGCAGTAGTGATGATACCGGGAGACAAAAAACAAACAAACAAGGAACTTATATAAATATGATTGCAGAAACTCTTGGTGCTGTGGCGCCACAGCACCAATATTTGAACAGGGAATCACCACCGTAGTGGTGTACAAAGTCCAAGACGCACCCCTCCCACATGCAGGCATGCAAGCTCCGTTAGGTGCAATCACACCCATGCAGGGGCGCGCGCATTCTGCAGCCTCTAACAAAAGCCTAGACTGAACAAGCCCAGAGATAGCAGAAAATATGCTTCTAGAAATATACAGCAGATGGTGGAACTACTTCAGAGCTCGCCAGCTTCCTGGTTGTACACACATACAGGTAAACAAAGTGGAGAATGTATCAGTGACATGGCGGGACAAAAATGCGGAAGCATGCTGGTATGTAAGCGCCACTGAAAGGGTTAAATAACGCAAAGTCTGCCTCCTGATTCACTGTAAAAAATTTTTTGTTTATTTTGCATGGTGTTTCATTCACTGAATGCTGTGTTAACGAAATATGTTTGTCATGCTTTCACAGACAGAGCCTCTCCAGGCTGCCGAAAGCCTCCTTGTGCAGATGCACTTGCCACCGGCTGTTCCTCCTGCTGAGCTTATCGTCAACAGTGACACAAGCCTTGCGCCTACAGTGCCATCATCTCCCCAACCTGACACTGTCTCCCTAGACACGTCAGACATAGATAGTTCAAGCTCATATGCTATGTGTTGTATTGATGGAGAGGAATTCCAAGTGCAGGTCAGTCTCATCATCAGCAGCATTGTACTTTAAGTCCACTGCAGACAAAAGCCTCCTCAAGCAATCTCCTGTTATCCCTGTCTTAATCTGTCAGCTGACTCCATACCATGCCTGCAAATTTTCTAATTTCATTCCCTTCCTTTGTCGGCCATGTTTTCCTTCCCTTGACAGTCCCTCTGTTACTTTATATCAACTATGCCTGTTTGCTCTCTAGTGCACACTGTCCTCTTTCTAATAAGTTCGGCGAAAGCCTGCAAGATGGACGAAAGTTCACGAAGGGAAAAATTGTTGTCCACCTTACTGTAGCATGAAGCTACAAAGGATCCATTGTAGTCCTGGTCTGGGCCGAATCACTCTGGTCTGATATTTGAACCCAGGAGTAATGCCTGGTGAGGCATTGATTCTGGGCTCGAGTGCCAGGATGCTTTCAACTGTGAAGCTTTCTATTCCTTTGTAGCTTTGTGCTGATGAGAAATTTTACCTTTCGAGTGCATGAACCATGGTATCCTGGTAAAAAAAAAAAGAAAAAAAAGGCCTGCTACAGCCAATGTGGTGTGCTTTTTTTTTATTATTGAAGCTTATAGGGTACCATTACCTCCCTAGCAGAAAATTCCAATAGAAAAATCAATAGCCTGTTAGATTAATGAACAAATTGAACATGTTGGTACTGTAGGTGTATTGGTGCTATAGGTGCATAGTCATCTCCACCGGCTGGATCCTACATTGAAGCTGCAGATTCCGTGATGCAACTTTACTATGCCGCCTTTGGTTAGGGGTGGCTTTTACGAAAGCCTACTTATTCCTTATTGGAATGTCCGACAGACCGATCTGCGACTCATGCAACTCTGAAGAGACGATCGAGCATGTGTTGCGTTTTTGTGATCTCTATGACATCAAATGTGACATTCTTTGAAGTGTGTTAAACCAGTTAGACAGCAGACCATTTTAAGAGACTTAAGATTCTTGGACCATGGCCCTATGTGTTGCAGGCTTACAAATCGACGCAGGCATTGCTGCAATTCATCAAATCGACTGGCCTTAGTGACCAATTATGTATAGGCGTGAAGTGAGGGACAACTGCACATGTTCACACTGAAAGTACCTTTTTCCCTACATGTCCTTTCATTCTTTTCATCCCTTAAACCCCTTCGCCCTCGTAGGGTAGCAAGCCGCACAGTAATCTGGTTGACCTCCCTACCTTCCTTCTTTTCCTCCTCCTTGCCCTATAAGTGCATTGGTCATTCAGGCATATCAGTCATATTGGTCCTACAGGTGTATTGGTTCAATCGGCCTATTACGTAGTCCTATAGGCATATTGGTCCAATGGGCTAGCTTGCTAAACCAATAGTTGCATCGCAAGTCAACCGTGCGCCACACTTGCTAGCATGGTAGGTACGTTTACACTACAATAAAGATTAGAGTACTTTATTCGCAATGTGTGGAGCGATGGGGCTTACGTTAGATATGCGGTAAAATAGCTCAAGAAGAAGGTTAGTAACTTCTCACACAGGATTGAAACAGCTTCGGATGTTTCCACAGAGACAGCAAGAAATAAATAAAAAGTACGGGTATGCGAATACCAAATAGTAGATTTCAAATCGAATATTGAATCTATTTGAAAAAAAAAAAATAAGAAGAACCCGAATATCGAATCAAATATCGAATATCAGAATATTTACCACAAACTATTACGCTTCCAAATTTTGTGCTAAAAAAGTGCTGCACGTACTCAGGAAGCTGATCACATTACTCAACAAGAATATTGTTAAATGTCAGTAACTTGGGTACTTACAAATCGAGATGTGCAGTATGCTTTACTCTTATTAAAGGGAGCACCAAATTAGTTGGCAAGCACTGATAACAACTTCATATATATATATGAAGGTATGGGAAATATTTTTGTCGATATAATGTCTGTCAAATAGAACAAGGTGCTTTTTCCCTATGAAGCTGAAGAAATAACAATCTTGTCCTAAATGCCAATGTGGTTTCCAGTTTAATAGTGGGCCCTACTGTGGTTAATGGCATTCTTCTGATGCTTAGAAACTACTGGTTACCAGTTTTCTTCTAGAAAACACGAGGCTTTTTCCCTGTTTATGGCAGGTGCTTTCTGTGGGTTATCGTCAGCTCGTTAAGGCCAATCTGCACGACAGACAAAAGTGGGGAATGTGCATCACGTCCCTCCGCACCGCTCCGTGCGGTCATTGGTGCCGACGTTAGAGTTCTCAAATCGGGAGGCCCACGACAAGTTTGAGCAATTCCCCCTTCCCTTTATTTTTTTCTTTGTACGCATTCATCTGTCGTCTGTATAAATGTGTCTGCAACCAGGGGGAGGCGCACTGTCACATATTTTCGAGCCCGCCATGTAAATCCAAAGCTAGTCTTATGATGGGTCACTGCAAGCTACGAAAAGAGACCATTGTGCGCCTGGCTCACAATGGTCTCTTTTTTGGACAATGGTCTCTAATGGGACTTTTCTTTTTTTAGGTCACTGCAACACACAGACTGACTGTTTCACAGACCGACCGTTTGCCGTGACCTAAAGAAAGAAAAGTCCTTTGCAGTAGCCCACACCTCATTCTTTCACACAGAAATGTAACTTTCTTTCATTTTGAAAAAGCAGATTTACTCCCAATGCACTAAAGTTCCGATTAATAAAAAAAAGTCACAGTTTCGCCTGAAAGGCGAAGCCTCCATTGCGAGAGCAAATTAGTAGACAGTTATACGAAAAGTAAGGATAGTAGTTTTATCGGCCATATAAACTTTTAATCATTCGCTCACCAGCTGCATTAACAAGCATGGTGTCACGTGCGCACAAGCAAACACAAACATGTCTCACTCAGTGACTGCGGAAACTATCAAAATGCTGGAGTGCAGAAGCAGGAAAATACATTAAAAAAACCTTTTGTAGTGATTCTACAATTCACAGACTGATCGTGGCGTCCGCCATTTGTGCACATCGGCACGTTGGCATCTTGGGGGCCACTGAGCGGCGCGCCCGATTCTTTGCCATGCCTCCAGCTGGCGCTCGCCTCTACCTCATCACGGCCCGCGCAAGAGGCTGTGTTTCTACCACAAAATCCGCCTTCATGCATAGCGTTTGCGGCCAATATTTCCTGGCAAATATTACGGTTACTTATGCTCCAGTTGCCGGGAGATGTGAGAAGTACTCGGGGATCTTTGAATGTTAGTTATCACGTTCTGCTCCTAAAGGCGAAGCTTAAGCGTCCTCCAAATATTTTTTCATTGCAGCATCGTGATGAACTAGACGTGTCTTCTCAGTTGGCACTTCCATGCCGATAGAGAAAACACAGAAAGCAGGAGACCTACTACAGCACATGGAGGAAGCTACGGCAGCTAGGCTTGAAGCGCGTACGAGGTGGCCACTTTGAAATGCCCATGGTGATATGGTAACGCAGATTTAGAGTCATACTCGAGTCTAATGTGCAAGCAATTTTTGGGCCCGTTTTATCGGGAAAAATTTGCACATTAGATTCGAGTAAATACGGTAGTTACCGACACCTGACAGCATGCCTCCAATCAGGTCTAACATGCTAGACAGTGTGGCCAGTGATGTGGCCGTGATGAAAATTTGCCGCTGGCCGATGTAATAACGGTCCACAAACTTTCGTGGGAAGCTCGTCGCTAATGTTTCTATGGATGGCTCATCACTGGTCAGTCGTAATATCATGCATGCAGGTTAGACTGACAGCCATTGAAGCAGTGTTCAGATCCGCGATCGACCAGCTGGCAACTACCATCGGCACATGTGCCAAGTTCGTCTGTGCTCACATATGAGTAGAAAGCTGCGAACTGCGCAAGTCTGCATGCATGAACACTGAACTTGCATATCCGATACGATCAGCATGCCTTCCGGTGGCTAAAGCTCCTGCTATGTCTCAAATCTGAGACAGCAGTATTCGTAAATAAATAAATAAATAAATAAATAATAATAATAATAATAATAATAATAATAATAATAATAATAATAATAATAATAATAATAATAATGGGCCTGGTCTTCACACCTGCTCCCGTGCATTACAAGGTTTGTCCATAAAGTAATGAGACTGCCTGCCACACGGCGCCGCAGTCACCAGTAGCGCGCTCCTTGGAGGTAAGATTTTTGGTGGGGTTCTAAGCTATGTCATGCACTGGGTGGCAGTTGCATCCAAGCTCTTAATGCAGTGAGGATCTGAAGTGGTGCAAAAGGTGTCTTCAAGCTTTTGTCACCACAGAAAACATAAAAATGGAGTGTTCGCTGGAGCAGCGGTACATGGTGAAATTTCAGAGATTGCGCCAGATTAATCGGCGAAGACCTCAACATGTGCTAAACAGTGGTTCGCAAAATTATTTCTGAAGATTTGAACATGTGGAAGGTTTGTTCAGAATTGGTGCCAAGAGTGTTGAGTGATAAAAAAATAACGAGTTGGTGTCTCCCGTGAGCTGTTCGTGCAGTTAGAAAGTGAATAGGACAGGCGACGAATCATGGGTGTTCCAGGACGATCCCAAAACCAAGCGCCAAAGTTAGCAGTGGCACGCTTTCCGAACTCCCCGTGCCCCAAGAAAGTGAAAATGTTAAAGTCCAAAGTCAAGACAATGTTCATTGTCTTTTTTGACGAGTGTGGAGTGGTTCACAAAGAATTTGTACCTCCAGGACGCACCGTCAAAACCGTGCTCTACAACAGTCCATGAGCACATTCACAGAGCCGTCAAATGGAAATTACTGTAGATTGCTGATCGTTGGAAGCTCCACCACCACAACACTCCAGCCCATGCCGCCTTTGTTGTGACCACGTACCTGTCCTGGATAGGGGTTGCAACCTTGCCACAGCCACTGTACAGCCACGATGTGAGCCCAGCAGACTTTTTCCTGTTCTCAAAGCTCAAGAGAAGCCTGAAAGTCATCATTTCGACAATCCCGCCATCCCGCCATCCAACGGGCTGTCACAGAGTCTCTGAAAGTGGTTACAGCAGCCGACTTCCGAGGAACCTTCGCATTGTGGGAACCGCGTTGGCAACGGTGTATTAGCGCCCGAGGCAGCTATTTTAAAGAATTCTGTTCACCAGACCCAGTCTCATTACTTTATGGACAAACCCCGTACATAAGCGCTGCTTTTGTTGTTCCCTCCTTTGCTTCCTGTTAATTTTTTAGGTAAGTCTGGTTGCCACGGTCAAACATTGTACTGATAGATATAGCTCGCCGTGGGAACGCTGCGCGCACCATGGCCGGGTCACTCACTATGCGCACCGATTATTGAAAAAAACTGAATATTCGAGAAATTGAATTATTCAAATGTTTGAGTATTCGAGTATTTGCACAGCCCTAATGAAAAGCACACAGCTGCTTGAACTGCTTGAACCGCAGGAACTATCACTAGCACACTTCGCAGTATCGCTGCAGACTATGGGTGTGCAAATAGTGAAACTTTCTGAACAAATCAAATACGAATGTTAGAAAAAAGCTGGCTTCCAGTACTGAATACTTTATCACTTCCAAATAAAGTAAAATTTAATAATTCGCTTGTACGTTGGCAACAAAAGGCTTAATTGTATATGTTATATTATGCATCTAATATCGTTGTCAACTGGTCTTTAGTTCATTTGAAAAGCTTGTAAATGAGAACAAAGGAACTGTGACTGTATCTGGCACAATGTGATAATGACACTAATTCAACAACCAAAAAAGTCAGCGTATGCACATAAAGCTTTAGTGTTAATTGAAGCAGCGAAGCACATTGCCGTACAGTTGTGCACATCATTTTAAAGGGATCCAAGCATTGTTACATTACCCTACTGATGTCAGCTCATCCTTTGTATTTTCGTAAAAGTCACTTAAGTCACACCAAAATATTGCTTATCACAGCATGTACTGTATCGATACTCCAGGCAAACTTCCATAGTAATAGAGAGGCAGTAAGCGAATTCAAAGCGGATCCAATGGTCAGTTGGCATGCATTTCATGCTTTCACAGGCAACATTGTTGCAGTTGTTAGGCCTAGGTCGTGCCGGCTCTACTTCACTATGGCTAACACTTCACGTTGTGTTCCCCATACCAGCGCTCTTGTGTGATGATGGAGTGCAGACAACAATTGCGGATCGGTGGCACAAATCCCAGCAAACATTACAGTGAAAACACAGGGGCAAAAAAAGTTTCAAAAGACTGAGTAGATGCAGTGACCACAACTAGCATTTGTTGATTGGTGGGACCTGTCATGATGGAACATTGACGAATTCACGGAGAGTTTCAAAAGCCCCAATCACCTAGTTGCACTCATGCATTGATTAGGGTGATTTAGCATAGCAGAAATGTGTTGTTGGAATGCCAGCGACACAACTGTGCATATGTGAGCTTCGCTGGCACGCTGAAATCAAGGGGACTACCATCGGATCAAGTTGGTCGTATACATAACTTCTACATTCTCACCGTGCGAGTTTCATAACCACCACCACTCTATCGCATGCTTTTCAGAGCGGCACAATAATATATTTTGGGAATTTGCGCTGTTGGGTGGTTTTCCAGTGGCATCATTTTTATGTTCAACGTCTCTATCGGTCCAGCAGGAAACAAATCGGTAACAAATAGATCGTATCATTATACTCCTATTGGTCCTAAAAGCAACAAATAGTTGTCACAAATGGAAACCTGTTGGTGCCAAAACAAACCTATTTGTTCTATAGGTAGCAAGTAGAGTTCACTTATTGAACTTTATTGGTGCCAATACAGATCTATTGATCCTATGGGTTTGTATTGGTCCTATGGGTATCCACTAGCTGTCACCTGTTGGTGCCAATGCAAACTCTTTTGGCCGTTTAGCTGAGAAACAGATGTCGTCTATTGGACCCTAGTGATACCGATAGAATCCAAATTAAGGCCATAGAGTTCCAGTAAGCTAGAACTCATGGGACTGCTCTATCAGACCAATATAAAATCGTATTGCTGGGGCAAGGAAAAGACATCTACACATTAGTAAATGACACTTGAAAGCATGCAGTATGGTGATTAGCTTTGTACTAATGTGCAGCCTGGTTGATTTCTCAATAACTGCAAAAATTCCTGCTTTCTACATGAACACTTGAAGCTGGTTTATTTTGCCACTAAATCTGTGCAACATAATTTGGGGATTATGCCTAACTGGCTGATTGTTTGCACCATGCTTGGAAACTTAGGGATGATAGGTATTAATATGCATCAGCTGTGTTTTTTATGTCAAGAATTATTTCTGAGAAATTAACAGGCTTGGGTAGCAAATATAATTGTAGCTTCAAATAAGTTGCTGACTGCAAAATCTGAAGGCACTACTTGTTGGAGAACAGGATCATTCTTTATAGTTGTCAGCAAGGAAACGTGCATTATTTCTTCGTGTTGTGACCACGTACCTGTGCATTACATCTTCGTGTTACATCCTACACAAAAATGCCTTCATTATTCAGTTAAACTTCTATATTACGAACTTAAATATAACGAAATTCTCAATATAACAAAGTATTAACTTTTTGCAACTGCTTGTTCAAGGAACACCATGTATATTGAACCTCAATATAACAAAGTGTGTTTATATGCGATTTCATTGCAACAAAATTTCACTCCCGCTGTGAAGGAATACAAATGGTTGAAGTACATGTGGTTGCTTGCATAGGCACCTCTTAAATTGTGCACCCTGTGACTGAGAGTGACCACCGTAGCGGAGCAGCATCATGTTCCCTATAAAGCCGAAGTGCAATAAGATCGTATCGCGTGCCCTGTGCTGTATGCTTTAGGTGCGAGTGAAAACATGCGAGAGTGAGCCAAGAAGGATGCTGCCTTGATGAGCGCTGTCTTTCTGTGCTAACAAGGAGAAAGGGGTGGAGGGTAGCGAGCTCACAGCAACGCATTCAAGCACACGCGAAGGTGGGGAAAGGAATGAGGGCAGGTTGGCGTGCTTCTCCTTTTCTAACGCAGTGGTAGCTGCACATGGCTGTCAGCGTGACTGAGTGTATGCACAGCTCGCACACCCTGCTTTAGAAGTATTCGACCACATGTGCAAATTTAAGACTGGGTGAGCTGAGATGGTGTGGCATCGTACGCAGTCTTCCCACGCATTTGGTGTTGAAGGTCACGTAATCTCAAGTTTCAGAGACGTGTTGAAGTGAAAGGCAAGTGAAGCATTTGCTCCCCACTGCAAGCACTGTTTATGATAGTGTGGTGCCACAGCTGGTGACATTGTGGCATGACAAGTGTGGCTTTGCTTTGTACCCCTGGTGGGAAGAAATCGTCAACACGGCATGAAATTGTATCTTTCATTCTTTCATCGCTGACTCTAAAATTCAACAAAATGATTTCTTTTTCTCATTCAGATTTTCTTTCGTTGACTGCCCAATAATTCAGATAGCTTTGCGGCTCCTCCCATGTGAAAAATATCAATTTGGGAATGTACTTATTTGCATAAAAGGTTGAACTTCAATATAATGAAATTTTGATATAACGAAGCAAATTGCCAACTTTACTGACCTTGTTATGTCAAGGTTTGTTGTAATTGATATTTATTATAAGCATATTGTTACGCTAAAGCTACAGGAAGAACGGAGGAATAGGAGAATGAAGTGCACTTGTCTTTGCAGTGGCTTGGTGTCGGCGTGGCACCTTTTCATCAATTCATCTTTAAATAAACGCGCCCCGTCGTAACAGTTTTGTTGGAGGTGCGGGGTAAAACAACGACGCCCCCGAAGAATGATGATGAACCGCCAGCAGAAGCGCAATCCGTAGAGCGGCGCCGAATTGCCGGTCTGCCACCACAGATGGCTTCTGACGACGACAACCCGCCACCTTCTTCCAGCTACTCACGGTAGCCCTACATCGAACCACGAACCTTCGCCGGAAAAGCCGGGGAAGATGTGGATGGATGGCTCAGCTTTTACCAACGCACAAGTCGGTTCAGTGGCTGGAATGCCACTGCCCATCTTAACAAGGTTGCCTTGTTCCTCAAAGGGAACCATTTCGGTGTGGCTTAAAAACCATGAAGAAAGCATGACGACATATGAAAAGTTCGTAGACGAAATCTGGAAGTGCTTCGGAGATTCGGCAGCTAAAAAGAAGCGTGCATAGCAAACCCTAATGCAGTGAGCCCAAGTTACTGGCGAAACCTGCACGACATACGTCCAGGAAGTGCTGAAGTTGTGCAAGGCGCTGGAGCCTCAGATGACAGAAGAGGACAAAGTTGGTCATCTTTTAAAAAGGATCGCCGAGGACGTGTGCCAGTTCCTCATAGGAAAAGACAGTCTGGACTCCGTAAGTGACGTCATTCGGCACTGCTGTACACTTGAAGCCTTGAAAGCTCAGCATGGCATACCGAAGTTCTGCCGCCTGGCCAACATAACTAATGTCGCCAGTGTTGACGCGGTCCCAGCTCCATCCGACCTTGCATCAGTTATTCAGCAAGTGGTGCGCGAAGAGCTTGACCAACGTTAGACGGCTTCCCTCTCAACTCTGTGGGCTTGAGAGCCCTTTTCTCACTGCAACTTTGGTGAGATGTCCATCAAGGCCGCCTCCGTAGGCACCTACAACTTCGCTCCTCGTTCAAGAGCGTCAAACCCTACTATGAACGCACATCCCACTTATCAGTTCCACGATGGTTACTCACCCAGACCACCTGCAGTTTCTCAAGAGTGGGACGGCCGTGCCAGTTATCCTGCTACTGACAATTTCGGTGCGTCCCAGAACTTCGACCAACATGCTTTTGACGTATGTCGATTCCAGGCACAAAAATTTCGATAATATCTTGCCTTTTGTCGCATACGCCTACAACACTGCAAAGCATGAAACTACCGGCTACAGTCCTTTCTATCTTCTTCATGTCAGACCACTTCACAGCTTCCTTGACACCATTCTACCTTTTGTTCCTGATGCGGACTCTTATATTGCCCAGACTCTCTGCCGCGCTGAGGGAGCACACCGCATAGCTCAGCTCCATACGTTGGCATCCCAGGACCACTGCAAGATCAGCTACAGTTCACTCCATAAAAATGTGCCCTACGACAAAGGGGACATAGTATGGCTTTGGACACCACTTCGCAAGCGCGGCCTGTGCCAGAAGTTTCTGGCTCATTACACCGGGCTTTTTGTCGTCATTAATCGCCTAAGTGATGTGACCTATTCGATTGCTCGTATCGTTTCTAATGGCTACCGGTCTAAGAAGACGCAGCTTGTTCACATCGCCCGCCCGAAACGCTGTCATCCCCGTGACTCCAAGTGGACGTAACAGTTACTCGCCCAGCGGCCTTCATCTGTGAAGGGAGGAGTGTTACGCTAAAGCTACTGGAAGAACGGAGGAAGAGGAAAACGAAGTGCGCTTGTCTTTGCAGCGGGTCGTTGTCAGCGCGGCCCCTTTTCATCAATTCATCTTTAAATAAACGCACCCCATCATATCAATATATTCATCACCTACTAATAACTTTCTTTATTACACATTCCTTTGATTAGAATAATGAAAATAAGCAGCACTGGTTAGACCCATAGCCAAAGGCTAGTAGGGTGTCTAAACTAAACCATGTAAGTACAAGCAATAAATTGTGTTTACAAAGCAAACAATATATAAGAATTCCATTTTTAGTGAGTAAGAAAATAAATGCGAAAAACAAAACAAAGCATGATATGTTAATCAGTATAAAGTAATACATAACAAGAAAACAAAATGCATGATAATATAATTAACATAACCTACAACATAATGCTGCATACACTGCAACTACAATATTGTTACGCAGCCAAATTCCACCTCTACTTGTGCGGCTGCACATTTTCTGTGGTTATCGGTCACCATGCCTTGTGCTGGCTCTCCTCACTTAACTACCCCACTGGGTGATTAGGTAAATGGGCGCTACGACTCCAAGAATATTCATTTGCTGTTTCATACAAGTCTGGCCGTTCGCACAAGTACGCCAATTGCCTCTCCCATCATCCTGTCAACCGCCCTGAATATGATGCGCATGACACCGACTCTTGCGTCCTGGCCATTTCTGATCTGCACAACATCCGCACTGAACAACGGCACGATGACTGTTAACATGTTCTCATCAATTGTCTCAATTCTGGACATTCGGAGCCAACGATATGCATGTTCGTGTTCTGCGACTACATTCTCTACCGTCGCAGCTTACGCCCTGAAGAACCAGAATTTTCACTCATTGTACCAGGCCATCTCCGGACATCAGTTATTGAGCATTTGCATGGCACACCTACTGCAGTCCACCTCGGTGTTTTGCATGCTTACAACTGTATATGGCACTGCTTCTACTGGCCAGTCCTGTACCACTCTGTACACCGCTACATTGCAGCCTGTGCACCCTGTCTGCGGTGCAAAATACCTGCTATGCTACCCTATGGACACCTTCACCCCATCAAAATGCCCTCAGAAACATTCTTTCGCGTCAGTCTCTATCTTCTTGGCCATTTTTCGACATCAAAATCTGGCAATAAGTGGGTCGTTGTCGCGACTGACTACTCGACCTGGTACGAGATCACACAAGCTGTACAACTGAGGTGGCAAATTTCCTTTTACAGGACGTCTTCCTCCATCACAGCACACTTCGGCAGCTCCTCACTGATCATGGCCACACCTTCTTGTCCCAAGTAGTTGAAGACCTACTTTGCTCCTGTTCTGCCGAGCACAGGCCTTCCACCGCCTACCAGCCACAGACAAATGAAGCAGCTCAATCGTGCATTGACAGAAATGCTGTCTATTTACGTTTCTGACGACCACAGTGATAGGGGCAGCACATTACCCTTCGTCACCTTCGCCTATAATTCATCCCATCACGAGACCGCTGACTTTTCACCCTTTTACCTTCTGTTCAGCCGCCACCCTTCCTTGCCCTTTGGCACACTGCTTCCTTCCCCAACAAACACTCCCACTGAATATGCTCAAGACATCATTGTCCAGGCTCACGTGGCACGCTAGATTGCCAGCTCCCGGCTCACTGAGTCTCAGGCCACGCAGAAGATCCAGTACGCCAGGCGACATTGGGACGTTCGATTTCCTCCTGCTCCATTGTCCTCCTATGGACACCATGTCGGCTTGTCTGAAAAGCTAATGCCGCGCTATACAGGGCCCTACACGTTATTGCATCAGCTTGGTGATGTCAACTAAGAGAGCTCCGCTGGACTCGTGTCCCCATGGACGTTTGCATGTGCCCCGGCTGAAGCCTTACTTTGCCGCAAGTTCGCCTCCCTTATAGTTAGTGCCAAGGTGGCGCCTTTACAAGCGGAGATTATGTTACGGTGCAACCAAGAGTGGCACCAGTCAGAAGAAGACAATTTGACGTGTGGAGGTGGAATCGGTCTCTACAGCCATCTTGTTTATGCATTGTTGTCTCTCTTGTAAATGTTGTAAATGCATCTTTATATGTGACTTCTGCAACGTAACAATATAATATAATGCTGATACATGATAATAAAAATAAGTTATGCATGCTGATGACACAGTGGAGGAGAAAAAATATTTTGATGTATGAAATGAAAAGTAACCTATGACATAAAAGTGTGTGTGAGTGTTTAGACCGGTTCAGCTGTTTTTCACATCATATCAGGGAAAAACATGATATATTTGCTTTATTATATCCAATAACTCATTAAATTCGTATTCATTACATTTTAAGTTTGAATTTATTCCGAAAACCTGAATGTGAAACCTTGACATAGTGAAGTCCGTAAAATTGGCTCTTTACTTTGTATTGAAATTTTGTTATATTAAAATTCGAACTTATATGTAAAGAAGTACAGTTGCTGACAGATTTTGTTTTTGTTTTTCTACACAGAAGAGGCCATAAAATTTTTTCAGGTTGTCAGGCACTTGGAAAAGATTAATTTCATTGGGAAAAAAGAATTATGTTGTCCAACTTGAGAGTCGGCTGCCAGAAATGTGGCCATGTTGACAATATCGTCAAATCAGTGTTACAAAGCCAAGCCTGCAAAGCTTTTGTGGTCAGTCTGCCGCTACGACTGATGGTGTTGTCCGCGGGGGGGGCGAAGCTATGTATCATGAAGAGTGCAGGCAAAGCAGAGCAAATGTTTTGTCTGCTTCTTGCATGAGCACATCCCTGAAACTTTAGATTTCTCTGCCTCCAGTGCTAAATTCATGGGCAGACAGCGCACATCAAGCCACGGCCGTCTCGGCTCACCCTGACATTTGTGCCCACCACAGATTATCCCCAACATAAGGCGTGTGTGCCACATATGCACTCAGCTGCACCAACGCCCATGTGGCCAGGCTGGAAGATAATCGCACACTCAACTGCCTCCCACTTCCCCCCTGTCTGCTTCTTAGCATGTGTTTGATCACATTCCCACTCTTCCGAAGTTATTACAGAACATGACTGAGAGATTCTTGCTGATATGCTGCTCCATTTCAGTGGCTGTTCTTTTTCATGAGGTGTGCAATTTTAGAGGTGCGTTCGCAGCAGCCGCATGTAGGTAATTCAACCACCTGACCATCTGCATCTGTGGCAGCTTCCGTTTACTGCCCTGGTATTCCATCGTGGTGGCATGAAATTTAGTTATATTGAAATGGTGTATAAGCACATTTTGTCATATTTAAATTCAAAATACATTATGTTCTATGGACAAGTTGGAAAGAGATAAATACTTCTTTATTTCGAGAATTTTGTTGTGTCGAGGGTTAACTGTAATTATAAGCTTAAATATAGTACAGTTGACTTACGTTAGTTTGACCCTGACGGGATCGACAAAACTGATTTAATTATCGACCAGGTCTAATTAAAGAAGATGCAGAAAAAAAAATGATAAAACACACTGCCAATTCGTTTGGCACTATTTGCCCGAATCTCACATTCCCCCGAATCAAACGTACACTCGTTTTGTGTGTCCAAAGCAGAAAACTCATGTGGAAATTACATTAAAGGTCCCAAACAAATTCTAAATCTAACACGCACCTCGTTTTTTAGCAAGAAAAATTGTTGCACAATGGTGACCAGTTTAGAAAGTCAGCTTCGCTGCAATACACTTGTGTTATGCGGCAAAGCATACAAACGTTGTGAAGGTAGTTTTAGTTTTGTGTCTGACTGCACTGTACAGGCAATTTTTGGCCCAGTTTTCTTTGTAAAAAAAAGAAACGCATTAGAAACGGGTAAATAATGTAATGAAACATTGTGAGCTACGGTTATTGCTTGAAAATCTTGAGGTGGGCCGAAAACAGACATTTTCAACAAGAGATGACATGTGCTCAACACATTCACAGCCAAGCCAATCCAGCTTGACAAAGTTTGTTGGCCTGCTCATTCACACAGTGGACAACTTTGATTATTCGTCCCTGACAATCCCAGACTGTCCGAGACGCATCATATACAACAAATGTTGGCTGAAAGCACCACCTCGGGCAGTCCAGGACTTTCAGGGATGAATAATCGAAGAGGCCCTGTGGAGCCACGCGAGACCGGTAGATCAGCATGGATAAGCTGCATAGTTAGCACACCATGTTGTGTGCCACATGCTGTTCAACCAAGATGCAAGCATGGAAGGTGTTTTCTTCAAACATGTCGCTGTTTCGCTAGTTTCACGATGTTATAGACTATAGACGAAGTTGAAGTGGAAGGCAGAAACGAAAGACCATCATATTGGATCAGAAGGCAGCCATCATTAAAGCAGTCATGTCAGATGCTAAGAAGTTGTGCTACACACGCTGAAGATTCTTTTGCTGTTGTGCTAAAATTTCATTGCATACATGGCTGTGTAATGGTTCTGTGTGCTGCAAAACTGTCTTCTTCTATGCATTTTAAACTTGTGCACCCAATTGAGCATATATTAGCAGTAAAGGACAATAATGAATATAACAAAGTAATGGACGTAACAAAGTAATTTTGGCTCCCCCTTCAACATTGCTAAGAGTTTTTGCCGTATACTGACATGCATATCCCCTTCAGTCACAAATTATAATATTCTGCAGGGAAACTTTTAAACTTGCAGGTATTGATGTTTTAGGTGTCCAGATTGTGAAGAAAAAGATTAACCTCTCTAGGACCATTAATATGCAAATTCGGTTGCATCCCCATGTGGAGACATCGTGACTCAATACTAACTCTTATTTTTTGCAAGTACGCTTTGGCAGTTTACAGAAAGGAGGGAAATTATTTATTCAAGGTTTGGAGAATGGTGCATCGATGGGTTCAGAGGTTGTGATATTGGAAGAAGCAGTCCTTCTAAGCTGCTATGCACAGGAAAACTTCGCATTTCCGGCAGTGGCCCTGGTTTTCACCTCATACTTCTCTTACTTGCACCACTATGGAAACGATGACTGAACTTGTTGATGTCAATGGTCCTTCGCATCGTACCTCACACAATCCCATCATGTTTAGAACAAGTAAGTTTGGTGACTTAAAATGAGCTATTGAGGAATGACATTAAAAGAAACAATGCTAAATTGCAGTGCAGACAAAATTCTCAAACACAAAATCTACAGCCCGTGCTGCTTCTGCAAGTGCGCTTTGCTCGAACGGAATTCTATTGATCTGGCATCAAACTAGGAGTCACTGATATCCAGACAACCACTCAAGGATGTGTTATAATTGCCAGACCGACGTCGTTTGCTTGATGGTCCGGAAACTTGAGCGTCTACCCTCTGTGTACATTTAAAGATTGCTGCCACTTGAAATTAAAAGGAATACTAAAAAACTAAATAATTTTTGGACAGTGAACTAGATGGCGTAACAAGGCCAAAAGGTATTAGTAGTTTAAAATTTTTGTGAAGTGCCTATGAGTCACCGGCATGGTAAAGAAAGAGGGTGTAAGTCAATGGTGTCTCCATAGGGAGGCACGATGAAAACAGGGTCAAAACTATTCAGTAACAGAACCCTGAGTATTGAGCAACTCTTTTTCATAAAAAATAGGTATTTCTTTACATGAAACCATGTTTTTTAACTGTTCTGAGTGATTGAGGCTGCTGTAAAAGACAAATTTGAACAGCAGTGAACCAGAGCTTGCATAAAACACGGAGTTGTTCATCTTGAAACATCTTTTTCATCAGTGTTCCACTGCTTTATATCAGATAGCATTCATTACGTTTATTTATCTCTCAAATACCTAGCCACACCAG
The DNA here is from genome assembly GCF_038994185.2 of Dermacentor albipictus. Lineage (NCBI taxonomy): Eukaryota > Metazoa > Arthropoda > Arachnida > Ixodida > Ixodidae > Dermacentor > Dermacentor albipictus. The sequence goes on along the minus strand of NC_091825.1, from coordinate 160,833,917 downwards.
TGTGCAGCGTGAATTCTTCGATATTTGCTGAAAAAGGCAGTGAAGAAAGTCGCGTCTCCATATGGAGACACCGTGACTGATAGGGCTATTCCGCCGTGGCTTAGTGGTTATTGAGCTGTGCTACTGCACATGATGGCGCGGGTTTGATATCGCTTGTGGTGGCTGTGTTTCGATGTGGGTGACATGCAAGAGCTTGTGTACTTTAACCTTTTAATTCTTAGAAGGGACTACTGAAAAGTATTGATCTTATGAGAAGTCAAAAGGATCGTTAAGGTTTTCTTTAGGCGCATGTGTAGTGTGGGCCACTCACCTTGAGTAATGGCTTAGTAATTTTTCTTTTTAGAGGTATACTCCTTCTCATTAGATCCATACAGTGCAGCAAAATCTGTAGATCATGTCACCCAACCAGGGACGAGAGCTTAAAGAAGGGCCTCGTCGTTGTCCACTGCTTAACTCCCTTGTGTGTAATAAGGACAGATTGTAAGAGTCACTGGAGGATTAGCTGCACTATCTGTCAAACATGTGTTTTCTTGTTCAGTGGCACCACGCTCCATCACTCTAGACAGAAATGACGGGGGTTGCATGTTATATAGCTTTAGGATGTGGTTCTGCTATGCTATGGTGCACATCTTTAAAATTCCATGCATAAAAGATGCTTGCACTCTTTGTATTTGCAGGAGATCCATGACACTTCTTCTCTTGATGAGGTGGATGACCCATCTCTTGTGGCTAGTCAAATAAGTGAACACAGGGCAGAAAGTGTTATATTATCAGGTAAGCCAGCTCATTGTGCTCCGATTCTCCTTTAAAGCAAACTCCCTGTGCCTAAGCCAAATTAAATACTATAAATGAAAAACTAAATACTATAATAACCTAACTGTTCCTTTCTTCCTCAGATCCCATGCTAGCTGGAAGCCCTGGGTTGTTGGGATCTTCGTCAGACATTGACAGTGATAAATCCCACGTTGTGGATGGTCTTGATGGTGTGCCTGAAGATACTTGAGGCATTTCGTTGCTCTATTACTCAGAGCCACGGTGTTAAAATGTCTCTTACACCGTACTTACTACCTTATTTATGAGCAGCACTGGCAAACAAAATGTTGTTTTTAAAGAAAGTGCTGTGTGTGTCTATGATGCAGTTGCTCATCCTACTGCCTGCATGTGTTACACTATATACATCACAGATAAAATAGTGAGATTGTACATTTCCAAAATGTTATCACTCCTACAAAATCTTGAGTGATGCATTACAATGGAACTGATGTATCTCAGCTACCTGTTGCTTTGTCAAGTTGACATGGTCAGCTGCCTTGAAGGTAAAACTGCCATCACCTACTGCTGCCGCCTTTGTTATACTTCTTCCTATTAGAGATGGGACGTCACAGACGCTTTACACTTAGAAGACAAGAAGAACTTGTATACAAGTATTTACAGGCAGTTACATATAAGTGAAAACTTGGCAGAGCCAAAGGTGCAGAGCACCGCTCCTTTGCCTAGAACACTCATGAGAGGTAGGGAGTTCGGTTTTAAATCCTCCGTTGCTCCTCCTAAACCACCTCACAACAAATTGCAACAAGCCAGTGATCTGACTGGATCGACTGGGACTTTGCATGCACATGATCGCTTCTCTTTCTTCACATTATCCCAAACACTGCCAGAAAAAGAAAGGAACAGGAAAAACGTATGAGACCCAAAATGTTATTACTCACTGTACAGGGCGTCTACCAAACGGGGAAAACCGGGAATTCTCAGGGATTTTGAGTAGTCTGGAAAAACTCGGGGAATGTGTGCCTCTATCAGGGAAAATTAGCCGTAATTCAAAGGGTGGAAAGTCGCTGTAATGCTTGCTCAAGTAACAGACAGGAATCGTAATTATGAACGTCTTTGACGCCCTGTCGTCGGTGGAGGAGTTGCCAGTGTACACAGTCAACGACCGACTTTCCGGATTCTTCGCGGCACCACTACGTACTCCATAGAGTCAATGTATCAGAACGTCTGAAATTTCGGACGCAAGAACTCCTCGCCGTCCGATTTTCCGAACATTTTGCCGTGACCGCGCGCAGGTCCAAAACGGAATTAATCAAAGCCACCACCGCTGCCATTTTGATTACCTCGCCGCCTCGAACCGGCGCTCTCGCACGCGGATCCGCTGGCAGCCCTAGCCTCACTGCGGCAACGCTAGGCTTAGCTGCTTCAACGTTCGCTGTTAAGCTTCTTGCCGTTGGGTGCCGTATCTTTTACTGAAAAAATTCGCTGCTGTCAGCAATCAATGCTTGGACTCCGCCTTTGTTGTCCTCGCGATTGGCTTAGAAGCTTGGAAAACCCGGTGCGTTGCATAATGCCAGTTCCCGAAAGTCAGCTTTGCCTCTGTACAGCAATCTTACTTGGTAAGGCATATGCAAAAGTATTGCAGTGAAGAATAATGAGCGTGGGAAGGGGCTATTGCCACGGGACACAGTATGTATTCCTTAATTATACACGCGTACACCCGCCATTTCCTGTCACATACGAGCACCGATATGCCTAATACGTGTACCGACAGGCCTTCAGAGCGTTTTCGAATGTGCCTGTGGCGGTTTGAACCCTTAAGGGCAGTAAATGACATGCATTTATTTTTTCCAACTGGCCGATTTTTCGGACGTTTTCGCGGCCCGTAGGAAGTTCGAAAAATCGGATGTGGACTGTGCAACTGACAAAGAAGATGCTTCAAATGGTCCGTGGGGCGAACGAGTGGCGGAAGGAGGACAAGAACACTACAGAAAGGACACGCATTGAAGAATTAACGGGAGAGGAAGCGTGCCGCCGCGGTTTTGAAGGAGCTTGAGCTCAAAAAACAAAGTGTTGGCTGATGCCGAGATGCAGGTGTCCCTCATCCAAACCAAAATAAACTCTTTAAAGCAGTGAAACACAATTACTGAGACGTCGTGCGCGGGCTGAGAGTATGCTAGGACACCGTTGAGGTTGACTTACGAGCTGTGTGACAAAGTTCTGGCCTCATACCACTGAGCTTGCTATCAGTTGATAGAAATATAGTTCATATTCTAAATTTTTGCTTCTGTATGAATCTCCTTTTTATTCGTATTTGAGAATGTCTGACTCGATTTGCATTTTTTTTCGAAGGCACATTTTATTTGCTGCGCGTTTTACTAACCCCTCCCTTCTGTTCTTTTTTTGAATAACATAAACAATATTGCTTAGTATTCAAATTGGATTTAAGTTGTTTTCTTTTTATTTTTTTTATATGCTTACTGGAGCTGTAACAGCATCGGGCGATATGGTTTCAGCCAGTCTTGACATAAAACATAGTTATGCGTCACTCAGGGAATTTTGCAAAGGCACTCAGGAAAAACCTGGAAAACTCGGGAAATTTGGAAATGTCAACTTGGTATAGACACACACCCTGCTCGCATCATGCTGTTCTCGGAACTATTCTATTGACAAGGAACGTGAAAATGCGTGTCTCTTGCACTACAGACAATGAGACATCCATATAGGTAAAGTGGCAACAGGCACTCAACTGTGTAGAATGTAGGGGCACATTAACAAAATTGGCATCTGAGTGACGCATAATATGCCTTTTGACACTAAGGGCCCAGCAACAATGGCCACACCGCATTCCAGTGGGGATTGTTTCCATGAAACCTTCGAAATTGAGTGCTTGCGGAATGTGAGGTGACAATAATTTTCACTTCCATAGCCCAACTGTGTTCAACCCTCCTGCCTTGCGGCACCATCCTTTACAATGTGGTAGGTATTCTTGTATCTTGATATGTGTGTGCAAAAAATGTGCAGTTGCTGGCATATTTGTCCAAAATTTGCTTAAGCATTGCAAAAAGTCGTATTGATGTCTTTTTCAGCAGTGCTTGCACTTACATTTTGAAGCAGTTTTCAAAAGTACTTCACAGTGACCATGCTTAGTTTAGCCTAATATGAGTGCCAGGTATATGACTATATTACTTTTAAATCATTGGCTCGTTTGCACTGAAACTCCACACATATAGCATGTCACTATGGGTACATTTCAATATTGTGCTTGCTAATTGTATTACTTGCCTGTTTTGTACGTAGTAATTAAATCTGAAGTGTGCATTGTTAGCTTGCTGCTACGAGATCATGGCACCATCTTTCACCACTATAATGAAAGGCGCCTTTCCCTGTAGTGACCGCATTCCCGAAAGTAAGCCCCGGCGCCATTACTCCCTTCCAAATGCCTCTCAATACCTCATACCTGTTGAAACCCCACAATGCCTTATGTTTCATTATCCCGGCATCTCTTCGCCCTTTTGCTATTAGTGACTGTTCGTGCTTTTCCGTGTACATCTGCCCTTTGTTTATCCATACCCCGAGATATATACTTGTATTCGGCCACTCGGGGTATTTCGTGGCCTTGTATTGTAAGCTCCTGATCAGTTGTATCGTTGAAAAACATCCCACCGGACTTAGCTGCACTAAAACAGAAACCTAAACTGTCTCCTTCGTCCCCACAGTAATTAACCAGAGTTTGCAAATCTTCCTGGCTATCTGCTAACAGTACAATATCGTCCGCATACATTAAACCCGGTAGTCGTTGCTCAACAACATTTTCGCCTAATCTGTACGACAGATTATACCCTAGATTGCTTCGTTGTAACCTTTTTTCCATGCTTATCATATAAAGCATGAACAGCAGCGGTGATAGAGGACAACCTTGCCTTAATCCTTTGTGAACCTCGACAGTTGTCGTACTCTTGATTCCTTCCCATGTTATTTCAACATTATTTTCTCTATATAGTTCCGGTAGAAAATCAATTACCTCATTACCGATACCTTCAGCTTTTAATATGTTCCACAGGAGTTCCCTGTTCACATTGTTGTATGCACCACTTATGTCCAGGAAGGCTAAATACAGATGCACTGGGTAAGCACGAACAGGCTATCATCCAAGCGCCTACCACTTCTGAACCCGTTCTGAAGTTCTCCAAGTATTCTATTACTTTCTACCCATGACTGCATTTTTAATTTCACCGCCTGCATCGCCAGCCTATATATAACTGATGTTATCGTAATTGGTCGGAAAGATTTTATGTTCTTCTTATCACCTTTCCCTTTATAAATCAAATTCATTTTACTCTGTTTCCAGCTGCGCGGAATTTGCTGATTTGTTATGACTGCCTCCAATGCTTTTATCAGCGTTTCCTTGCTTCTTGGGCCAAGTTCATTAATTAACTTGATTGGAATTTCGTCTATCCCCGCGGACGTGCATTTTGGAACATTTGCTTCCGCCTTTTTCCAATTAAGATTGGTCAATTCTAAGCTGTTTTCTATTATGCTATTCTGTGTTGCTCCCTCACTTGGGGCGATTACCCTATCGTCTTTCCTAAATGACTCTGCTATAACTGAACCAATGTAGTTCACAGCGTCATCTCCCTCTAAACAATTTCCTTCGGCATCGTGAATCTGTTCCTCTTTTCTGTGATTAGCTTTACCCAGCCAGCTTGTATGGTTCCAGAATTTTCTTGACCCCCCTTTAGTTGCATCGCGAACTTCAGCCAGCCAGCGATCAGAGCTAGGACTGCTTTATTTTAGCCTGGACGAGGACCTGCACTTGTTGTTTCTTTTGTCGATAATATTCCCATTTTTGGCCTATTTCCTCTTCAGATAACTGTGCCCTAGCTCTTTGCTTCTCTGTGTTCCCGAGATGCCCACCGTCGTTGTTCGATGGTCTCTCTAATTTCCTTATTCCACCAACTTCGTGGCTTCCCCTTTCCTCTCCAGCGATTTACTCCTTTTACCTCTTTTATTTTTGTACTAATGAGTAGTTCTAACTGATTATAATCCCACCTTTCCATGGGATGTTTCTTTATTGCTTCCTCTATGCCAGCCACTATTTGCGCTATTTGCGCGTCATTTAATTTTGCATACTCTTTTTGGCTTCCCTGTATTTCTCTTTTGAGTAGGGCTCCCAATTGTAGACTAATACGCTTATGATCACTTCCGAGGCTGTACTTCCCCTCTTCGTCTATTTCCATTATTGCTAGCTTGCTATACAATTCCTGCGACATTAAGCAGTAGTCAATGGTCGTTTGTCTGTTACGGGACTCCCACGTGATTTGTCCCTCACACTTAGTTTCTCTTTTTACTATAACTAGGTTGTGTCATTCACAGAAGTCTAGCATCAACTTCCCATTACAATCTGTGTATCCATCCAGATCCTCGATGTGGCCATTCATGTCACCCAGCAGACAAATATCGGCACTTTCTCCAAACTGCTTTATATCGTCATCGAGACACTTCACTAGATCTTTGTTCTCTTGCCTGTATTTGTCCCCTGTCCCTAAATAAACTACTCCTAGCCATGCCTTTTTACCGGCAATTGTACCTGATACCCAGACATGTTCTTTGCAAGTTAACTTTATTCTTTGCCAATTTGTTCCTTGCAGTATGAGCATACCTACTCCTCCTCCCTTCCTCTATGTTGTTGTTCTATTGCTCCCTTCCCAGACGTAGCCTTCAATAAGCAGTGGGTCTTCTAGATCCCTGAGGTGTGTTTCGCATAGCGCGTATACACCTACTTCTTCGTCCTTTAACTGCTGTTCTATTTCTAACCACCTCGCTCTCTTTCTACGGCCTTGCATGTTTATGTACCTGATCCTGGTGTTAAATTTATTTGTAGTTTTCTTCCTGGACCTCCTAGTGGCCATTTTATTGGTGTCAGCCTCTATTGTTGCACTTTCTACACTGTTTCTACCTACCCCTACGCCCTGAGGCGCAGTGGACCCCCTAAAAAAGCTATATACTGCCCGACCTGCCAGGCGTCAGCCGATCTCGGCTCCTAGCCTTCCAATAAAGTGGATGCCATCTCGTGTAAAGCCTCCGCCAAAGCCTGCTCTATGCACTTCTCTGTTTATGTCTGCCACTTCAAATCCTTTCTCCTGGCTTAATTAGCTTTCTTATTTCACAATTTACAGCCACAACGTCCTTGGCAATTGCTCCGTTCCTTCCTTGCACCTCCGGCACTATGCATACCACGATCTGGACTTGCTGTGCTATCGCCCTTAAATCGTCAACTCCCTCCGCTAATCTTTCCACTACTTTTGCAGCTTCACCCATAGAGTTTCTCACTACATTGAGAAACTCTATGGCTTCACCATTCAGTTTCGCATGGATGGATGGATGGAAGGTGAGCGTCCCCTTTGAAACGGGGCGATGGCAGTTGCCACCATGCTCAGATTTTTATTTTGCCTTTTATTTTTATCTGTGTTGTGTGTTATTGAATTTCTCGATTTTCTTTAAATACGTCTTCCTACCCTTTTAACCTTATGTCACCTCTCTGCTTTTGAGCCACCAATCCTCCAATCGCCTTTTGCTAATTTCCACCGCACATTTATTTACATGACTATCATTATCTCTGAACCCTAGGGCCTCAGGAAGGGTGACTGTGGCCGCATCGACATCGGGATTGATACCATCACATTTTAGTATGTGTTGTTTCATTGTTTCTACATATTTACCACACCCAGTACATGTGTCTTCTTCTTCGTTAAATTTCATTTTATAGCTCCGCGTTGATCTAGCTTCAAAGAGTAGGGCACTGCCTCTTGAGTTATCATAAAACGCTTCCTTCCTGGTCTGCTGTTTCCAGTATCGATATAGTTCTACACTATGCTTCTTTTCCATTGAATTTATCCAATTTTTACCTTCCGCATTTTTAACCTGTCGTTTAATGCTCTGTCCTTTTTCGTCCTCGTGTCTGGCATACTTACTGGTTAGCTTCCTAGTTCTTTTCCGCCATTGTGAGTCAACGCTCTTTCTGTATAGGTATTTAAGCACCTTGGCTGCCCACCTGTTATCATCCAATTTCCTCAGACGTTCTTCGTATAGGATTTTACTGTGAGCTTCCCGTGCTTCGAATGATTCCCAGCCCATATCTCCCTGTACTGCTTCGTTAGTGGTTTTCCCGTGGGCACCTAGTGCTAACCTTCCCACAGCTCTGATTTACTTCTCGACTGAACCTCTGCCCTTAAACACAAGACCATAGAGAAAGAAATTACAGGACCGCATTCCCGAAAGTAAGCCCCGGCACCACAGGACCGCATACCACAGCGCAGCAGCGCCACATTTCCCTCTAGGTAATGTAGTGAGAAACTCTATGATGGGAATAGAGGTATTCGTCGAGTCTATGGCCGAGGCATCGGCGCGCCGACGAGCGCAGATCGCTGACGCAGACTACAGCAAATAGATCATAACTAGCGCCGCTCTTATAGTACGCTCTGTCCCTAGCGGCAAAAGGGGCGAACTAGACTAGGCGTGCTGGATCAGGGATATTTGTGCTGGTCTGGAGTTCAGTATGTTGTGCTTGTGACAATGGGGTTTCTAAACCACGGGCTTCGGCGCACGTGCGGCGTGTGCGCGTGACGACGTTGTCGTCTGACAGCAGTGTGTTTTCAAGCTGGCAATATAATTTTAGCATCTAGAAGATGGCGGAACTCGTTCAGAAAAACATCGAGGGCTTCATCCCCGAATTGGAGCAAATGGAAAGAACTGGTCTAGTCACGAGAGGTCAAGTCAGGCAAGTGCTCTTCAAGCCGGGTGTTCACCGAATCTCGGCTGCTATCGGCGTTTGCTTGAAATTTCTACTCATAATTAATATTGACGTGGTGGTTTGACGTGCAGAGAGATCCTGAGGCGCAGAAAACGGTTCGAATATCGCCTGCGTCGAAGAAAGAAGTCCAAAGAAGACTACTTGACTTACATTCAGGTATGTTAGATTGGGCGAACGGCTAGATCTCGTGTATACGAACTGGGAGAATGCATGTGCACATAAAAGGTGATGCGAGGTCGCTCGAATTTAATCTTTTATACTCGCGTTTCTTTGCGCTTACCTCGCTTTAGTCAATATATACTGCCAACAAGCCCACATCGCTACCCTTGTCAAGCCCACTCTGCTGCCCTTATTTGACGATTGATTTTTGGAAGGTGTTTATTCCTGACCACAGCAGCTCGAGTCAAAACGAAAGTCGTGTGCCTTTAAGAAGCCTCGACTGTTAAATGTATGAAAAAGTGCTTTTGATGCTGCTGCTACTTAGTATTAAAGAAAGAAAAAGAAAGTTGCATTGGAACTGACAGTGTGTGTGTCGAGCTTTGTGTGCATGACAACCCCTAGCAGTCTAAATTAATCTGGACGGCTCCATTGCGGTGCACTCTTTGTTACAGGCCTTGTTGCCTCAGGGCTAACCGCATGTGAGCGATTTCTCGTGCGACGGAGATTGCTGTCGCTCAAGCCTGTGGCTTGCCGGTGAAACCACGTACGAGCGACTTACGCACTTATAGAGTCGCACTTTCAACTGCAATTTGCTCGTCAGTTTGTGAACTACTGCCAACAGTTGTGCCACGACCTCTTTTCGCCCATTGCTCAACGGCACAATTTCCGTGGTCGAGGGGCCGCATACATCGCCACCACCACATTGCGCCTTGCACAGCTAACCACACTGAGCACATTTACGGCTTCCTGGGGCATGGAATTCAAAATATTTTGGTGACTTTTTCAACCTTGCGTGCAATCCACAAAAACGGCAATCCGCCTTTTTTATGGTGCGACGGCGCAGCCTCCCTTCCCTAGCGGTTTAGTCACAAAACGTTTTGGAAGGGTCGTACGCATGGCTGCGCGCCTGAAAGTCCCTTGACGAAAAAGAGAAAAAAGCGCTCGGACGCACGCTGCTGCAAACACTCGTGCCGTCTACCGCGTTGAAACTCCACTGGTAGCCAGACGTCGGTACGGTGCCGTAAGCGTATGCAGCGTAAAACTGCAACCCCACTTTAAAACAAGAAAGTGGTCAGGGCTTCATCCGAGTTGTCAGGACTGCACCGTGAGCCAGATGTACAGTGGCCACGTTTCATTGATGGCTAGCAGATTTAACGAAAAACACATGCGTTACACTTGGGTGACACTTAAAAACATCACGTTGCTCAAGAAGTCTTGCAGCATCGGTCCTCACTTGCTGGTGGTGGCAGCGCGTGCTTGTCTTACATGTACTCGTTTAAGGTGCGGTAACACTGGGTCGATACGAGACCGGCAAGATGCTCACGCCGACGTACGATTGGCCGACTATTTAGACTGTTTAGCACAATGCGTTGCTATGACCATTTTATCATACCAGGCTGACGACACAAACGATGAGCATGAGTTGCAATACTGCAATGGGCTTTCTTGTCAATGGCACTGACGAAATCAGTGGGCTGCCCGTCGTTCGACCGAACCCCACGCGATCGGCTGTCAAACCGACAATGCAATAGCGACAGTGTCTCTGCTTGCTTATATAATTAATCACGCTCAAACTGAGTCAAACACTCCTACCAAGTTGAAATGTACAAGCTTCAACCCTCTCAAGCCATGCACATGAAGTTTGAGTCAATGTTGATTATCTTCAGCGAAGGTCAAGCCTGGTGCCGTCGAGTTCGGGCACCCGCTACCGGCAGACCTGAACTGAAAAGTAAGCAGTTAGGACGAAGGAAATTGCTTTTATGTTTCAGTTCTGGCCTTAGCGATTGGAAATGGCTACTCTTCACTTTGCACAGCATGTACACAATAAGCGCTTATTGCAAGTGTTGCACAGCGCTGTGCCAGAATCTGTATACATCACCATTCCCGTAGGCTGTCAGTCGCATTCGCTACTTACATAAATGTCAACGCATTTCTCAATTTCAGAGATTCAGAGACTCAGCATCGAACGGCAAGCAAAAGCTGGTGCATTCGGTATACAGCTGCATAAACAACAGTCTCGCTCAGTTATACCAACAGTGTCAGCGATGGCATCCACGTATTTGTGAGAATACAACACGGCCTATAAATGAGTGCATATGCAAGCACGGTTTTCCCTAGTAATGTTTTTTTGCAATGTGCCAACTGCAAGTATGATTGAGTCATAAAAAAGCGAGAATCTGTAATAAATAAACGAACCTTAATATATGTGTCTGGGTCACAGTTGTTGTTTAAGTGTTTTGGTTTCTCATCAGCCTTGACTCATCTCGGGCTGGAACAACTCGGCATATATGCGCAGATATGTATGTTTTGCTACATTTTTGCATTATTTTTATATAAGCAGTGCACCTTTTCGACGATCTTTGACACTAAGAAAGATCTGCGGCTGTATATGTTAATGTAAACAAGTGAACCTCTTCGATAATCCCGACACAGAAGGCTGCACTTAAAGACTTCTTGAATATGCAAAATGTCTAAATAATGTGTAAAAATAATGCAAAAAGTGAGCCCCAAGTGCAGAAATCAGCGACAACAAAACTCCCAACTCAGCTGTGTCGGCAAATGAAACTCTGCATGCCCTTATCGGCCGCACTGTTTGCACAAGTGCACTCAGGCCTGCTCGCCCAGTAGTTGGTGAGTGCTACGTTGCTTCCAGGAAAACCATGCAGCCCCGAATAAGCCATTAATAATTATTTGCAATCCACGAAACGCACAACAGACACGCACTCAATGCAGGTGCAGATACACAAATCAACCGACGAAAGCCCTGGCACACTTCTAAAATGTTTTCAGCGGCATGCGGCAGAGGGCAGCACAGGAAAAATGAAGAAAGCCGGATTGCATTTGTTCGTATTTCGTCTCGAGAAGCAGTGGTGATGGGCTCTCAACACCACGAGCTGCACCAACCTAGGAGGTGGTGCCGGGCAGCACAGTATGCTTCGGTGCTATTTTCTCTGTTAACAGTGAGCGTGCACTTTCTACTGCAATTTTCCTATGAGTGTGGCAACTACTGCCAACAGTTGTGCCCCGTCTTGTTTTGTGTCCATTGCTCAAATGGTGTGATTCGTACATTGCAGCGAAAGCACCAAGCTTCACCCAACCACACCAGACATGTACACATTACAGAAAAAAAGTAACCAATTACAATTAGAATTACTTCATTCAAAAATGTAATTCATTAGTTATCAATTACTCTTCCACAATAGTGATTGAGCAATTAGCAAAATGTAATTGATTAATTTTAATTATTTTCCTCCAATTTTTATTGATGTTGCACAAATGCAGTAAATAGGACAAGCTGGGCTTGCCTTAACATGTTGTTTATGTTCACTAACAAGTGCTTTTAAAAATGTTTGTTGGTATTATTATCTTGTTTTTTTGTGAGGAAGCCAGCAGTGCCACTGAAAACTTTTAATATGTGTGTGTGAAGGGTAGAATTGTGTGAGAATGTACACCTGTGGGCAAAAGTATACGGTCCACAAGGTCGTGTGAATTTCTTCGTTATAATGTACTTTAACTAAATTGACGAGTGCACTGGAATGTTTGCAATGTCAACATGGACAGCAATCCTTAATTTCAAGTTACGTTCACAGGCAGAGAAGAAAATAAGCTTTATTGCGTAAACACTGCTTCATGCTCATGGATGCGCAAACATCTTGTGCACAAGATTGCGGTTGCTCAGTACTGTGACAATCAGGCCAGGGCCTTTTTTTTATGAAATGCACTGCTTCATTGTTGCTGGGTCTTAGAGAAGGTGCTTCCGGTAGGGGCAATGAAAAGCTGAAAAAATTGTCGGCGGGTGATTTCCTGGCATCAGTGCCCGCAGTGGCCATTGCTGTCGAACAGCACTGGTTCAAATCGTCGGCCAACATCTGGTGTAGCATTAAGGGGAAATGAATGCTGAGCGTCCTGGTTTGACTGTCTGAACATTCACGTCCGCGAGGCTGATGCGTGGCATGACAGCGTGCATTCTACTGTAGCTCTTGACAAATTCAAGGGCTAAAAGCTGCATGACCTGTTACGGCTTGGCTCATCAATAAAGTAACTGGTTAAATGTAATTGGATGCTGAAAAAAAGTTGTTCAATTGCAGTGAGCATTACCAGAGAAAAAGCAATCAATCAGCATTTACAAAGTTACCAAAAATAATTGATTACATGTAATTTGGTACATAAAAGTCTCAACCACATGGAATCTTTTATCATTAGCACTTCCTAGGACACCAAATTCAAATAATTTTGGCAGCTTTTCAACTGTGAATATAATCCACATATCTGGTAACAGTGCTTTTTTTGTATTTTATCTCAAGTTTCAGCAGCGATGAATACGCAAAACCATGGGGCACACTCTTGTGGCATAACGCACCGAGCTGCGCCCGCCTGTGGAGAAGACGTGCTCCATCGCTCGCTACATGAGGCGGAAGAGTAATGGCGTGGAGGAAGCCCGTATTGCACTTTGGTTGCTCATTGTTGCTGCGTGCAAAATTGCTCGAATAGAGTTTGGGCTTGAGCCCCAGCAACTGTCTTCCGTTCTTCTGTCCCTTTTCAAGAAATGTATTTTGCGCCACAGAATATCCCTAGGAAACCCCAGCAACAATCAAGTGCAGGTTTTAAAAGCCTGTAATCACAGAAGAGTAATACACTTCTGACCTGCATAAACAAGAGAATGTGCTTATTGGCTTGTTTCATTGTCCTTCTGACTCGTTGAATCTAGATTGATGGAAACACAGGGCTGACTGAATTGAAAAATAGTGTTGTAGTGGTGGGTTCAGAATGCTTGCTGTGTGCATGCCTTGTAAAAGAGATACTATATTGCATTTTCTTTCTTTCAGTATGAATTGAACCTGTATGAGTTGCTTCAAAAGAGAAGAGCGGTAAGGGCTGCTACTAATACACATTTGCTGTGAACTGTGTGCATTTCACTCTAGCTGTTCTGTGTTGCTGTTTTGTTTTCTCCAGAGGCTCAGAATAACAGACAAAAGACCCGAGATTGATCTCATGATTGCAAAGAGGATCAACAAGCTTTTTAAGGCAAGCTATATTCCTTTCTAACAAAACTTGTTGCTGAGCTAGTTGCTTCATGATTTAAGCACAAAAGGTATGGCACTAGCAGACAACGACAAAGTGAGGCACTTCTTTCTCGACTGCTCAGCGCCGTACCTTTTCTCCTTATATTCCTCTCTGTTGCATAAAATTGACAAGCATGTTTGAAAACATTAAATTTGTTGTGATCTTTCGTTGCAGAAAGCTGTACTGATGTTCAGTGGGGACTCGAAGCTGTGGCTGTCACACATTGATTTTTGTGTGCGCATGGTGAGTGAATTCTTAGTGCTATGTTGAAGGTTGCTAGTGTTCATCATCGTCAGCCTATATTTATGTCCACTGCAGGACGAAGGCCTTTCCCTAAAATTTCCAATTATTCCTGTCCTATGCTAGCCGATTCCAACTTGCAGCTGCAAATTTCCGAATTTCATCACCCCGCCTAATTTTTTTCCATCCTAAACTGCACTTTCCTTTCCTTGGTACCCATTCTCCAATGGCCCACCAGTATTTGCTCAGTGCATTAAATGACCTGCGCAGCTCCATTTTTTTCTCTTGATGCCAACTAGAGAATCGGGTGTCCCCATTCGCTCTCTGATCCACACTGTTCTCTTACAGTCTCTTAAAGTTACCCGCCGTGGTTGCTCAGAGTTGCTATGGGGTTGGGCGGCTGAGCACGAGGTTGCAGGATCGAATCCCGACCACGGCGGCGAAATTTTGATGGGGCAAAATGTGAAAACACCCATGTACTTACATTTAGGTGCACGTTAAAGAACCCCAGATGGTCAAAATTTCCAGTCTCCCACTATGGTGTGCCTCATAATCAGAAAGTGGTTTTGACACATAAAACCACACAATTTAATTTTTTTTCTCTTGAAAGTTAAGCCTAACATTTTTGATTCCATTGCTGTTTGTGTGGTCCTTTACTCCTTCTTGAGTATCTTTGTTAACCTCCAAGTTTCTGCCCCATAGATTAGCGCCGGTAGAATGCAATGATTGTGAGCTTTTCCTTTTAACGACAGCGGTAAACTCCCAGTCAGGATTTGATGATGCCTGCCGTATGCACTCCAACACATTTTTATTCTTCTGTAAATTTCCTTCTCATGATCAGTGTCTCCTGTGGGTAATTGACCTAGATAGATGTACTCAAGCACAGACTCTAGGAGCTGATTGGCACTCATGGATTCGTTTCCTTGCCAGGCTATTGAATGTTTTGTCTTGCGCGTATTAATCTTGAACCATATATTTACGCTTTTGTGGTTAAGGTCCTCAATCATTTGTTGCATTTTATTCCCAGTGTTGCTGAACAAGACAATGTCATCTGCAAACTGAAGATTGTTGAGATATTCACCGTTCATCCTCACCCTTAAGCCTTCCCAGTCTAATAGCTTAAATATACTTCTAAGCATGCAGGGAATGGCATCGGAGAAACTGTTAGATGCCTTTAAAAAAAACATTGCCTCATGAAGGTTACCTTTTATTCTGCGAACAAAAGCGTAGCTGGCAAAATCTGTGTCATATATCATGCTACTTATGCAGAAGATTGGTAGGCAAAGCTAAAAAGTTCTAAGAAGGCCTGGTTGTAAGAAGTTTTTTCCATAATAACGTTGATGGGTTGCATGTATCGCAAGTTTTTGATATGACTATATTAATGTGAAGCTTTGTCTCTTCCTTTGACTTTTCTACCACTGCTGCTGTCTGTCATGCTACGTGTGGGAGGGCAGGGGGGTTCAGAGCATGTGGCAAGGTAGAGAGAAAAGACATGAGAAAAAACTTGTTTATACCTTTCCATTACGTCTCATGTGCACAATGCCCTCTGGAGCTCCCTGGGTGTTGCCACTTTAGCCTCTTTACATACATAATTGAACCATCCGTGACCCCCCACAAAAGCATTGCAAAAACTGCAGTGCTTACCCTTCTACTAACGTGCGAGTCCAAAGGGTAGGTAGATAGAATGGCAGAGAGGAGGCAGGGAAAGCAGGCAGGGAAAGCAGGCAGAGAACGGGTATAACCAATGCAGTCGCGAAACGAGTGAATAACAGCTTTGCCACTCATAGCTTGCATTTCCCGTACTGGGAGGAGGTTGGGAGAGGGAGAAGGTGGTGTGAGAAGTCAAGGAAATGCTACTACACAGTAATAGCGTTCTTTAGACATGGCAGCGGTTATGGGCAAACTGAAGGTACCGTACAGTATGTCTGCTATTTCTGTAAAAATAAACTGCAAATTTGTCAAGAAGAAAACTGACCAGGGCTTGCAGATGCAAAGCCGTACTAAATTTCTTTGTAACAACAATACTTATTTCTTTTCATTCTTTCCACGAGCTGTGCGAGAGTGGAACTGCTTAAACCCTGCTATTACTGCCCAGCCCACACTAGAAACATTTACCAATCATTTAGAAGAAGCAATCGCAATCACTACTTAGTCTTTTAGTTATTTTATTTTTTTTTCTCTTCTGCAAGAGCAACTGTGTGAAGACCAGTGTGTTACTCAATAAATGAAAGCGTCCACGTTTTTCTATGCTAACTCCTTGTTTGCTCAGTGTTTGCTCAGTGTTTGCTCAAATTGTACTTTTTTGATGACCATATGCCCACTCCTGTAATAATCCCAATCGGGATTGACAGTATTGTGAAATAAATAATAAATAAATAAATAAATAAATCACCGTAAAGTCTAGGTGACTGTGATAGGAGGATGTGGGCCCAGGCCTCAAGCACACAGGGATGGCACAATGAACACAGAGAGGCTTTAATGACACGGGGACGGGACTAGGATAACGTACACGATAACACACACAGAGTTCCTTTCATAAATGTCTGTCGCGTAAGTATCGTCGCGCTCAGCGTCAATGTAGGAAGGCGTCCGATAGCGCGTCGGTCTCACACACTCACGGCACGAAGAGGCGCAGAGATGAATCTCGAGCGGCGAGTGGCGCAGGTGTTGGAGGCCGGGGCGGGTTCCCGGCACACGACGAGCCACTCGCGCGACAGCAGGGTCGGGACGTCGGCCCGCCACCGGGTAGACCGTTCGGAAGGCTTAGCTGCACCGGAACATGTCAGTGTCGGATGCTCGCCCAGCAGTGGAGCAGGCCGGTTGAAGACCAAGGACAGCCCGGTCTGTTCTGCCAGCACACCCAGGAACACCGGCCTTGGGTAGATGACTGCTCGGCTCGTTCGGAAGGCCAGCCCAGGCAGCTCAGGCAGATCGCATGGCTGCCGTTTCCGCCCAGACACCGGCTCTTCTCTTCCTCTTCGTCCGTCGCTGCCGCACAGCAATCACGCGCATTCGGCCGCGACATTCAAATAGTCCAAACTCCTATCACATTTCCCCCCAAGTTCAAGAAGTCGAGGAGGGTAGCACTACGGAGTATCACAAGTGACACAGTTCAAATTATTACTCTCATGACAGATTAGTCCGTGTCCATAGCTATTCTACTTAGATAGTCTGCACCAACGTTATCACATCCACGAATATACTCCACATGAAAGTCATAATCCATGAGGAGTAAACTCCAACGTAGCACGCGACTGTTCACGTGCTTCGCCGAATTGAGGTATCGCAGTGGTTGGTGGTCGGACTGCAGGATGAACGGTTTACCATAAAGGTACACATGAAATTTCTGTACAGCTCACACTATGGTGAGGCACTCCCTCTCAATAGTGGAGTAGGCAGCTTCACGTTGCAAAAGCTTCCGGCTAGCGTAGGACACGGGATGCAAATGCCCGTCGTGTTCTTGCAAAAGAACTGCTCCGAGACTTCTCGAAGAGGCGTCTGTGCGTAGCACAAAGTGTCTGCTCAAGTCGGGAGCCTTTAATATAGGCTGCTGTGACAACAGCTCCTTTAATCGCATAAATGCCTCTTCGTGTGGTGTCTGCCAATTCAGCCGGTTCGGAGAGCCCTTCTTTGTAAGGTCGGTGAGTGGATGGGCAAGCTCAGCGTAGTTGGGAACAAAGTCCCGGTAATATCCCGTGAGTCCTAAAAAGGCCCTGAGCTCCTTCTTCGTTCCAGGTCGTTTGGCAGTACTGATCTTGTTGGCGGTGTCTTTCAAGGGCTGTAAAACGCCTTGCCCTACCAGATGGCCTAAGAAGCATGTTGTTGGGCAGCCGATTTCACTTTTGTTGGGTTTTATGGTTAGTTTGGCTGTGCGCACTCTATGGAACAAGCAATTTAAAGTCTCTAAATGCTCTTGCCATGTTTTTGTTGCCACAAGAACGTCGTCGAAGTAATGGTAGACGTGAGGTATGTCTCCGACAACCTCCCTCATCAATCGGTTGAAGACAGCAGGTGCTGTCTTAATGCCAAAAGGCATGTACTTAAATTGGTATAGTCCAGAGTCGCATGAAAATGCAGTGGCTTCTTTGGACTCGGGGGCCATGGGTACTTGCCAGTACCCTTTTGTGAAATCAAATTTAGAAAAATAATGACTTCCAGTGAGCCTGGCAAACATCATCTCTGCTCTAGGAATGGGCTCACAGTCAGGAACTAGAATTTGATTAAGTTTTCGAAAGTCTGTGCAGAGGCGCACTGTGCCGTCTTTCTTTTTGACCACCACAGTGGGTGCCTGATATGCTGACTTTGATTTTTCTATTATACCTAACGTCAGCATGTCCTGGACTTCTTTTTCCACGGCATTTCTGACAGCAAATGGCATGGGGTACTGCCGGACTTGTATGGGTGCAGTAGTAGTCAATTCCAAATGACATTGCAGGACATCAGTCTTTCCAGGTAGATCGGAGAATATATCGTCGTAGCTTGTAAGGACAGCTTCAACTTGGAGTCGCTGATCCATAGTCAGTTGGTTTGAAATGATGACGTCTTTTGATGTCTGTGTTCGGATAAGTGACGGGTAAGGCGGCGTCGTCTCTTCAAGCTCTAGCCCTGTTGCGTCATCTGTACTCACCGTTGTCGCTGTTACCTGAAGCAATTCGCTGTTGGGTCGCTCTTCGTATTTTTTTAGCATATTTATATGAAAAACCGTTGTTCTGCTCCCAAGGTCAACAGCATAGTCCAACGGACTTTTCCTTTCTACAATGTTGAAAGGCCCCTTCCACATAAGTATCAATTTATTCCTTTCACCAGGCAGGAGAACAAGTACTTTGTCTCCCGGATTGAGCTCTTGCATCTTGGCTTTCCTGTCATAATACGTTTTCTGTTACTCTTTCGCTTTCGTGAGCTCTTGCATGGCGATGGCACACGTACGCTCTAGCCGGTGACGCAGTTCCATGATGTATTCGTAAGAAGATTTCGTGTCGTTATCCAAACGGGGATTTGTCCACAATTCCTTTAGCACAGCCATCGGACCACGGACATAGCACCCATACAACAGTTCAAATGGCGAGTAACCGATGCTGCTCTGTGGCACTTCTCGGTACGCGAAGAGTAGCGGGCCGAGGTAGCGGTCCCAACATTTAGGTCGCTCTTGGCACATCCGTCCGAGCGCGCGCTTTAGCGTGCCGTTAAATCGTTCCACTAATCCATTTGCCATGGGGTGGTACGGCGTGGTAGGCAATTGCTTAATTGACAGGAGACGACTGTACTCCTTCATCACAGCTGACATGAAATAGGATCCGCGGTCGCTGACAATCTCCCGCGGTAAGCCCACTCGGGAAAACATTTCGACGAGTCCTTCCGCAACAGTTCTCGACTCGGTAGACGGCAGGGCGACAGCGTCAGGGTATCTGGTGGCGAAGTCAACCATAGTGAGGATGTAACGGTTGCCTTTATCTGAAGTTGGGGATAAAGGACCAATAATATCGATGCCTACGTGAGCAAAGGGAGTCTCAATTACAGGCATCGTACCCAGTGGAGCGCGTCCGACTAAATGGCGCGGCACCGTTCGTTGACAGACATCGCATGACTTAACAAACCGTTTCGTCTCCGACTGGACCCCTGGCCAGTAAAATTCAGCAACAATTCGATCCACCGTTCTCGTCATACCCTGGTGACCGGCGAGGATCCCTTCATGAGCCAACTTCATCACCATCTCCCTGAGGTCTTTTGGCACCACTAGCTGATCTAGTATCTTCCCACCTGACACTGTGTGCTTTCTGTATAAAATTTCATCCTTTAAGTAATATTCGCTTGCGCGGCCATCCGCGACCATCATCTTGCCGACCTTTTCGAAGCATGTCCTCAGAGACCCATCGTTCCTCTGTAAAGCTTTTAATTTGCCTTGCTCTATTCCAGTGACTACAGGTTGCGGGACAGGCAGTGTAGGCAGGGACCGTATCTTCGTTTCTTTTGTCACAGCAACGAGCTTGGTACCAGATTCGTAGTCTTCTTTATGTCTCGAGGATCCGGCTGCGTTTTTAGCTGCTGTGGTCAACGTTTGGCCCTCTACGTCTGGTAGCTCTGCTTGAGCGGTGGATGACATCCTGTTGGCAGGGTAACTCATCTTGTCGCTGTTATGTTTCAGTGGAGACCACGAATTGGTCGGGTCATCAGGTGCACGGGCACCTTCAATGTTTCCCAGTACCACATCATACAGGGGATCTTGCATACATTTAACTCGCGCGACGCCGGTAAAGAACGGGCTGTCTAAGAATACTATGGCTTCCGGTAAGTAGTGGATTGTACGGTCCAGCAAGAACACTGGACTTTTTGTTCCTGTCATTTTGTTCTCAGGTACCAAAGAGAGTCGCACGACCACAGTATTGCAGCCAGTGTCTCGTAAGACAGACACCGGTTGTGATTCGAGAAAGCCTCTTCTCACTGGCAGATTTCCACTGTCACATCTGGGACCTTGTTGCATTAACGTCATGTTCACTATTGGGACCGTTTCGCCACCTTGAAGCACTACGTATCCGCCACTCTCTTCTGTCGGCTTTTCGGCTTGCGATGGAGCCAGAATACACGAAGCTTGTCCTTGATTTTTCCTTCTTGAGGTTTCACCTCCTTGTCCCTTTCTGCCGGACCATCCGCGACCTGTAGAGTTCTCTTTAGTCCGGGACCAGCACTCCGAAGCTCGATGTCCCGCTTTATCACACAGGAAGCACCGATTAGTTGCACGTGGCAACGCTGTTGGAGGTTCAGTCTTGCGAGCAGAGTCTACCACGACCTCCTTGGATAGCTTTTCTCTGCCTAGATTGGTCAAGTTTTGTGCCTCTATAAAACAATCGGCATTCTTTGACAACATAGCGAGGGTCTTACAGTTTCTTTCTTTCAGGAACACTCGCAGTGACGCAGAACATCTTCTCAAAAACTGTTCAGCAATCATGGTGTCCCTGAGGGAGTCGAAGGTCCTCTCAATATGGGACATTTCAAGCCAGTGGTCAAAGTAGCCCGATATTCTACCTGCATATTGTAGGCCAGTCTCATTGTCTTCGGGCCTTGCGTTTCGAAACTTTTCTCGGTATCCATCAGCAGTGCACCGGAAGCGCTGAAGGAGAGTAGCCTTCAGCTGGTCGTAGTCTAGGGCTGCATTAGAATCAAGCCGTCCTATGACCGTCAATGCTTCTCCTGTCAGGCAGAGGCTGAGGGAGAGCGCCCATTTTGCGCGGGGCCATTCCTGACTTGTTGCCACTCGCTCAAAACGTTGCAAGTAAGCGTCTAAATCATCCCGGGCTTCGTTAAAGGGCGGGATCAACTTATGAGGACTGAATAGCTCAGGAGCCGCCCTGGTAACCGACTGTTCCGTAGTGCTGTCTCTCTGTGCGCTTTGTACGCCAGTAGTCTTTTCCTGGAGCTCGATCTTGAGCTTTAGCACTCGTTCTTCCGCTTCTAGTCGTAGACGCTCTTGTTCTGCCTGCGCTTCGGCCTCTAGCGCCTGCGCTTTCGCGTCTTCCCGATGTTGGGCGCGCTGGTCGCGTTCCCTCACAATTTCTGTATCAATCCAACGCTTTAACTCCGCTCCTGTCATTCCTAGCTCTTTCCCTATGGCGTACAACCTCTCGATCTCCATCGCTCCTCCTGTGCGTTTGAATATCCTAGCAGGCTCGCCAAAATTTGTGATAGGAGGATGTGGGCCCAGGCCTCAAGCACACAGGGATGGCACAATGAACACAGAGAGGCTTTAATGACACGGGGACGGGACATGGATAACGTACACGATAACACACACAGAGTTCCTTTCATAAATGTCTGTCGCGTAAGTATCGTCGCGCTCAGCGTCAATGTAGGAAGGCGTCCGATAGCGCGTCGGTCTCACACACTCACGGCACGAAGAGGCGCAGAGATGAATCTCGAGCGGCGAGTGGCGCAGGTGTTGGAGGCCGGGGCGGGTGCCCAGCACACGACGAGCCACTCGCGCGACAGCAGGGTCGGGACGTCGGCCCGCCACAGGGTAGACCGTTCGGAAGGCTTAGCTGCACCGGAACATGTCGGTGTCGGATGCTCGCCCAGCAGTGGAGCAGGCCGGTTGAAGACCAAGGACAGCCCGGCCTGTTCTGCCAGCACACCCAGGAACACCGGCCTTGGGTAGATGGCCGCTCGGCTCGTTCGGAAGGCCAGCCCAGGCAGCTCAGGCAGATCGCATGGCTGCCGTCTCCGCCCAGACACCGACTCTTCTCTTCCTCTTCGTCCGTCGCCGCCGCACAGCAATCACGCGCATTCGGCCGCGACATTCAAATAGTCCAAACTCCTATCACAGTGACGCTACGAAAGCAGTCGCACATCAAATCAACACTTCTGTGCCTGCTGCGGTAGATTTGTGTCTATGGCAGTGCTCAAGATACTGCATTTAGATGGGATCGAAATACAAAAACGCTCGTGCACTTAGGTTTAGGTGCAAATTAAAGAACACAAGGGTGTCAAAATTACTTCGGAGACCGCCATTACAGCGTGCCTCATAAACTGATTGTTGTTTTGGCATGTACAGCCCCATAATTCAATTAAAGTTTAACACTTCTGCCACAATGTGATGTGCCATGTGAGGCAATGACAATGTTCAACCCTCTAGGAGGTTATATGAACAATGGCACACAATAATGCCTGAAACAAACATGTCTCCGTGTGAGTTTTGTGTAAAGCACAGACAAACAGCAGTGGTGCACGTAAGGCAATGTTTAACATCAACTAACCTTACTCGTATTGGGCTAAATGTTGAAGAAATATAACATTTGCCATCAACATCACTACTAATTATCATGAATTAAAGGAAACAGCACAGAAAGCTTCACTTATATCAATTTCCACAGTGCGTGAGATCCGCATAATTTTTTATAGTCTTTCCTTCTTTTTAACCCATGCCCGGGTCATTTTGCAGGGCTGGAACCATGCTGTGGGAACACTTTACACCCGCATGCTAAATCTCCACAGTCACAGGCCAGGTGAGCTGTCTTTATGTTATTGCTGTTCTCAGTGTGCCCTTCTGCCTTTCTTTCACCACATACCATATTTACTTGATTTTAATGTGCCCTTGATTGTAACATGCATCTAATTTTCATGACCCAAAGTGGTTGCTCACTCACCCTCTTTTTGTAGTAAGAGAGAGAGTAAACATAATTTTTTCTGAGCTGTAAAAAAAAAAAAAAAAACCCTATTGCATCTCATTTACAGTAAACTGGGCACCACTCTTCATTGCTGTCTGAGGCCTCCTTAATACTATCAGCAACCCAGAACATCTGCCGCTTTTGAAACACTACATTTAAACGCCTTGCAGACCCTACCAGCCTAATAATATTACTGAGCAGGCACAAAGCTACCACAGTTTTTACAGCTGCAGCAACATTGCATTGGATAACAGAAATGTTTAATGCCAGTGCAGTTTCGGTTTGCACTCAAATGTAGCATGCATATAATGTTTCATAAATCTTTCCAGAAAAATGAACCCATTAGAATAGAGTGAAAATGGTACTTGTGATGTGTGCATGATGGCCCGAAATTTTATTCAATTGCAATTTTATGGACACTCGAGGCACATTTCTGCTGTGGCTGTGATGTACCGTATAAAATCCAATGTGATAACATCGTCACCATGTGCTGTATGCTGTATGTGCGAGTGAAAACTTGCTAGGATGCGCTGATGATTGTGGCTGAGTCTCGCACGTGCAAGGGAGGAAATTGAGGAGGAAGTGTGCCATGTTCTGTTGTGCACGATGCACCAGGGGTAGGGGAGGAGCGTTTTACTCCGGCAGCGGCTGCTTATGAAGCTACTGTGCTTGCCCTGTCTTGAAAGCGATCTGTGACATATTGGACAGAGTGTGCCGAGTGCTGATAGCTTTGTGTGCGCTGTGTTCTCACCGCTTAGTTCACATTGAATGAGAGGCAGTGCGAAAGTCAATTGGCTGGCTGCTTTCTCTATCCAGCGTTTTGGCAGCGAGTGTGCACGATCGTTTGGTGAGATGTGTTCATGTTTGCTTGCATGCGCGTGACACCATGCTTGTTATTTTAGTTCATAAGCGAATGTTTACAAGTTTATACAGCGGTTACAAGTACTATCCTTAACTTGTGTAGCTGTCTACGATTTGCTATCGCAGTTGATGCTTCGCCTTTCGGGCAAAACTGCGACTTTTTATCTTTTAACCGCAATGTCTTTGTCTTCCTCAATTGGCTGTGTCAAGTTTTTACATGTGGCTGCTGTTCTTGACATCATTCCTTCTCGTCACGCTGTAACTTGCCGCGGAAGCTTAGCAGCTGTGGTGTTGCGCTATTAAGCAGAAGGTCATGGGTCAAATCCCAGCTGCGGCAGCCGCATTTCGATGGGGGTGCAATGCAAAAACGGCTGTGTCTTGTGCATTGGAGGCATATTAAAGATCCTCTGGTGGCCAAAATTAATTGAGAGTCCCCTACTATGGCATGTCTCAAAATCATATCATGGTTTTGGTATGTAATACCTCAGAATTCAATTCAATTCTCGTAACATTTTCTGAATGTATGGCAGCATGAAGCAGAAAGTGACAAGACAACAGCTATATGTGTTTTAGTAAAACATTTTCTTGTGTGATTAGATTCACAACTGACAAGGAAAACAGAAACGTGAAAGAAACGATGACAGAGTACACAACACTGGCACTTCTGGTGTGCCAGTCCTGTGTACTCATCTTTTTCTTGTGTCTTTCGTGCTTCTGTTTTCCTTCTAATGTATGTGTCTTGTCCCTTTCTGTTTTGTGCTGACTTACATTCACAGTGAGGTACCAACTAGCCCAAACTAGTACCTTACTTCACCCTTTCATTAAGCCGCTACTTCCTATGTTGTGACCTCTCACTTGTTAAGCTCACCATGCTATTTCTTGCTATCGATTATCAATCTTCATTGTATTGCTGCTCTTGTTTCTTTTTGTACAGCCGGACCATGTCACCTCTCCCCATACTCATGCAGTTGTCATACAGTTCCATGTTAACATACTTTCTTATTAATGATGTTTATCATGCAAAATATTTTCTCAGTGGGGCCATGCAAGAATGAAATCCAGAACATTATTGTATTGTGCAGGTTCCAGAATGTATTACAGTAGAATCTCAATGATACGATCAAGCCTGATATAAATTTCGGGATAGGAATTTTTCAAAAGTCCCGGCCCAATTTCAGTAGCTTAGAACTTGCTACCTGCCATGGTTGTGCTTAGTGGCTATGGTGTCTGTCTGCTAAGCACGAGATCATGGGATCAAATCCTGGACATGGTGGCCACATTTCGATGGGGGCAAAATGCGGAAACATCCATTTACTTAGATTTTGGTGCACAATAAAGAACCTCAGGTGGTACAAATTATTCTGGAGTCCCCCACTACGGGCGTGCCTTATACAGTCGCCGACTGTTTGTTTGGACCTCACGGGGACTGTGGAAATGTCGGAATAAATAGGTATCCGAAAAATCAGATTAAGGAAAGGAAAAAGAAATGCTTTATTTCCACGCACTTATTTGCGCTCGGCAGTAGGCTTGAAGAAATCGTGAATGCGCCGTTGCACGCTGTTCGGTTTACGTGCAATCAGATAAGCCTGAATATCGGGGAGGGTCGTACGGTCACTATAGGTGGCTGAAAGCACAGTTACTGCTTCTATATGCTCCGCATGCGACGGCAGCGTAGCACATGGTGTGTCATCTTCCGACTCTGAGTCATTGTCTGGCGGTGCAGCAGAAACCTGACGAATGATCTCGTCGTCGAGTTCTGTGCATGTCAGTAAAGCAGTGTCAGCACCTGTGAAACTGTCAAACGAGACGGTGTCCGGAATCGCAGTGCAACCACTGCGCAAGTCTTGGCAGAACATTTTCGGTGTCAGTAGGGAGCACATTGGAAGGCGACAAATCCTAGGCCTCCCGGCACCCGCTTGCCAACATTCCCCAGCGCGGTCTGCGCGGGCACTGTCGGCGCCATTAGACACTTGACGTGATGTTTCCGTATACCATGTTGGATCACCGCAACCTCGACACAGCACACAAAGCAAACATTACCACGCTGTCACGCCAACACCAGTCACACATAAGGTCCCTCTAAAATAAGGTAGCGACATCTGCCGTGAGCACCATCTAGGAAGTTCTTGTACCAGACGGCGCCCAAGCTAAACTGCGGCGCCGCGGCATTCATGAGGTTAAAAAATATCTGCTACGTGCGTAAATATAAAATGCTACTGGTACCTGACTGTGGTGAAAAACGGAAGAGGTGCCCAAACTTTAAATCTAGTTCTTTGATTTCACATGAGTGCTGAAAGAAAAACGTTCAAGAGAGCAGAATGAGGGCTTGATCGCCTCGATTCCGCATGTTTACCTTTTGTTCATTTGCGCTCAATCAACGCGCGAGCCTTGGTGGTTGCTTGCGCTTAATCCCGTTTGCTCTGTAAATTCCTTTGCTTGTAAGTGTGCTGCGTACACATAGCGGTTACTTTGAAGGAATAATTCGTGTAAAAAAAGGAGGCTGACAGATGCT
This sequence comes from Dermacentor albipictus, assembly GCF_038994185.2. NCBI lineage: Eukaryota > Metazoa > Arthropoda > Arachnida > Ixodida > Ixodidae > Dermacentor > Dermacentor albipictus. Next base: position 160,807,345 of record NC_091825.1, on the reverse strand, counting down.
TGGACCGAAAAACTTTCCGACATAACGTCGCTGAAACATGTGACCCTCACAGCAACTAAACAACATCCTGTGTGTGTGTGGAAACGAGTGCACCAACAGTCTTCTTGCTACTGAGTGCATCTGTCGTGTAGCGATTACACGACGACTGTTGTGTTTTGTGGTTCAGTGCTACGAGCCAGTGCAACTGTTATGACATTCTGAAGTGGCGGTATGGATCGTGTCAGCGAGTCTCCTCGATTGTGTTCAGGCTGCCAGCGGGATGTACTCTCGCGGTACACCAACATCGAGCGTAGTGTGTGTTCATGTGTGAATGCGGTTGACTGTTTTCGTGAACCGTGCCATGTCGCCATGTAAACTTGAATCATGACGTGCATTGTTGTGTTTATGCCTTTTCGCCTCCGTGCACCGCTAAAGCTCCGTAAGAATTAGAGGGCCCTTATACGAAATGCACGTGGATTGGCCTAGCTATTACTGCACTGTGTTTTGCTGGTGATCTGTGTATCGCTTCTGGCATTTTTCTTATGTTAATTTGCAGTTGTGTGTTTTTCATCATTAAAATGGCATCACCGATTACTGAAACATCTTCGAGTGTAAGGGAAACTTGGAAGGAACGAGCTCGCAGGTCTATGTAATGTAATTTGATATATGGTATTGTACTTTATTATTTGATGGCCAGTAGCAGTAGCTATGCAGTATTTGTTTTTAAAAGCAGAGTAATGCCGACACTTAGGAATATATTTATTCACATATGCAATGCACAAAATACGATTAGGATGGGCAGAGTTGGAAATGACTTTTTTGGACATATTGTAAAGCGCAGTGAACAACGCGTGCACAAACACAGGAAAGTGTAAAAGTAGAATTCGCTGCTGAAATTTGTGATTTTTTATCGCACGTAACGCATTGCAAATATTTGTCAGTGAGTTAATGCGCTTCTGCCCTACTATTTACTTGCATGCTAGGTCATACTGCACTTGCTAAGTCAATGGGCCCATAATGCACTAAAATCAATAATCTCCACAAATTTCGGCTTTCAACATTCATGCACGCGAATGAAATACTATTGCAGCTCTGCGCACACACGTGTATACTTTCTATCCCACCTTCGTATTGCACTACGTTACTTTCCTCACATAGTTGTGCAGTTACCGACGGTTCAGTCTTTCTGTCCAATTCTGTGCAAGCATACCTTTCTTCTGGTTAGGTTCTGGTTGCCGCGCCGGATGCAAAATAACTTCATTTCATCCTTCGTCCAGTTTTGGCACCCAACCACACAGCAACAAGGCATTTCGGCCCTCCCGGAATGAAATTATCACAGCAATGTGCATAGCACAACAGGCGGAACGCATGAACTTCGCCCGGCGCGCAGGACTTTCATGGCGGCAAAGGGGCGGAGCAGGGTCACATGTCACCGATCAGCCTATCGCTGGCGTTGTCAGCTGGATCAAAGCCTTTCTCTACCTTAAAATTATTGAGGGACTTTAGTCGCACAAACGAAAAACGGGGCCTACTTGCAGCGTCGTGCATGAAGGAACAAATCAGCTGCTGGATTGTCTTGACATGGCTTACTGAGCTGAAACCGGAACTGCTGTAGAGCCACTCTATCGAACCAGGCAGAAACGGTGATGATGAGCGGGGATTTGCAGTAGCGCTACTTCGTGGGGCAGCAAGGAGGCTCCATTCAAAACAAAAATGGCGTTCAGCAAGTCGAACCATGCACTGGTCAGAGTCGGTGCATGGTGCTCTCGATCGAGTTGGCTCAAGGAATGTCCGAAAAATCAGACGGGAGGTTGCAAAGTGTCCGAACTTTGGATAGTTGTTATACATTATAGTCCATGGGGCGAATGGCGGTGCTGCGAAGCAGACCAAATAATCGAGCATGTCAAAATTTTTGGAGTCCGAAAAATCAGTCGGCAACTGTAATCGGACTGTGGCTTTGGCACGTAAAACCCGATAAATTTTTTAGAACGTGCTATGTTTAGAATGTTGCAAACCACCTTTCAGGTCATGGCGGATATGAACAATCAAGCCGCTGCGCGATCCCCAATGTAGCCAGCGAGGAGGCCCCAGTGCACCGGTAGCGCCTTGTCAAGCCAACAGAATGGCGAAGTTGATGCACCGGTTGCACTCCTAGTTCCAGGGCAACCTGGAACTACGAGTGCCAACACTAGGGCCAGTATGACGTAAAACTATTGCAATCTGTTCTTACTCCAAATCGGCCATTAGCCCTCTGTGATAGGTCAGAATGATTTGGGTCTAGCCCATATGGGCAGGCACCACACTGATATAGGTAGAACCTGAGCCATTTTGACCTATTGCAAAGGGCTAATGGCCGATTTGGAATAAAAACAGGTTGGAATAGTTTTACGTTACAGAGCCGCAGTGCGCGTCTCTCCCCCGCCCTCAAAGGGACACTAAAGGCAAATATTAAGTCAAGCTAAAGTGATAGATTAATGCTCGAGAACGTCTAGGGCAATAATATTATCGGGAACAAAGCTTTTGTAATCGAGAAACTGAGGTAAATGCAGCACACGATTTGAGACTCACTCGGGACATTCAAGTGCTAGCCCGACGACATAGGAACTCCTCATTATAATTCTGTCAGTAGTACTCAACCACACGTAATAAAAAGATTATTGCATAGCATTGTAAGATGAAAGAAAATGCTACTTGTCCAGTTCTATTCGATTTTTAGAAAAAGAAAGGAACTCCTTGACCATGAAGGAAGAAAAAATTGAGCAGTGGCCTTGACGTTGCCCTTTGGGAAGCCCCCGGGATGCCGGAAGTTGGCGTTACTCTGTCATCTTGTCAGGGCAGGTTCTCCTCTCTTGTTTACATTTTTCACCTTCAGTGCGCAACCATGCCGGGCTGCGCAGATGTGAGCGCCATAGTGATATGGCCAACAAATCCAACCACAATGGACGATCTAGAACTACCCAGACAAGAATGCTTTAATCAGGTTGCACATTTCTGCGTTGCCGAAACAACACTTTTCTTAACTTCAGGCAAAAGTTTTTTATTGCTAAGGCGTGCAGCCACTTCGCATAATATTATGCTATCATCCTCATGCTATTTTTAAAAATGATGATATAAAAAAGAACAAAAATTTCGTTTTGGACTTGATGCACTTATATACCTAATGTATGTCAATGACCTAGCTAGTCTTGAAAAAAACGAACAGTGCTAAAAACAAGGCCAAACAAGAACAAGACAGCGCACTATTGTGTGTCTTGTTTGCAGGCCAGACATGTTGCATCCCGGTTAACAGTGGGAATAACCATTGTTTTCTAGCCAGATCTTCTATTGAGTGGTACAGCCACAACTGTACATACCTAAGAGGGCGGGCAATATTTTGCGAGTCGCCTATTAATCGCGCTTTAGGCATTGTGGGCATGCTATATTATTGAAAATTTTAAAATACAGCAACGAAGCTTTGCCCTAGCACTTTGATAGTATCATAAGATGCAAGTTTCACTCACTTTTGGTGACCTGCTGTCCGAATTGTTTGAAGAGGTGTTTGGAAGTAACTTGCGTTCATGGTATTGTAGCCATCACGCGACGCATATTGTTATTTGATAGCAGTCTGGAATTGATGACGCAGACAGTCTGAAGCAGGGCTGCTTCCTGTTTAGAAGCCTTTGTGAAAATTATGCCATCCATAGTTCGCGGTAAAATAAGGGCCAGTAGCTCCGAGAAATTTGAAAGCGTCGTGTCTCCCGACTCTGAAAATTCCCAAGGCATTTAGTTAAGATATGCTCTTCGCAGCAAGCAGGCATGTGTTATGACGGAGTAGGCGAGCCTCAGCTAGGCAACTGGCCACGGCCGTCTGGTGTTGAGCAATCAGGCAGTGTTAAAACACACTCCCTATGTCCATAATATCTGCCAATGTTGTCCTTGACACCTTTTATGTGCATCGGCTCCCCTCCTCTTATCCATCATGCCACACCCCTTAAAATTCTTTTCCGTTAGTCACTGTCAGACTCTAACGTTCATTGGGTTGTTGAACGGCGCAGCAGCCCCTAACATTCCTATATTTTGTTTCTGCGTGGACATCGAGGCCATTCACCTAACTGCCCTCCCAGCTGTTCGTTGTGGCAGTTTCTTAGCTTCCCTGGACTAACACCCCTGTCCTTGATATATTTTGCCATGTGCAAATCAACGTTCTGTATGTCTTTCTTGTCCTGTTTTTTGCCCTGTTTTCATTCTTACCAGCGTGTACAAACAAGCCTAACAGCAGGCTCTTCTAAAGTTTATTAACATAATGAAAGTCAGAGAGAAAATGAATGTGTAAGGCTTGGGCTATACTTGTTTTTTTTTCCTCCTTTCTTATGCTCTTTTTTTTTCTGCTGCGAAAGATGTATTTGTTCAAAATGATTAGAGATACATTATTTTGTCATGTATATCAGCCTGCATGCCGAACTGTAATAGGAGCAGAGGGCTTTTGTCAGGCTACGTAGCCTTTAGCCTCTGCTCCCGTTCCTGTAAGCAGGCAGGACAAATAAACTTCAAACTTCAAAGGAAAGAAAAATAAGAAAACAAAAAGGGGGGGTGCTTATCATGCATATCCTAGATAAGCAACTCGCATTATTTTCGGAATGCTTTTCTTCTGTGCTGCATGGTCGACGATTTGGACAAGTACCAGAAATGAGAAGCTGTCAGATGACTTAAAGGCCTGGTGGGGAGCAACAATGTTCCCAAGTTCTATGCATGGCTTCATTCTATCTTTATCTGTGTATGGAATTTTTAGCGCTGATCCCCCCCCCAGTACCTATGGTTGACACCATCCAGAGTAAGGTAGAGGCGTGCCATAAATGGGGCCGCAATATTGTGTGCATGCGAGAGGGACCCCGTGACAACCCCCCTCCTCCCCTCCCCCTTACAGACTGCCTCTAGCCCTTGCCTGGCTTTCCCCTTGCCTGGCTTTCACATTCGAGCTTTCTCTTTCATCCATGTTGTTCTTTTAGAGCCGACCTCCTGAAACTTTGTTCTGTGGGAAAGGGGGGATCTTCATCAGAAGATTTTAAAGGTGCATTGGCTATCATATGTCAATGCACCTTTCTTTACCTATGGGTAACCCATCTGCAGTTTATGAGAACAAACATGTATGCTGCTAGTGGATTGAGGAATCGTTTTGCTTTATTGAAGAATTTTCTGGTGGCTGCACACCGTAGAGATGTGACTAGCCACAGTGTGCCGCCAACAAGGCCAACAGAAAATGTTATTGTGCTTGTAGATACACTGACTTGTAGATACACTGACTGTGGCCCAAGGCATATTGTTCTCATAATACGTGAAGCTTCACAGAAACAGTTATGTGGTAATCGCCATGCAGTGCCGAACAGTACGCGCCTATGCATGCGGCTAGTGTGTTAACCGGGCCTACGTGCAACCATCAGCTGTTTGTATCCGTGCAGGCATACATTTAGTCGAGCCTTGTTCACTCTTACACCGTATCCATATGGCCAACCTTCACTTCCCTGCTCCCCTCTGGCACAGAGGTATCTGTGGTAAGGAGGGTTCACCCCTTAATTATGGTCGAACCCACTTATAACAATATTCAAGTGCCACAAAAATTTCATTGGTATAACCGATAATTGTTATAACCGGGTTGCATGAAAAAATCAAAATAGGGGGATGGCAGACCTGATGGGAGAAAACTAATGGCAGGGAGGCCAGTGCCCCTCCCCACTACCTTCCTTCATCAGACTGCCGATTGTGTTCACTCATTTAACTGATTCCTGGGTGCTCCGATCATGTCTAACAAAGTGCAGCTGTTGGCGTTCAAGAATGGCACTGCTATAACAACTGCAAAGAGGGGTCGCAGGTGGCAAGCGATATGCGGGCACTGCTGAGACATCGCTTTGGTGGCCCCAAAAGGGGCCTTTTAAAAATTGCGAGAGGGCTGCTGCTGCAGCCTGGCCAGCTTGAGAAATCCAGAAGAAACGCTAAGGCGAGATCGCCACCAGCATCTCGCCACGTATTCTGACTGACTTGCACGAGAACACTCTTATGTCTGTCAGCCTTGCATGCTTTACGCGAAGCTTGTCGACATCCTTTTCCAAGGCACCTATGTGCTCCACGTATTGCAGCGGAAGGTTCCTCACAAAAACGAAGCCCCGGAGCGACTGAATCATCTGCCGGGCCTCTTGTGAGGACAATGTTGAGGCAGCCTGCCTTACTGCATCATCGCTGCTGTCGTCGCTGTCACTATCCGGCACTTGGTTTCCAGATCTATAGCCGTGCGCTTTCTTTTCACTGACAACATTATGCATTGCCGATGCTCAGCGGGCACATCAGCCATCTTCCATTTAGGTGGCGAGTCAACGAGCCTGAGGAACCGCTTGGCCAGGAACAATTTTGACGCAACCAACAAAGACGAACGTGAGCGATTAGGCTGTGAGCAGAACTACACTGAATGAGAAGCCAGTGAGCAACATGCGAACAATATGTGAGTAGCGCAGTAGGTGCAGTCCATTTGTGTTTCAGGGAGTTGGGGCGGCTTAGGGCTATGGGCACAGCCCATTCGTGTTCGGAGTAGTGGGAGAATGACGGGAGAGAGGTGCGCGTAGATGGCTGGAAAATGAGCGTGCGGCGGCTGTTGAAGCAGCGGCTCGTCATGCAGTGGCTTGAATTTCTCGTTTTCTTTTTTTCTTTTCAAGGATTTCGCATTTCGCTACCTTTCGGCTTGGACATCCAGCAGCCAGACTTCATCGTTATAACCAATAATGCGGCATTTAGTCATTGTAGTAAGTGGGTTTTTTGCCGTGAAAAAAACACAGAAGTTGATGTTGCAGCAGCTTCTCATTGTTATAACTGATATATTGTTCAGGGTGTCTACCAACCGGGAAAACCGGGAATTCTCAGGGATTTTGAGTAGTCTGGAAAAAGTCAGGGAAAACTCAGGGAATTCGGGCCTCTATCAGGGAAGATTAGTGGCAATTTTATTGAAAGGGTCAAAAGTCGCGGTAATGCTGGCTCGAGTAGCAGACAGGAATCGTAATGAATCGTCTTTGACGCCCTGTCGTTGGCAGGAGGAGTTGCCAGTGTACAGTCAATGAGCGACTTTCCGGATTCCCGATAATTTGGACGGCTTCGCGGCGCCACCTCGTACCCCATAGTGTCAACGTATCAGAACGTGTGAAATTTCCGACGCAAGAACTCTTTGCTGTTCGATTTTCCGGACGTTTTGCCGCGACCGCAGGTCCGAAACGGCATTAATCGAAGGCACCACTGCTGCCGTTTTGATTACTTCGCCGCCTCGAACCGGCACACTCGCACGCAGATCTGCTGGCACCTGTTGCCGCCACTGCGGCAACGCTAGGCCTAGCTGCTTCGACGTTCGCTATGAAACTTCTTGCCATTGGGTGCCGAACATTTTATTGAAAGAATTTGCTGCTGTCAGCAATGACTCCACCTTTGTGGTCCTCGCGATTTGCTTAGAAACTTGGAAAACACGGTGCGTTGCATAATGCCGGTTCGTGAAAGTCAGCTTCGCCTCTGTAAAGAATAGTACTCGGTAAAGCTTACGGAAAAGTATTGCAGTGAAGCATAACAAGCGTGGGAAGGGGCTATAGCCACGGAATACAGTATGTATATCTTAATTATACACGCGGGCACCCGGCATTTCCTGTCACAGTACGAGCACAGGTATGCCTAATATGTGTACTGACAGGCCTTCAGAGTGTTTTCGAACGTGCCTGTGGCGGTTTGAGCCCCTAAGGGCAGTAAATGACACGCATTTATTTTTTTCCAACTGGACGATTTTTCGGACGTTCTTGCGGCCCCTAGGGAGCTCGAAAAATCGGTCGTGGACTGTGCAACTGATCAAGATGCTTCAAATGGTCCTTGGGGCGAACGAGTGACGGAAAGCGGACAAGAACAGAAGTGACCTACGCATTGAGGAATAAACGAGAAAGGAAGCTTGTTGCCGCCGTTTTGAAATTGCTTGAGCTCAAAAAGTAAAGTTTTGGCTGATGCCGAGATGCAGGTGTCCCTCATCCAAGCCAAAATACACCCTTTGAAGCAGTGCAACACAACACTCGGGCGTCGTGCACGGGCTGAGAGTATGTCAGGACTATTGAGGTTGACTTACGAGCTGTTGAGAGAGAATCTCAATTGTGACAGAGTTCAGGCCTCATCCCACTGAGGTTGCTATCAGTTGATAGAAATAGCTCATATTAAAAAATATTTGCCTTTGTATGCATCTTTTTTTTATTCGTATTTGATAATGTCCGACCCTATTTGCAATTGTTTTTGAAAACACTTTATTTGCTGTGCATTTTACTAACCCCTGCCTTCTATTCTCTTTTTGAATAACATAAACACTGCTCCATAGTATTCAAATTGGATTAAGTTGCTTTTTTTTTTTCATGTGCTTACTAGAGAGTGACAGCATCCGGCGATATGGTTTCAGCCCGTCTTGATATAAAACATAGTTCTGTATCACTCAGGGAAATTTGCAATGGCACTCAGGGAAAACCTGGAAAACTCAGGGAATTTGGAAATGTCAACTTGGTAGACACCCTGATTGTTAAAACCCGGTATCATATGTGGGTTTGCCTGTATTGACAGCAGCTGCTTCTTTCCCATCCTTCCACATAGCTGTTTTGCATTCCACAAGTGCATTGTCCATTGTCAAAAGCAGGAACATTGCACAGCTGTCGCTGACCTGCAAGATGTTTATTGTACGTATTCTGAAGCACAGCAGTTGCAGTCTGCGATGACGTGGGATGCATGAATCCAGTGAAGGCGGTAAATATACTTCCAAATCGTTCATTTTTGACCTGGTATGTGGTGTTCGGTGTTCCACGCTTTTTGCATCTGCCAGTCCCACCTGACAACAACAACAGCCAGGAGAACATGGTCTAGATAATCTAACCAAGTGGAAAAAAAACATGGAGATTAACGCAAACCTTCACACGTGATGCCTTTGCTACAGTACATGACCTACAGAGCAGCACATGCATGAGCACACACCACCACAATAAAACTGCCATTGTGCCCCGACAACATGGCCGCTACAGCAAAAAATACGATGCGACTTTCCCCAAACTTTTCTCCTAGCGTGTGGACTGGGTAGGGCCTCTCCTCAATTTTTTTCTTCCTCTATGTCATTGACCTTACTCTTGACAGCAGCATGGGCAGCCAAAAGGTTTCATTTTCGCTCGACTCTGTGTCACCTGTGCTTTTGTGTTTCAGCAGTTTCGTTATAGCGTAGAGCTGTGCTGGTTTTGCTCGCCCGCGAAACTTGCGCAAACAACAAGTAGTGGAGTATTCCACGTCCATGTGATGGTGCAGGATGCCTGAACGGTCCACGCGACCAAGAGCAGCAGCAGTGGCAAATCCAACAATTTGTCTTGGCTCGGTTTCTCCATGGCTGCGCACTTGTGTTTGCAAAAAAAAAACGTAGTGCTGTCTGTCAGGTGCTGTTTTACTCACTGGCAATAGTAAAGAGTGGTGATAAGGTATGTAACATCACAACTTCCCTGTCGAGGGCGAGCAAATTTAATTGTGCTAAACGTATGCGAACCCTTCAGACACAATTTTCTCTTAAACTAAGTGCTTTCTTGGCACGAAGGAAGCGCTGCGAGGTTTCTGGAATGGTATTTTAACAGTCCAGCATTTACTTAATATTTGCCTTTAGTGTCCCTCCAGCTCCCCCCCCCCCCATAGAAAAAGCCTTTGCTTTGCGCATTATCGTGCAACTTGTCGGCCATTTTCAAACACCTTGTAACTTCAGACAGTTTGTTTAGCGTACGCTATACCATTGTGTACGCTATAAAATAGCGGGTCGTTATTGTGCATTCGCAGAACGCTAAACGACCCATAGCGTATAGCGTACGCACGCAATTTCTCAGATTTAGCGTTAGAGTCATTGCGTGGTTTGCATAGCTTGCGTGAAACATGGCGGCAGTACCGGCTGCCCGCTTCGAATTGAATTTGACATTGCTTTTGTAAAATTCATTCCGTTCGTAGTAAATGACTGTGTAAACGGCTTTCGCTTAGTCTCAGGCTGCTTCAATGACAGAGTATTGTGGACAACCTTGCGTAGTCTTCGAGATCGCTTCTTGTTTCGAATGAGTCGAAGCCTGATGAATGAAATGGATGGATGGATAGATGTTATGAGCGTCCCCTTTGGAGCAGGGCGGTGGGTTGCATCACCAAGCTCTTGCTATTATACTGCCTAATGACCTACTTAGGTTAAAAAAGAAAAAGAAAAAAAATCTCACAATGAATTCCTATAACCAAATTTACTGTGACCCCCTATCGTGATTTTTTTTTTTTGTACATCTCCATTTTTTTGTCGTTTCCATACTTCCACCAATCTTCCAATCGCCTCTTACTAATCTCTATTGCGGACATGTTTACTTTCCCCCTGCTCTCGCTGAAGCCAAGGGATTCAAGGAGTCCAGTGGAGTCCAGTGGCTGGACTTCTTCACATTCTAACGAAACATGCTCCATTGTTTCCCTAGCTTTACCGCAGCAAGCACATGCACCTTCTTCCTTCTTATATCTCGCTTTATAGGTGCGTGTTCTAAGGCATCCTGATCTCGCTTTGAAAAGTAATCAGCTTCTCTTTGAGTTATCATTGTTTCTTTCCCGATTTCATTTTTTCCTCTTATGTGGTTACTCATGGCAAGTTTCTTTTCTGTTGCTGCCACCCATGAGATTATTTCAGCCTCTCTGACTCTCCGCTTGATGGTCTTTGTTGCTGTGTTGCTCACCCTACAGGCTGCACCGCATTCTTGCTAGTTCTTTTCTTCCACTGTGAATCAATGTTTTTCCTGTACAGATACCTCAACACTCTCCCAGCCCATTTACTTTCTTCCATATTCCTCAGTCATTCTTCATACTCAATTTTACTGCGAGCTTCCCTCACTTCAAAACTTGTCCAGCCCATATTACCCTGCACAGCTTCATTTGTAGTCTTCCCGTGAGCACCCACTGTGATGCGTCTTACTGACCTTTGGTTGCCATAGAGTCCCGATTGTACCCATGATTTAAAGCAAGCAATCGCATTTCCAAAAGTAAGTGCTGGACCCATTACACCTTTCCATATACCCTGGGTCCCCTTAGTGCTCTGTGCTTCATTATGGCTGCATTTCTCTTCCCCTTTACTGTTATTGTTTTTTTCTGTGTTTCCATGTATCTATTGCATTCGTTTATCCATATACCAAGGTATTTATGTTCTATTACCCGAGGTATTTCCTGGCCCTGAATTTCCACTGTCTGTTCACTGTTTTCTTTGAATACCGTAATGCCTGATTTTCAAACGCTAAATTTCAAACCTAGATTCTCGCCTTCCTATCCACAGATATTAGCCAGACGTTGAAAATCACTTTGCTTGTTAGCTAACAACACAATGTCGTCCGCATAAAATAAACCTGGAAGCTGCTGCTCTGCTATTGTACCCGCCTGTCTGTACGAGAACCCGCTGTGGTTGCTCAGTGGCTATGTTGTTGGGCTGCTGAGTAGGAGGTCGCGGGATTGAATCCTGGCCACGGCGGCCGCATGTCGATGGGGGTGAAATGCGAAAACAGCCATGTACTTAGATTTAGGTGCATGGTAAAGAACCCGAGGTGGTCGAAATTTCCGGAGTCCTCCATTACGGCGTGCCTCATAATCAGAAAGTGGTTTTGGCACGTAAAACCCCATAATTTTTTTGTTTGTATGAGAGATTAAACCCGATATTACTTCGTTCTAGCGCCCTCTCCATCCTCACCATGTACATCATGAACAGCAGTGGGGATAAATGGCACCCCTGCCTCAGTCCCTTGTTGATATCAACTTTCTCCTTGCTCCTCATCTCTTCCCATTTAATGCAAACTGTATATTCTAGGTAAATCTCTCTCAAAAGCTGTAGACAATCGTCACCCAAGCCTTCCCCTTCCAGAATATCCCACAAAATGTTGCTGACTCCGTTGTCAAACGCTCTTGTAATGTCTGAAAAGGCTACTTATAACGTTCTCTTTTCTACTCTTGATATTTCAATGCACTGGTTAAGAACAAATAAGTTATCATCGACACGCCTACCTATTCTGAAGCCATTCTGAAGTTCTCCCAAAATGCCATTATTCTTGCAGCCTTAATTTGATTGCCTGCATTGCTAACCTGTATATTAATTACCGATGTAATGGTCAACGGTCTATACGAGTGAATTCTATCTTTTGTTCTACCATTTCATTGCTGATTTTTCTATTTTTCTAGATTTTTTACTCTTTTTTGTGATACGAATTCTGTATAGGATTTTTTACACTGTCCCGAAAGATTTGTATAATTGAATCCTGTATAGGAATTTTAACACTGTCCCGAAAGATTTTTATCATTGAAATTCTGCTGTATCATAGAAAAAAGGTTAATATAGTTTAATGTAGCCTTCATTGATGTATACTTTGTAGACTTTATTTAAAATTACGTTGTTGACGATGGCTGCTGTTGTTTTGTTAGAGATCTGGGTGGCCGCTGCAAAATGGCAGCTGGAGTGCAACTCCTCTCCAGAAATGGCTCGTAAGCTACTTCAGCGGGGGTTGTTGTTCAACAGCAAGTCATTCCTGCTCTGGCATGAGGTAAGGACCTTTCTCAAGTGTCTACTGCATGTTTGACCGACTTGTATTGTGGTGAGGCTTTTCATTGCTTAACTTTTGGTTACTTGGTTGCAGTACTTCCGAATGGAACTGATATTCGTTGACAAGGTGGGTCTTTTACACTATCAGTGAATACTACCTTTATATTCTCCAATGGGATAAAAATATGTTTGTTTTTTGTTCCTCTAGATGAGAAAAAGAAAGGAAGTTCTTGGCATTGATGATAGAAAGGTAGGTCTGGCGCACGTACATGGTGTGGAGTCATCTAGAGACATGAAAAAGCCTTATAAATCTGGTCATTTTATCAGAAGTTCAATTTAGTTTAGTTTAACAGCTTTAGTTTATCAGCTAAGCTGTTTCATCAATAAAGTGATCTTATAAATGGTATGTGCTTTTATGACATCCAGTTCTTTAGCAGGCTTATATCTAATTATGCTCTATGTCGAACTGATATGAGTTTTTTTGCGAGTTCGATATAGCTGGGTTCAACTGTATGTCAAGTGGGCCAAGTGGACAACTTATGCGGGGTGTGCAGAAGCAGAGTGGCACCGCAAGGTCTAGGTGACACTACGGAAGTGGTCGCACGTCAAATTAACACTTCTGTGTCTGCCACAGTAGCTTTGCGCCTATGGCATTGCTTGAGGTCGTGGGTTTGATCTCGATCATGGCAGGCGCATTTCAGTGGGGGCGAAATAAAAAGTGCTCGTGTACTTAGATTTAGGGACACGTTAAACAACACTGTGTCAAAATAATGTGGAGTCCACCACTATGACGTGCCTCATAATCCGATTGAGGTTTTGGCACGTACAGCCCCAGAGTGCAATTAAATTTATAGCTTCTGTCATGATGCAATGTGCCATGTGAGGCAATAACAGTGCTCAACCCTCTCAGAGGTTATGAAATCTGGTGCACAACAATGCTTGAAGCAAATACCTCTCCCTGAGTGTTCTGTGTACTACGCAGACAAACAGCAGTAGTGCACGCAAGGTAACGTTTAACATCAACTTGCCAATCTCCTGTTGGACTTATTGTTGAAGAAATTACATTCACCGTCAGCATCATGGCAAATTATCCCCAATCAAAGCAAACAGCACAGAAAGCTATGCTTATATAGATTACCATAGTGCGTGGAATCTGTATAATATTTTGTTGTTGAAAGTATTTAATTTCTACTTTTACATCTTAATTTCAGCCTCTTTCCACTGCAGTCATTTTGTTTAGATTAAGAATTGTTGCAAAGATGCCTTTTACTAGAAATCTTACATAACACTAGAAAGGATGTGCAATACTTGTATTTCTATAGTTAATATCAGTAGTGCATCCTTGGTAGCTATTTTGCAATGCACCATGTCTGGGAAGGCACAATTAGCAAACACTGCAATATCTGCCAGCCACAGGAAAGTCAGTTAGCTTCGTTTTTGATCTTTTATTTATGTTCTTAAATAGCAGAGGCAAGCAAAATATCAGTGCACACATCACAGGATTGCGTGTCACATGGACAAGAGAAATTTACTAGTTTCATCATCAGCGAGGATGCACCTCATTATTTAAAAAAAAATGTGCAAGCTCCTAGTGACATCCACCTCTGTGATATTCTGTGGAGATATTTAATACTGTGTACTGTTTAATGTTATTGGTTATCCTGTATGTTCAACCCTGTTTATGGCCCCTTTAAGTTCTTCCACTACATGCTCACTAAAAGCTGTGTTAGTTCACTTCTTATTGTGTTATTGTCTTTGAAGGCATGCTGAGTGTAAATAAACATTGCATGCATTGGTGGGTGCAGTTGCATGAACCCTCTATAAGCTATGGTATTTACTCAGATGGAATGGTTACACAAGATTTATTGCTCAGAAATAAAAGCGTAAACAGTACACTTATCAGCATGCATGCATTATTGAGCAGGTGAAGGGTCAGTGTTGTTGCAGGCGGGAGAAAAGGGTCGAAGAAAACAGGGTGATTACATTAGATTCTGAAAAAGAAAATTGCTTAGTTTATTCTGCGTAACCAATATTGAGAACCTTTGCTCTGAAGCATATGTATGAATGTATGGCCCGGTCATGCAATAATTTTCAGTACTTTTCTTGTGAAGGATGATGGAGAAGCTGAAGATGCTGTCCTCAAGGCAAAGATCCCTTCACTCATCTATGATGCTGCTGTCAAGTCCATTTCAGGTGCTTTTATTACTCTACGTTGCTAACCTTGCCATGGTCCTGCATTTGTTGATAGCTCAAAGGCGGTTGCTATTTTTACTATCTTTTGTAATGAATCCACGAGACGGCTGCTGCAGCCAAAAAAGGGCATTGGGTTCTGTTACAGCTCTTGGGTTGCGGTGCTGCCTGTAATGTGGTCATGAATGCTGAGTTTGGGTGCATACTGTAAGTGAATTATGTTAGTGACTAAGTAGCAGAAGTATTTTGGGGACACTTTACTCTCTTGCCTCCCCTTATGTTGTTTTCCCTGCATCACTCTAGCATCACCTGTAATCCAGCTTCCTTGCATAGCTAAGCGCTACTGGCGGTCGGTGCAGTTGCAGAATATTACAAGCGATGTCACCTGTTGCGCTGCTAATGCCACCTAACAGCAGGGATACTCCGGCGCAAAAGGGAGTCGGCAGGTTGTGTGGATGTCTAGTGTGCCCATCGGCATGCTTTGTGGAAGAGTTCTAAGAAAGGCTTCGGAGCAGGGCACAGGGAGGGACGAACGCAATTGTTTGAGTGCATCACCATTTGCGTGTACAGCTACGTGTACAATTGGCATTGGTGTCCATTGTGGTGAAAGACGATGGCAGGCGCAGCACATCGCGGGAAAATAAGAGACACGCTTGAGGGCTGGTGAAGAGAAGGAAGAAGGGGAAGACGAGCGAGTGGGAAGCTGCCGGCATGGATCGAACGAGCCGAGGAGGTTCGAACAACAAGTCCTGAGAGGGCTACCCAGGATGTACCGCTGGAAAGCCTCGTGATAGGCCATTGAGGCAAGGTCCGCCATGTCTTGTGCCTGGCCGGTTCCAGTGTTTTCAGGGCTCCTATGCTGCTCTCCGAGTTCTGGCACTACCAGGGATCCTGAGCCACTACCCCAGCGGCTTGTCGCTATGTCACTGTCACTGCCTATGCAACCCGAGCTGTCTCCACGTCGTACGGCAGGCCAACGACAATTACGCCCACACGTGAGCGAACTCAGTTGGACTGTATGCTGCGATGCCTGGACTTCACGTGTTAGTGGGCGAGGTACGGGAACTGAGCAGTGTGCTGCATCGTCGTATCCCACGCCGCATTGGAGGACGGCCTTAATTCGTGCTAGGTTTGAGGCTTTGTATCAGTGCAGTGTTGTTCATTATATGTCCACCAGTGCAACCTGTCTGACTATCACCTTCGAGTCCTTCCTCACCGCAACTTACGTCAACAAACGCGACGCTTTGCAGAAGAATTGAAATCCGGGCCAGTTGGTACATAGTTGAAAGAAAAACCAGTCACAAAACACAAAGGACAAGAGGACAGGTTCACACCACAATGACTGGTTGTTGTGGTGTGAACCTCTCCTCGTGTCCTTTGTGTTTTGTGACTGGTTCTTTCTTTCAAATGTGATGGTCCACCTTATTACTCTACATCCAGCATGGGGGTGAACATATTCACTAGATACACTGTCGTGATGAGTAGGACTTCCTCAATTCATGAACGCCATTTAGCATGTTCTATTGATAGTAATTCGGCTGGCTAGAATATTGTATAAATGGCGCAATAAATGTTCTTGTGATTGCACTACTGTTGTTCCTTTCTCCCGATGGCACGTTTGAGGCCTCACAGTATTTACAGCAGCTAGAGTAAGTCATTGAGTGTTAATGAAGTAATACTGCTGATGTTGGTGCTGAATAAGGATTGTAAATGTTTTTTCTTCCTCCTTACAGGCATTGATTTTGCCTTGTCCTTTCTGCCCATCTGTGATGCCTTTGACTTTGCTGACCACTTGGCAGAGCAGATACTGAAAGAGTGAGTCCAAGCTTGAGCTTGGCTGATTGTTTCAATTAGGATTCAGCAATTTAGACCTCCATATAACTAACATAAATATTCCGAATTAAATTGAAGATGTTTTTTACTGATATCAGTCTGTAATAAATATGTGCTCATAATGAATATCGGATATAACAAAGATATTTTTGTGCCAGATGCGACTTCAGTATAACTAGGTAAGTTCGACTCCATTTAAACCTTTAACACTTTCCTGCCTGGGGAAAAGCAGCAGTGTTTGGTTAATCTAGTAAATACATTTTCTATCAAAGAGCATGCTTGATACTAAAGTACAGTCAACGACCGATTTTTCGGACCCTCTAGGGAACGTAAAAACGTCAGAAAATTCAGGCAGTCTGAAAAAATGAATGCATGCAAAAATGCACTTTTTTTCTTTTTTTCTCAAATCTAGAGGTAAAGGGCGAAGTATCAGGCTTCTGAAACCCTGCCAAAGCATCAGTGAAGTGGCTATAAAAAGAGGTGTTCAGAAACTATGTAGCCGACTGCCGGTTTATTATGTACATGTGCATTGTCGGGCAGCCGGTGTTATTGCTGCAGTGGCTTGAAGAACTTGTTGATTCTTGTTTGGACGGCGTTCCGGTTGCATGCGATCATATCCGCCTCGATCTTAGCAAGGGTCATGTCAGCACTGTACATCGATGAAAGAGTCAACAGTGCTCACATCAACTTGGCGCGTGTAGGCGGCGCAGGCATTGGCTCCTCATTTTCAACATTGGAGTCTTCTGAATCCCCCACAACCTGACGGACTATTTCCTCATCAGTCAGTTCTGCGCAGAAGTCGAGCTCGTTGTCAGCGTCAACAAACTGTTCAAAAGTTATTTCCGCGGGTATGGAAACCCCAGCAGAGCGGAGCCGATGCCGAACTCTTTGCTCACGTCAGCCTGCGATCGGCCGCTCACAACTTGCTTAATAATGGCGGCTTTCTTCTCCATCGTTAACCGGCGGTACTGCTTTCCACGCTTCTATGCCATCGGCGAGGACGACGAAGAGGGAGAGGGGGCCATCGAAGGCAAGCGAAATCCTCAAGTTGCGAACAGTGGAGTTCGCAGACGAGCGTCGAAGCACCTAGGCCTAGCGTCGCAGAGCACACTTGACACAACAGCACAACCACACACCACGCTAGCCAAAACGTGGCCTACGCAAACAAATGAATTGGCGCCGCTTCGGAAACTCCGCCGGAGGTGGAAGCAAAAGTGTGGCGATGAACAGAGCCAGCGTGGCCAGACCAAATCGGTGTGTGACGGCTAGATTTGGCTAGTTGTGGTTCAAAGCGGTGATATGCTTCGGCTGCAAGTCGATTTCCTGCGCAAGGGCGCTGCGCAAGGAGCCAAAGGACTTTCCGTCGCGTCAAAAAGTCCGGAAAATTGGACGGCAGGGGGTTCGAGCGTCCGCAACTTCAGATGTCCGTACACATTGATTCTATGGGGCTCGTGATGGTGCCGCGAAGACGTCCGAAATATCAGGCATGTCCATAAATTTGGGCGTCCAAAAATTCAGTCGTTGACTGTATATAGAGTAAAACATTGTCAATTCGGCCCTCATCAATTCTGAAAAATTGAATAATTTGGACTCGTCATCTGGTCCCGGCTGGCGTATGAATGATTTAATGCAAACAAACTCAAGTTTGAATGTATTTTGCCACACATCGGTTAATTTGGACTACTCCCAAAGAGTGTGAGCGCCGCAAATGTGTGACGCAAGAGAGCAAGAATTGTGCTTGCGTCCGACCAAAATAAAGCAGCACAGTCTGCATCGCCATAGTCACCAGCAAATATTGTACGTGAATGACAGTATTGCCAGAACGCTTCGTGCTTATCTGTGCCTCTAAAGCCTTTAATCTTGCGTTTACTGCCACGAATAATGCCATCTTAGCTGCGTGCTCTAAAACTGCGCAGTTGTCATCCATGATTGTGTTGATAGCCATAGTAGTTTTGTCCACAGCGATTGCAATAAACGTAGTTTGCAATAAAAGTAGTTTTGTTCTGATTGTGCATGTGTCAGCTGCACATTTTCCCTCATACAGTCGAATATCGAACATTTTCATGCACATTTTCCCAATGCAGCCGGCTATATCGAACTCGCAAGAAAACTCCTATCAGTTGGATATAGAGCATAATTCGATATAAGCCTGCTAAATAATTAGCTGTCATAAAAGCACATACCATACACAAAATCACTTTATTGATGAAACTAGCTTAGTTTTCCATGAAATAGTCCTGCATTTTCTTCTGCTTGGGCAGTTTCGCTGCCTGCGACGCACGCACTTCTCGACATTCTCTAAGGAGGCGGAGCAGCTGAGGCTGCAACCTTCTGCATTCACGCAGAAGCACTGGACTAGTGCGAGCGCTCCAATCACTTCGGAGGACGTGGGCAAAGGACCGTCGTTGCTTTCCTCATTGTGCCCACTTTCACTTGTGCTTGGTACGATGTCGGTACGATGTCGGCTATGTAGTTTTTGTTTTCGGGCTCTCCCATGGTCGCGACACCATCATTTGCACTTGCAAACTTGTCCACTGTTGATTCGTGAATGGCTTCCGGAAATTCTGACAGCTCGCTCCAAACTTTGGCAACACCGGCAATGGCTTCGTCGCATTCATCAGAATTCACAATCATCACCGAGCACGCGGAATCTGGCATGGCTGAAGCAATTTCGAATAAACCACTCATACACAGCTGTGCATACGCATCGGGCGCCGCGGGCACACCGGGTCACGAGTTTGGCCGCTTCAGCCCTAATCTCCCCCTTATTCTTCAAGAGCATGCTGAGATCGCTCCTCGAAATCTCGCATGCTGCGGGGACATCCGACTTCTCACCGCGTTCGACCCGATTTATGATTTCGAGCTTCACGACGAAAGGTGAATTCTGCCACTTCATCATGGCAACACTGTGGGAGAAGGCCCACAAGGCACACACACAATGAACCAGAAAAGCTGCGAGACAAGGAAGGAAGCTTGCGTCGGTGGCACGCTGTGCACGAGCGAATGTACTTTCGCACAAAAGTATACATGCCACGCCAATAAAAGTGGGAGCGAAGCCTGGCGTAAGTCTTGAACAGACCGGCACGGGCGCATTGCGAGTCTGAATGGAGAGCGGAGCATCTATCTGCACATATGGCGGGAGACGACTAATAACCATTTGCGGCCATCGGCAGCGTAATTTCGACGATAGAGAACACCATCCCGTAACTCAGAATGAGAAGCTTGGCGGCGGATAGCTTGTGAAGAGCATGTTGATGAAGTGTCAGAAATGCACTTCATAAGTGCCGCAATCCAGGGATCTTTGCGTTGCTCCACAGCCATTTTGACGGGCACAGGCGACGAAAACGCGGATTTGATGACTGAAATGCAAGTCATGTCACTTGGTGTGGGCGACCAAGAAAGGGCATCCACGTCTGTGTGTTTACGGCCAGACCGGTAAATGACACGTATGTCGAAATCTTGTAAACCGTAGAGCCCATTGTGCAAGGTGGCCAGACGGATCTTTTAAAGTCGATAACCAACATAGAGCATGGTGATCTGTAACGAGGTCGAAGGGGCGGCCGTACAGGTAGGGTAAAAATTTTCCAAGTGCTCAGATGATAGCCAGGCACTCCTTTTTGGTGACGAAGTAGTTGGATTCCACTTTCGTTAGTGTTCAGCTTGCGTAGGCTACTACGTATTCATCATGCCCACTTTTTCGCCGTGCAAGCATGACACCAAGTCCTACGCCGCTGGTGTCGGTATGGACTTCCGTGGGGGCCATGGGGTCGAAATAGTGCAGTACAGGAGGCGAAGTGAGCAAACGCCGCATTGTTTCAAAAGCGTCGTCACAAGCTGTGGTCCAAGTAGAAAGTCGCATGTCGCCGCAAAGCAGCTGAGTCAAGGGAGCAATGATAGAAGCGAAATTCTGGAGAAAACGACGGAAGTAGGAGCAGAGCCCGATAAAGCTCCAAAGTTCTTTCAAGGATGTGGGTTTCAGGAATTCGGCTACGGTGCAGAGTTAGGAAGCATCAGGTAGTATGGCATCTTTCTATACGACGTGTCCGAGTATTGCAAGCTGCTTCGCTCCAAAGCGACGTTTCTTCAAGTTGAGCTGGAGGCCTGCCTCTGTGATGCACTGCAGGACTTGTTCGAGACGGTACAGATGTGTGGCAAAATCTGGAGAAAAGACGACGACATCGTCAAGATAACATAGGCATGTCTTCCATTTTAGCCCGCGAAGGAGATTGTCCATCATTCGTTCGAATGTAGCAGGAATGTTGCAAAGCCCAAACGGCATAACATTGAATTCATTAGGCCGTCTGGGGTCACGAAGGCTGTCTTCGGGTGATTGGCATGATTCATAGGCACTTGCCAATAGCCTGAGCGTAAATCGAGTGAAGAAAAATACTCTGCGCCTTGCAAACAATCCAGAGCATCGTCGATGCATGGTATAGGGTAGACGTCTTTGCAAGTTATCTTATTAAGATGGCAATAGTCGACGCAAAATTGAATTGAGCCATCTTTTTTCTTAACCAGAACTACAGGTGACGTCCAGGGACTATTCGAGGGTTGAACCACTCCACGCTCGAGCATTTCGCTTACTTGGTTTTCAATAACATGGCGCTCCGCGGGTGATACATGATTAGGCCTCTGGCGCAGCTGTGTGTGGGTGCCGGTGTCGATCTGGTGACGTACAGTCGATGTGCGGCCTAGTGGGGCTTGTTGATAGTCGAACGTAGATTGGTATTTCCACAGAAGGCTGAAAAGCTGCGA
Source organism: Dermacentor albipictus (assembly GCF_038994185.2). Taxonomy (NCBI): domain Eukaryota; kingdom Metazoa; phylum Arthropoda; class Arachnida; order Ixodida; family Ixodidae; genus Dermacentor; species Dermacentor albipictus. The sequence continues at coordinate 160,786,002 of NC_091825.1, read as the reverse complement.
ACACTGTGTAGGGCTCAGGAGGGCATCTACTGAGCTATGTAAGACGTCTTGTGTAGGCTGGGAACGAGCCAAGCTATAAGTCAACGAGTTCGCGTCTGAACAGGTGTTGTCAAGAGGTGCGTCAAAGATGGTTACTGAGTCGGCAGGCTGAAGACGTCCAAGGCACTCGCCATGACGTAAGACGAGGAGCGTGGCCTTAGTGTTGGAAACGAGCAGTCGCGTGCAGCTACCGCTGACAGTTAGGACAGCGAAGGGAAGGGAACATCGTCGGCGAACAAAAATGTCTGATGGGACAAACAGGGCAGTAGTGTCAGTGGCGAAAGTAGAGCAAGCATTCGCAATCACAGAACAGTGTGGAGGGATCGTGGTGTCTTCTGTAACGGCCATTTTGTCACCATAATTGTCAAGGTCATGTAAACGGGTATCAGGAAGCGGAGAAAATTCAACTTCGGCACAGGAGCAATCAATGATGGCCTGATGATCTGAAAGGAAGTCCCACCCCAAGATGACGTTGTATGAACAGGCTGAGAGGACAACGAACTCGACTGTATACGTGTATCCTTGAATGACGATGCGGGCATTACATGCGGCAACAGGAGTAATGCACTAGGAACTTGCTGTCCGGAGTGACAGCGCAGATAAGGGCATCATTACTTTTCGAAGCTTGCGGCAAAGTTCTTCCATAACTACTGAAACGGCGGCGCTTGTGTCGACTCCTTCTACAGATACTTCGAATACGTTCGTCGGAAGAAAGTGAGGCTTTGTGTGGTTCGACTGGAGCGCAGTTCTCGCCTCTTGAACTGCGGTAGCTAGTTTTCCTGCTCCGATGGTGCCTGACGCCACCGCATGGAGGAAAGTGAGCGGCAATCAGGGGATGGCGAGCGACGATCACGGGCAGAAGGAATGACGTTGTTTGTAGACGGCAAGTGCGAGTCATTTGGTAGCGAGAAGGACGAAGCTGGCAAAAGTAGGAGCGGACAGGTTGGCCATTACCTTGAAGCCATAAGCGACGGCGACAGTGCCGTGCCATGTGACCAGGGATTCCACAGAAGAAGCACATGGAGCGATTGTCGGGTGTACGCCAGGGTCCTGTGTTAGCTGGTGATCTGGTGGCGTACACTGGGGGGATTGGACGTGGTGGTGCAGCAAACGGTGGTGCTGAAAAAGTCGATGGAGGTGGTCGTGCTGCAACCTCAGCGTAGCTTAGAGGTACAGGCAATACTGGCGTTGCACGAGGGGACTGAATAGGCTTCGGACACTTGTTCCTGGAGCACCTGATGCAACGTAGGAGCCAAGGACGGCGTAGGTCCTGGGACGGCGGTGAGTAGGGATAGCTGGCGGGCGACTTCGGAGCGTATAAATTCCTTGATTTCGCCGAGCAGATGGTCATTGTTAGTCACAGCGGCTAAACTTGCGATGGAAGTATCGGGGATCGAAGAACGTCGAGTGAGTAGATGTTGCCTCCTGAGTTCGTCGTAGCTTTGACAAAGTTCAGCGACTTTGAACGTGGTCCGCGGGCTTTTTGAGAGGAGCATTTGGAATGCGTTGTCTTCGATGACCTTCATTACGTGACGGATCTTGTCAGACTCAATCATCGATGTATCGACGCTCTTGCAAAAGTCCACAATGTCTTCTGTGTACTTGTTGAAGTTTTCACCAGGTTGCTGGAAAGGGTTGCGCAAGCGCTCTTCGGCACAGAGCTTCTGCACCTCAGGGTGACCGAAGACTTGCGTAATGCGTGCCTTGAAATCTGGCCAGGTGCTGAGGTCGGATTCGTGGTTGTGGTACCACACGCTAGCGACACCCGTGAGATAGAAGTTCACGTAACTGAGCTTCGCAGCATCGTCCCATTTATTGTCCACTCGTCGTCCCACTCATATATCGACAGCCAATCTTCTGCGTCGTATTCATCGAAACCGCTGAAGATGGGAGGATCGCATTGACGCACTGAGCCAAGACAAATCAATGTTGGTGATGCCGGAGATGTTGTTTGGCTGGCGTCATCAGGCATGATGGCCGGCAGTGTCCGATTACATAGTTCCAGGGTGGTTGGGGAAATACTACCCAGCACCTCCACCAACTATGTAACGCGGTTTATTGAGCACTCAGAAATGCGACCGTCTCAGTTGAGCGTCAGACACTGAGAGCGTGAGCCCTTCTTCGTTGGCGGGCCGATTATGATAGTGCGTCCAAGAGGCGCGCCAGTCTTCTTCGCTACATCTTGATACCCTTTGAAGCAGTTTGGCAAAGAAACCGAAACTCCTTTAGAAAATTCGACACGCTGAAGTTGTCTTCCATGTCAGTCCTGCTTCCAAAGTCCGAAAACTCACTTGTAGATGTATTAGAATTGGTAGAAATGCAACGTTTTAGTGCATGAGCGGTGTGCGATGCTGACGCCATCTTGAAAACTATGAGTGCTCATCACACTTACCATGCACCTTCTCCGGAGGAGCTTTAAATATCTGTGTGTGGCAGGAAAAGAAAACTGAAATTGACTAAACAATTAACAAATAACCTGATAAATGATGCTAGCTGTCCAAGAGTGTTTGGAAAACAGCAAAATATGAATTTGCAACCATCGATGGCATGCCATCAATAGGAATAGGTGTGGACAGGAAAGTGTTAAGGGCTGTGCCCGAGTATACTTGTTTGACCTGTGGTGCAAACACCTGGCCTGAAATAATTTGTGAGCACAAAACTTTTATAGACTGGTTGTGCCATCTACTCAGAAGTTGGTTAAACTGAAAATTTTATGGTAGGCTTTGTTTTTATACAATTGATGGTGTGACAAAGCTTATTAACTGACAGCGTTGCTAGCTTTTCTATTATTCTGGCATGGGGAACTGGCACAAAAAGTCAGCGCGTTTTTTTAATGATGTGGAAATTTAAGGACTTTTTATGAGCTCTGGTTCATAAGGCCTTTATGCTGATTGCGAGGTGTTCTCAAGGGACAACGGTGACACTTATATAAAGAGGCCATGTTGCCTGATGAACACTATTAAAATGACTAATTAGCATGAGTTATTCATTTTTGTTTAAGTTATCAGATTAAAAAGATTTGTAAAATGTTTGGAAACATATGGCAAATAAATAGCAATCGAATTTAAAGCCTGTTAATGTGTTACTTGGACAGAAATTGTACTTAAAAAATAAAATCTGGCACCCAAAGAGTTACAAAAGTGAGTGCGGGGAAGTGACAAGCACACAGTTTGCAGTGTCCTCCCCGCATTACACTGGCAGCAAGCATCTGTGTCACAAATGCATGCATGTAAGGCTGTATAACCCTACAGGGATTTCTAGTGGTTGCAACTGGACCAGGGGCAAAGAAAGTGCAGTGTCTCGACCTGTAATTATAGAGGTTTTCATCTGAGAGAGTGAGAACCTCCTCTGGGCTGTGGTGTGATAGCACAAAGGCTTGCATGGCTGCTTCTGCAATGATTTTGTGCTGGGGTTCAGACACAATTAACACAGCCCACAGAGCATTATGACGACATCCTGGGTGTTGTCATTGAAAAAGGTCTATACCTTGCCTCAAAAAAGCCGTACCATGCCGCTAAGGCTGCCAAATATGTCATCCAGCCAGAAAAACATTGTTCTCTCCAATTCTATAGCAATCTATTGACCGGGGTCTAGGCTACATATGGAAAACTTCAGAACATCTATGCGAACATTTAGCAGGTTTACATTAAGAATAGCATCAGCTGAAAGTGGATCCCTAAGGGCCTACAAAGATTTCTGCAAGCAATCTTTTAACTGATGCCAAGAACTTCACAGAGATGACTGGTCTGCAGAAATTTGTGTGAGGAGTGAAAACATTGAGAAGGCTCTTCACTGGTTGCCACAGTGCTCGCCTGCTCTACCGAGGAGTATTGACAATTGCATCAGCAGTAAATAATTATACAAGCTTCTGCATTTTATCATGCAAAAAATTTCCTTGGCACATGTAAATTTTAGCCTCAATACATGGCACTGCTCTCTGTGGTAGCTCAGCGGCCATGGTGCTGTGTTGATGAGCGCGAGGTTGCATGTTTGATTCCAGGCTTCTGCAAGCATGTTTCAAAATTTGTGTATACTTGGCTCAGATTGATGTGCACATTAAGGAACCCCACGTGGCTGAAATTAATCTGCAGCCCCCTTTCTACGGGCATCTCATTGACTCACTGTTGCTTTGGGACAACAAATCCCTTAGATCAATTGATAAATATGCAGCATTGGAGGATACAGATGGGGTGTGGGGTGTGGGGGGAGGGCTATTATACTTAGGCTACTCTGTTTTCCTACTTTGACAACAATAGGCACTTGCCTGATTTGAGTCATTAGAGGATTTATTTTTTCATGTATAGTTTTGGTAGTGGTTTGCCCAACACCCTACATATATGCGGATATCATCACTGCTCTTGACTGAATAACTTCTTTGTACTCAGTGTGCAGACTCGGCATCCGAATCAAGAGCAGGTGTGGGATGCCATGGCAAGAAGGCTGCTCGCTTGCAAGGATGGAACAGTGGGGCCTCTTGCTGAAGATGGCAAGTTTGCATCTATGTAATCTTTAACATTTTATTTTGTAGTAGTGGTGTGTGGATATTTGAAACTCTGAATATACGATTTGAATCAGTTAGTGTTCGATTCAAAATATTTAAACCTCTGAAAATTGCTATTGTCGGTTCTTTAATCAGCTTCGCTGCGATACAGCCACGTTATGTGGCGAAGTGTACAAGCTGTACTGCAGTGTAGCATATTTGCTGTGCAGTGGAGCATATCAAAACTAAGTGGGCACTGTCACAGGGCCTCTGCTGGTGCCTATGGCTACCTGACACTATCAGCTCAAGTACCCACACTGTGCTGCCTCTTCATGCATCTGGACAACACCAGCTGCCCGGGCGCAAACATCTGTTAAAACTTCTTTCTGGGCGAGTTGGTGTATACTTGATTTGAAAATTATAACAGTGCTAACACATGCATTGGTGACCTATTGGAAGCACAGTTTTTATCAACTTGTGTTTTGCCCCCATTTAGCCCCTGAGACTACATGCTATCTAGTCTCGCTTCAATCGCACGACTATAATTTATGCTGGGATCAGCAGAAAGTATGAAGTCAATTTCATTTCTTGTTTCACCATTAGGGCTTTTCCAGGTCCACTTTCTGTTTGCGATGCTTGCTGAAAAAGGTGTTCATTATTCGAAGCTTATTCCTTTCTGTGAATTCTACCAGCATCTCTCCTCTAGCGTTCCTAGAATCGATGCCGTAGTTGCCAATTGCTTGTTCACCAGCCTGCTTTTTCCCTGCTTTTGCATTGAAGTCGCCCATTACTACTGTATACTGAGTTTGCACTTTTCTTATCGCTAGCAAACTGCGGTCAATAATTTTTAGCAATGATCTTTCGTGCAACATAACCTGCAGTATAGTAGATCAGAGCACTGTTGCTCCTTTTTTCTTGTTTTTCTTTTTCCTGGCACTCGCAAGGTGCATGATTAGGATACTCGGGAAATATTGTGGGTATGCCGTAGGGTTTCAGGCGCAGGTTATCACTGGGAATCTCGTGGACAATGCCGTTCACGGTGATAGAGAATGCGCGCTCGACTAAACTGTTTTCGAAATGTTTTTCGCAAACAGCAGTTGCTGCCAGCCTTCTGTCCGTTCTCCTGATCATTCTTGCCCATTCTGCTACCACTTTGTGTCAGATGGTGAAGTGAAGAAGGATACACGCCCTTTGTTTGAGCGGTAACCACTTCTACACAATGGCACAAAGCAGGTCCTCTCCTTGCACTCTAGCTTTGGCATTTTTTCACCGCCGCCACATAGTTCTTGTAATGACAGGCACAAGAACACAGCAGCCATGCACTCACCCTTTGACAGCACCAAGAACAAGCACGCACCACTGTAATAACACTGAAAACGCAAAAATAGAAACCGACGCAACCGCTGCAAAACTGATGTGCGAAGCAGACGACACAAGCAGTCTGCACCCACCCGTATGGCAGCGACCTCTGCCGGCCACCGTGGGCATTCATTGCAGGCGGTGCCACGTTTCTCCATTGAAAAGAGTGGCCGCATGGCACACTAGCCAGTACATTCTAGGCACTATAGGAAGGTGGAACTATGAGCTTTTGAACGATACCAGAATGGCGGTGGGAAAGACTAGAAATAACTTGGTGAACTCCAGTGTTTCGGCATGATTTTGGGGTCGTTTCTTGCCATCCGTGCTGACAAAATAATTTTTTCCGGACACTTAGGCTGCATTTTGGGGCAAATCATTTTGATACGGTGTAGATTAGGCATTACAAATGCCGAAACAAGTAGTTCCGGAAAATATAAAAATTTCTTTTTTCATGATTTTGGGTTTTTAGACCTGTGTTCCCTCCGCTTGCTTTAGACACGTGCGTGAGTCATAGATGGTATTCTCTCCGAAAAATTACAGCATGGCCATTCGATTGTGGGACTGTACAGTAGCAAAGTTGGCGGTGCTCTCACTATGCGAGGGGAAAAAAATTTTCAGATTTTTGCGACCAATCTGGGGCCGCTATCTTGTACACGTTCGAAAAGCTGACGTTCGATTTCGCCTCGCGCTATTTTTCAGGCTGCGCTGATATCGTGGCCTAGGCCAATCTAGTTCAATCATGCGAGGCGAAATGAATGTCGGCTTTTCAAACGTGTACAAGATAGCGGCCTGGACATGCATTTATTAAGCGAGTGCATTCATTACGCAAGTAAATACGGTAATAGAAATTATTTGTGGCGTTTTTACATTAACCTCTGTGGGATTGGACACTGGAAGTAAGCTCCATCATTCTCATTTTATTGTTCTTTTGTCGTCGTGCGGGATCTATGTTCCAACACTACATGTTTGTGTTCAGTGAGGGGTTTCCCAGGGAAAATGAGACCAGCTTAGTTGTGTTCTATTTGTACTTGCAAGTTGGCATCACTCACTGTCACTTAGTAACGATGGTCACAATGGCTTTGTGGTTGTTATGATATACACTGATCGGCTATGTTATACACATTCTTTGATAATGTCAAATCAGTGCATGCACACCACTTGGCAGTCAGTTGGGCTGCATCGGTGTGGCATTACAAACGGTATATCTGCAACATAAAATGCGTAAACCACTCCCTTTTTGGTCCCAACACGTTGACATTGAAATCACCGAAAACAACCACCGGGGTAGTAGTGTCATTGCAACTAACCCATGCAAAGTGAGTAGCCATGAAACTTGGGGGGTTATAAGGAATTGTATTCTTTTGCTTGCTTACGGAGGTATGAGCCATTGATGATGACAGTTTTTGGCATGCTGTTCTTTATGTTGTATGATTATGATTATGATTAGAAAGAATGTAAGCACTGTTCGCTTCATTGCCGAGTGCTTGTAGCCTCTGCCTTGCAAGGCTGTGAGCCACTGAATTTTTGCTTGCTTACAGGGTTAAGAATGCTTACGGGGGCATGAGCCATTGAGTGTTTGTGTGTGCATATGAAAAGTCTGGTAATCCCTAGCCATATACAGCTCTGCTGTAAAAACAGTGCAGACACCAATTAAAGTTTTGCTTAAGCTAATCCTGCAGTGTGTAGGATCTGCACACATTTATTTCCAACAGCTGTTTACTTTTGTGCAGTTGTACGGGATGAAAAAAGAGGTGCTGCAGCAGCTAGGGCCATTTTCGAACAAGCTCTTGTACGACTCCCAACAGGTTAGTGATCTGCTATCATTGATAGGGGAGTTTTGTGAACTTGACACAAAACATTGATTTGTCATTTTTACCATATTTTTAGTATCTTTTTCGTTCTCTATGGCTTGTCTCCTCATTATAGCTTAAACATACGTTTGTGGCTTTGCTATGTGCTTGTGCAGTTTGTAGCAATTTATGTTTACTCAGTGTTGGTTTATTGTGCCTTTCTTGGCAGCTATGTACAGAAGTCCCACAAGTCCTATTCTTCATATACGCTCCTTGAACTTGAATATGTGTTTGAGTTGAGCCAATCTTATTGTCTTATTAAGGTACCAAACCTTAAGATCATATTAGCCAGATACTGCACATACTGTGAAACGGCACACAGAGTTGAAAATAATATTTGGTTTCAAATGGCTCTTTCGAAGTGAAAATCAAGAAATAAAAGTAGGCACTTGTAGTAGGCAAAAACTTTGCTACTTATTCTATAAAATCAATTGAGCCTTTTATATGTGCTGCATAGCAATTGCAAAGGAAGAACTGTGTTGGCCTCATTGAAGCACAAAGGTAGCATATTCATGTTGTACAGTGCCACTAGGTGGGCAGTTTGTTCTTCTTTGCTCATGCACAAACATCATCAGCTGCTGCAGTATGCATTGTTACAAGTTGTGGAGGTGATGGGGTGCACTTCTCAGGATCTTCATGGCACCTAATGGAATGACTTTCAGCGAAGTGCCTACTGAATGTATTCTGAATAAGTGGGCATTTATAGTTTTATGGAATGCTAGGAACTGGATAAAATAACTCATAGTTGCGATGTGATATGGTAAGTATGACATTAGAGTTAATGCTGTGCTGTTCTATTCAGATGCTTGGTAGAAGAGTTAGCCTGTTCATACTTTTAAATAAACTGACCATAGTTCAAATTTATAATATTTTATCACATAATACTTCTTACATGGTTGGATCTAAACATGGCAAAAGGTTCCAGTGTAGGGTTCTTGTATCTCACAGGAGTACCAACCATCAGGCTTAGGAAGCCTCAAGGCCATGTCATCCACCGCCTCTTGTTATGTAGTGTGTTGCTGTGTATGTGTGCTCAGCCTTCAAAAGGGCACGGAATGCTGCGTGGCAAGAAACACAGTATTGCCTGAAGGTAACAGAATCGGGTTTATTTGCCTCCGGCGACACCCAACTCTGCACAAATGCCCAGTCCCAGGGCAGTGTGGGAAGCAAAGGGCCTCTCGTGCCAAGGGTGGAAATACAAGTAAAGGGTGCTGCTAGCATGTCGTTGCAGGAGAATGGCTTCCCATGACACGCTGCTAAGGGACAAGTGTCCTCGCAAATATGCTGCATACTCGCAATGACAAATGGGTCTGCTCGCTAGATCTCGGGCAATCTCCATCGGCTTAGGCCTCCAATAAGTGTGGCTTGGCGTAGTATGATCATGCACGAGCACTAGGCACTACTCGTTGGCTTAGTGTTCGGGAAAGGAGCAATACCAGTCGCTAAGCATAGATGCAAGGAAGTAGACAAGCTGAAGTCTGAGTGATGCCCAGTGATGTCTGGTGGATGAGAGAAAAAACATGTATGCACCTGGTGCAGTACTAAAAAAGGTCTCCCTCGGGCTCACTCTGCTGCTTGCATCAATTAAGCTGGTTGCACCATCGCTGAAAACATTCCTGTGAAAAAAACCGCCCTCGACAACTGTCGCGGGTAAAAAGCGAGAGGCGCAGGGACGACAGAACAGGCGAGTGTCCACACAAAGGTGCTAAGGCACACCTCAGTCCCCACAACAGGAAGACTCAGAAGTGGTCAACAGTGCTCAAACAAGGGATGTCTGTGCAGTCAATGTTTTGGCTCTGAGAACTTCCATTCCCCTGGTGAAGACAAACGCCCTTGTTGAAGCATTGGTTCTAGAGGCATTCATTGTTCAACCACTGCTGATGAGAAGATCGTTTGACAGAGCCTTGCATGCGCTTTTGCACTTTTGTGATTTTTCGCTTCAATAAATTATGCTTGGTTTTTATGTGCCACAACCACAATCTGATTATGAGGCACTCCGAGGTGAGGGCCGGTGAATTAATTAGGTCACCTGGGGTTCTTTAGCATAACTTCTCACTGTCGTTACACGTGCTTTGTTACAGAGACAATGTGGAAGCTGTATATTCAGTTCCACTTGGAGCTCTTGGAGCAGTCCAGCAGTGAGAAACAAGCAGCAAAGGTATCTGCATACTCTGTTTACATAGTAGGTTAGGTTGTCTTTGCTATGGTTATTATTTGTTTGCCTGTATGAAAATAATTGCATTGTTGAGAGTCAATCGCTAGCACTGTCTTTAGTTTTGGTGGTGCTTGTGAAGAAAGAAGCTGGCTACCAGAAGCCTGAACTAGTACCAGTCATCCAAGGCCTACAAATACTAGCCAGTTCATTCAACCTCCTCTAGCTACAATTGAACACACAAGTTTATTGAATACAGGTTGCCACATGCCTACAGTTTGCTGCACTGTGCATGAGCAAAGCCATGCATGTTGCTGCGGGTTTCAACAAAGCTCACCTACAAACATAGAGCCAAACACATAACACTGCCTTTTGTTTCTTAGGCTGCATCAAAATGTATTTCATATACTCTCCATGGTTGCTTACTAATACATAGCTCACTGCTTTTATTGCTTGCCAGAATGATTGCCAAGGTGAGAAAAAATAGGCAATTTCACCTGAAGGCAGAGCATTAAAGGGACACTAAAGGCAAATACTCAGTCGACGTGGACGATTTAAATACCGTTTCAGAAACCTCACAACGCTTGTGTTGTGCGAAGAAAAGACTGAGTATACTAGAAAATTGCATCTGAAGGTTCCGAATACCTTTATCACAGTTTAAACCTCCTGCCATGCAACTGGGGAGTGGTGACGTTGCATACGCTATTACCCGTCAGTGAGTAAAATGGCGCCCGACAGACAGCAATATGGCTCTTTGCACAAAACGCAAATGCGTGGCCATGGACAAACAGAGCCAAGCCAGAGATGGATTTGCCGCTGCAACTACTATTGGTCAGGTGGCATGTACTGTTCGGGCATCCCGTGACTCACATGGAAGTGGAATTCTCTGCTACTTGGAGTTTGTGCTAGTTTCGTGAGCCAGTAAAACCAGCGCAGCGCTATGCAATAATGAAACTGCTGAAATGCGAAAAGTGCAGGCGGCACAGAGTGGAGTGAAAACGAAACCTTTCGACCGCCCATGTCATTGTCAAGGGTAATGCCAATGAGTTCTTTTTTCTAAACATGAAATAGAACTGACTGGACAAGTAGCATTTTCTTTTGTGTTATAATACAATACAGTGATGTTTTTATAACGAGTGGTTGAGTGCTAGTGACAGAATTTAAATGAGGAGTACCTTCGTCGTCGGGCAAGTACTTGAATGTCGTTGGGGGAGTCTCTAATCATGTCCTGCATTTACCTCAATTTCTCGGTTACTAAGGCACTGTTTGAAATAATATTGATGACTTAGAGATTCTAGAGCACTATTCTATTACTTTAACTTGACTTACTATTTGCCTTTAGTGTACCTTTAAATGTGATCGCAAGGTTCAACATCGAGCTGAAGGCATCTCAATGCTGGTGCGACGAGGAGTGCCGCCAGTGATATTGCAGGTGTTGCACTTGGATGATGCACATGATGAGACTGAAGGAAAACTGTTGGCATTGTCAGTGCCCAAAGAAAGGGCAAGATAGAATTAGTTTGAGCTTGACATTTGCTGTCCATTGAGCTTGAACCAGTGTATGCACTAAGCAGTGGTATGTGCACTGCTGCTCATTAGGATACCAGTGTGAGTGTGTACAACACTCACGCTAGTAGCGGAAGGCAGAATGCTGCCCTGGCTCCAGTAGGGCTGATTGAGTGCAGGGTGGCTTTATCGCTTTTGCAGCTGAATGCACTGTGCGTCTCTGGTGACCTTCTAAACCATCAAAAATAACGTACAGCGTGAAAGACAAGGACTGCGAAGAAGACATACAGTACAAACCATGCATGTGTATTGATACTGTTGCTTCACGATGATGCCAACTGTGTTGTGCCTGGAGTGTCCTTATATTTGGTATCACAATAAATGGTTGTGCAGCATTAGCTGTCCATTTGCACAGACTTTGGGACATGATAGTACAGTGTATCCCGGATGTATCAAACTCGAAGGAGATCGCGAAATAGGGAAATATACAGTCAAATCTTGATATAACGAATCACGCGGGTCTGCCGAAAATAATTAATTAATTCTGAAATATCGTTATAGTGAAAGTCCCAAAATTAACCATTCCACCCATCAACCCATCAGTTCATAAGCTGCCACCATTAGAGCTATCCAAGAAAATGTCGCTGTTGGCTCTCATCCCAGGCTGTTGCCATTTTCCATAATATTCATTTTCATTTTATTACCTTAAAAACCCCTTGCAGGGTATTACATAAGGGATGGGTGTATAAAAATGCAGGAGGTTGCCTACTATGTTATTTTACAGAAAGAACACTTGTTGCTTCTTCCATGAAGGCAGATGAGGTGGCAATGGCAGCAACATGGTGGGGAAGGCTGTTCCAGTCTTTAGCTGTGTGATGAAAAAATGATGACGAGCAGATGACAGTGCGGTGCACCGCATCATGTTTTGTCGGCAGCCGTCGAAGCCATCCTAAAAGAGTGCCATGCTGTGTACCACACAGCTACTGTTTACCATCCGCAGACCAATAGCCTCACAGAACGCGTTAACCGTACGCTTGGTGACATGCCCGCAGCGTACGTGGCCTCCAACCACACAAATTGGTATGCCATTCTGCCCTTCGTAACCTACGCCTACAATACCATCACTCAGAGCACCACTGGCCTTTCGCCCTTTTTATTTTTGTACGGCTGGCACCCATCGCACACAACCGACACAATCCTTCCGTACGAGCCGGATGCATCTGAGTGTGCAACTATTTCTGCCACAGCCAGACATGCCAAAGAGAGTCTCAGTCTCCTGTAGGCCTTTACTTCAAATGACCAGGAGCGTCAGAAGAGCGTTTGCATTGACATCACATCTGCGCCCACATTCCTCACTGGAGCACTTGTGTGGCACGCAGTCCCTTCCACTGCACCTGGGCTCTCGTCGAAACTACTGTACTGCCCAAGTATGAAGGCCCTTACTGTATCATTGAACGCACCTCTCCGGTGAACTACATGATCGAGCCCGTTGAACTGCCTTCGGACATGTGCCGTCGTGGATGAGACATTGTCAATGTCAACCGCCTCAAGACCTATTATGACCTACCCACAGTGACAAGCTGTTAGGCCATCGGGTAGTTCCGTTTTCGTTCCCAGGGGTAATTGTAGAGAAGGATTGGAATGATATATTGTGTCGTCCTCTCCAGTGCTTTCTAGTGGGTCATCCTCTTCGGTGCTTTTGCTCGTAAATGCCGCTCGTGCTGGGGGTACATTCCCTGCTCTAAAGGTTGGTCCCAAACGCCGGTGACTAATAAACGCCTTTACACCTTCAATGTTCGCAAAAACATTAATTTCTTGCAATATTCAGGTGAAATTTAAGCATTTAAGGCCCTTCAGATAAATAAATATAGGAAATCTCAATGTACGCACTGACCTATTAGCTTGTGATTTAGAAACTCTTATTCGAGTAAATTTTGTCTGAAACGAGAAACAATTTTTGAAGTCGGCAACCAATATCACCAGTAGGCACTGCGTACGTGCTGCCGCTCCCCTCATCGACTGCTCATCATCGTCTGTGCGTCGTCTGCTCTTCTCCTCGTCATCTGCCACCCAGCAGGCAGGGGCTAGTATATGGGGTGATTATATTAAGGCAAAAGCCTTTCTAGGCTCACGGTGAAGTTTGTGACAGCAGACCTGACTGCCGGAGTCTCCGCCGAAGTGTCATCACGCCATATGAAGACAGATCATAGAATGAAAAATGATTGATAGTGACAGTTAGTGAACGATGACGTTATAATAGAGATTGATAGAGGTTAATAGCGACTAGTAATGACTAGTAATGACTTGTAATGACTACTAATGACTGAAATGACCAATATATCTAACGATGGCTTGTAATAACCACAATTGATTACAAATGACTAAAAATGCTTACTAATGAGCAGTCATCATCATCATCATCAGCCTAGTTACGCCCACTGCAGGGCAAAGGCCTCTCCCATACTTCTCCAACTACCCCGGTCATGTACTAATTGTGGCCATGTTGTCCCTGCAAACATCTTAATGTCATCCGCCCACCTAACTTTCTGCCGCCCCCTGCTACGCTTCCCTTCCCTTGGAATCCAGTCCGTAACCCCTAGTGACCATCGGTTACCTTCCCTCCTCATTACATGTCCGGCCCATGCCCATTTCTTTTTCTTGATTTCAACTAAGATGTCGTTTACCCGCGTTTGTTGCCTCACCCAATCTGCTCTTTTCTTATCCCTTAACGTTACACCCATCATTCTTCTTTCCATAGCTCGTTCCGTCGTCCTCAATTTCAGCAGAACCCTTTTCGTAAAGCCCCCATATGTGAGTACTGGTAACACACAGCTGTTATACACTTCCCTTTTGAGGGATAGTGGCAACCTGCTGTTCATGATTTGAGAATGCCTGCCAAACGCACCCAAGCCGATTCTTATTCTTTTGGTTATTTCAGTCTCATGATCCGGATCCGTGGTCACTACCTGCCCTAAGTAGATGTATTCCCTTACCACTTCCAGTGCTTCGCTATCTATCGTAAACTGCTGTTCTCTTCCGAGACTGTTAAACATTACTTTAGTTTTCTGCAGATTAATTTTCAGACCCACACTTCTGCTTTGCCTCTCCAGGTCAGTGAGCATGCATTGCAATTGGTCTCCTGAGTTACTAAGCAAGGAAATATCATCAGCGAATCGCAAGTTGCTAAGGTATTCTCCATCAACTTTCATCCCCAATTCTTCCCACTCCAGGTCTCTGAATACCTCCTGTAAACATGCTGTGAATAGCATTGGAGAGATCGTATCTCCCTGTCTGACGCCTTTCTTTATTGGTATTTTGTTGCTTTCTTTGTGGAGGCAGACTACGGTGGCTGTGGGGCCACTATAGATATCTTCCAGTATCTTTACATATGGTTCATCTACACCCTGATTCCGTAATGCCTCCATGACTGCTGAGGTTTCGACTGAATCAAACGCTTTCTCGTAATCAATGAAAGCTATATATAAGGGTTGGTTATGACGTAGAAGTTCTGCGGAAACCCGCAAGGTGGAGAGAAGTAATGAATAAAGGGAAAATGAGACATCCACCTGTTCGTAGCAATTGCTACAAAGGAAACCCATACGGGTTCCTCGAAAGAAAAGCCTCATAGTTGAAGAAAAATTCAATTGCGGGTTTCCGCAGAACTTCTACGTCAAACTCTTGCCTTTGCTTCGTGTTGTCGACAAATTCGACTTCGCCCTGCCATCTGCTAGCCACCTGGTTAGCTCAGATGGTAGAGCGGCTGCCCCGGAGAGGCGGTGGTCCCGGGTTCGAGTCCCGGACCAGGACGAATTTTTCTTCAACTATGAGGCTTTTCTTTCGAGGAACCCGTATGGGTTTCCTTTGTAGCAATTGCTACGAACAGGTGGATTTCTCATTTTCCCTTTATTCATTACTTCTCTCCACCTTGCGGGTTTCCGCAGAACGTCTACGTCAAACTCTTGCCTTTGCTTCGTGTTGTCGACAAATTCGACTTCGCCCTGCCATCTGCTAGCCGCCTGGTTAGCTCAGATGGTAGAGCGGCTGCCCCGGAAAGGCGGTGGTCCCGGGTTCGAGTCCCGGACCAGGACGAATTTTTCTTCAACTATGAGGCTTTTCTTTCGTGGAACCCGTATGGGTTTCCTTTGTAGCAATTGCTACGAACAGGTGGATGTCTCATTTTCCGTTTATTCAAGGGTTGGTTATATTCTGCACATTTCTCTATCACTTGATTTATAGTGTGAATATGGTCTATTGTTGAGTAGCCTTTACGGAATCCTGCCTGTTCCTTTGGTTGACAGAAGTCTAAGGTGTTCCTGATTTTATTTGCGATGACCTTAGTAAATACTTTGTAGGCAACGGACAGTAAGCTGATCGGTCTATAATTTTTCAAGTCTTTGGCGTCACCTTTCTTATAGATTAGGATTATGTTAGCGTTCTTCCAAGGTTCTGGTACGCTCGAGGTTATGAGGCATTGCGTATACAGGGTGGCCAGTTTCTCTAGAACAATCTGACCACCCTCCTTCAACAAATCTGCTGTTACCTGATCCTCCCCAGCTGCCTTCCTCCTTTGCATAGCTCCTAAGGCTTTCTTTAATTCTTCTGGCGTTACCTGTGGGATTTCGAATTCCTCTAGGCTATTCTCTCTTCCACTATCGTCGTGGGTGCCACTGGTACTGTATAAATCTCTATAGAACTCCTCAGCCACTTGAACTATCTCATCCATATTAGTAACGATATTTCCGGCTTTGTCTCTTAACGCACACATCTGATTTTTGCCTATTCCTAGTTTCTTCACTGTTTTTAGGCTTCCTCCGTTACTGAGAGCCTGTTCAATTCTATCCATATTATAGTTCCTGATGTCCGCTGTCTTACGCTTGTTGATTAACTTAGAAAGTTCTGCCAGTTCTATTCTAGCTGTAGGGTTAGAGGCTTTCATGCATTGGCGTTTCTTGATCAGATCTTTCGTCTCCTGCGATAGCTTACTGGTTTCCTGTCTAACGGCGTTACCACCGACTTCTATTGCGCACTCCTTAATGATGCCCATGAGATTGTCGTTCATTGCTTCAACACTAAGGTCTTCTTCCTGAGTTAAAGCCGAATACCTGTTCTGTAGCTTGATCCGGAATTCCTCTAGTTTCACTCTTACCGCTAACTCATTGATTAGCTTCTTGTGTACCAGTTTCTTCCGTTCCCTCCTCAAGTCTAGGCTAATTCGAGTTCTTACCATCCTATGGTCACTGCAGCGTACCTTGCCGAGCACGTCTACATCTTGTATGATGCCAGGGTTCGCGCAGAGTATGAAGTCGATTTCATTTCTAGTCTCACCAATCGGGCTCCTCCACGTCCACTTTCGGCTAACCCGCTTGCGGAAAAAGGTATTCATTATCTGCATATTATTCTGTTCTGCAAACTCTACTAATAACTCTCCTCTGCTATTCGTAGAGCCTATGCCATATTCCCCCACTGACTTGTCTCCAGCCTGCTTCTTGCCTACCCTGGCATTGAAGTCGCCCATCAGTATAGTGTATTTTGTTTTGACTTTACCCATCGCCGATTCCACGTCTTCATAAAAGCTTTCGACTTCCTGGTCATCATGACTGCATGTAGGGGCATAGACTTGTACCACCTTCAATTTGTACCTCTTATTAAGTTTCACAACAAGACCTGCCACCCTCTCGTTAATGCTATAGAATTCCTGTATGTTACCAGCTATTTCCTTATTAATCAGGAATCCGACTCCTAGCTCTCGTCTCTCCGCTAAGCCCCAGTAACACAATACATGCCCGCTTTTTAGCACTGTATATGCTTCTTTCGTCCTCCTAATCTCACTGAGCCCTATTATATCCCATTTACTACCCTCTAATTCCTCCAATAACACTGCTAGACTCGCCTCACTAGATAGCGTTCTAACGTTAAACGTTGCCAGGTTCAGATTCCAATGGCGGCCTGTCCGGAGCCAGGTATTCTTAGCACCCTCTGCAGCGTCACAGATCTGACTGCCGCCGTGGTCAGTTGCTTTGCGGCTGCTGGGGACTGAGGGCCGGGGTTTGATTGTTGTATTCATATAGGAGGTTGTGGCCAAGTACTGCACCAGGGTGGCCAATCCACAATGAGTAATGACTAATAATTGAATGACTAGTAATGACTTGCTCATCTGCGTACCCGAGAAGCAACCTACAAGACAAGGTATGCAGAGAATTGGGTAGTGCGGACCCCTCGAATAAATTCGGTAGAGAACGCTTGCAATTCACTCATCCTTCCCTCTTGAATACTTACGTGTAGAATAATTTTGGTCTCTTCAGTGCGTCAAACAGTGCTTTGCGTGCTATGTATGTTACCATGTAGGTTCTGTTTTCCTTTGTGGTGAATATTGTCTAAATATTGTGTAATTTTGCTATGTTTTATATTGTACTTCATTATTGTATAACTGTTATTGGACTGCAATTGCCTTTGTTTTAAAATTGCTGTGGGGGCTGCGGCTTTATCAACCTGTTTCTGACAGCTTTTTCTGTGCCTCCGCCATCTGCATCTGTGCAATGCACAAATACTAAAGAATTTGAATTTGACTATGAAATGACCAATATGTGTAGCCACAACTTGTAACAACTACAACTGATTAGAAATGACCAAAAATGCTTAGTAATGACCAGTAATTACTATTAATGACTACAAAATGACCAGTATGTCTAATGATGAATTGTAACGACTACAATTGATTAGAAATGACTAAACATGCTTAGTAATGACTTAAATGACTTGTAATGACTACTGATGGTTACGATATTACCAACATGTTTAACGATGGCTTGTAATGACCACAACTGATTACAAATTACTAAAAATGCTTAGTAGTGAGCAGTAATAATTAATAATGACCGAAATGACTTGTAATAACTAGTAATGACTACAAAATGACTAATATGCTAACGACGACTTGTAACAACTACATTTCATTAGAAATAACTAAAAATGCGTAGTAATAACTGAGATGACTACTAATGACTATATGACCAACATGTCTAACGATGGCTTGTAATTACCACAATTGATTAAAAATGACAAAAAGCTTAGTAGTGAGCAATAATGACCAAAAGAAAGAAGAGAGAGAAAAGAGGCAAGTGATAAGAGGAGGTAGAATAGGCTTTTGTTGTTCACCTCTTACGAGTGATCTTAAGAGACCCCCGTAATTTTCCAGTTTTGTGGAATTTTTAACAATTGCCTGTTGCAGGTACAATAATTCTAGTCCTTGAGCTGAAATGTTCAGAGAGGCATGTATTACTTGCACCAAAAATCGAAACACATATTCAGACTTAACAAACATTCCCTGGTTAACTTTTAATTTTTGTACAGCACATATCGAAATTTACAAATTGTAGCCAGTGAGATTGTCAAATGTACTTATTTAGAATGAATATCCAGAGTGACACTGATTTTGATGTATTATTTCCCAAAGTGTGGGACGAAATACATGGGCGTTGCAGTTGCTTTTGTGCTTCAATGCTTAAAAGAATGTTTTGTTAAAGCAAGTGAGTGGACCAACCATAAATTTTGACAGCGAATTTGAGGGTGCATATCTCAAAACTAGTGTCATTCTGGAAATAAATTCAAAGTGGATATGCCTCATTTGTTACCTTGCATCCTCTGCAGCCCTTCATACATTGCTTATCTGCACTAACAATTGCTTTTAAAGCATTTTGTCCATCATCATCATCCCTCTTTTTTGTTTTGGAAACATGAGTAGCGACACTGAAAATTTTATCGAGGAGGAAAAAGAGGGAATGTCGGGGAGCTTAGGGCAGTTCGTTTAATTTGCGTAGTAGGGCGCCCTTGTAACATTTAAAAATTTTGCACACAAGGTTGTGTTTTTTCATTTCATTTACAGTGGAATCTCGATGATACGAATCTCACGGGGTCACGAAAAATATTCGTATTAGCCGAAATTCGTATCATCGAAACAATTAAAACTAGCTAAATCAAGAGTCAGAGGTGAACTCACTCAGACACAAGTACGTAAAAAGGATTTATTTCTTGTAGAAAATTCTCTAATGTCCTCTGCCTCTTTTTCTTTGTCAGGTCAATTAGCAGACTTTGTTCAAATCCATAAAAACGCGTGCACGTGTCGTTGCTGATTTCGTTCGCGCACGCCTCAGAACTTAGCGCGCATGCAGCGTTTCAGCCGCCGGTGGTGGGTCCTTCGCCGTCGCCCACGTCTAACACAAAGAACGCGGCCCGAAGCACAGCAGCCGCTCCGTCCAATGGCACGCGGAAAATGAAGAAAAGCACAAAAGCAACACAAGTGCCACCGCTTCAAACTTTTCGCGCCCAGTCGCGGCCTCCGCGCTGTCCGGCGCCGCGTCCGCGCCTCCGCACCAAAAGAGAGAGGGAGAAATCGCGTAAAGCCTGTTTCACATGATGCGACTGCAACGACGAAAATCGGTGCTGTCGCACGCGTCGCAATGCGATTTTTAGAGGGCTCATTTCACATGATTGCGATTTTAACAATGCGACTGGTGCGACGCCCAGGGTTGCTTAGTGCCAGGTTTCGTGGCACACGCTGCATAATTCATTTATTGTAGTGAATAAAACGTTTACACTATAATATTATTGACTTCTTTTGATTATAAGCAAATAATATGTACGTTTACTCATTTAAAAACGTTAGTTAAGATTTGTCTTGGGGTGCGCGATGGCGGTTTCTGTAGTTCAGTGCGACATCGCGCACGTAAACAGCTGTTCGTAGGTGGTTCAGCAGTGTATGTTGCCTTATCTACCTTCTATGACCGTTTTGTTCTGCCTGTGCTACAACAATCTGCAAGATGACCTATCGACAAGTTCATATAGCTACCCTCACCGTATATGCAGTATTCGGAATTCGGCTGCCACGAAGTTGTCGTGTCAGCCCAACAAGATCCTCGCGCTACCCGTGCTCGGCGTCAGCGTCTAGAGAAATGATGCGTGTATATTGCCTGTCATTGCGCATATGTGGTGCCTGCTCCTAGCCATATTCTTACGCCAAACGCAACAAGAAGCACCAACCCGAACGCCCGCGTGTGCCCCTGAACGAAGCCTCAAACGATCTGTGTGATTACGACGTGGAATGAAAATTGTGTTGTGAAATTCAACCTTAGCGCTAGCCTGGTTCGTCCATCGCCGTGCTTGCGCTGCGAATATATATATGGGAGCCCCATCTCAATATTTCTAAAGGCGCAAAAGCCGACGCATCAAATGTTTCGAGCAGTTACCGTCACTTTTGTAGAAACCTGTACATTGTAACATAGCATTCTAAAAGACACGCTTCTCGTCCACTTTGTTGTCCCGTGTCTCGCGCTGGTAGTATACTCGGAACTTCTAACAAGAAGACCATATCAATACGCGCTATTCATAATGCAGGATCGTAGGCCCACGGCAGGCGCACTTGCCGTAGAATTTTTCAGCTTTCTGCTCAGCCTCGCACGCCTCTCACGGTTAGCCTGTTTTGTGGAAATAAATATTATTATATTAATAATGTTTTTAGATATTATAGTTTCTTCACTGTAATTTATAGCAATCGTCCAGATTTCTTAAGCTAGTCATGCATTTAACCTATATTAGATCAACATTGTTACGACATGCTTATGGGAGTCATTTCAAACTAGATTGCTCAGCCAGAGAAAGTACAAATGCAAGCCTCAATGTTTATTCCAATTTGGTATTCCTATACATTATATTGTCAGAATTTTATGCCTGCTTGCATTTCCTGCAATTCAATGTTCAGAGCTGGAAAAACTGATTCCTTTTCTTGCTGTCGAATGGCTGCTTCAATGTTGATAGCAAGCTATAATTATTCATTTCGAAAGTGTTAAGCAATGACTATATGTCTAAGCTTATCAGTGCGTTTTTGTTCCACGAACACTTTTAAGTTTTCTCTCTCCCTCTCATTGACAGCCATGGAATGAAACCGTTCACTTTCATATGTATCAGAATGCAAACATTCTGAAATTTGTCCTGAACATTTGTCTGCGTCCTATAGTGTGCATGTTTGTATTAAGTTCTGGGGTTACAATCGCAGTGATCTACACATATTGTTATATTGCAAGAAACAAATTTATTTCACTTTGTTTTCAAATCTACAATGTGGCCATGCAGTAACGACTGCATTAATAAGCAAAAAAGAAAACTGCAGATTCAGTGTACGTGTTGGAATCTATGCGAAGTGAAGTTTTTGTCAAGTGGTCAATTAAATGCTGTTAAAGTAACTGCGATATATACCATTTGTCTTATTTTCAACAATCCAACTTGTCATCTTTTGCAAGGTTTGCTTATGCACCGCATAGGTCACAACCTTAATGTCATGTAATCTTTATGCATTACACTGTTCACAAACCATACCGAAACGCAAACGGCAGTTAATGTAGATGCACGCTGCGAGACATCAACACAGTGACGTTTGTTGAGCAAGGAATGGTGCGAGGTGTATGCAGATGAATGAATGACGTGCTTATGTACTTATTTATTTATATACCTCGCAGGCTGCAAGGTTGGAGTATTATGCAAGGGGGAATAAAAAAGTTGTTACAAAAGGAAGAAGGGCACAACATTAAGAAAAAAACAGCAAAAAAAAGCAGTACCACTACATTGCACCAACTAGCCCAACGTGTTTTACTGGCACATTATACAATACTTAACAAACAATAACAGAAAAAGTTACTGCCCATGCACCCTGTACAGACGGTAAACCAGCGAAGCTGAAATGTGCAGCCCCGGTTTTTATCACTGGGTTAATTCCAATGGCTTATTAAAGTCTTTCTATATTATTGGTTATGTCTGTGTTTCTTAATGAGGTTATGCACATGTTTGGCTTGGGTTTATCACATTGCTTATTTGGAATGCCGCACATTGCACTTTGCAAGATCACCATCTTCGAAAGTGCAATGAGCAGCGGTTCATTGTGTTAATCCAGGTGGTCCGTCGAAGTCTTTCTGAATTATGTTACGCATTTGTGTTTTGTAATGCGTTAATCATAATGTTTATGACTCAGTTATGCACTGTAGTTACCAAGTGACACACCGGGGCTGCACATTTCATTTAATTAAATACAGGGACACATTTTTGAACCTATAGGGAAGTCTGAGAGAGACTTCTGCACGCGCGCTCTGCTGCTAGAGAGAAATGACGTCACTATCGGTGTAGCCATTGGCCCGCCACACCTTTGCTGCAAGATAATTATGACATCATGATCTTGTCTTAACCCCGTCCCACTCTGTGTCCCTTCCTTGGAATAATGCGTAGATAAATGTTTGTGTTAAATGCATAAGCAATTTCTATGTCTACCCAACAAGAAATGTCTCCGTCCCTCATGTAAGACGAACAATGGCTCACAACCCCCGAAACAATGGCTCATACCCCTACGCTAGGGTTCTTGTGATCGGACCATGAGTGTTTCGCCTAGGCATATACAGCTTCACTCTAAAAAGAATGAACACCTTTCTGCTAGATACCAAGATAATCTCATGAGGTGTTCTAACAAATGAAAGTTTATTGACCATGCCGAGTAAATGCTGGTCGACAAGCAATAAATCGAATTTACACAAAAAGCAGAAGCAAGATCTGATGCGTGTCCATACAGATCCCAACAGGAAACGCATCCATCTCTGAAAGTGTAACAGCGGCCATGCTGACACAAGATTCTCCCAGTGTATTTGCATCTACAGCATCCATAATTTCTCTAGGCAGCCGATCTCCACAGAATGCTAGCTTCTTCCTCTACAATGCACTCTCCACATCTGAGCGTGCATCGTAGAGGAAGAAGCTAGCATTCTGTGCAGATCGGCTGCCTAGAGAAATTACGGAAGCTGTAAATCTAAAAATGCTGGGTTAATCTTGACATCACGGCCCCCGCTAAAAATGGATGCATTTCCCGTCAGGAAATGCACATGAATTTTTGCTTCTCCTTTTTGTGTATGTTCAGTCTATTGCTTGTCAGCGAGCATTTACTCGGTGTGTACATTAAACTTTTGATTGTTAGATCATCACGGTTTTCTTGTTTGTCCTATGTGTTCTTTGGTGCCATTTGCAGCCAGGCTATTCGTTTTTTTTTTTAGACTGCAGCAAGTCACTTTAATAGCCCTCATGATACCTTATAAAATCTTTTATTTGGCCAATGTAGCAAGAATTTACAGTGTGAAGCAGTAAGAACAGGGTATGCTAACTTCTAATTAAAAGGTTTATTGTGAAAGTGCAGTGATCTATAAAGGTTACCACAAAGTAGTGCAGCAATAAAACCTGATAAAGACTAGTGCTTGATGAAACCAAACATAAAAGCAGGAAAGGGGGAAAATACGTATAGATATACAAGTCCAGGGAAAAAAAACAGTGATGACCAAGTGTGCAAGTGGCTACCTTCCAGGAAACTCATTTTTTCCCCAATGGCATGGAACTGGAAGAATGTGCTTGCATTGCATAAGCAAACTGTCAGTCTATTGGAATAACAACAGTGTTTCTTGAAAGGTGTTGGCATGCAGGATTGGCAATTGTAATTATTTTTTCCTGCACTTGGAATTTTTCTCTATTTTCTTTCTGTAGCATATTTATTTGTTTGGCTGCATCAAGCACCAATTTTTATCTATCCTTCAATGATGTCTTTCTTTTTCTGGGGAAAATTCGGGGAAGGCAGGAGATGGAAATTCAAGACGATGAGCAACATGATAACAAGGTGAAAGTAGGAGCCAACGTTTCCACACGTGGACTTTGAAGAAGACAAGTCCACTTGTCGAAACGTTGGCTCCTGCTTTCACCTTGTTCTCGTTTTGCTCATCGCCCTTTTACAACTCGCCACATTTTTACAAATGAACCTCAGTTGAAAGTTAGTCCTCATCCATATCTAGTGTCATCCTGTTGATACTGCTCCATGCTATGCACTCTTGCAACATTTGTGTGTGTATGTGTGCACACGTGTGGATTTGGATGCGAGATCGGGCCCTTGGGCAGAGGTATCATTCTTCTCCTGTGCAGCCTTATGAATTCATTAACTATACTGCAACAGAAATGCAATGGACAGGAACGAAGTGAACACACAGAGCGCTTCGTTCTTGTGTGTTGTCTATCTGTTGCACTTTAGTTAATAATGAATACACACAAACTCATCTAGTTTTCAGTTATTATGTCAGGCTTATAAGCCCGCTTGTGTCCTGGAATAACTGCATGGCTATGTATCCTGTAATTTAATTTCTGGCCATGTGCTGGCAAGTCGCGTGTTAATCTCTTGATTTTCCTGACAATCTTGTGTGATGTGCAGGCCCAGACAGTTTCTGGTGAATCCATGCAGGGTGTTGTGCAGGGTGTAATCTGCATTACAAGTGCTGCTTTGATTGCTTTCCGTTCAGCTTTTCTAGGTGTAGGATGACCTAAAATGGTACTCACTTATATGGGGTTTAGTTTTATGTAGTGTCATACTACTGTTACACTGCTATTGCCAGATCAGTGTACTATATGTGCCTTATGTTTGCTTGCATCTTCGTGATTAGCAACCTCCTGTGTTTGTTTGGCAGCTGCATATAATCTCCTGGCCTAATTGTTTGTCCCCATATTTCACGGTATGGGCCTGTTGTGTTTCAACTTCACGTACTCCCGAGGTTGCCTTTCTGAAGGGAGGGGCGTTTGCATCTCATATGCTAACTGGCATAGTATCTTGGGACGAGGTTCTGAGTTCTTGAGACAAAGAATTTGTGCTGCAGGCTGCAACTCTACTCTGTCTAGTTGCTTGTTCGTTAGCTCTTTCTCATAGAGGTCTTCAAGCATGGTACAGTTGGAAAGACCTGTTATTACTACCCGATGCCTGTATTCGATGAGTTGTCTTTTTTGTGTGCTGTTGGTAATTCATACCGTACCATACCTTGGACACAAGCACAGCATCTGCGATTTTCTATAGTATCCGCTCGCCCACCCCCGTTATTTCGAGATTATTCTTTTCACCAGGTGTGGAAGTTGCGTCCAGGCATTGCATAATTGTTTCACCCACATGCTGGCTCTGCCGTCATGGGCTTACACTAGCTGAGGATTTGTGGATGTTGACTTGCGGGCATATTTGTCCAGCTATGTGGATCACTATGTGCAATCTGGGGTAGTTCTTGATTCTAGTCTTTCTTTTTTTCTGACGTCGATATGAGCTGACTTATCAGAAAGCGAGAGGCCAGACTAGCCAAGAAAGTCTGCAGTGTTGTCGAGGGCTTGTTGCATCATTTTTGATTTCTGTATAAGATAGCTTTCCCACAGACTGTAATACACCATAGGCTGTAGTGTTTGTTGTAGTATGCCTGTGTTGTTGGTGTGTGTGGGCTAAACGTACCTCCAACTCTCACCTGGAATTTTCTGTCTTTCAGAAAGTTAGTTTAAGTGTTCTACCAGAAATGTTTTTGCACATCGTTCCTCTTATTAGAGCAGCATGAGGTACTGCTGTTAACCCTTTAATGACGAGACATATAAATACCGAGAAAACATGTTTATTGTTCTATCTAAATATGCAAAACACGTCAAGAGTAAGCATAATCAACAAAAAGAAAAAATATTTTGCAGAAATTTTTCAGCAATAGAGGGAAAACCCCAGGCAGGAAACTGGAAGTGGGCTTCACCCCATTGAAGCCACCTAGCTTTATTTTCCATTTGTATAGACAGCTCTTATCATATGTGAACCAGAGGTGCCCATTTCATTTGCTTTACATCAGATGTGCGACACCAATGCAGCTGCATACGTTGCATTGGCCTGTCTCCTCTGAACTTGCTTGCACAAGACAGTGAGTCGCGTGCCAAACTTCTTCTTCCTCGTCCAGTGTTCCTGCTCTAAACCAACAAATTGACAACCAACAACGCTTGCTGCTTGTCATTCAGTGTTGGCCGAAGACATTTAGCTAGAAACTTCGTACTCGATACTTAAACTCGACAAGAAAAAAATTCTTTTTTGGTGTGTTGCCTGTAGGCAACACTCGTCAATAAAGGGTTAAAAGCCTCTTCACTCTGTTCATTTTTTCATAAGCGGTATTACACAATGTCCTGCAATAAAGTTTCTGCTGCTTATGGCCCACTCATATCTGCCAGAAGGGACAACTCTTGAAAAAGGTTTTCTTTGTGCTATGTGTGCGACGTAGTATGAGCATTCATGCCTTGACATTTATACATCTGTATAACCAGCTTCTTGACAGAGTACTTGCTATACCTGATCATGCTTACTTGTGCAGTGCTGTTGGACAATACATATTGATGCAATGAATATTTACACACTTGAATTATCACGAAAGATGGTTGTTTTACAATTCTGCGCTTTGCTTTCTATTGGTGTTAGATTTTGCATAAGCATGCCCCCCGTGCAATAGCATTTTGAAGTGTAAGGGTTCAATAAAAGGTGATGAACTAAATCCAAGTGCAAGAGCTTTTTTTCGCACCTATGACTCCCATCGAAATGCGACTTCCATGGCTGGCAAATCAATCCCTCGCCTTGTGTTAGCAGCAGAATGCTATAGCCACAGTGGCAGGTGAACAAATTGAAGAACAATATTTCTGTCTATAATTTTTTTTCTTGCCTGTATGTAAGTAAAGTTTGGAATAAGTTTGTCATTGCAAAAAAGCCCAGTTTGTGTTCTTTTATTGAATAAACCACATATTGTGTATAGTTGAAATGCAGAAATTTGTTCTAAAATCCTCAGGTGATATATGTTCTTGCAAGTAGCATGGTATTTCATTACTTACAAAGATAGTAATCGCAGCGGATATCGTTATATGGGTTTACACACTAATATATGTGATCACAAACTTATTAGAAACTTACTAGAAACATGTAAGGCATGAATGTTTCTGCACACTTGATCAGCTGTGAACGTGCAAGAACTGCTTGTACTGGCTGACTTCACTGCACAGTTTAGATTTACTTTTCTTCAGCGTGTCGTTTTATACTGTTTTATCCACACAAGAACAGGGCATTTGCCTGCTTTTCGCATTGTTGCACGAGTTCTACATAATTGTGCAGGAGGGCACGTTGTCACTGTATTTACTTAATCTACTAGCTGTGCAGTTAGTTACCTTGCAGAGCAAGTGTTCATACAGATGCAGTAAGGATACAAAGTCCGCAACATAGTCAATGTTTATTGGTTTCTGTGCAAGAAAAAAAAAAAATTCTCCAGCGAAGAGGTGCAACCAAACGTGCATGTAATATTTTATTCAAGCCACGGATTTAATGCTATCGTAGCAAATTCATTACGATAGCCTACACTTTTGCTCTGTCAGATTTAATAAGAGGCAAGATAAGCTTTCAAGATGCATCGGGAAATTCGTGCTTGAAAACCGACAAGAAAATGCAACTGAATGGTACCGCGTTCAGCGCAACGTTGAAACTTCGGGTACTTTGCTGTCTTGTCATTTGCCCTTGACGAGGTTGAAATAATTCAAGCTGCTCCGTAAGCGCGATTTTTGCATGCTACTCAAAACATTGTAGCGACCTCGTCGTCTGCTGGGGATCGAACACCTCCTAGCACTGACAACTCGCAAAGGCGTACGAAGCAAACGTGAAAATGCACTTCATTTGCTGTGCAGAGTGTCAACAAACGCATAGAAATCGGAGAATGCAATCTGCGGTACAAGTTTTTTATTCTCCCTTCGCGTACGTACCGAATTCGACGATCCACGTCTCCGCGTATTGCACTTGTCGATCGAGACGCCATTTTCCAAAACAAACCAGCGAAATAGCTCCTTTGGCAGCTCTCCGCGCAATTTCAACGGAAAATCGCAGCGATCGGTGCGACGGTGTGACTGTGCGACCAACCGGTTGGTCGCAGCCGAAAATCGGGGGGTCGGCACTGCGACTGCGATTTTCATTGCAAACGACGGAAATCGCACTTCCGGTGCGACGAAAATCGCATCATGTGAAACAGGCATAACTGCGCGCTGTTCTCTTTCACTGCCATCGGTGGGACTCATGCTCGCGGTCGCGTCCATCCGTGCGCTGGAATCGTGCCAACAGGTGCCAACTGTGGTCTCTCCTCCGCGCAGCGGCGCAACCTCCTCCTCTCCTTAGCAACCTGCGCGGCGGTCAGGGGCGCAGCTGCGCATAGCAACCGTGACGTCACACAGTAGCGGTAGAACGGGCGCGCGCGCGTCGGCGGTGGCACCGCCGCTCCTTCGCCAGCCGTTTCGTTGCAGTCGAGTGAGAGGCCAGTGTTGCGCGCCATGCAGTTCGGGGAGGCGCCAGCGGACGCTGGATTTCCCCAACACCAAACGCCAGAAGAACAAGGAGCGAATGCGCATGCCACGAATGAACATGTCACCAGATGCGAAAGCAAGGGAGGCAGAAAAGAAACGCCAACAGCGACTGACTGATTAGATCGCCGGGTACCAAAGGCAGGGAAGCAGAACGAAAGCGGCAGCAGCGACAGGCGATATCGCCGAACACCAAAGCGAATGAATTGGAGCGCAGACGGCAGCAGCGTCTGGCTTTCGCCAAGCACACTTTCAAATTTCCAATGTCTTCGGTAATTTTCGTATCAACCGACGCGGGTCGAAAATTGATTCGTAACAACCATTCTCTAACACTTGCAAAGTAGTGGGGCTAGGCCGGGACCACAGAAAAATTCGTATCATCCAGAAATTCGTATCAGCCGTGATCGTATCATCGAGATTCTACTGTATTATGCCCTCAAGGCCAAGGGCACAACAGAGGAGGATAGGTAAATACAAAAGAACGAAGAAAACAAACACAGTTGGTTACATGAGTGTTTAGATGGCACCTGTATATAAAATATTAGCTAACGCTTCACAGAACTGTTGATAATTAGTAAGGCCTACAACTTCAGCGGGAAGATGAGGTTCGCGGCAGGAATGATTGTGACGAGCTTTTAGTGTTGCATGACAAAATGCCGACTTTGTACTGATGGTCAATGCGACGGGATACATAAATTGGATGGGGGATGAGGTGATCTCGTAGAGTATGATGATGGTACAACTTGTGGAAGAGAGCAATACGAGACACTTTTCTGTGAGATGCCAGCGATGTGAGGCGAAGATTAGATTTCATGTTAGTTATACTTGCTGTGCGGTTGTAGTTCGCAAGAATAAAACATAGAGTTATTTTGAACCATCTCGAGGTCAGTGATTAGGTTTTCATGAGCAGGGTTCCATACCGGAGTCGCATATTCGAGTTTGGGTCATATTAAAGTTTTATGTAACAAAAGCTTCAAATTAGCAGGTACATTGAAAAAGTTGCAATGTAGGTAGCCAAGCATGCAACTAGCATTTTTAATTATCTTCTCAGTATCAAGAGACCAGCTGAGGTTAGACGTCATGTGAAACACCAAGATATTTTTATGAAGAAACTGATTCCAATGACATGTTGTCAATGTAGTACGACAGTATGGTAGATGTTTTCCTAGACACACATATGACTTTGCATTTGGTAATATTTAGCTCCATTAACCATTCATTGCATCAGTTCTCTATACTGGTAAGGTCCGACTGAAGTAATTCAATATCGTTAGCATTGGCGATTTCTTTGAAAATGACGCAATCATCAGCGAACAGATAGATATGGGAGTTGATAAGCCAGGGAAGATCATTAATGTAAATTAGGAGCAATAGAGGTCCAAGGACGGAACCCCGTGGAACACC
Organism: Dermacentor albipictus; assembly: GCF_038994185.2. NCBI lineage: Eukaryota > Metazoa > Arthropoda > Arachnida > Ixodida > Ixodidae > Dermacentor > Dermacentor albipictus. Next base: position 160,755,992 of record NC_091825.1, on the reverse strand, counting down.
TGAACGGACCTCTGTAAAACCGGAGTTAATGCCGTTAGCACAAACAAATTGTAAGCGGTTGAGAAGAAAATGCTCACTCCGTTTCAAAAGGTTACAGTCAATGTTAAGTTGCTTTAGTTTGCGAAACAATAATTTGTGACACACCTTGTCGAATGCCTTTGAAAAATATAACAATATACAATCAACTAGTGATGATTGGTCAAGAATATGGTGTAGTGCATGTGTAAACAATATTAATTGGGTTTCACAGGAGTAAGATTTCCAAAAACTGTGTTGTGCTGACATAAAAAATGAGTTCAATTCAAGGAAATTAACCAAGTTGGTAAAAATAATATGTTTGAGCATTCTACAGCATGTACTGGTGAGAGAGATTGGACAATAATTATTAGGGGATGCTTTGCTGCCGGATTTATTCACTGGAATCACCTTGCCTATTTTTCGCTCATAGGTAGCATACCATGGTCAAGGGATTGCTGGAAAAGTTTGGATATTATAATAGAAGAATAATCTGAAGTGTTTTTAAGAATTTTGAGTTAACAATATCATACCGGGAGCAGAATGAATGCATAGTCCATCAGTAAGCTTACTGACACTGGTTGGAGCAACAATTAAGGAGGGCATGTTAACGTAGTTAAAGGGCTGTGTACTTGGCATATGTTCACTAGATGTGGCTGTGAAATTTTCTGAAAATGTATGGTTTAGTATGGTGGCAGAAAGGTCGGAAGGAATTGGAACACTGGAAGAGTCGGGTAAGACAAGGCTGTTGTCAGTCGAAGGAATAATTGTACGCCAAAATTTTTTAACATTGGTGGTTAGCATTGAAGGCAGAACTTGCGAATGTAAGTGCATTTTGGCGTCTTTGAGTGCCTGTGATGTGCAACATTTCGTTGTTGCTGGGATTTGAAATATACACTCCAAATGGGGCCAATGAAAAGCTGAAAAAAAAAAAACACTCAGTGTCCTTCCACACTGTGAAGGATGACCAGCGATGCTACGTATGTGGGCCCCTTAATGATGAACTGCACCTCCGCTACGGGTCGGCCTGGCATTGCACTATCTTCGAGATCAGCCTATGTGTGAGGAGTTTTTTGTCTACACATAAACACTATCCTGGGGGAACTAGCCTCTAACAGGTTTGCTGTAATTCTCTGCAAAATTGGTTATGTCCTTGTGTTCCTTAATTAATGACAAATGCAGGAGCAGTGGCACAAGCACATTTGCGTGGGAGTGCCGACGACTGCCAATGAGCCAGCTGTGGAAGCCGATGATGCTGGAGCCAATCCCGATGATGATAGTTTTATGTTAACACACGCACACGATCCTGGGCCTTGACAATGATGGAATGACGAAAAAGGGATGGCGATGGTGGAACGACAATGGCTGTATGACAATGGCATGATGACAATGAGATCGGAATTCTTAACTGATGGTGATGGTATAATGGCAACACTGTGACGATGACAACATAGGAACATTGGGATGACAAAAAGCATACGTCGACGATGGCGTGATGACGACCAGATTGGAAGCTGGAATGACGATGATGGCACAACCACGGTGGCATAATGACACGGCCACAGGTGCATGATAGCGATTCTGACGATGATGGCATAACAATGGTGGCGCAATCATGATTGAATGATGAAGGAACAAGGTCAGTGGATTGGTGAAGGGGGCATGATGATGACAATGGGATGACGTTGCTGAACCGATGACGATGGTAAAATGGCAGCATGATGACAACATGGTAGTGGTATGACGACGACTGCATGGCGAGAGCCGAATGTCGAAGTTAGAATGATGACGATAGAATGACCATGAAGACATCATGACGATGGTATGACAATAAATGCATGACAACATACTGTATGACAACCATGGCATGACAGCACTATGAGGTCAGTGGGATGACAGCAAGTGTATGATGACAGTTGCATGACGATGACTGCATAATGAAGCATGTATGACAAGATGGCTTGATGGCAGCTTGACGGGAGTCGGATAACGAAGCTGGAGTGTCAATGATTGCGCGACCATGACAGCATGATGATGATGATGATGATGCAGTGACGGCAATGGCATAGCCATGGCGGCATAATCACGATTGAATGATAACAGTATAATTATGACAAAATGATGGATTGATATTGATGGAAAGGCAAAGGCATATGACAACGATGACATGACGACAACGGGATGATGTTACTAACTGATGACGACAGTATGACTGATGCCGACGGCTTGATGAAGATAGAATGACAATGATGGAACGACTGTAGCAGCATCCGGATGATGGTATGACAAGGAATGCATGACAGCAGTGCATGACAATAGAATGACGGCAATGGCATAACAACAACTGAATCACAAAGGCTGTATGACGATGATGGGATGATGACAGCACGACGACAGGCTATTGACAAAACTGGAATTACTAGGATGCAATGACCACGATAGCATCCTGATCACGAGCACATACCTAGTGCTTCAAGCTGTATTATACATCTTGGTCGACTGGGTCAGCCTAGAAGGCATGACAATGACAGCATGACGAGAGTCAGATTACAAAGCAGGAATGGCGACGATGAAATGACCATGAGCACATATTTAGTAGACCAAGCTGGTAGACAACATGGGTCACTTGTGTCAGCGTAAGAGGGTAGATAGATTCAATACACCTAAAGTGGGGAAAGAATGCTAATCGCATTAAAAATAGTTCATGTGAGATTTCCTTGCTATTATGTCCTAAGTGGACAATTCATTGACCAACATCTGGCGGAGCAGAAACAAGATGAGGAAACAAATACTGAGCTGCCGGGACTCGCCTGTTTGAACATGCACATTTGTGAGGCTGTTGCCTGGCACATAATCGGGCGTTCTATTTTAAGCTCTCACCAAATTCAGGTTCTCAAAGCTACCTAATTTGTTACAGCTTGTCTGGTCAATAATTAAACTGGTTACTGAAAAAGTAGTTGAATTATAGTGAGCGTTATGCAGGTAAACAAAGTAATCATTAAAATGCAAAAAGTGTAGTTGGTTACAAATAATTAATTAGACATAATTTGTTATGTACAAGTCTTTCAACAGAGGCTCATCCTTGAATTTGCCTTTCGGACAAACATTGTACAGTAATAGCTTGTTAATTCACAACTAATTAATTTGAGATTTCTAATAATATGAAACAGCTGCCACGGTCTGTCCAACAATATATTGAAAGCAATATGTAGTGCATCTTGCTAATACACACTGAAATCTGCACCGCCACTGATAATTAGAACTCCGCACCATCGTGGTTGGGAGGGTGCTAGTGCGCGGGAGCACGTTGGCGATGCCAGCAATGTTTCGGCGCCTGTGCCAATGTTTTCGGTGCAGGTTGCTTGCGGCCAGTCATGCTACGCCACTTCCGCTGCGCCAGCTGAAATGCTGTCCCCTCTAGACTCGCGCACCGTACCTGTGAGCACTGCTTTCTTCAAATCATGCGCAGAACGATCCCATCCGGCGGGCCGTTTTCAACGGCTGTCTGCTATCTTCGACAAAGTGGCGTGGGCACCTTTTTCTTTCCGTGCCATGCATTGTGGGTCGGTGCGACGAACGCGCGGGTGGAGCAAGAGCCATCTTGACGTTGGGCATGTAGGACCGCGTTGGCCGTGTCCGGTTACATTGGCTGCACCAGTGCTTCAAACTATAGACGTTGTCCTCACCAATGTGACGTAGCGTGTGTATGCGTGCGCGCACGCTAATGCTGCGTCGGATTATATACATGCCTTAACCTAGCAATCTTTTCTTCTAACTTTCATTATTTCGAATATTATATAATTCGAATTTTCGTAGCATCCCCGCACAAATTCAAAATAAATAGCTTTTACTGTACAGCCATGTTGTTATCTGACATGCTGTTGGAGTGCTGGTTGCAGATGTCTAGGGAGGGTCTTGCAGGCATTTTGCCTTAGTATTTCAGACTGCTGCATTGAACTTTCAGGCACAAGTGTCAGATACCTAGCCCAGTGCCTACTTGGAACCCTTATCCTACTTGAAACCTTTGATACCTACTCTGGGACCCTCGTCTATACATACTAGATTTATGCATTTCTGTTTGTGTGTGCATGAACTCAAACGTTAAAAAATAAGCACTGCTCCACTTATGTATGATACCACTGACGTCTAACTAATCAGTGTGGAGAAGCGAAAATGTTGCTTCTCAGTGCTTGGAACTCGTATGCTTGGCATTTATGGCCAGTCTGTCATTGTGACAGTCGCCAAAGTGCAAACATGATCAAATATTTGATCACAATTAAGATCCTGGCTTTGTAAAAAAGAATGTGCTAAATGGTGGAAGTGTTCATACTAGTGGCGTGAAATTGCTCTTGCAGAGGCTACGTCAAGTAATCACTCTGATGCAGAGGGCTTCGAATGAAGAGCTGCTGACTTTTGAACACCATAAGGAATGGGTGAGTGCAGGCCATTTGTTACTAATTACAAAACTTGTTCTGTTCTGGAAGCGCTGTCTGCTAACACTGCTTGCGGCAATATTTCTCAGGTTTGCTATGACTGCTAGCAGATGTTGCCAGTGTAAAGGTGCTTACAGATGTCCTTGCTGCACTGAAGCCTAGAAAGGCTGGAACATTTCGAAATCTAGAGTTGGCCAGCAATGTCATTTGTTCGTTGTTGCAAAGCATTATGCATTGTGTGAGGTTATGTTACATTAATGCATTTGCAGACAGGTAATTGCAATACACTTCGTAGTGCTGAGTTTTGCCTAGGCTATCTAATTAAAACAGCTATAATGGAATCTGCAGTTACCAACACTTTTGGAAGTAACTTTTCTGGAAATCTTTTGTCCATAAGAGACCTAAAAGTTTTCAGCTTGACGTGCTCCACTTGGCTCACACAATAAATTCCTCTACCTTTGTCCAGGTGAAGCTCCTGAAGTGTTGTAAAGAACACGAAGCTGCCTTGGCAAGTGCTCAGGCTGGTGCTAAAAGGTGGCCAAGATCTGTTGATGCTTGGCTCTTGTTGCTTGAATTGCTTCTTGCAAGAGGATCTGGGGCTGAAGATGTGCTCAGAGCTTTTGAAGAGGCCCTGTCTGCCATTCCCAAACAGGTGAACCACTGATCCATTCTGCAATTATTTCATGGCATAGTCCATACACGTCCTTGAAACCCTTGAATTCGGAAAAAAAAAAAATCAGGGGCCTTTACGACTATTTGAAAATAAATGTGCTCTTTGAATTCTTCGAAAACTGGGGTTAGGGGCAGCTTTTGAATATTTGAACTTACAAGAGAGAGCAAGCTAGAAGAGAAAAGGCAGGGAGGTCAACCAGATGAACATCCAGTTTGCTACCCTACACAGGGTAAGTGAAAGGGGAATATAATAAGGGAGAGAGTGAGCACAAAGTGCACATGGGAAGATGTATAGAAGCCCTATCTGCCATGTGCAGCGCATATAGGGGTGCCACTGAAAGCCGTGTAGCGGCGGCCATTAGAACCGCAAGCGGGGCTCGTGCCGCAGACACCTGCTTCCATTGCAGTCATCACTGAAGTGTGTGTGTGTGATTTGCCACTTGTATGCGTCCCAGATACAGTCGAACTCACTTATAATGGTACCAGTTTTACCAATATGTCGGTTGTAACAATGAAAAGCTGCGGCACCGTCAACTTTTTGTATGCTTTCTGTGGAGAAATAACCCCCTTACTATAGGGTTTCCATGCCACCTTATCGGTTATAACTATGATGTCTAGCTGCTGGCTGCCCGTGCCGAAAGGTGAAATCCTTGAAAAAGAAAAAGAGTGAAATGTGAGCCGCTGCACGATCGTCTGCCACCCCAACTACCGCCGTGCGTATCTCTCCATGAGAGATGCACGCCAGCCTCGCATGCATCTCTGCCATTGTACTTCCACCCCATCAAACACGAATGGGTTGTGCCCATAGCTGTGCACCGTGCCACCCTCCAAAACACGATTGGCCCGTCCCAACTGTGCTGACAAGGCTGACAGCACTGCTACCAGATTGCTTGCGGGGCCCTCATTATGTGCAATTAAGCTAATGGATGAAGCCACTCGTGCTTGTCTTTGTTGCGTCGAAGTTGTTCCTGGCCACATAGTTTCTCATCCTCATTTGACTCACCACCTAAACGAAACATGGCTGATTCGCCCGCTGATCATCGGCAATGCACGCCGTTGCCGGTGAAAACAAAGCGCGCTAACTGATGAGGTGATTGTCGTGAATGTGTGAATGTACTTGTATCAGATAGCGACAGTGATGGCCACGACGGCAGCACTAACGCGGTCGGGCAGGTTGCCTCAATACTGCCCCCGCGGGAGGTCCTGTAGATGATTCCTGATGGGTTTGTTTTTACGAAGGACCTCCCGCTTTACTATGTGAAGCACCTGGATGTTTTGTAGAAGGATGTTGGCAAACTTCGCGTAAAGCAAGCAAGGCTCACCGACATGCGGTTTTCTCGTGCAAGCCAGTGGGAAGTATGTGGCGAGATGCTTGTGGCAATCTCATTCCAGTGTTTCTTCTGGATTTCTCAAGCTAAGATGCCGTCGCAGCAACCTTCCCACATTTTTTAAAAGGTGCCTTTTGGGGCCACCAACGCGATGTCTCGGCAGAGCTCGTATGTCACTTGCCGCCCGTGACTCCTGTCTGCATTTGTTACAGCAATGCCATTCTTGAATACCGATAGCCACGGCTTGTTAACAACACGTGATTGCAGCACCCAGGAAGCAGAGTTAAACAGTTAAACGAGTCAACACAATCAGAAGCCGGATGGAGGAAGATGGTGGGGAGAACTGGCCTTCCCGCCATCATAGTTTTCTTTGAACAGCCATGCCATTCCTCATTGTGATTTCTTTTTTCCATGCAACCCAGTTATAACAATTATCGGTTATAACAATGGAATTTTCGTGGCACTTGAATATTGTTATAAGTGGGTTAGACTGTAGTTACTTCTGCGATTAGGTTCTGCGGTATCAATGTGCGCAAGGAAATTGCACTGTAAATAGCGGACATATGTCCGGCTACACGGCTGTCTGGGACGACATTGTCTCATTACACGCCAACTGTTTGCCGCAGATGAGCATCAACAAGCTTGCCTACGAAGTGGAGCTCATTACCAGTATCCCACTTTCATTATAACGCCCCGGCCACTAATGGCTTCATTTGTTGGCCGGCAAACCAATGTTCTTTATGCACACACTTGCTTCATTTACATGTCGTGTATTTTTATACAGTCGAACCCGACTATATCGAACCCGTTTACATCGTAATTATTCTATATATCGAACAATTTCTGGTCACGTTATAGTTACAATGAGTATATATAGCAAAAAATGGCTATGGCTTAGATAAGGTTAAGCCCAGGATGCGAAGCATACTAGCCTTTATTTTAGTTGTTGAACCACTGTTTAGCTTGGTGAACTGCTGTTGCTTGGCTATATTTGGTTCGGCTAGACGAAGAAACAACTCATGCGTTACTCTGCTTAGCCTTGGACGCCCCGCATTGGACGCGGTGAGCGTCGAGCAACGCAGCGTTCGGCGCGGCAACGAAATGTGCGCCTGAGCAAGCGACGCACGCCTGAGCCTTAGAAACAGCTCGTTTCTAAGGCAACACCGCATTCACTAGAGGCGCTTTTGTACCACTTTGAAGCATCGTACTCGTGGCTCAGTGGTAGCGTCTCCGTCTCACACTCCGGAGACCCTGGTTCGATTCCCACCCAGCCCATCTTGCAAGAGTTGAGCCAAAGCCACTTCTCCTCTGTCGTGACGTCACGGTGTCACGTGGTTTCAAGGCGACACCGCCGCGCCTGAGGAGCTGGGTTGAGCCCTCGTAATATGCTTCGCATAAAATTACGCTTACATCGAACAAAAATAGCAGCGACACCCGATATATCAAACGTCAAGTGGCGGAAAAGTGCCCCAAGAAGTTGGATTTCCCTCGTGGTAGCGGGGAAACCTGGCGGCGCGGCTCCATCCTACCACTCTCCCTACCATGACCGCATTGCCTCGGGCTGCTCGGGTGAGCTCTTGACACCCTCCTGCAAAAAATGATCCTGGCCCGCCCGCAGCGCTTGCTCAGACAGCCAATCAGAGGTTCTTGTGCTCTTGTCGTGCAAGATGGCGAAAGTGCGAATTGTGTCGCTGCTTTTCTGGTTCATTATGTTTGCGCCTTGTGGGCCTTGTTCCACAGTGTTGCCGTGATGAAGCGGCAGAATTCGCCTTTTGTCGTGAAGCTTGAAATCGTAAATCTGATTGAACGCGATGAGAAGTCGGACGTCCCCGCAGCGTGCAAGATTCCGAGGAGCACTCTCGGCACGATTATTGCTAAAGCGGCCAAATTCGCGACCCGGTGCCCATGGCGCCCGATGCGTATGCATGGCTGTGTACAAGTGGTTCTCCATTTGTGCCGGTTTCCATATGCTCGGTGATAACTGTAAATTCTGATGAATGCGACGAAGCCGTTGCCGGTGTTGCTGAAGTTTGGAGCGAGCTGTCAGAATTTCTGTAAGCTGTTGATGAATCAACGGTGAAGGAGTTTGTGAGTGGCGTTGCGACCATGGGACAGCCCGAAAACAAAGACTACATCGCCAACATCATACCGAATATGAATGGAAGTGGGCACAATGAGGAAAGCAACGACGGTCCTTTGCCCACGTCCTTCGAAGTGATTGGTGCACTCTCACTAGTCCAGTGTTTCTGCGCGAATGTGGAAGGTTGCGGCCTCAGCTGCTCAGACTCCTCTTGAGAATGTGGGCAAGTGTGTGCATCGCAGGCAGCGATATTGCCTAAGCAGAAGAAAATGCAGGACTAATTTATGCGACACTAAGCTAGTTTCATCAATAAAGTGATTTTATAAATGGTATGTGCTTTTATGACATCCAATTATTTAGCAGGCTTATATCCAATTATGCTCTCTGTCGAACTGATAGGCGTTTTTTTGCGAGTTCGATATAACCAGGTTCGACTGTAGTAGGTTGAGGGAGCGCCATTGTGCCTGCGAATGGTTAATACAGGTGCGGCTACGTGAGAAACCAGTGATGGTAAAGCTTGCAAACCAGCATGATGAGCTTGAGAAAAATAGCACATATAGGGCACCGGAAATAATTAAGGGTTGATTATTTTTATGCTCGCATCTTACCACTGTCTGCACAGCATTTGTTTCACATGTTCCATCATTAAACAACCGAGGCATTTCAATGATTTCGCAGGAGGACACGAGTGAGATATCGGAAGACGCCATAGCTGAAAATTTGCCTCCCTGGTCAGTCAAGAGGTCAGAACGAAACGTATTCAGGCTTAGCGGTCAGTCACCGCTAAGCCTGAATAATTGCGCTTATTCAAAATATTGGTCTATGATGCAGACTGGGAAGCCAGTGAACATTTTTATCCCTTTATTGTCTCCAAAAATATCTTACTTTTTCTTGGCGAGTGATGTGAAATACTGGCATACGTGCGACGGCCAGTACGTCACTTTACATTTATTCTGCGGTATTCCGCTATCTCAACTGCAGGTCACAAAGAATTAAAATTTACCAGAGGGCACTACTTGAATGGCGTTCACTGTACCTTGATGGGTGTTCATGGTAGCCACTGTGACTACTTCTTGTTCATTGTGCACAAATATATTTATTAGCAAAATTTATAACTTTAGCTAATCGATGAGGTGTCAGTGAAAGAGTTTTGTACTACGGTTACTAATGACCGTTAAAACAACCTAGGATTTGTGAAGATTTCTCATAATGAGAAAGAAAGCCCATGAAATAATTAAAAAGTAACAATAAACTGCTCTGACTGTGACAGCGCTTTTGTGTACCAAATATTGCATCGATGTTTCTGCAAACTTCGTCAAATAGGGGCACTGGGAATGAGCGGCCGCGCGTTTTTGTAGACGTGTCAGCAGTTCCTGGCACGCATATGTGGTCCCTACCAAATGCTAAGTAGCGGGATCTTGGTAATGGGTCACAAAACAAACTGTTACAAGATCGTGCCCCAGGTTTGCACGTTTGCAATATACACTGTGCACTGATGACGATGTTTACATCTGAGGCCACTTATATTAAGCCCAACCCTCATGGAGTGAACTTCCTAGACGACGTTCGTGCATCATAAAACGTAGGAAGACGCGCTGGCACGTTTTCGCTTCACCGCCACTCATGACGATCCAGTGGCGAATGCCACCGAGCCGCTATCAATGTGGCCAGCCATAACACAGAAGATTACTGTTCCTTAAATGTAACTAACGGTAAAGTTTAGCATGTTGTGAGACTTAATAACATGATAACATGGTGTACGAAAATTCTTCCGCAGTTCTGCTTTTTACGCCTGGATATTTGCAGCGTCCAGAAAGCGCAGAAAACAGCTTAGCTCTGCTAACATTATGTCTATGAAAGATAACACCTACAACTTACGGACCGCTCTCACACATCGCTTGACAGTCTGGGATCTGTTTAGGTGTCGTGTGCTGGGTCCGTCTGAATAATGTCTACACAAGACAGCCACCTCTTCCCATGCCGTCATCTTCTTGCACTGGTCTTTGTAGTCGGGCCTGCAGCAGTCCCACAGCACTGGTTGTTTTTGCACCGTGGTTATCAGTCGATCATTTAATTCCAGGCATGCGGCTTTCAATGACTTCTTTTGTGAATGCACTGGCTGGCTGTGCACTTCTTGCATGTTCACTTGTGGGGAGCACACACACCCATCTTCCCCTGCGTCGTCGCGGTCACGTCGAGAGCTGGCATAGACATAGGAAAGGTGCACTACGCCCTCTCCCGCTTCTCCCTCACACTCGCGATGCGTGCGCACCCTTCCTCCCTGACTCATGGGAAGGTAGTTGAGGGGCGAGCAGGACATTCCCCTCGCGAAGGTAAAAAGGTACAAAATAGTGCCACCGGGGGAGACATTCTCTTTCTCTGACGCCGGACCCCTAACCTGCCGGATTGGTGTACCTGGCGCAACCTTGTTTGCCTGAATATCCCGTGCAACAAGGCCAGCCTATTATTACTTATTACAGAGAGGACTTCCCTCTGCCAGTGTCGTTTCTTTATTGCTGGTAGCAATAAACGTTATTACAGTTGACACCGCTGGTTGCCTTATTTGTTCTAACCTGACATAGCTGCAATTCCTGCGCTACGGGTTGGGAAGTACCACAGAGCGACTGTGTGGGCTAGATCCAGAGCTCACCTTCAGCCCTAGCCACACGCAGAGTGGAGCCCCACATTGGACGCCATATGTGGGGTTCTCATCTGTGCTCTTGGGACAAAGGAATGACAACACAGTAGTGCAAACAATCACAAGGACATTTATTGCAACTTTCATAGATTAATGCCTGCTAGCTGAGCTGCTATCCACAAAACATGCCGATGGGCATGCGACAAATCGCGGAAGTCTGACTCACCACGACCGGATAGCGAGCGAATATGTTCGCCCCATGCTGGACACCAACGCCTGGTCGTTCGCACGTACAGTCATGCGAACGGTGGCGCGTTCGAACGATCGTGTTCATCCATTCCGGGGTAGGCCTCGCGAGATGGTCTCGCAGAAGCATGGATCGGCGCACGCGCGGTACGTTCATGCTGCTTTCCGACCCCGAGCCAAAGAGGAAGAGCCTTCTCCTTTTTGTGCCCAAGTAACCCCGCCGTTAGGTGGCGCTGGCAGAGGAACACTCGTGCCATCTCCCGTACTACCCTGCAAGCATACTGACTGCCTCAGGTAAGGCGCGCGGCGAAGCTGGATTACAGGAGACGGGAGCTATGCGAGAAAACAACATATCAGGGGACGCGTGAGAGTCGTGCATCCCCACACACTGCACACGGGAAATGTTGCGGCGCTACGAAAGGGAAAAAAATTACCTGCGGGAACACGCAAGCGGTGATCGTGGGTACACCGCCGCTATCAATCCGATGATGCAGTGGCTGGAAGTGCTGGCTCCGGATTGGCTCGGGCATGTCACCGCACGCTGAACGCTTTCGGCGGTGGGCGAAAATATCCGTCTTCTCCATATCAGTGGTGCGTGCCCTGATTTTTGACACAGGGTGTTGAGCGGCCGCCGTTGGACAAAGTTCGCCGCTTGGACACCGGAAATTCATTCTATGAGGGCCGTGCTTTACTGGTGTGGGGATGCATTGTCATGTTTAGTTCTAAATCAAATTTCACGGGCTTTTTACTCTTTTTTTTGTTGCAAAAAAGGCTTACACTTGACCTAGGTTGCTATATAAGCTGTTATCAGTCATTTGTCCATGTATTCCACAACCTTTGCATTGGCATCATATTGAATACGTAAAGTAATAAACGTTAGTCCTTTACAATTAATTATTAGTTGCTTGTTCATAAAAAAAAATAAGAATTGGCTAGCATTACCATAAGCCTGTTGCCACATCCTATATGGTCGCTGCGGGTATGTGCCAGGCGATGAGAACGACGCTGAAGTAGCGCGCGGGTTGAAAAACAGAGATGACAACGATGTTGCGTTGAGCGCTCTGATAAAGTGCTTTTACACGTCCTCGACACTGGCTTTCCCGTCTCCTACTGGGCTGTGACACTGGTGGAGGTGCGGGGTAGGATTGCCTCATGCTCGGCACCCCTTCGTGGAGCCATACATCGAATGTGGAATCACCTGCGTTCGTTGAAACTCCTATTCACCGGTACAGTCGCCGCCTGCTAGGCCTGGCGCCCGAGTTCAACCCTTTGCACTACTCTGCAGGAACGCGTCTACCTACTTCCGCCATGGCTACTGCTGCTCCGTCGCAGGTGACACTACAGAATCCTAAGATACCAGAAAGTTTCCATGGTGACGCTCTTGAAGATGTCCAAGATTGGCTGGAGCAATTTGAGCGTGTCGCCAGTTATAAAAACTGGGGCTCCCAGCAAAAGCTGTCTAATGTCTATTTTGCGTTTCAAGACAGTGCGCGGATGTGGTTTGTGAACCGGGAGAGAAGTTTGTCCACATGGGATGCCTTCCGCACCCAGCTGCTAGACACATTCACTAGTAGCGACAGAAGAGACAACGCGCAGCGCCTGCTCGAATCCCGCATTCAAAACCCAAACAAAAGCGTTGCCAAGTTTGCGGAAGACATGACCAGCCTTTTCTGCAGAGCAGACCCTGAGATGGCCGAAGAAAAGAAGTTACGCTATCTCTTGTGCAGAGTGAAGGAGGAACTGTTTGCTGGACTCGAGAGGAACCCACCAACGACAGTGGCCGAATTCACCAAGAAGGCTACCGCTATAGAACGGGCACTGAAGCAACGGTACCGCCAATATGATCGCACGAACTCGCCGGTGAATGCTTCAATTCTACCTGAGCGCTGCTGCACGTCTCTGCGTGAGGTCATCCGAGAGATTGTGCGAGAGGAGATCCGGCAGCTTGGGATTTCCCCTCCTCCTATGGCACCAGGGGTGGCTTCTGTTGCTGATATCATTCGGGAGGAAGTTCGACAGGCCTTTTCGTCGCCCGACCGGCAGGCGGTGCCGCGACGACTAACCTACGCAGAAGCTGTTTGTCGTCCACCTCCCGCGACTTCGATGCTGCTGACACCGTCAACCACTACGACGCAGCCATCACTGCCACCCCCAACGCCATATTTTCGACAGTTACTGCCGCCGCCAGCTATGCCGTATCGCCGCCAGCCGATCGCTGCACCTCGGTCTTACGGCGAATCCCCTGTCGGCTACCCGCTTCGAAAGACCGACTTGTGGGGCACCGCTGACCGCCGGCCGCTATGCTTTCACTGCGGCGAAGCAGGACATGTTTATCGCGCGTGCCACTACCGTGCAGCCGGGTACCCAAGGTTTCCCAACTGCAATTAGTACCCTGTGTTTGATGCTGCACGTACCTGCGACGAAAATTCTACAAACTTTCGGCCGGAAGGTTCAGCGACGCCTCGATCGCGTTCCCCTTCTCCGGCTCGTTATACCCCACCGACCTGTCGTGATTTTTCTGACGCCTCTAGGGGCAGGTCCCCTAGCCCGCGCCGGGGAAACTAGAGGCAGCGACTTTTGGGGGTGAGGTTGCAAACCGTCTAGCTTTCCAAGAGCCCCCATCACTGACGACCGACGACTCCAAAACTCCGACGACTACAACCACACGTCCTGTAACCGATGCCGCAGCGCCGATCTTGTCGTTTGCATTGACGGCCACCAAGTGGCCGCTCTCGTCAATACTGGTTCCCATTTTTCGATAAGAAGTCAAAAGCTGGCCGACAGGCTGAGAAAAGTGAAGACGCCGTGGACCGGGCCCAACATCAGAACTGCCAGCGGCCAGTTGATGACGCCGATTGGAAAATGCACAGCCAGAATAGTAATCGCCGGTGCAACCTTCGTCGCCACCCTCGTCATTCTCTTTGAGTGCTGCAAGGAACTTATATTCGGGATGGATTTCTTGAGAGAGTACGGTGCAGTGATTAATGTCCGTGACCTTGTCGTCACATTTACTACGAGCTCAGACAACTTCGACCCCGCGGAGCACCAGCGACCCTGCTTACGTATTGCCGATGACGACGTCACGCTTCCGCCGTGAAGCTGTTCCCTCGTACCTGTTATCTGCGAAAACTTGAACACTGGGACTGGCGTCGCTGAACGCATCGACGCACTGGTACTGAGTCAAGGCGTTTTCATCGCCAGGACCGTAATTAACGTACACGACGGACGTGCTCAACTCCTGCTGACGAATATTACCAGGGAATGTCGACACATTGTTAAAGGCATGGCTGTTGCTTACTTCGACGAATTTACCTCAATACAAGACTGCCTCTCAGTGGAGCACGCGACATCCGCCGTGGCCATGCCTGCCCCTGTGGTTGATATCAGTTCCACCTTGTCACCCGTCGAACGCAACAGCCTTTTTGAGCTCATCAATGAGTTTCAGAGCTGCTTTTCATTCACGTCACGAATCAGCCAGACGCCGCTCACTAAGCACCGTATCGTCACCGAAGTCGACTCCAGACCAATTTGGCAGAATCCTTATCGTGTAGCACCGAAAGAGCGCGAGGCGATATAAACGCAATGAAGACTATGCTTGAGGATGGGGTTATTTGGCCATCTAAGTGTCCTTGGGCATCGCATGTCATGTTAGTGAAAAAGAAGGACGGTAGCCTGCGCTTCTGTGTCGACTATTGAAAACTCAACCAGATCACAAAGAAAGATGTTTATCCGCTGCCGCGTATCGACGATTCACTGGACAGGCTACAAAATGCACGTTACTTTTCGTCGATAGACTTGAAAAGCGGCTACTGGCAAATAGAAGTTGATGAGCGAGACCGTGAGAAGACTGCTTTTGTGATGCCCGACAGACTATGAATTTCAGGTGCTCCCCTTCGGTTTGTGTTCTGCGCCAGCAACGTTTCAACGACTAATGGACACGGTACTCTCAGGCCTCAAATGGCAAACCTGTCTGGTGTACCTCGACGACGTGATTGTTTTCTCCGTTACGTTCGAGGAACACTTACGCAGACTAAAGACAGGTCTTTGAAGCAATATGCTCAGCTTTTCTAACGTTAAAACCTGAAAAGTGCCGTTTTGGCTTTGAAGAGCTTCAATTTCTCGGTCATGTTGTTAGTCGTGAAGGTGTCCGACCCGACCCTGATAAAATCTCTGCCGTTGCTAATTTCCCAACGCCATCAGATAAAAAGGCCGTGCGATGTTTTCTGGGCCTTTGCGCCTACTACCGACGCTTTATTGCGGAATTTTTGCGCATCGCATGGCCATTAACACATCTAACCAGAGAAGATGTCCCCTTCGTGTGGGGTGAAGACCAGCAAAGGGCATTTCACGACCTACGGCAACGACTGCAGACGCCTCCCATGCTCGCACACTTTGATGACGACGCTCCTATGATTCTTCATACCGACACTAGTAATGTCGGCCTCAGCGCAGTGCTTGTACAGCGGCAGGATGGCACTGAAAGAGTGATTGCTTACGCCAGCATGACGCTATCAAGAACGGAGGCAAACTACTCCACTACAGAAAAAGAATGTCTCGCACTGGTGTGGGCCGTCCTGAAATTTTGGCCATATTTGTATGGTCGGTATTTCACAGTTGTCAGTGATCATCATGCACTTTGCTGGCTTACTAATTTAATAGATCCAGCTGGTCAGCTTGCGCGCTGGATTCTTCGGCTCCAACAAGAGTTCGACTTCACTGTTGTATACAAATCGGGGAAACGACACACCGACGCCGACTGCCTTTCTCGGTCTCCTGTTGAGACTGCCGTGCACGACGATAATGACACGGCTTTTCTAGGCGTGCTAGATACTGTTGCCGTTTCACGCCACCAACGCGAGGTCACGGAACTGGTTCCTCTCTTCAATTACTTAGAAGGAAAGACAAGCAACGTGCCGAGGTTATTCACGAGAGGGCTACCTTCGTTTTGCTTGCGCCACAACATTCTCAATAAAAAGAACTTTTCACCTAGTGGCAGCAGCTGCCTACTCGTCATTCCCGCATCTCTTCGTGACGAAGTCCTACATGCCTGTCACAACAACTGCTGGTCACTTGGGCTACACCCGCACATTGGCGAGAATTAGGCTAAAGTACTATTGGCCGAGACTTGCGTCGATCGTGAAACGTTACATACAGACATGCCTGGATTGTCAGCGCCGCAAAGCCCTACCCGGCAAGCCAGCTGGACTGCTGCATCCTGTTCAGATACCGCAAGCACCGTTCGAACAAATTGGCATGGACCTTTTAGGTCCGTTTCGACTGTCTACTGCTGGAAATAGATGGATAATCGTCGTCACAGATTATCTTACTCGATACGCTGAAACAGATGCTATCCAACGTGGAACAGCAGCCGAAGCAGCGCGATTTTTTATCGAAGCCGTCATCTTAAGGCATGGCGCTCCCGCAATGGCCATAACAGACAGAGGATCGGCGTTCGCGGCTAAGCTTCTCAACACCGTTTTGCGACTAAGTGGTACCACTCACCGAAAGGCCACGGCTTATCATCCCCAAACCACTGGGCTGACAGAATGCTTGGATAAGACTCTGGCAAACATGATGAGTATGTACATTGACGTCGACCACAAGAACTGGGACGAGATTTTACCATACGTTACATTTGTGTATAACACGGTGCGCCAAGAGACAACACGCGTGACGCTTTTCAACCTTGTTTACGGTTGGGAAGTGACAACCATGTTGGATGCAATGCTGACGGTGATGACGAGACTGGTGCCGAGGAATTTACGCAACGCGCAGAGGAAGCCAGGCAGCTTGCGCGTTTCCGAATCTAAGAACAACAGGAATACGATGCCCGACACTACAATGTAGGTTGTATGTGACGGGCACAGACCCGTCACATACAACGTCGGTGACCAGGTGTGGGTCTGGACTCCGATTCGTCGGCGGGGGCTGTCTGAGAAGCTCCTGCAAAGATACTTTGGCCCGTATACAGTTCTGTGCTGCCTCAGTGATGTGAATTATGAAGTTGTCCCCGACAGCCATAACTGCTCCAGACACCGGCGGCATCTGCCCGAGGCTGTGCACGTGCTTCGTATGAAGCCATACATTTCCTCATGACCTCAACTTTGCACCGTCTGTGCACAGCCTTTGGCGGTGGGTGCATCGGGACGATGCCTTTTTTTTTTCAAAGGGGAGGCAAATGCCACATCCTATATGGTCGCCGCGTGTATGTGCCAGGCGATGAGAATGACGCTGAAGTAGCGTGCGGGTGGAAAAACAGACGACAGTGACGTCGCATTGACTGCTCTGATAAAGTGCTTTTACACGTCTCGACACCGGCTTTCCCGTCTCCTACTGGGCTGTGACACTATCAAAATAGAGTGGGCACTGTTCACAGAAAACCCTTGTTTATTTTTTTCTTGGCCGCAGTTAGTTGGCACATCCAGCATGTAATTTAACCCTTTGAGGGTCGATTTTTTTCGCCATATGCAACTACCCAGGGTCAAATTTTTTATTGCAGATTCCAGAACTTCTGAGGGACCTATTCCAAAAAAAAAAAAATTACCGTTATTTTTCTAGGGTAAGCGTAAAGTGAGAAAAAAATATTTTGTGTTGGTATATATGTACTGTTTAATCATGAATAACAACAATAAAAAAAGGGACATAAACTTATTAGAATAAAAAATTAGATGCATTGTTATACACATAGTTCAAAGATTAGAAAATGTGCACATGAGGATGTTTCGCAACTCTGAATTGTTCCTGCTCTTACACTAATATTTACGCCCATGGCGTAATCCAACTGTGTAGGTGAGCGCACTCAAGAAAACTGAGTGGTTGTGTGCCTATCAAAAAAGCAAGATGTGTGACAAACTTCTGTTAATCTTCGCCAACCAGAGGCAATTAGTTTTCGCATGTCTCCAAACAAGAAAAAAAAAAAAAGAAGAGAAAAGGAAACGCATGCACGGCAGCATCCTTCCTAAGCACACTCCTGTGAGCACTAAATGAGCGAGAAACAGGTGGACCCACCATGGTTGCTCAGTGGCTATGGTGTTGGGCTGCTGAGCACGAGGTCACAGGATAAAATCCCGGCCACGGTGTCCACATTTCGAGAGAGGCGAAATGCGAAAACACTTGTGTACTTCGATTTAGGTGCGCGTTAAAGAACCCCAAGTGGCCAAAATTTCCGGAGTCGTCCACTACGGCATGCCTCATAATCAGAAAGTGGTTTTGGCACGTAAAACCCCATAATTTAATTTTTGAGAAACAGGCAGTCGCCCTTTGAGCGATTAGTAACGAGATAGCCATCAGTTCTGCGAGTGCAAGAAGCAGAAACCACACGTGGAACAAAACCGAAACTGCTGCCCACCCGTGCGTACGCCAACGCACATTCAGTAGTATAAAGACGCGCCGGAGCAAACTAGCTCTAAAACAAACCATGCAACGAAAACCAAGAGAGGGAGGTGCGAGAAAAAAATTTTCAATATTCCCACATAGTGGTAGCACATTCCAGAAAAGAAAAAGTTAGGAAATAGGCGTGCTTTTCAAACATACAGACGGCTTCGTAAATATACGGCATCAACCATTTTGTGCTTGTTTGCGGGGCCGTATATTTACGTCGTAAATGGCGTGTTGACGTAGGAAGCATTTCCTTATTGTTTTCTTGATAGCATCGATAATTCAACGTTCAGTGAATTCAGACATTTTTTTCAGTCCTGTGAAATCCAAATTAATGAGGTTTTTCTGTATTGCATGGCCTAGGCTAGCAGAGGCTGTTTAGTCGGGTATATAGGGTGTCCCACGTAACTTGAGCCAAACATTAAAAATATGCAAATGTTGCGTAGCTGGACAAAACCAAGGTAATGTTGTTTGCTGTCACTTGGGCATACTCGGATTATTTAGTTCATTCTGCCTAATTAGATAATTAGTCTTAATTAATAAATGAACTTCTCAAATATTACAATAA
The DNA here is from genome assembly GCF_038994185.2 of Dermacentor albipictus. Classification (NCBI taxonomy): domain Eukaryota; kingdom Metazoa; phylum Arthropoda; class Arachnida; order Ixodida; family Ixodidae; genus Dermacentor; species Dermacentor albipictus. Next base: position 160,736,635 of record NC_091825.1, on the reverse strand, counting down.
GTGAAAAGGGTTAATGAGAAAATTGTAGAGCAGTATGAAAAACTCCTGATGCAGCTTTCTGTTGCTTGATACATGCTACATAAAAGTTTTTTCCAAGTGTGAAGAAGCGTACGAGTGCATGCGAAATTGGCACATGACTGGCCAGTCCGAGTGCCTCGAGGCCAGTCCGAGACCAGTGCTATGTCCAAGAGTTAGCCTAGATGTAGTTGCCCAGAAGTGATGCAGAAGAAAAAGAAAATGCTTTGTGCATTTTTTGGTTACTATTTTGCTTTAAAGCTTGCTTTCTTGTGCCCACATGCTTTTTTTTGTACAGGAGTCCCTGCCAGTGTGGAAGCGAGCCGTGGAATTTCTGTCTTCAGAATCCCCGGAGGAAACAATACCTTTTCTTGATGTAAGCACTGCTGCATTGCCTTGTGTCATTCGTGACCATTTGCTCCAAGTGTTCAGTCGTAGCAGAGGAGTGCTAAAAAAAAAATCATGAATTCCAGCTGCAGCTGCCGGCTCATAAATAGGGCACTGATAATTTGGGCATGCTTGATCATTTGGACAGCCTCACGGCACAGCCACGAGCCTCAATAGAATTATCCCCACATTCAGAAATGCATCTTGAAGCCCATGCTTGACTTGATATTACGCTATATCCGTGACAATTTATCCGGATATCCCGTGACAATTTCCCCTTTCCACTGTTGGTATGCTTCACCACGTAACATTTCTATATTGAGGCAAAGCCGACTTTTGGAAACCGGTATTATGCAATGTGTTGTGCTTTACGAGCTGCGAAGTCATTGGCGAGGATTGCAAAGGCGGAGTCGGCAACATTGCTAACAGCGGTGAATTGTTTTAATAAATAATGCGGCGCCGAACAGCAAGCTTGATAGCGAACGTCGAAGTTGCTAGGCCTAGCGTTGCCGAGGTGGTGGCTACGGCTGCCAGTGGATCTGCGTGCGAGAGCACCTGTTTAAGGCAGCGAGATAATAAAAATGGCAGCGGTTGTGGCTTCGATCAATGCCGTTTTGGACCTACAGTCAAGGCATAAAGTCCAGAAAATCGGACTGCAAAGGGATTTTGCATCTGAAATTTCAGGTGTTATACATTGTCATAAATACCGTACCGGCACCGCCACGGTACCCGTACCGTGGTGGTGCTGCGAAGGCGTCCGAATTATTGGGCACTTGGAAAATAAGTCGCCAACTGTAAATGCATGGTGTCTGCCAAGTGGGGAAACCAGAAATTCGTGGGGATTTTGATTAGTCTGGAAATACTCAGGGAAACTCAGGAAATTTGTGCTTCTATCAGGGAAAATGAGCAGTAATTTTGTTGAAAGGGAACAAAAGTAGCAGTAATGCTGGCCGAGTGACAGAGAGGAATCATAATGAATCCTCTTTGTCGCCAAGTGGTCTGCTGGAGGAGCTGCCAGTGTACAGTCAATGACGGACTTTCCGGATGCCCGATAATTTGGGCGACTTCGCAGCACCACCACGTATTATAGAGTCAATGTATAAGAACGTCTAATTTCAGATGCGAGAACCCTTCACCGTCCGATTTTCCAGAATTTTTGTTGTGACTGCAGGTCCGAAATGGCATTAATCAAAGCCACCACCACCACCGCCATTTTTATTACCTTGCCGCCTTGAACTGGCCCTCTTGCACCCAGTTCCCCTGGCAGCTGTCGCCACCACCACGGCAATGCTAGGCCTGGCTGCTTCGACGTTCGCTATTAAGCTCCTTGCCAATCTGTGCAGTGTTTTTCGTAGAAATAATTCGCCGCTTTCAGCGATGGCACCGACTCCACCTTTGTGGTCCTTGCGATTCGCTTTGAAGAGAGGGTATACTGTGCCTCTCTCGTGTCTACACCGACTCTCGGCACAATTGCAACGTGCAAACGTGATGGCATGAATACATGGAGGAGTAATGTGAAATTGAAGGTTCAGTAAATCCTTGGTTAATTCGATCCTGGTTAATTCAGAAAATCGGATAATTCAGACTCACCCTCTGGTCCTGGTGTATGCATTATTTAATGCAATGGAACTCTAATTAATTCAGATGTATTTGGCCACACATCGGTTAATTCGAGCAACTCTTGGAGCTTGGCAAATGCGGAGAGCCGCAAATGTGCTACACTAAAGAGCGAAAACGGCGTGAGCGTCCACCAAAATGAAGTGGCAGAGTTCGCATCGCCAAAGTCATCAGTGGAAATCTTACGGGAATGACAGCAACGCCAGAACGCTGCATGGCTATTACTGCCTTTAAAGGCTTTAGTCTTGTGTTTACCGCCACGCATAGCACTGCGTTGGCGGTGTGCCTTCATCACTGGGTAGTTGCTATCCGCGATTGCATTGACAATGACTGCGGTTTTGTCCGTAGTGGTTGTGGCAAATGGTAGCTGACTAGGTATGGGTGTCTGCCACCTGCCTTGATAACTGCGTAGTGGCCATCCCTGATCGCGTCGATAGCGACCGTGGTTTCGTCCGCAATTGCAGTAAATGGTAGTTTCGTTTTGACTCTGTGCATGTGTCGGCTGCGTGCCTTCAGAACTGCAAGGTCGCTGTCCATGATCACCGCGAAAGCGGCTGCGGTTACGTCTGCAGTGGCTGTGGCAAATAGTAGCTTCGTTTTTACTTGATTCATAGCTATCAATGAAGAAGAGCACCATTCACATTGCGATGAGCAGCGATACTGGTGAAAAAATAATCGGGATGTGTGCGTGGTAGTAGTGAAAAACGTGTCTCAGATGAAGCCATGCGCCGCAGCTTCACGGCCAAGGAAATCGATCGCGATGCCTTCGCCTCTGCGAGCGCTAATCAGTCACGAGATGAAGAGAGTTGCGACTTCCGCACTGCTTTTGTGCAGAATATAAACAGGATTTGCTGATTCATTCAGTAAATAAGGGCATGCTGTTGTATGCACTTGTTTTTCTTTATACCCTTGATAATTCGACATTCGATCAATTCGGACATTTCTTTTGGACCCGTGAAATCCGAATTAATGAGGTTTTACTGTATATCTGAAAGCGACGATTTGAAAATATGGTTCACCTTTTTTGGCCACTTGCAAAATGAAGTCACTTATTTTTGGCCAAATACAGTATCTCAGACTCTAGATTATCCGGACTTTTTGGCAGTCCCCATCAAGTCCGAATTATCGGTCAGCGGCTATATATTGGTAGATTTCACCAGTAATGTAGCAAAGAGATCACTTATGGCTGAGAGTGTAGGTTTGATAAACCAATAACTGGTGCCGAATTGAAGGAGAGGTGGTGATGGAACTTTCATTTTCTCAAAGCAGGTATAGCAGCAGCCGACAAGTTAAATGATCATCATTATAAATAAATTACATGGCATTTGAAAACAAAGAAAAATTTGACCTGGCAAGAACTGGTGTAAAATTTAAGGACAGATGATAGTTAAACCATCGTTCTCTCAAAGCAGGCACAGGAGACTTCTGTTAATTTGACTCCAGTTAATTCGATCCTGACCGAGGGTCCTGGCTGGTGCCCATGCATTTTTGTAGGTCCAAGATTTCATTATTTCAATCCAAAAATTAGCCCTTGCCAGATAATTGGAGCTTGACCAGTCAGCATGCTTGTGCCTGACCTTTATGGTGATCCCAATAGAAATCCCTTTACTAGCAGCATCAGTCTCGGCACAGCTTAGGAGACAGTGAAAGTGTTGAACACATGCCATCTCCAATTGAAAACTGCTATTTCTGGCTTGCCTCACTGAAGATTTTCAAGCAATAACGGTAACTGGCAATGTCTAATTATGGTATTTACACTATTTTAACGCATCTTTTTTTTTTTCTATGGAAAGTGGCCTAATAACCGCATTCGTGGCATTTGTATGCTTTGCCGCATGAACACTGCTGTATTGCAGTGTATTAGAGTTGGGCAAATATACTGCCAGTATTAATCAGTAGTGTGTTTTGATGTTATTTTGCATCTTGTTTAATTCTACCCGCTGTATAATTAGATCTATTTCGCCGGTTGCATCAGGGTCGAATTTTAATGTCTGAGTGATTTGCTCCAACTGTAGTAAAACATCTACTTACGTAAGGTTTTTGTAGGTTTAGATGAGATCTCTATAGATGGCACAATAGGTATGCAATGTTATTTTTTTGCACGAGTCGCTCCTGAAGTGGCAGGAAGTGTGCTAAAAAAAAAAAAAGAAGAGTATGCTTGGGAGTGGCGGGAGCTATGCAAGGGTGTGTTTGAGTTACCTGAAGAGTGGCAGTCAAAGAGTTAAATTTACACTTCATATCTTTAAATCTTCTCATGATCAAGGTCCCCTGTGAGTAATTGACCTAGGTAAACATACTGATCGCAGGAAGGAAACTTATAGAAGAATAAAAATGAGTTGGAGTGCATATGGCAGGCATTACTAAATCCTAACTGGGAGCTTGCCACTGTCATTGAAGAGAAAAGTGTACAATCATTGCATTCTACCGGTACTAACATATGGGGCAGGAATTTGGAGGTTAAAAAAGAAGCTCGAGAACAAGTTAAAGACTGTGTAAAGAGTGATGGAATGAGAAATGTTAGACGTAACATCAAGGGACGAAAGAGAGTGGTATGGATCAGAGAGCAAACAGGGATAGCTGATATCCTTGCTTACATTAAGAAAAAAAAAATGGAGCTGGCCAGGCCATGTAATGCATAGGGTAGATAATCGGTGGACCATTAGAGTTACTGAATGGGTGCCAAGGAAAGGGCAGCACAGTTTAGGGCGGCATAAAATTAGGTAGGCTGATGAAATTAGGAAATTTGTAGGAGTAAGTTGGAATTGGTTGGGTAACTAATGTAATGGGAATGAGTAATGGGAATTGGCAGGACAAAGGTATTTGGAGATCGCAGAGCGACCTTCGTCCTGCAATGAACATAAATAGGCTGCTGCTGATGACGGTTATGATCTTTAAATCTTCAACTCTCTTCATTCTAAATATTATCTAAATATTTTTCTCCATTTTCCCTTGGCAACCACCAGAATTCGTAAAACAGAGAAGTTGACATTCTTGGCTGTCAATTTGCCAGTCAGGATTGTCATACATTTTGAAAATTTTTATTTTACATTCTTCAGATGTTTGACTCACCATTTTATATGTTATCTCCATACCTCTTCTTGTTTGCCCGTGATTACCACTCAAACTTTGTGGAACGAGCATGACATTACATTATGTACAAGCGAACCCGGTTTCCTCGGACTCTATTGCTGTAAAAGCAATTTAAAGGAATGCCTTGGTAAAGCGTAGGTGCCAAGCAATAAAATGTCTATGTAAGCACTGTGGTACTGTACTAATGTAGTAAAGAAGGTTTACCAACAAAGTATGTTGCGAGAGAGCTCAAGCGCAGATTAAGGACTAGAGATTGATTACTGCTGTTCTTTGTTGTTGCAGAAGGCATTGTTTTACCCACATGATGTGTGCACCTATGCAAAAGAGAAACTCCTGGAATTGCACTCTTTGTACCATGGCTACAAGGCAGCACGGAAGTTTTACAAAAGGTTTGATGCCTCTATTTTGTCTAGTTGTGAAGCATGTATGCATTCTCTGTAAAACTAGATCTGTATGTCCAGCACAATGTATGCTGCACTTCAGAGTCAGACATTGATATAATGTAGATGGACATAAATTATTTTAGGGGAAATATTGGAAATTGCTGTTTTTATAGACCGTATAGAAAGATCTGGGCAACCGGTGTGCGGCGAGCCTTTGCTTCCCTCTGGCTTGTGCGAGCTGGTGTGGTCACCTCATTCTATGGCATGTTCCTGCTTGAATGTGCTGCAGTTGTTTGCTCAAAAATTATTTAGAGATGTTTTAGCTCGTTCTGCGACAGAAAATTTACATGTCAGTACATACAAGGCTGTCGGAGAGCTGCAGTGTAGCCTTTGGGTGCCATAGTTGTGGGTAGTCACTGGGTAGTCTGTGGTTTAATGGGTAGCACATTGGGCTGCTGTGCTGAGGTAACAGAGTTCGAAACTAGCCATTGGACAAAGGCGGGTCACTGACTAGGTGGCAATGTGTACATAAGTGCGGCTCTTCAACAAACCCCTTTCACGCTGACATGGGTTACTGTAGATGTGGGACTGGGTAGGTACTGCTGTTCGAAGAGACTCTTTGACGCAGACTTGGAACACCACGTATGTGCTACTTGGTCTGTGCTGGCTTTCAGTGAACCTCTTTGATGCCAACTTGGGACACTGGGTATGTGCCAGTAGCTGTGTGCTGCTCTTCAACAAATGTCTTTGATGCCAAGTTGGGTGACAAGGTATGAGCCACTGGGAATTTGTTGCTCTGCAATGACAAAAAGAGATCCCTTAAATTTCACTGACACTGAGTGGAATCAAACTCATGTCACGAAGGTTCCTGAAAGACAGCGACCCGATGTGTTAGCCTGAGCAGGCTGTGTCACAAATGCACTGGGTATGTGCCACTTGTCAATAAACGCCTTTCCCGCCAATGCTTTAGTGAGCTGCACCATGAATGCACTGGGTAGGTGCCGCTGAGTGTGCGGCAAATGAGGGAACAATTCTCGACCTTTGCAGGCACCGGCGTGCCACGCTTCTTGTCTTGGAGACAGCACATAACTTCTCAGCAGTGCCATCAGATTGCGCAGTGTGTCCAGAAAGAAGCGTGAGATAGGAGCCTGGTTTCTGCATGATGAATTTTTCACTCTTTGCATGCACCAGCACGCCATGCGACTGCGGAGTTGCATTGCTGCGACTCTGCCTTTGTCGTCTTCGCTATTAGCTTCGTAGCTCGGAAAGCACGCCGCGTTACATAATGCCGGTTTCTGAAAGTTATCTTCACCTTAGTACAGTATTGTTACGGGGTGAAGCATACGCAAACTTATTTCTGTGAAGCATAACAAGCGTGGGAAGGGGAAGTTGTCACGGGACGCAGTGTGTATTCCTAAATTATACACGCGGGCAACCTCCATCTCTAGTCACAGCACGAGCACCGATATGCCTAATAAGGAGGTATTCAGAGCTTTTTCAGATGTGTTTGTGGCGATTTGAGCCCTCAAGGGCATTAAAAGACATGCGTTAATTTTTCCGAACTGCCCGAATTTTCTGATGTTTTCGCGGCCTTTAGGGAGTACTAAAAATTGTGCGTTGATTGTGCAACTGACCAAGAGGATGGTTCAAATGGTTCGTGAGGCGAATGTTCGTCGGAAGGAAGACGGGAACAGAAAGGACCTACGCATTGAGGAATGAATGGGAAAGGAAGCGTGCTGCCATCGTTTTGAAGGAGCTTGAGCTCAAAAAGCAAAGTGTTGGCGAATGCTGAGATGCAGGTGTCCCTCATCCAAACCAAAATAAACTCTTTTGAGCAGCGAAACGTAACACTTGAGGCGTTGTGTGCAGGCTAGAGTATGTATGGACAGTTGAGGGTGACTTCACAGCTGTTGAGAGAAAATCTCGCTTGTGACAGAGTTTGGACATCATACCAATGACCTTGTAATCAATTGATTGAAATAGCTCATATTCAAAAATATTTGCTTCTGTATGCACCTCCTTTTTATTCGTATTTGAGAACGTTCGACTCGATTTACAATAAGTTTTACAATTGTTTTGTCCGCAGGTATTTTATTTGCTGAGCATTTCACTAGCCCCCTCCTCTCCTTTCTGTTTTCGTATTGAATAAAATAAGCACTACTACTTATTATAAAAACTGGATTAAGTTTTTTTATTCTTTAACACGCTTACTAGAGAGTGACAGCATCAGGCAACATGATGTCAGCCCGCCTTGACGTAAAACAAAATTTTGTGTCACTCAGGAAATTTTGCAAAGGCACTCAGGGAAAACTTGGAAAACTCAGGGAATTTGGAAATGTCAACTTGGTAGACACCCTGTTCAGCTGTATCACCCTGAGAATAGCACTGGGTCCATACTAACTCGACTTTCTATTCTCTTGAATGTTATCAGGAGCTGTATCTCAGACTATGAATACTTTTGACTTTCCAGAATGCTGCACCTCAAGCCCCTGTCACTTGCCTTTTTTCAGCGCATGATTGATTTGGAGAATTCCAGCGTAAGTTCTTACATGCCCTTCCTAATTTTTTACACTGACCTACTTTTTAATCATTTCTCTGTTGAACGTGTCCTACCATATTTTCTCAGGCTCAACCAGATGCGGGCAAGTTGAGGAGTTACTTCGAAAATGCAGTAGCTGAGTTTGGGGAAACAAATTTCGGTAAGTGTCAGCTTATGTGCACATACTGGTTCATTAGTCTGTGATTGTGCGAATATGAAATTTGTGGTCTGAAGCGAATAATTTGAGCATTTGTGTGATGTGCAAAGCCTTTGAAACAATAGCCAGAGGGCGACAAATCTTCAGAAATAAGAAAGTGGTCTTTGCTAGGATGGAAACTGTTTCTATCTCTGGAATCAGCTTTCTTTTCTTTCTTTTTCTTTTACTATACGTGCTGTTGTTATTCAGATGTTAATCCAAGGTTTGGTAAGAACTTGTCAGGCAAGGTTTGAACATTGCCACAATGAAATAAACTGACACTTGCCTAATTACAAGGAATGAAGAAGGGAAAAGTTTCATTCCTGTTTTCTTTCTTTGTATTTAAGCAAGTGCCCATTTTTTGGTTGTTACAGTTATTCAAACTTTAAACATTTTTTCAACATCACTACTACAGAAACTTCATGTACAGACTTTTTCTACTTGAAATTTCACCAGTGGTCGAGGTCGTGCTATTGTTTCGCATTCACCTGTCATGCGGCCTGAATTTGTGTCATGCACCGTTGCAATATCATTAAGTGTGGCCTTGGCTGCGTGATGCTGACAGATTTGGCTGTGTTCCACAAATTTTTCTGATGAGCTTTATAGCACAGATGAGCTTTATAGGCACGCTCGTAGCAATTATTGGTCAGGTTGCCCGCAATCCCGAGCTCCACTTCGACGACCCTCATTTGTGGGCCTGCTCTTGGGCCCAATCATTGATAGGTTACTTGATTAGTGACAAACTTCTTGTGAGAGTTTGCCACCTGTCACCATGCCAGCCATTGCCAGATTTTCCTCGTGGCCACATTACCTTAGCTCTTACGCCTTTATCAGCGCTGCTTTGCCATGTGTCAGTGACCAAGGTTGCGGTTTGGTGCTGGGTTGACACAAGCCTATTCATAAAGGTCATACGGCTCTTGGAAAACGAAAAAACCGCATTGGCAACATAAGCGATAGTATGGGAGGTCAACCTGAATAGGTGCCAATTTTCTTGAAGGGCTCCCATTTTTCCAACGGCTGCGTTGCCACTTCAGGAGCTGTACCTCGACAGAGCAGAGTGGGCGAATGAGACACGTGCTGTAGCGGTAGTGCGAAGGTGTTGATTGAGGGGAGAGAGCATCACCGCGATGCCACGTCACCCTCGCTCTCGGCATGAGTGCTTCTCGATGGAACAGAGCCTGGCAGAGTGGGCAAAAGGGAACACTTGCTTCAGCAGTAGCATGAGAGGTGTTTCGTGAGGGAAGAGGGCATCACAGTGTTCGGCATGCATTGTTGGCACCTCAGGCTGCTGCTGCTTGCTGGCTCGGGCAGCACACACCACTATAGGCACTGGTGGCATGTGCCTTTATGCAGCAGCGCCATGAATGTAATGCCATGTGATGGCCGGGCCGGGCGCAGCAGGCGGTGACTGCCAGCTATGTTGGTTTAGTATGTTCCGTCGTTTCTTGTGTTTTGTGTTACTGAAATACGATGCAAAACCAAATCTGATCAAACATGTTGCATTTTTGGGTGCACGAACAGTTACTGAAACATGACTGAAGCTGGTTAGGCCATTAAATTGTCATTTTTCATCACGACATCGCATTTTTCAGGCAGAAAGACTATATGTGCAGCCTGTAGGCAACAGCGCATACAGTGCTGAGCAATTGAAACACGGCACTCGAAACGCATGGTCGCCGGTGCTTCTTGCACCAACTGTAAGCGCTGGGGACACTGAACTGATGCATCATAGAATACAGCGAGAACCTTTATGATGCGTTGTGACTGAATTTGGTCCCTTGGTGATCACTTAGCGCTCACCTGTGGCACAAATAAAAAAACAGTGGCAGCCGTGCGTTTCGAGTATTGTGCTTCAATCGCTGAGCACAGTACATATGTTTCCGATGCTGCTTTGCTATGGTCTAGTTGTTCTAACACAGGTAAAGAGGCGTTCATATACAGGAGCTTCGTGCCCCATGTGAATTGCCTGTCTGCCACTGCAGGTGTAACTGGTCTGGAGCTTGGGCCCCGAAGGAAAACAGTTTGATTTGTAGTCGTCAGTTTGCCAGCTTATCAGTCTATCGGTCTTTCCGTTATAGGGTATATTTTTCTTCCTTGCGCTTTCCGACTCTGTCTGCATCCAGCACATGACTGACGGCAAAAGCAAACGCAGTGGCGTGTTCACACTCGCCGCTACCAATGGCTCTCGTTGCTCTAAGCTGTCTGAAATGGACCATAACTGAAGATTATGCTAGTTTAGAAGACACTAAGAATGGCGAAGCATTGTAAAGATAAAAGCAATTACAATGGACAGAGAATGGGAACTTATTGACACATATGCGATGGCCAAAGCAGCTCAAGAAACAGAAAAGGAGAAACGTTCGTCTCCTTTTTTTTTTTGTCCCTAATTTTTGTGTTCTTTGCCTATTGCCGTGATTAAATATGCAACAATGTTAATACACACAGCAAAATAACAGCTGGAACATAACTGCTGGAGTTGCATGTGTTAGCTTGCAGTGGTGAGCTCTGTTCTCATGATGCATTTGCATTGCAATTTGCGCTCGTTTTTTGCTTTATATGCTGCCTGATGCCACGAATGTGATCTGCCTTGTACAAGTGATGACCTTTCTCAAAAGCAAACACATGAGAATGCGTTTCGCGGTACCTCAGCCCTTAAAACCCGCAGTGCAAAGTCATTGGAAGAACCGAGCACCTTCGTCATGTCGTCTGCTTCACATACCTGTGCTCTGACAGCTGCTGTTTGTAAAACCAACACCAACCATTTAAAACCAACACCAACGAGTGATGGCTGCTAGTTCAGATGTGTCATGTACTGAGAAAACCCCCAGACAAACTTTCTGTATAAGCATGACAAATGTCATCAGAGGTCTTCCTCTCGACATCAGCTCCTAGTTGCAGCAGCAGCACGGGCAGTTCTTGGCAGGATATGATAATAGCTTTTGTAAGCAGCTCACAGTGGTCTACACTAACATCCGAAGTTTGCTACCTAAATGCAATACACTTCGTGCTTTTCTAGATGATAGGGACAGACATAATAGTACTAACGGAGACATGGTTTAATCCAGATATTGACGACAGTGAGATTCTACCAGGAACGACCGCATTGATAAGCGTGGTGGGAGTGTACTTATTGCCATTAAAAAAAACCCTTCATTCATATTTTATCGATTCCTGGTAATCTCTTAAGCTTGTGTGGGCTACTTTTCATGTGTCCTCCAGCACTGTACTGATTGGGGCCTGTTACCGGGCGCCAGATTGCAACCATTCCTTTTTGAATAACTTGCGGGACAGTATTACTAAAGCGCTCCAGCTGTGTCTATCTAACCACATTAATCTTCTTGGTGATTTCAACTTTCCGCTTATCGACTGGGAACATAAGTCGTCTTCATGTCATGCGTCTCTGGAACTAACCAATCTAACGTTAGATTTTAACATTTTTAACATGTCTTCCAAATAATGAAGGTGCCTACACGCGCTTCCAATATCTTGGACTTGGTTTTCATGAACGCTGCTGACACAATAACTTCCATTTAAAATACGAGCGGCTTTAGTATCATAACCTCATCCAACTAACTGTTAGCATCCCGAAGCCTGTGTCTGGTGCAACAACAAAACAAATTCGCGATTATAACAGAGCAAAATACAATGAGATTAACTCCCAACTAGAAGAATTTTTTTGTCAAGTACAGTCAAACCTCGATATATCGAACACGGATATATCGAATTATTGCGTATATCGAACACTTTCTATATCACGTGGAAAATCGCATGCATTTTTAATTTTTTATTTCGAACGGGGCCGGATGTAAAATGGATATATTGAACTCCGCCGCCCCAGACCAAGTGCGCTCTGTTGACAGGAGGCGAGCTTTCCCGCAACACTCTCGAAGATAGCGGCGGCGCGATGGGCGTTCCAGACTGCTGCGTACGACAGCTCCCACATCGGTTGCGCCGAGGGCGCCATTTGAACATAGCGCCGTACACACGCGGCGACTTGGAGCCAGCCACGGCCGGTCTGGGCCGGTCTCGAGGGGAGCGCGCGCGCTCCCCGGCCGTGAGCCAGCCCGGCCGCCTATCACGCGCGCCCGCGCCCCGCCATGCGCGCGTGATTGAGGTGGTCGTGGAGCCAGTTGGAGCACTTTGTCGGTGCTGAGCCACACAGCATGTCCATCGAGGACTTCGTTGGCGGTGACGACAGCACCGGAACAGTGGCGGAGTTAACAGATGTGGAGATCGCGGCAGAAGTGACTGCTGAGCGGCCAAACGAAGACGCTGCCGAGGCTGATCCAGCAAGCGCTGATGTTGCCCCGCTCCCGACTGCAACTGAGGCTGTAGCTGCTTTGGCCGTTGTACGCCGCTACTGCGGCGCAATAGAAGGCACTGGACCGTCTCTTGTGGACCGTTTGGACTATGTTGAGGACGCCGTGGTCAAGCACGCGGTTGCCAATATGAAGCAGGCTACGCTGCTTCAGTACTTTCAGCGAAAGAAATAAATACTTTGTTTGAAGCTTCATGCGAGTATCCATTGCGCCACGATTGGTTCATTGATTGATTTGTGCTAGTTTTTGAAGCGTTTTCTACGTGATTTTATATATCGAATTCTGGCTATATCGAACTATTTTGCGATCACCGTGCTGTTCGATATATCGAGGTTCGAGTGTACTACTACCTTTGTTGATCAGAAAACGACAACTGGGTACTCTACAGGGAAAAATTAACTACATTAGTAGACCGGTACGTCCTGATAGTCTGCATAACTAATGACAGATCCAGCCCTTGGTTCAACAAGTCTCTTCGTAAACTAAGGAATAGAAAGAAGCGTTCGTATAACAGGGCTAAACGTGTGCGCACTGCTGAGGCTTGGCAGATATACAAAGACCGTTTAAACAATTACTGCTCAGCAATATCTTCCGCTAAAGATAAATGCTACTCGCAAGACCTGCCATCGCTGCTAACTTCCAATCCCCCCAAATTTTTAAAACCATATATTCGACATGAGATACTAACACCATAACTTTACACGGAACAGAAAACATACCTATTTCTAGTGCCAATTGCCCCCCCATATTCAACATGCTTTTTTTTAACTGTTTTCATCGGGAGGACTTTTCCAATGTGCCAACTTTTCCCGAACTTGACACCGGATACATGGAACCAATTGTTATCACTGTTGAAGGCGTTAAATTACTCATTAGTAACTTCAATATATCCACCTTAGCCAGTATTGACAACATTAATTCCAAGATATTAAAGAACACTGTCGCTGCCTCAAGCAAGATCTTATGCCATATTTTTCAACAATTCCTAGCATCTGGAAAGGTACCCACCGATTGGTTAATAGGGAAAATAATACCAATTCACAAATCTGGAGATGTTCACTCGCCTGACAAATATCGGCCCATATCTTTAACCTGCATATGTTGCAAAAGGCTTGAGCACATAATCACTTCACACGTGTACAGCCACCTAGAAGCTCACAATTCTTTTTCTAATCAGCATGGTTTTAGGAAGGGATTTTCCTGTGACACACAATTATTTTGGTGCCCCCCGGACGTCACTCCAGTGGAACTAACCATGATAAATGTATCAGACCATTCTTTTTGTGTTGCGGCACACTAAAATACTCATTTTTTCCTTTAACAATACATCTGTGGAATTCCCTGCCAAGTGACATCGTTTGCTCGCAATCTGTGCATTCATTCGTGTCGACACTCGAATCGCACTTCGAGTCATCATCGGAATGATGACCGCATTGTGGTCGTCTTGGCTGAGTGTTCCTCAAAAGTTATCAATGACGTATTGCCATGCCCCAACTTCTTTCACACGCCGGTGTCCATACATTCTTTCGTACTTCTCTGCGCTTGGTTCTTGCGCACGTCTGATAATATACATTACACTTGATACTGTTTGTACATTACACGGCACAATCAAATGCATTTTTTTCCTGTATTAACTGCTTCTTACACTTTACATGGCGTACGCACTGTATTGGTTGTTTTTGCTTCCTTGTATTTACTTATTGCTGACATGGCGCGTTGATTGTAACCATTGCTTTTTTGTTTGAGTTTGCTGCAAACCCCCTGTATAACAAAGCACCTGTACTGTTTGTATGTCCACTCCTGTATGAGCCTCTCAAGGCTTACAGTATTGACAAATAAAAAATAAATAAATTATTTGAACTAACGACTCACTTGCACTTTAACATGGACTGCAATCTTCAAACTGACTGTATCTTTCTTGACTTTTCTAAAGCTTTTGAACATGGGCCCCACTGCCACCTAATTTCTAAATTATCTGCCCTACGACTTTACTCTTTAACATTATCCTGGATTCATAATTTTATTTCTTTTTGAGAACAGTTTACTGTTCTTAACAATTTCACTTCCCCACCTTCTTCTGTTAGCTCTGGTGTGCCACAAGGCAACGCCCTCGGCCCCTTTCTCTGCTAATCTACATTAACGACTTACCCACCCAGATTACTTCCTGCATGTGCCTTTTTGCCGATGACTGCATAATCTACCGTCCTATTCACACGACTGACGATCACTTGGCACTTCTAGCAGATCTTAAACTTATCGCTAACTGGTGTAACAAATGGCTCATAACACTAAACTTTACAAGGTGCGAGGGGATGTGCTTCAGCCGAAAATGTGTAAATTATAAATTTTCGTATCACCTTAATAACACTATGCTCTCCCACACATCATCATACAAGTACCTTGGTGTTCTTATAGAGCATCTTTTATGGGTCCCACACATCGCTTCTACATGCACCAAAGCATCACAGTCTCTTGGCTATCTACGACGCAACTTGCGAAATGCCCCGACAAACATTTGAAAACTCGCGTTCCAAACATTCATTTTGCCACAGTTAGAATTCGCCTCCTCAATTTGGTCCCCTCATCAAAGTTAGCTAATCAATATGATGGAAAGGATACAAAATATAGCAGCCCGGTTCATATCACCTAACTACGGTATAAACTCGAGCATTACACAAATTAAACTAGGCCTTCTACTGCCGCGATTAGATATCCACCGCAACATCGCTCTTTTGTGCTTATTCCACAAATATATTTACACTAAATAAACGAACCCGGTTACAACTGCAAATACCCCACTCTTTTTCACGCAGATTACATAATCAGTTCAGCTTCATGCGCATATACGGTAAAACAAATGCATTTAATTCATCTGCGCTACCTCGTGCCATTGGTCTTTGGAATGACCTCCCTGATAACGTAGCCTCCATGTCTAACCTCAACATGTTCCGCTGTCAGTTACTCGCGCTTTACCCATTTAATACCATTTAATACCGCCCAGTCTAGTGTATTTGATTGTGTATTTTTGCATTGTTGTGTATTATTTTCATAAACAGTATTCCTTTTGCTCTGTTAACGGTAACAAGTGTTCGTGTGCCTCCAGATATTGCTATGTATTCCCCTGTGCCTTGAATATTGTATAACACGGCAATCTTTGTATAGCACTGTTCCTGTTGGAAATTTGTACTTTTTATGTCTTTACTGTTTAAGATGCCCCCCTTACTTTATGCCCTGCCATGGGGCCTGTAAGGTTCTTTTAAATAAATCTACTAGTACTGCTACTCCTGTATTTTGTCATTTTGTCTCATCTTAGTTCACTCACACAGTTTGCGTTATTTAGCTGCAGGACATTGACCATGGTTCGCTTTTTTATCCAGAAGCAAATTGACATTCATTAAGAAGGTTCCATTCCACCAGTATCCTTGTAATTCATTTTGATCCTGTGTTTTACTTTTCAGATCTCTGGATGAAGTACATCCTGTTTGAGCTGAAACATCCAGAAGGAAAGCCTGAGCAAGCTGGCGTCCTCTACCACAGGGCTGTGAAGACCCTGTATGATGATCTCACTGACCACTTCATTTCTGCTTACTCTTTGCTGGACACCAGTAAATTGTAAATGGTTGGTCATTGGGGTGGTTTTCAATGTTGTCTTTTGGTGCGTGCCACATGTTGTAATGCTGAACATCTGGGTCCTTGGTGAAAATTTTGGCAAGCTTGAAACCCTCACACAAGGTTGTCGGCTGCACACTTGAATTTCCATTGCGCTGGTCTGAGGTATGTCCTGTCTTCTGTGGAGACCTAAACTAGCGTGGCACTCACCTGGCAAAGGAGATGCATAGCAGAGTCTCCACAATGCTGTGTACAAAAGACACTGTGGTAGGCTCTCCATTATTTCACACTTGTGGCCCAAACACGCTGCATGGGTAAGAGGCAAAAAAAATTATTTCCCAACAACATGCAAGAAGAATTGTGCATGCCATTGGCAGTTTTAGTGTACAGATGTAAACTGACTCCCAGCAAGCAAGGTTGCTCAGCAAGGAATTGCCTTGACAAACTAAATGTGGCACGTAGTTCCCTATGTCTCATCTAATTGACAGCTTGAGGAACAACAGAGAGGGCCAGGACACACTGCATTCTCTCCTTCCATGGGTGAAAATGTGCTCTTCTTTGGGGAGAGGGAATGCAGTGGTGGCCAGGGCAGTTATATCCTTAGGCACTGTTAGCATGGAAGATGTGGGAAACAAGGCAAAGTGCATCATGTGCTACTAGGTCACCATTGATGCCACTAACCAAAATGGCAGCACCTTGAGTGACCATGACCTCACTTGACCTCACTGCTTCCGAACAGGCCAAAAGTATCCCTATCATGCCTATAAGACCATGTGCAAGCCAATGAGGAACATGGCATCCACTTGGATCCCTGCATTTAACATCTCCAAACTTTTATTTCCACTGGTTGGTGCGGCACGTGTATGTTTCTGGAGCTATGATGTTGTATAAACTCATCGAAATCTTTACTTGGAAAATATGAGTTTGTTCTAACGACATGCCCAGATCTTTATTAGAAATAAACCTAATGCATCTGAAACCAGTTGAAAAGTTGTGCACGAGTTGTGTGCATGCATATGCTCATTTTCAATTAAAATTTTCCAAACAGTACAACAGCATAAATTTACACACACAAGGCCTATTTATTGAATTTAGAATGTCAAAGGCATAAGTGAAGTGCAACTCCCAAAATGTCCATTGTTCGATAGGTTACCGAAAAATTTTTTGTGGTGCTATTCTAGTCACTGTCATGTTTTGCCATATTGTTGAATTCCGTAGAAAATTCACTATGATAAATGAGAGAGCGGAAGGTTACCCGTGACAAGCACGTGCAGCTTTTGAGATGTGACAATCATGATCACTATACATGAGAGAAGTGCTAAGTTCTGGCCTACTTTTACAGCAAAGCTCTTAATGCGAGTAGAACTGCTCAAAAACTTCTTATGCCACTTTTTACAGTATTGTGAAAAGGAAGAAACTAGATTACTTGTGACGTTTATATTTAAGAAAAAAATGGGGTTGGGGGGGAGGGGGGGGGTGGCTGTTAGGTTGAGATGTAGGTACATCTTGAACTGTGTGTGTCAATTAGGAATTAAATGAAAATTGCTAAACCGTTGTTTTCGGCCCATTTAGAGGCATTATATGAAAGACTTGAACAGTTTTCCAGCTTCCCTGGGATGAACAAAAATGGCATATCTCATATTTAGATAGATACCACTCTATGGGTAACGTGTACTGAAAGGTCGAAGTGGGGGGGGGGGGGAGGTAGGCTTATCATGTGCCTTAAAGATATTTACTTCCAAATATTTCTTCACCAAATTTTTTGAGGTTTATGGCACATGTAGTTGCTTTTTACCGGTCCCCTTGCTGAACTATGTGAGTCGCATTGCTTATATTTCTTTTAATTAGCATGTGAGTGACATATCGGTGTCAAATATAGGAGCTTCAATTTTCTAATTTCTAATTATGTGCTAATTTCATTTCATCCGAACTTTGATTTTACTACACAGAGTTGTGCTTGCATATATTGTCACATTTGTTGCATTTTCCTAACAAATCGTTATAAGAGTATGTTCGTGTGCGTCCTACCCCCTATGTAACACCTTCTTCCAGAGGACTTTTAGGGGTATATTGAATAAATAAAATAAATAAATAAATAAACATATAAATTATTGCTGTTATCAGCAATGCTCTCGAGAGTCCCAAAACATCTTTACACAGGGCGTCTACCAAACGGGAAAACCGGGAAATCTCGGGGATTTTGAATAGGCTGGGAAAAACTTGGCTGTAATTTTATTGAAAGGGAACAAAAGTCTCAGTAACGCTGGCTCGAGTAACAGATGGGAATCGTAACAAATTTTCTTTGACACCCTGTCGTCTGAAGGTGTTGCCAGTGTACAGTCAATGACCGACTTTCCGAATGCCCGATAATTCGAACGGCTTCGTGGCACCACGAACACGTGCCCCCTAGAGTGAATGCATAGGAAGGTCTGAAATTTCGGACGCAAGAACCCTTTGTCGTCCGGTTTCTCAAATTTTTTGCCATGACCGCAGATCCGAAATGGCATTAATCAAAGCCACCGCCGCTGCCGTTTGGTTACCTCAGCTGTAGGCAACGCCAGGCCTAGCTGCTTCGACATTCGCTATTAAGCTTCTTGCCGTTGGGTGCCGTGTTTTTCATTGAAAGAATTCACTGCTGTCAGCAGTGGCACCGACTCCACATTTGTGGTCCTCGCGATTGGCTTCGAAGCTAGGAAAGCAGGGTGCGTTGCATAATGCTGGTTTCTGAAAGTCAGCTTCGCCTCTGTATAAAGGTGTTACTTGGTGAAGCATATGCAAAGGTATTGCTGTGAAGCATAACAAGTGTGGGAAGGGGCAATTGCCATGGCACACTGTATCTATTCCATAATTATACACGCCTGCAACCAGTACCTCCTGTCACAGTACAAGCACCGATATGCCTAATACGTGCACTGTGGCAGTTTGAGCCCTTAAGGGCAGTAAAAGACATGCATTTATTTTTTCCAACTGGCCGATTTTTCGTACGTTTTTGAAGCCCCTAGGGAGTTCGAAAAATCTGTACGGTGACTGTACAACTGGTCCATGGGGCGAACGCGTGGCAGAAGGAGGAGGAAAACAGAAAGGACCTATGCATTGAGGAATGAAGGGGAAAGGAAGCGTGCTGCCACCGCTTCGAAGGAGCCTGAGCTCAAAAAACAGTGTTGGCTGACGCTGAGATGCAGGTGTCCTTCATCCAAACCAAAATGCACTCTTTAAAACAGTGAAACGCAACACTGAGGCGTTGTGCATGGGCTGAGAGTATGTCAGAACAGTTGAGGTTGACTTATGAGCTGTTGAGAGAGAATCTCAATTGTGACAAAATTCGGGCCTCATACCACTGAGCTTGCTATTAAGTGATAAAAACAGCTCGTGTTGGAAAATATTTGCTTTATATGCAACTCCTTTTTATTCGTATTTGAGAATGTCCACCTCTACTTGCAATCTCTTTTGAAGACATTTTATTTGCTGTGCATTTTACTAACTCCTCCCTTCTGTTCTCTTCTTGAATAAAATAAGCACAACTCCTTAGTATTCAAGCTGGATTAAGTCGTTTTTTTTAAATTAATTTTTCACATGCTTAGTAGAAAGTAACAGCATCGAGAGACATGGTTTCAGCCTGTCTTGACATAAAGCATAGTTCTGCGTCGCTCGGGGAATTCGGAAGTGCCAACTTGGTAGCCACCTTGTGTACAAGACAGCAACTTCCAATTTGGTGAAAACGGAAAAATGTTCAGGGTAATTTGTGGCAAAACATTCACATTTCTGTCGTAAATAGAGGCGTTGCAAATAATTAGTGAACCCTTGTTTTTTGCCCTATATTCTTGTGTCATATACCAGGTTCGTAGTTGGTCTCTCAAGTATCCTCGAATGTATCATGTTTACATATTGTGAAAATAACGACCACATTATGGGTAATATGTAGGCAAAGTTCAAAATATGTGGGTTAATTATTGCCTTTGCAATAACTTACATATGCAAGCGCTCCAGAGCAGTATGAGCACTTTATGAGTGATGCATAATTTACCCTGCTGCCCTAAAACATAACTACAAAAGCCACCAAAATCAAATTTAGCGAAGAATTCCTCGAGGGCACGGGACTGGTCCTCTCGCCGACCAAGTCGGAACTCTTGCTGTATCGGCCTGACAGAAAAGGCCGCAAGTTCGACACGACGCTGGACCAAGTACCGATTGAACTCAGAACGAAGATGGGTCAGCGCATCCAGAGAGTGGATTCTCTCAGGGTGCTCGGACTGGTCCTCAATGCAAAAGGCAGCAACGCGCAAACGATCGCGCGCCTGAGCGCGAAGATGGAGAACATGCTCAGACTCGTTTCGCGAGTGACGAGCAAGAAGGGGCGCATCAGCGAAGCCAATCTCATAAGGATCTACCACGCCTTCCTCATGAGCCATATCAACTACGTGGCTTCTGCGCTAAGCTGGTCACGGTCAGAGGAGAACAAGATCGACGCACTCATGAGGAAGAGCATTAAACGAGTCCTCGGCGTCCCCGTGACGACCAGCACGGAGAAGTTGATGCAACTCGGGGTCCACAACACCCTGAGCGAAGTGGTCGAAGCACAGAAAACGGCACAGATCGTTCGCCTCTCTACCACCAAGGCCGGCCGTCGAATACTCGAGATGGCGGGTCTGGCAGCCATGGCCGAGGAGTCGTGCGCAGTCCCGCTCTGCGAGGGTGAAAGGGACACCTTTCGAGTCTCCCCCTTCCCGAGGAACGTTCATCCACAGCACAACGAGGCCCGGCGCGCAGCCAGAGCCCGAGCACTCATCAAGACTGCCCTGCAGAACCCAGAGCTCGCGTCCTTTGTCGACGCGGCGCAGTATCCCGGATCAAACTCCTACGTGGCCGCGGTGGTTGACCCCCAGGGCAAGATCCTGAATGCGGCGTCTATACAACGCTCGACGGTGTCTGTCGCAGAGCAAGTCACAGTGGCGCTGGCTCCGTGCGAACCCGGGCGCACGCATATCTTCACAGACTCCAGGTTGGCGGCGATGGCCTTTCTCGCTGGCTCGGTCTCGGCCGAGGCTGCAGCAGTGCTGAGGACCCGCAAGACAGGCACGGTCCGTCACGTCATCACTTGGTTCCCGGCTCACATGGGCCGGAACGTCTCCCCTGGCTCGATCAACCCGAATGAGCTGGCCCACGACCAGGCGCGAGGTCTCATCGACCGCACCGGTCCGAGGGGCCCAGCTTCGCAGGGAATCGACCGAACCACGGACCCGCTGCTAACTTTCCACGAGATAACTGCTCACTACCAGCTGGGACGCAGACAGTTTCCGGCTCCTCACCCGAAGCTAGGCAGACCCCAGGCGTCGGTGCTGAGAATGCTGCAGACGGGCTCCTTTCCGTCTCGCTCAAGGCTGAGCCACTACACTCCGGGTGTGGATCCCCGCTGCCCAGACTGCGGCGAGGAACGATCCACTTTGAACCACATGCTGTGGCAATGTTCTGTGTTGCGCCACTCGCCTTTCAACAGGCAAGATTGGGATGAAGCCGTCAAGAGCGACAAGCTTCAAGTCCAACTTCGGGCTGTCCAAAGGGCCTGCGCCAGGGCTGAAGATCACGGTCTTCCGCCCCCAGCGCGGGTGCGGCCCGCGACTACGACAATGTAGTCCCTTCGGACCAATTAAAGTTTCTTGTCTGTCTGTCTGTAGCGAACGTGGGGGAACGCTATTGCAAACTTGAGTAGGAACTTAAATGCATGTAAATCAAATTCAGCTTTTGTAAAGATACCATATTTACTCGTGCAAGGCCCCACACCTTCACTGTGAAGCGCGAA
The DNA here is from genome assembly GCF_038994185.2 of Dermacentor albipictus. Taxonomy (NCBI): domain Eukaryota; kingdom Metazoa; phylum Arthropoda; class Arachnida; order Ixodida; family Ixodidae; genus Dermacentor; species Dermacentor albipictus. The sequence goes on along the minus strand of NC_091825.1, from coordinate 160,714,683 downwards.
AATCTTGAAGAAAAAAAGTTTCGGTAAGCTTTGTGCGCCTACGCATGCTGGTTAATTCCCACAAGCTGCTGCAAGATCGCACTAGCCTGTGTCCGAAAAATCTCTTGTTAACTGCAAATGTGTTAATAGTCAGCCGCCAGTGGTTGCATTTACTTGCATAGCAATCTGAGTGCAGTTCAAGCCCTCAATGAGTAGCCATATGCCTGCTTCATGCAATTCCTACACCCGGTGAAAATTCAGATGAAAAAAAAATGCGGACCTTACACAAGGAAATGTGCAGTGGCGTAGCCAGAAATTTTGTTCGGGGGGGGCTACGCCACTGGCCCATTATATATATATATATATATATATATATATATATATATATATATATATATATATCGAATTTCTGTTTCCAACAGACACTAGGATTTAACTTTCTCTCTCCGATGCAATCAATTTCAATAAAAGCGATTAGCAGGATTATCTCAGAAAAGCATTTCTGCGTTTTACAAGTATTTGAATAGGCCGCGTCGGATTGGGCCCGAGCTAAAGCTTCCTCTTAAACAATTTATCGAGGGATCAAATACATGAATAATAACTGCATTGTCATTGCCAAAGATGCTGCAAACGAATTCTTGAAAGCTACGCACTGTAAATACAAGTAAAATATGTATTTTTTCATAAAATATTATACTCGTATATGTGAAAAATTGTTTCCAACATAACTGACGTCAATGCTTCCATGTATTTTGTCTATTTATTAAGTTAAGAAAATATCCCACGAACTTTAGAACTATATCAGTTCGAAACCAGGAAAGCAGTGCATGCCGCTGATATGACAAATTAAAAGGCAATGAACTGAACTAGTTGAGGACAAATATGTTAATGAAACTTTGTCATTCAAGAACCGTGCTTACATTCTTGTATATATGCAATGGCCAGTGAAAAATCTCAATGACGCTGGCGTTTGTTCCAATGTATTACGCAGGAGTAGCTGTCCCTTGTCGTGTATCGTGAGTAATTGCACCGAAGTTATAGTCGCGACAGAGAGCACGTATAAAAAGCAGGAGTTCTGCAAGATATATGGGGGCAAGTCAAATGAATGAGCCAACAACGTGGTACTTTGTTTAAAGGTAGTCTTCATGAGAATTTAGACATTTGTCCTATTGACTAATGAGTCGCGTGATTCCCGTCTTATAAAACTCCTTGGGTTGCTGCTTCAAAAAGTCTGTAAAAAGCCCGGTGTTGGAATGTCCTTGCAACCTCCTTTGAACCGTTTGCTCCAACGCTTCACAGTGGTCAATGAAATGAAGTGTTCAACGTACACGGCAGTCATATGGCGATTAATTTCTGTTTTGGAAACACCTTCAGCTGTCAAAAACTTCGCGACACCAAGCTGTTCTACTTTTGAAGTGTCCATTATGTGACGCAACCATATTCCACCCATGGTATGAGAGCATTAAAGAACATTTATCTTCACACCTGCGTGTCACTTTTGTAAATGAGACGTGCCGTTCTCCTACGCGCATGCCTCGCAGATAATGAACTGAACCATTATTGCGCGGTTAGGGTAGGCTCACTTTCATTTGACTCGCCCTCGTACATCAGAAATCCAAAGATACAATGGGATATACAAATGCGAAAATACGGCTTGATAAAGGACAAGAAAGTGTCACTGCAAACAAAGTTCACTGCATGTATACACAAAACCTCACAACAAGATATTTAAGTATACGTATAAGTCTCCAATGAGTCTATGTATGTAAGAAGAAGTAACTGTATATAATGCGTCAAACAAGGCAAATAAACATGTTGCACAATCATAGATTCACAGAATCCTAGATTCCGTCCCCATTCCATCCACTCCCCCCGATGTATTGCGCGCGACGGAAAGTGGCGCGCTTGCTTCCCGCTTTTCTCCTTTGCGCACACAAGACTGAGCCACCATCGTCGGCTCACCCATTCCACCTCCCCTCCTACGTTTTCACTCGCACATACAGCATGCAGCGCGTGGTCACGATGTTATCACCCTTGGACTTTATACGAAACATGAGGGCGACGGCAGGAATGCGCCTGGAATGTCCATATAATTGCTTTCGCAATAATATAATAAACGTATCCATCAAGTGAAGCGTCCCGTCGCCCAGTACTTTCCGCAAAAGAAGTATCAAAATCGAACTTTCACCATGCGACAATTCGCTGCGCCGCAACAATGTATTTTTTTTCTGTGAGGCGGAGGCACCGAAATAAAAAAAAAATGCATAGGAAAGTATGTTGGCCAGAATCGAATGCCTACTTTGGGCACCTAATGGGGCTACGGAAGGAATACCAAAGAAAACGTCGGACGCTTGGTCCACTGAGAACCATACGCATACTGCTCAGTATCCTACAGCGGCGAAACAAGACTTTCCGGAAAGGTTCCGCTCAAGGAATGCGGTGCAATCCTTCGAGTCCCCACCGTGATGGCGGCGAGCGACCATTGTTTTTTTTTTCTCGTCTGCTAGCCAGAAAGCGTCCAAAACTCTGTCAGGTGAAAATCCACTCGACCAGAGCAAACCGAACGCGCACCGAAGTGCACCTCATGGTGGTCGGGGCCATACGAAAAAAAAAACGTACGTGCTCTGGCTGGCTCTGGCAGCCTGCGGGTAGGGTAGTGAGAACAAAAAAAAAATGAAGAGGCTCAGTGTGTCCTCGCGAATAAAAGCCAAAGTAGAAAAAATAAATAAGAACGTAGTTACTTTGGCTGGCTTTAGTGTCTTGACATGGATGTTCTGGCGTAGGTTAAAAAAAATGTTGATATTTTTTTATGGGACATGACGGCACAAATGAACCGTCCTAACGCTTCGTCTCATTGGACCTCGCTGCCTGCTTTGTCAACTCGTCTGCTAGTGTGTTTATTTGGCTTTTCTCGTTGTATGTTCCGATGTAAGTGTTTAGAAAAGTCAATAGACCTTTCGCGTCAAATGTTTATAACAACATCAAACCCACAAAGTTCCGCAATTGAAAATCTAAAGCACAACTTTGGAAATGTCAATGCACCTTTCACATCAAGAGCTTATGAGATTTACACTCATAAAGTTTCGCAATTGATAGCCATGCGCTCCATAGATTCCGTGGCCTCAGTGAAATGCCGCGGCGAGCCCGCTCACCATCAAAGCGCCCTTGAAACTTTGTGCTCGAATGGGACTGCTTGGCGTTATGTGACTCCCGGTGTATGGGCGTTGCCACGAAATCCAGCCCAAGTTTGCAATCTTCGCAGTTAAATGTCTTTTCGAGCGTCAAAAAGACATTCTAGACAAAATCCAGAGTGATTTCCGGCGCCGGGGGTCGCTTTGGTCGGCGGTGCATGGACAGCACGAAAAAATTTCGGGGGGGCTGAAGCCCCATAAGCCCCCCCCCCTGGCTACGCCCCTGGAAATGTGGTATCCCTTCAGCAAGTGCTCAAAAGCATTATATGGCCATTTCATGCTATGTATACATGCTATGCCGAAAAATAGTGGGCATGCTATTGGTTATGTGTAAGCTAAATTCTAAGTATTTTGGTTATACTGTATGTTGGAAACTGTTACATACCCTCTATAGTCGGGTACAACTTTAGAAGGCAGCGGCATTTACCCTTCAAAGGTGGATGTGTGCGAGCCTCCACCAACAGACAAGCTCTAGACTGATGACATGAGCTGGACGGCCGGCGACCCCACCGATGGAGAACACGGTCGCCCGCGCTTCGAAGTGGGCGGGACTTTTGAGCTGGGCTGTTGCTTTAGTCGTGGAAGCAATTGGCTGCTGCACTTTGGTTATCTGGGTTGGGCCTCTCCTGCCTTGATAAGTTGCACGTGACCATAGGAAGCGTTCAACCACAAGAATTTTTCAAATTTGTTCATTATTAGAAAATATAAAAATATATTCTTTCAGTGGTCGGTGTCCCTCTTTTTACCCTTCTTCATGATGCCTCCCGACCAGACTGGCTTCCGTCAAAACCTTGACTTCATAAAGATATCTGAAGTGTCGTGAACTCATGGTTTCAGGAGGCCAGCATTACTGTTACTGTAGGCACTCGCACCACTTGCCCAATCTTGCCTCCACAAGTAAAATTCTTTCCCGGCGTTCTCCCATACAGGAGCCAGAGGATCGTGTCACATACACATCACGGTCCATGCCATCTTTCTTAACGCAATAGCGTTAAGGGCCCCGTATCGCAGAAAATCTGGTGTCTGCGTCTGCGGCCAAGAAAAATCTAGAACCATGCAGGCCTTCCATGTGGCTCATAAATATTGGTGAACTAATTACATTTCTCAAAGTAGAATGCGTCAGAAAATTCGTAAAGTAAGACTTATGCACAACTTACAGACATGATAGCATTGGATTGTAATTTGAATATACGAGAAAATGAAATTCTATTACGCGGAAACTCAAGCGCAAATCATTTTCCAGTTGCCACTTGAGGTTCGTCTTAGGAGCAGCGCAGACTGCTCCGTTCCTTGCAACACCATAAAACAGAAAGCTCACTCACATTTCTAGGAAAACATTACGGTTACACAAGCTTCAATTGCCAGGAAGTGTGAGAAGCAGTAGGGGATCTCGTTCCACTCTTAAAGGCACATCTTAAGCATCCTCACAAATTCTTTTTCTCGTGTTCATGCTGCGTGGCGTTTTTCCAGTGACGGTCTTGCACGTGAACCCGCGAGCGGTTGGGTTTGTTTTGTTTCGCCCTGTGCACAAGAACACCTGTGTTGCTGTATGGCTGCTTCTGCGAACTGGGTCTCTCAGTGCGCATACATCTGAAGAGACTGGCCCAACTCATGGTTCCTTACTGCAATACACCACCTCATTGTACCATTGGCACCAGTCTAGTAGTATGATAAACCAGTGCCACATGAACACTAAGTTAGACGCGAGCAGATCAAAGAGCGTGATCGCACGCCGAAACACTAGAAAATGACAGTTTCATTCTCTTCGCACACGACTGCACGGCATGGGAACGAGCATGCAAAATGGAAGGACATCTCTTTTGCTATGACATAGTAAAACAAGAACACACAGACATTCGGTTTATGTTTTATTGGTCAACTTAAGTTCATTTATTTAAGCAACAGATCAAACAGATAGCTGCTGTCTGTAAAAATTCTCAGTGGCATGTCACTTGGAGAGATGTCGCAGCACTGCGGACTACGTAGTGCACTTGAGTGTCTGACGTCGACTACCTGGCTGGATGCAGGGCGCCCACGAGAAGTGCGCATGGCGTTTCGGTTTGAAATTTCGGCTGTTTTCGAGGCACGTAGTGTTGCAATACTTTGCAGGCTTTGTTAGTGTGCATTGTATGCATTGCACTTAGCTCAAGATGGCCAGACCAGGTGAGAGGCCTTTAAAGCAAGTGTTTGATAGTGTCGTACCACAGTTATAACGCATGCTACCCATTGTTCAGAGAGAACTCTTTTAAAAGTTGCACCAAGCTTATATTTGGTGGAAATGGAGATCATGTTAACTGCAACGAAATGCGAAACTTCAATGTTTGCCGCATATAATTAGAAACGTAAATAATTATTAAACCCTCGCTTTCTTCCTATCTTCATGTGTCATTTGAGGTATGTAGTTAGTTTCCCTGATGTCCTTGGTGAACTAAACAAGACACTTTGTTCATATGTTTAAATTTGTTTAGCGAAAATGAGCAGCATATTAAGCATAATGGGTAGGCGAATTTAAATTTGTGTGGGTTAATTGTGGCATTTGCAGTAACACGTATGCAAGTGCTCTGGAGCATTACGAGTTTAACAGGGGGTGCGAAATTTAGCCCGCTGCTATGACATATACCTACAAATACCACGAAAATCAAGTTTAGCAAATATGAGGGCAACGCTATGGAAAATTTGTGTACAAAATTTAATGCATGTGGATCAAGTACAGGCTTTGGAGAAAAAAAAAAAACGCAGTTTCGCTCGATAGGCGGAGCATCGGTTTCTATCGCAAATGAGTAGATAGCTATACTAAGTATAGATAGTAGTACTAGCGACCGTATAAACATGTAACATTAGAGAGTTTTAGAATAGGGGCCCCAAAGGAATAGCGTCGAAGTCACTGCGCATGCGCGAGACGCAAACTGCATTTGGGTTTTGCGTTGGGAACGCTACTTCACCGATTTAGCAGGAGCCCAAATAGCGGCCCCTAAAGTTTTACGTCAGCAAACATGGTGGCGACCATCGAAGCGACGGCTCTAACCTAGCACCAAACTGGGTTCGATTCGTGGTAACGCATGAAGTTTGCAAGCTAAGAGAAGTGACTGCGGTTATCGCTTTCTCTCAACTAGCGTGTGTTATGAAGATTGATTCGTTAGACTCGCTGTCAGAAAGCTGGAGTGAGTAAGCGTGGCAGCAGCAGTAGCGAGCTAATTGATTTTCGGGTGCTGTCTCACGCTTCAACGCGAACTAAGCGTCGAAAACACAGCGCACACGAAGCTTTGAGCCCTCCGCTCACCTATAGACTACTCATCGCAGTTCGCTTTCAAGATATGGCGCGCGCGCGGCCGCGCCATATGCAGCAACTGCCGGAGTAGAATTTCCTCCCTTTCCCTCATGTCTTGTGCCTAACCAGCGCCTCGGAGGCGCTGGCCTAACCGGAAGGACTCTGGCCTAACGGAAGAGGCGCGCGTGGGCCTTGATGTGCGCGCGCGCCGCTGAGGGTGAGGACATCCACGTCATCTGCTACGACGGCTGCCATTACGCTGCCTGCCGCAGCTGGGTAGCATGCGAAATGCGCTACCGCTTGCGGTGCATCGAATACGTTCGGAAACAAGTGCACGTTAGCGAGATTTTTTTAAAAGTTTGTACATCACTTAGCCATGTTGTTGCCTAAATGCTTATTAAGAGAATGATATCACAAGAAGCCAACAAATACTGACACCAAGGACAACATAGGGGAAATAACTTGTGCCTAATAAATGAAAAAAAGAAATGATAAATTATTGGAAATTAAACTGGATGAAAAACCTTGCCGCAGGTGGGGATCGTGTTTCCCACCTGCAGCAAGTTGTTTTTTTCATCCACTTTAATTTTCATTAATTTATCGTTTCTTTGTTTCATTTATTAAGCACAAGTGATTTGCCCTCTGTTGTCCTTGGTGTCGGTATTTGTTGGCTTCTTGTGATATGACTAATAAAAATCGAGCCGTTCGGTTAACCCACTTTCTTCTCATTTATTACATAATGAGGGTCTCGAATCCGGCAACATTGATGTCTTCAGATAGCATGTGTGGGTTTATTGACCGGTTGCCTTCACCCGAAAAAAAATCACGTTCTCGTGACGCCTGAGACAGAAAGGATGTGCCACATCCGCCGCCAAGGTCTCTGAGTGGTGGCGCTGGCTAACACTCCCAGGGTTATACTAGGGAACAAATACCCAAGAAAGTGGATGGGGCAACGGTGCTGTGGTAGCTCAATTGGTTGAGCATCGCACGCGAAATGCGAATGTTGTGGGATCGTTCCCCACTTGCGGCAAGTTGTTTTTTCATCCACTTTAATTTCCATTAATTTAACGTTTCTTTATTTTATTTATTAAGCACAAGTAATTTCCCCTATGTTATCCTTGGTGTCAGTATTTGTTGGCTTCTTATGATATGACTAATAAAAATCGGGCCCCTCGGTTAACCCACTTCTCGTTTATTAAGGGAACGATGTACTTCATATAAGCTGATGGCCTGGGCATGTGTTATGTGCTAGAGGTTGACGTAGACTTCGCTGTATAAAAACGAATCCTCTTCCTTAGTCAGGAAACGACAAGAGTTTCGGTAAGGCTTACTTATTTTCCTCGTAAACTCTGCATTCCATATACACAAAGAATCATTTAAAGCACTGATATGCATGTCAGCAGCAGAAGTGTATGTATATAAACACAAATTTTAGTGTACCGAAGCTACCTAAGCATGATTATGTTGGCTTATTTTGCTATGTTTACAAACAATTTACTTATTTATTATACATGGCATCATACATATTGTACACAGGATAAAGTGCTAGGGGCAGTATGGTGCAAATATCCTGCTAAGATGAAATGACAGCGTCTTTATCATTATTATGCTTGTTCAAAGGATTGAAATACTGAATTTATATATATATATATATATATATATATATATATATATATATATATATATATATATATATATATATATATATATATATATATTGCACCGGAGCACTTCGGCGCCAGTTCTGTGCCAGCACAGAGAAAAAAGTTGACGTTCGTGTGTGTCTCAGTCTGTTGCTTTTTCTGGCTGTGGCTGCCTTGTGTTAGTGGCTCTTTTCCAGATGCCGTGCCGATGTTGCCGAGATGAACATGCCTGTTACATTTGGTGGAGGTGCTGGGTAGTCCCTTTCCTCGTCCTGGAGCTCCACAGCTGTACTTTGCCATCTCCCACTTCAGTGACTGGGGACGCAGCTACCTCTCAAGCCGTACCTACCCACCCCCGCGCCTGCCATGTGTGCTGGTGTGGTTCATCAACGTGACCTTCCGACATTCAGTGGTACTGATGATCACGATGTTGAAGACTGGCTGTCCGAGTATGAACGCTGTAGCGCTCATAACAAGTGGGATGACGCTGTCAAGCTGATTCACGTCATCTTTTACCTGACTGATGTGGCCAGCTTATGGTTTAACAATCATGAAGCCAATTTTATGACCTGGTAGGTTTTCAAGGAAACCCTCACTTCATTCCTCGGTCGGCCAGCCATGCGCAAGCTTCGCGCTGAACACCGCCTGCGTGGGCGAGTTCAACAAAATGGCGAGACCTTCACGAGCTATAGTGAAGACGTTAGTGACCTCTGTAGGCGGGTGAATTCTGCAGTGGTAGAAACCGAGAAAATAGGGCACATCCTGAAAGACATGGACGACGATGCCTTCCATATGCTGGTAGCCAAGAACCCTCGGACAATCATCCAAGTAATCGAACTGTGCCAAAGTTTTGATGAGTTGCGTAAGGAGACCTTTCCACGCGTCGTACCACTGTGCAATTCGCAGAAATTTTAGACTTGGAAACTACACGTGCTGGAGCTGAATATGCCGCCCTGCTGCTGCAAATTCAGCAGTACATTCGCGAGGAAGTGGCCCGCCAGCTCTCCCTTGTGGCATCTGTTCCCGAGACCCCTACCACATTGGACAACCCGCTCCTTCGTGTCATTCAGACGCAAATTGCTGAGGCACTGCCATCCCCTGTGGCACTAACGCACATTACAGCACTTCTCACTTACGCTGAAGCCGTGACTCGCTCATATGCGCGACCACCGCCAACACTAAGCAGCCCAGTCATCAGCTTCTCGCCGCCACGTCCCGAACGCCCGGTTCACGTACCAGCGTATACCCACCTCCCGGACCCTCTCACAACTCATGGCGTACTCCGGATGACCGCCCCGTCTGCTATGCCTGCGGTATCGCTGGGCATGTTGCACGCCACTGTCGCCACAGTGTAGGATATTTTCGTCGCGTCGCGCCCCGCTTTGGATACACACCTCAATGACCAGAACGCCATGCTGACGCTGACGATTAATGTCGTGCTACCTTCAGCTCACGTCGGTCGCCTTCACCTTGCCGCGCTCCATTTCCCCCACGCTTCGGCGGTCCAATTCTCCGCTGAGGGAAAACTAACAGCAGTAGTTTCTGAGGCAAGAACTTAGCTGTTGTCGAAATTTTCAAGGCCTCATACTTTGCCCCCCTAATGAAATCGCAGTGTTTATAGATGGTGTCCTGACCAAAGCTCTCGTCGACACAGGAGCTGCCGTTTCTGTGATAAATGGATTACTGTGCAGCAAACGGAAAAAAAAGTGACAATACCGGTTCCAGACATGTCATGACGGATGGCGAGCTCGCAGCACGTTAAGCCTTTGGCCGCATGCACTGCTCGTGTTTTGATTGAAGACGTGCCGTGTGTCGTCAAATTTGTCGTCCTCTCGCGTGCATCGCATGATGTTATCCTAGGCTGAGACTTCCTTTCCGAACATCATGCTGTGGTAGACTGCGCTCGTACACAACTGGCCCTGTATCCGTTCGGTACGATAATCGCAGACCCTACGTGCCCGTCTCCTAAAGTGGTTGTCGCTGCCGACATCGTCATTTCTCTGTTCTCGGCCGCCTTAGTGTCCATCAGCTGTGGCTCTATCAGCAATTCAAGTGCTTTTTTTACGCAGTCTGAAGATCGTCTCGTTGCCGTAACCTCGTACATCCGTTTGCCGTCGTCGAACTTGCTGATGGTTGCGGCGCAGTTTACGCATGCAATCTCTTTCCATGACCTTCAACTTTATTACACGGCGAATCCCTCGGCCATTTGGACACTTTTCATGCCATTTCCCCATCCAAGGCATCTTCTGATGTGGCACTATACTGCCTCTTGATGCAGTCACTTCTGCCACCGCACCCGCCAAACGTGACACAAGACATCTTGTCGCGCAGCATAGATAACGCCCTCACTCAAGCCCAGCGCAGCCAAGTCGTTCAGCTACTTGAACGTTTTTGTGCGTCTTTTGGCCTCGACCAACCTTCCTTGGGGCACACGTCTGCAGTTGTTCACCATATTGACACTGGTGAACATGCTCCACTGCGCCAGCGTCACTACCGTGTATCACCGACTGAATGCCACGTTATCAGCGACCACGTTGACGATATGCTGAAACGTGGTGTGATTCCAGAATACCACATTCCCTGGGCATCTCCGGTCGTGTTGGTGTGTAAAAAGGATGGTTCGATCAGGTTTTGCGTCAATTACTGCCGGCGAATATAAACAAGATTACACGAAAGAATGTCTATCCGCTACCGCGTATTGACAGCGCCCTAGATTGCCTTCAAGGCGCTGATTATTCATCATCGCTGGATCTGTGCTCTGGCTACTGGCAAATGCCTGTGGGTGAATTCGACCACCCAAAAAGAGCTTTTTTCACCCCTGACGGTTTATATGAATTTAATGTGATGCCTTTCGGCCTGTGCAACACGCCTGCACCTTTCGAGTGGATGATGGACTCTATTCTCAGAGGATTCAAATGGCAGACCTGTCTGTGCTACTTAGACGATATAGTAGTATTTTCTGCAGATTTTTCTTCTCGCATCACTCACCTTGAACAGTTCTCGAGTGTCTCACTGCCGCAGAATTACAGCTAAACTTAAAAAAAATGTCAATTTGGCACCGTAAACTTACGATCTTAGGCCACATAGTCTCGAAAGAAGGCATCTTAGCAGATCCTGCGAAACTCCATGTGGTTGCCGATTACACCAAGCCCTGCGCTCTAAAGGAGCTCCGTAGCTTCATCGGCTTGTGCTTGCATTTCCGGCGTTTCATCTGCAATTTCGCCTCCATTATCGCCCCCCTTGACGCAGCTTCTTGCCGGCAGCACGGACCTCTCAACTTGGAATCCTGAGTGTGATGAGTCATTTACAATGCTTTGCCGACACCTCACATACCCTCCAGGACTGTGTCACTTTGATCCTACCGCACCTATGAAATCCACATGGACGCTAGTGGTATCGGACTTCGTGCCGTACTCGCCCAACGCAAGTGTGGCTTTGACGAGTATGTGGAGTATCCCAGCTGTACACTAACAAAGTCAAAGTCGAATTACTCCGTAATGGGAAAGGAATGTGTGGCCATTGTTTGGGCAATCGGTAAGTTTCATACTTACCTTTACGGTCGTCAGCTTGACGTTGTCACCGACCACCATGCCCTGTGTTGGTTATCGTTCTTGAAAGATCCCACTGGACACCTCGCTCGCTTGGCTTTATGTCTTCAAGAATATGATGTTCGTGTCATTTATCGTTCGGCAAGAAAACACTCGGACGCTGACGCCCTCTCCCGTTCGCCCCTACCTTCTGAATCTGTCTGTTCAGCAACTTCCACCTGCGATTCGTCATCCCTTACCATCACCAGCATGCCGCCGGAACAATGTAAAGATCCCTGGATCGCTTCGCTGCTTGACCATACATCTCGATTTTTGCCTCACTCACTTTCACGCACCCTTCGTCGTCAAGCTCCACACTTTGCTGGTCGCGAAGTCTTGTACGTTATACCGTCGCAATTACTTAACCCATGGCCGCAGGTGGCTCCTTGTTATTCCTTGTCATCTGCGCTCGGACATTTGCAGCGTTTTCCGTGATGATGCCCAATGTGGTCACGATGGTACATTCAGGACGTACTGCCATTTTCGCCTACAGTACTACTAGTGCGGCATGTATCGCCACGTTCGCCAGTACGTTTGGTCATGCCGTACGTGTCAATGCTGCTAGACAACTCTTCACAGCACCGCTGGTCCTCTACAGCCATTGCCTTGCACTGCCCAGCCGTTCGACCGCATTTGAGTCAATCTTTTCGGTCCCCTTCCGAACACTCCTGATGGTAACCAGTGGGTCATCGTCACCTTAACACAATATGCTGAAACATCGGCGCTACCAACTGCCACCGCGAAAGACATCACCTACTTCTTTCTTCGTCACGTCATTCTGCGACATGGTCCACCACGTGAATTGCTAAGCGACCGTGGCCACGTTTTTCTCAAACGTCATCGAAGCCCTCTTAAAGGAATGTCAGATTGTACATCGCACCGCCTCAGCCTACCATTCTCAAACTAACGGCATGACGGAACGTTTCAATCGTACCCTTGCCGACATGCTAGCGGCGTATGTGCCCGACGATCACATGAATTGGGACCGGGTACTTCCATTTAAAAACTACGCTTATAACTCTGCCACCCAAGCTACCACTGATTTCTCACCTTTCTTCTCTATGTACGTGAACGATCATACTGCATAGACACAATTCTGCCATACCGGCCTGACGTCTCTGAAGTGAAACTTATTTCTGAAGTGGCTGCTTATGCAGAAGAATGCCGTCATGGTGTCAACTGGCGCATTCAGTTACTACGCAAGACCAGTGCACTAGCCCAATTGGGCTAGTGCAGAGTAGGGTATAATCCCGGGTTGACGCTTGGCCAGCGTCACGAGGCGTTGAACTGTCGTTTGCCGTCACAAAGTTATCCCTATCCTGTCCTTATTTCTGAAGTGGCTGCTTATGCAGAAGAATGCCGTCATGGCGTCAACTGGCACGTTCGTTTACCAGGCAAGACCAGTGTCCAAAAAAATCTCGCCATGACGCCTCTGCATCTACTGCCCACTATTATCCCAGAACGCTGGTTTGGCTATGGGTTCCATCCACCACTCTCGGCCTTTCTACCAAGCTTTTGTCCAAACACCACGGACCTTACGGAGTCCTAGAGCAAACATCGCCCGTGAACTATGTCATCGAGCCGGTCGAGCCAGCTCCGAACATTGTTTCTGAGGGCGCGAAACAGTTCATGTCGCACGGCTTAAACCGTGCTACGACCCACCTGTGCTGTCTTCTGCCTAGGTCGCCAGGTTGGCTCCTTTTTACCCACGCCACAGTGTTGTACTGTAGCACTTCAGCGCCAGTTCGGTGCCAGCACAGAGAAAGAAGGTGACGTTCGTGTGTGTCTCGCTCAGTCAGTTTGTCGGGCTGTGGCTGCCTTGGGATAGTGGCCCTTTTCCAGATGCCGTGCCCACATTGCCGAGACGAACACGCCTCTAATGTTATATAATACGCCTGCTGTTCCCCCTATTAATATCTGACGTTCGGTACCACTTCCCCCACCTCACCATTTAAAGCATGCACTGTGCGGGCGTACCTGACACATACATGTTATCGCTCTACCTTTATGAAACGACATCCGGCCATTCCAGTGCACAGGTCATTTATTTGTGTGCATAAATGCTGTGATGACAGAAGCTATTCCGCAAATAAAAGGCTGTAACAGCAGCTTGGGCTTGTTGGTTTTCCATCCTGGAGTTAACAGCGCAAAAAACGTAGACGGGTACACGAAACCAGAAGACGACACCACAGCTGCTCGTGGTGTCGTCATCGGTTAACACCAGGGAATCGCTCCATGGCAGAATTTGCCGAGGTCTGGCACTGGTCGCTTTCAGAGTGATCGCGAAATAGTAAAAGAAAAAAAAAACTGCCTAATGATTCAGGACCGTGCAAGAAGGTAACTTTAAAACACAGAAACTGTGGAAGATTTAAAAAAAAATGTAACTGCTCCCGTGCATACATGGGCATCAGACCAGCACAGATGGCATACTTAAAGCATGGAGTGTACAAAACAAGGATATCATCTGAAGACATACCTAAATAATATCTTCCTTGATGCATTTCACATTACAAAAGATAGCGAAAGCAAAAATCAAAGGCAGATACAGGACCAGCCAAGTGCAGTAAGGAATGTTTACGAGGCAAAATGCAGGATTAAAAGTAGGCACACGTGAAGAGGAGGAGGAATAAACTTTATTTGTGAACAGCATGTTTGAGACCTAGGCCTCTCTACCTAGGTGACTCCTTCGAGCCCTCGGGCCCTGGCGGCATCTTCGGCCTGCTGGATTGATTGCCTTGAGTTGGTCTCCTAGTGCACAACTGAGCGACGCGGTCCCCCACTGCTCTCTGGTCTTGTTTATTTTATTCTGTGTGGGTGCCCAAGGACAAGCCCAAACCATATGTTGTAGGTCCGCCCTTTCTTGACAGAATCAAAATCTGTCCGTGTAAAGGTCCTGGTAGTAGTGAAAGGCCACCGGTTTCGGATATGTATCTGTAAGAAGCGCCATGCCATCGCTTGCCTACTCAGCGAGAAGTGTGCCGGGGGAAATGGGTCTTTCCCAATTTATAGTGTTGGGCGATCTCGTTAAAGCTGGTCATCCGGTTCTCTCTGTTCCCAGTATTTGTTGCGTGTCACCTGTTCGGCCCATGAACCAAAACCTTTTAAGCGTACAGGTGATCTCAGTGTGTCCATTTCGTATGAAAAGTTGACACTGGCACAAGTTTTGCTTGCATGCGCATTCGAACTACTGGCTGGAAACTGCAGAAAGTGGATATGCAGCCTTATTCTTGCATACCTCTCAGTGAGCATTCTGTATATACCCTCCTCGTGCTCGTGCATACACACAGGCTGCGGTGGCACGTGCACCTTGATTAGGTATGCTGTAAGTGAATGAAGCGGCGATTTCATCGCGATTATTTTATCTGTGCACCAAGAGTTGATGGCCATAAAGTGCTTTTCATAGTCCTTCAGGGCTTTCATCATTTCACTGCTAGGGTAGATATGGTTGCCTCCGTCTGAAACATACTTTTTCAGTGCTGTCAGTGAAGCGTGTTTGTCACTGGCAGTTCTAAGGAGAACATCTTTGCATTTTGCGCACTTCACGGATTTCAGGATTCCCTTCCAAAGAAGCCTTCCTTTCAGGTCTCTTGGAAAGCGGTACAGACTCCAGCCGTTCCTGGACTGATTGCTGCACTGTGGCATGCAACATCCAGGCATGGTGACGGAAGCAAGCGTACAAAACTGGAGGGAAACGAGCACCGACCTAACAACATGCACGCCACGAACAAATGACAGCTCGGAGGCGTCAAAATGGCGGTTGCGCTGCCGCCAAGGCCGAGGAGGTGACACCTGCCATAGAGTTACTATACTGACTCTAGAGGATAAGCTACCCATAGGGCCCATGCATTGAAATCGGGAACCGCAAGAGCGCCACCATGTTGCTACGCGCCGAGGTTGACAGTTCCTGAGACGCTTGCTAGACTTGGTGACAGTAGTCAGTTTTAATGTGGCAACCGCCGTAACAGCGTAGCAGCATGACATCGCTTGTAGTGTGCTGATGTGGTGTACGTGCAGCCGTGTGTTTAGGCTGTTTATTCTATGTTGCGGGATGGTGTGGGTGTGGTCGATGTTGGCTGTGCAGGTGGCAGTTATGCAACCGAAGGATGGTCCTGTTGAAGTTTCTGGCGGTATGCGGTTTTCAGCGATCATGCCTGTTGCAGGAGTGTCACTTGACGAGGTTACGAGTTTGGAGCTCGAAGCTGTGGTCAGATTCCTCGTTGGCATTCCGTAATTCTCTTTGCACGGGCGCGGTATGTTGCAAAATCCGCTTTCGCAATCTATCTCTATTACTGTAAGTACTGATCCAGCTGTAGGGCAAATGTTACCGACAAAAGGAAGTCTCAGGAAAGCACCTGAGATTATAATAAAGCAGGCGGCGCAGGAACACCAGGGCACCCAAGGGACAGTGGTGGGATCAAAGCGCGAAGCAGAACGGTACGTAGGTTGGGGCCGCCAAGGCAGGTGTGTGCCAGGGAGTGTTTGCCCGGACAGCTCCACTGGCATGCGCAGCGGTGCCTCGCAAGGTTGATATACTTTAAAGGCACCAGCCCCCATGATCGTTCTTTTGCCTCGGTGCAGTGAGCAAGATTAACCAGAATAATATGGAGGGCATCCGGTGCAGTCGTAAATGGGAGTCATGGCAAATGTAGCTCGCATCGCCTGGCGTGTGTAGTAATATCAGAGTTGTATTAACTTTATGCATAATACGCTTTGTTATGGTACTTTAAAGCAATGGGTCTAGAGGACGGTGTTAGTACATTTTTCTGTACTGCCGTAATCCTATACTCCCCCCCCCCCACAAAAACACACATACCCCTTTTTTTTCTATATGTATACATACAATTCTTTCCCATGACGGAGTCACCTGTTCAAGGAATTACTGTAATAAACACAATTCCATGATCGGATTGTTTACTTTTATTGTAACACTGATAACTACATAGAACCTAATTTTTTTATATGTGAGAGAAGTATAGGCCTTTTGCACATGTGGATATCAAAAGCTTAATTCAATGTGCAATGTGCGATGTCCAATGCGCAAAGTTCAAGTTTACTGAAGTTTATTATGAGCATATGTACAAGAGGAATCTGCTGACATACCCGCAGTCAAGGCGGCTGTTCGAGATGTGCTGGCTGCCTTAGTGTAAGAAAAAGAAAGAAATTGGGTGAATGTCGGCACCAGTGCCACTGCTTCTTGCCTCTGACCTGCACGTGCCTCTGTGGCATCATTGTTGGTGGAGTCTGCAAAGACGAGCTGGTGTGGCGAGGTGTAGGAGTCATCCGATAGAAAGAGTATCGTTTACATGGAGATGTGTTCACATTGCCTGTCGCTTTCCCTCAAACGTTTCCTTGGCGATTAGGGTGACACACCCGCAGTCAAGGTGGCTGTTCGGGGTGCACTGGCTGCCTAAATGTAAGAAAAAGAAAGAGATTAGATGAATGTAAATACC
The DNA here is from genome assembly GCF_038994185.2 of Dermacentor albipictus. Taxonomy (NCBI): domain Eukaryota; kingdom Metazoa; phylum Arthropoda; class Arachnida; order Ixodida; family Ixodidae; genus Dermacentor; species Dermacentor albipictus. Next base: position 160,697,565 of record NC_091825.1, on the reverse strand, counting down.
AGTGCTATTGCTTCTTGCCTCTTACCTGAATTTGCCTCTACGGCCTCTTGGCTTACATAGTCTGCACGAGGGAGCTGCTGTGGCTAGGCGTAGGCATTGTCTAAGCAAAAAGAAAAGGACATTCAAATGGGGAATTCTGGAAATAAATGCAGTTCTTATGTCTGCTTCTTGCACTGTTCTTGCCTAAAAGTTTTCAAAGACAGTGTCCAGAATACACCAGCACTTTGACTGCTTTTGCTTTTTACCTGCAAGTGTTGCTGTGAGATCCTTAGTATGGCTGCGTGCAGCATTGTAACACTTAGTGGAGGCATTTGAAGTGGTAGCCAAAAATATAAAAAATCATCCTTGTCTGCATGAATGCTTTCAATTTCTAGATGCAGTGGTAACTATCACTATTGGTGCAAGGCCCCCCCACATCTAAGCGGCAAGTGCCATAGCTCGAAACTGAAATTTTCCTTCAGTGTTTCATAAGGCGTCTGATATGTCAACATTAGATGTGATCCGTTCATTTTTATTTATCCCAGTGTGGAGAGAGCATCATTAAATTGTTTTTTTATTTTTGCGTGTCTTGTTTTTTGGTTTGTTTCTAAATTGATCGAGCAACGGTCTCATGATGCTTAAGTGACTTATGTAATGACAATTATCAGCTTCTTTTTGCAGAAAAACTGCACTTCCTGACCCATTGTTTGCCATCCCATCACTCGCATAATTTTGCAGAGTATTCTACCTACATTGACTTGCTTGACCTCCACTAAGAAGTTGCATTTTCAAATACCATTCTTTCTTTAAATCATTCGACACCTCTAATAATTTCTGTACCTTGGGCTTCTGATACTATGCATTCACCATTTTTGCTTGTTGTTTCTGACTAGAAATGTCTTCTTTAATTTAGAGCCCAAAGTTTACCTTTGGAACACACAGAAGGGCTTGTCATTGCATATCTGCATAACAGGGGAACATGTTTCATTAAACATTTGCCAAATCCAATGGAAGATTGATGAATGCAGCTTGTGTGATTTGACTGAATGAGTCATAAAAGTAACTCATCTGACTTGGTAAATTAAAGCACATATTCGCCCCTATTCTGGACATGCCGCCATTTTCTTCGATGCATGACGTAGGCACGACGCAAACAAAATGGCGCTGGTGGCCCCGTTTTGCTTACGTAACGTGACGCCAACTTGACGTTTCGCCTAAGAAATTGAAATGAAGGCACTGAATATAGCGTTATCGGCAAAGCAAAACAGTTTTCCTCCGCAGTAAAAATAAAGCAGCTATCTCAAAGCGTATGATTATTCCGTCGAAAACGCTTCTCGCTTCCGTCGTCTGCTGCGTACAAGCCATCGTCTGCTTCAATAGCTAGGATGCGTGTCTCCGGAAAATGGAATGAGTCATCGCATGTTGGCGGCAACGTGCTTGTTTTCTTGCTTGAGACAACATACGCGACCTACCATTGGTGATGCGCGCACGTTCTAGGCCACGTTATCGCAATCTCGTGAAACGCAAGTGACTCAGCCCGACTCGGCTGGCTGAGAAACGGCCGAATATCACCGATAGCGTTGCGCGCGCCAGAGATATCCACTAGAGCGACGCAAGCGCCGGCGCTGCCATCTCTTGTTCAATTCGCTGGTTACTCGCACCGCGGGAGGAAACTTCAAGGCGGCGTCTTGCGTACATTTCTTTTCGTAAATTAGAAAGAGGCCGTTGTCATAACTTCTGATTGTGCGAAAAGGCATTAATCTTGATTACAATACAAATGCAGCAGAGAAAAGTGGACAATTAACATTGCCGAAAGTTTTTTTTTGAAGTTGAAGTTTATTCATATGAAAAAATATAGGTACTTAAATGTAATGTACAGACGAGGGTCCCAAAGTAATGATACTGAAAATGGGACCCTCGGTTAGTAACTACAACAGAATTGTAACATAGTTGGCAGCATAACAGTGGATAGCATAATAATGTATTAGTTACAAGGAAGGCAAATGATAACGAAAAAAAAGAAAAAACCAAACAAACTATGCTCTAATGGACATAATGTAACAGATATAACAACGGGAGTGACAAAATTTATACCATTGTTAAGGCAAAAAAAAAAGAACGAACATGTTCAACCAATATTATATCGTATAAACGCGTTCTTTTAAAAAATGATGGCCCCAAACACAAATGCCAACACCACCCGACAGCGATGCAAATACTATGAGCACGCGTTACGAACAAAAGAACAAAAATGTGGCGCTACGCATTCTTCTCGGCTAGTGTTCCTGGAGCATATACAGGAAACACTATTCTCGGCTGCCATTGCATATGGCTGCTCATTAGCATAATTCGCGCGGCTCGTCGCAGCAAAAATTATGGCGGAAAATCTCAGCTCAACGTCACGCATCGTCAAAATGACGTTTACGAAACAGCCTTTCCTGTGACGCTCCTCACGAGATATTCCTTCAGCCAATCAGCAAGCTGGCATGGCGCATAACTTGGATCGCCACCACATATTCGCGCTATCGCACATGCATTGCACTGGCTTCTGCACGCTACCGCTCACATTCTTTTTGAAGCGCTAACATCACAATATATCTGCCAAGGACCAAAAAAATGTCATCATCATCATCAGCCTAGTTACGCCCACTGCAGGGCAAAGGTCTCTCCCATACTTCTCCAACTGCCCCGGTCATATACTAATTGTGGCCATGTTGTCCCCGCAAACGTCTTAATGTCATCCACCCACCTAACTTTCTGCCGCCCCCTGCTACGCTTCCCTTCCCTTGGAATCCAGTCCGTAACCCTTAATGACCATCGGTTATCTTCCCTCCTCATTGCATGTCCGGCCCATGCCCATTTATTTTTCTTGATTTCAACTAAGATGTCATTTACCCGCGTTTGTTCCCTCACCCAATCTGCTCTTTTCTTATCCCTTAACGTTACACCCATCATTCTTCTTTCCATAGCTCGTTGCGTCGTCCTCAATTTCAGCAGAACCCTTTTCGTAAGCCTCCAGGTTTCTGCCCCATATGTGAGTACTGGTAACACACAGCTGTTATACACTTTCCTTTTGAGGGATAGTGGCAACCTGCTGTTCATGATTTGAGAATGCCTGCCAGACGCACCCCAGCCCATTCTTATTCTTCTGGTTGTTTCAGTCTCATGATCCGGATCCGTGGTCACTACCTGCCCTAAGTAGATGTATTCCCTTACCACTTCCAGTGCCTCGCTACCTATCGTAAACTGCTGTTCTCTTCCGAGACTGCTAAACATTACTTTAGTTTTCTGCAGATTAATTTTCAGACCCACCCTTCTGCTTTGCCTCTCCAGGTCAGTGAGCATGCGTTGCAATTGGTCTCCTTAGTTACTAAGCAAGGGAATATCATCAGCGAATCGCAAGTTGCTAAGGTATTCTCCATCAACTTTTATTCCCAATTCTTCCCACTCCAGGTCTCTGAATACCTCCTGTAAACATGCGGTGAATAGCATTGGAGAGATCGTATCTCCCTGTCTGACGCCTTTCTTTATTGGTATTTTGTTGCTTTCTTTGTGGAGGCGGACTACGGTGGCTGTGGGGCCGCTATAGATATCTTCCAGTATCTTTACATATGGCTCATCTACACCCTGATTCCGTAATGCCTTCATGACTGCTGAGGTTTCGACTGAATCAAACGCTTTTTCGTAATCAATGAAGGCTATATATAAGGGTTGGTTATATTCCGCACATTTCTCTATCACCTGATTGATAGTGTGAATATGGTCTATTGTTGAGTAGCCTTTACGGTATCCTGCCTGGTCCTTTGGTTGACGGAAGTCTAAGGTATTCCTGATTCTATTTGCGATTACCTTAGTAAATACTTTGTAGGCAACGGAGAGTAAGCTGATCGGTCTATAATTTTTCAAGTCTTTGGCGTCCCCTTTTTTATGGATTAGGATTATGTTAGCGTTCTTCCAAGATTCTGGTACGTTCGAGGTCATGAGGCATTGTGTATATAGGGTGGCCAATCTTTTTAGGACAGTGTTCCCACCATCCTTCAACAAATCTGCTGTTACCTGATCCTCCCCAGCTGCCTTCCCCCGTTGCATAGATCCAAGGCGTCCTTTACCTCTTCCGACGTTACTTGTGGGATTTCAAGTTCCTCTAGACTATTCTCTCTCACCTTATCGTCGTGGGTGTTACTGGTACTGTATAAATCTCTATAGAACTCCTCAGCCACTTGAACTATATCATCCATATTAGTAACGATATTTCCGGCTTTGTCTCTTAACGCACACTTCTGATTCTTGTCTCTACCTAGTTTCTTCTTCACTGCTTTTAGGCTTCCTCCGTTTCTGAGAGCCTGTTCAATTCTATCCATATTATAGTTCCTTATGTCAGCTGTCTTTCGCTTGTTGATTAACTTAGAAGGTTCTGTCAGTTCTATTCTAGCTGTAGAGTTAAAGGCTTTCATACATTGGCGTTTCTTGATCAGATCTTTCGTCTCCTGCGATAGCTTACTGGTTTCCTGTCTAGCGGCGTTACCACCGACTTCTATTGCGCACTCCTTAATGGTGCCCATAAGATTGTCGTTCATTGCTTCAACACTAAGGTCCTCTTCCTGAGTTAAAGCCGAATACCTGTTCTGTAGCTTGATCCGGAATTCCTCTAGTTTCCCTCTTGCCGCTAACTCATTGATTGGCTTCCTATGTACCAGTTTCTTCCGTTCGCTCCTCAAGTCAAGGCTAATTCGAGTTCTTACCATCGTATGGTCACTGCAGCGCACCTTGCCGAGCACGTCTACATCTTGTATGATGCCAGAGTTCACGCAGAGTATGAAGTCGATTTCATTTCTAGTCTCACCATTCGGACTACTCCACGTCCACTTTCGGCTGACCCGCTTGCGGAAAAAGGTATTCATTATCCGCATATTATTCTGTTCTGCAAACTTTACTAATAACTCTCCTCTGCTATTCCTAGAGCCTATGCCATATTCCCCTACTGACTTGTCTCCAGCCTGCTTCTTGCCTACCCTGGCATTGAAGTCGCCCATCAGTACAGTGTATTTTGTTTTGACTTTACCCATTGCCAATTCCACGTTTTCATAAAAGCTTTCGACTTCCTGGTCAACATGACTGGATGTAGGGGCGTAGACTTGCACTACCTTCAAGTTGTACCTCTTATTAAGTTTCACAACAAGACCTGCCCTCCTCTCGTTAATGCTAAAGAATTCCTGTATGTTACCAGCTATTTCCTTAATAATCAGGAATCCGATTCCTAGTTCTCGTCTCTCCGCTAAGCCCCGGGAGCACAGTACGTGCCCGCTTTTTAGCACTGTATATGCTTTTGTCCTCCTAGCCTCACTGAGCCCTATTATATCCCATTTACTACCCTCTAATTCCTCAATAACACTGCTAGACTCGCCTCACTAGATAACGTTCTAACGTTAAACGTTGCCAGGTTCAGATTCCAATGGCGGCCTGTCCGGAGCCAGGTATTCTTAGCACCCTCTGCTACGTCACAGATGTGACCGCCGCCGTGGTCAGTAGCTTCGCGGCTGCTGGAGACTGAGGGCCGGGGTTTGATTGTTGTATTCATATAGGAGGTTGTGGCCAAGTACTGCACGAGGGTGGCCAATCCTGCTCTGGTGAGAGAATGCGTTACCGGTTCTGGTCGCCGGGATCAGGCCGCACTCCAGGCCTGTTTGTGCAATTTTCTCAACACACGGTTTTTTTTTTGTATTTTCCCGTGGAGAATTGCGCGGCACCGGGATTCCTCTAGCACGGGAGGCGGATACTCTACCGTCCCCGCAGGAGTTAAATTAAAAATTAAATTATGGCGTTTTACGTGACAAAACCACTTTCTGATTATGAGGCGCGCCGTAGTGGAGGACTGCGGAAAAACCCATAATGGCGTGTAAAACCCCATAATTTAATTATTTTTTTAGGGGAGCTCTAGGGTGCGGAAAGCTTATATTTAGTAGAAATTGAGGGCTTCGTAAGTACAACGTATGGAGAAATTTTAACGTTTCTGGCTTAATTATGAACTTTGCAAGTAATTAGTATTTTCAGACGTTATACAAGGTTCCTCGGTTAACTAAACGGGGCACCTTGTTTACGTTTGGTGAAAGGAAGGGCCAGTTAATGGATCATGCGTAGGCAAAGTTGAAATTTATTGGATAAATTGCAGCCTTTGCAATAAGTTACGTACACAAGCATTCCGGAGCATTATGAGTGTGTTCTACGAGTAGTGCAGAATTAAGCCTGTTGCCCTGGCATAACTATACCAATGCCACTCAGCTGAAATTTAGCAAAAATACGGGGAATGCTATGGCTGCAAAAGCGTGCAATACGCTTCCAATGGCACTACGCCACGCGCGCTACGGCACAGGTGAAGGTGCTCCTAAATGCGCAAGCATTTCCGTGGTTATCCAACGAGAAAACTATCCGTCCGTCCCCCCATCGCGTAAGACGATCGATTTCGAGATAGAGCCAGCCAGCAGTGGAAGACTATCGCGCGGGCAGTGGCACGAGCGCGTCCATGTGACCCTGTAGCGTGTAATAAATCGGGCACGCAGCAGAACTGTGGAGTAGCCGTGGCTTCGGATCGGTATGTCATTAGCGCGCCTGGCGCCGCCACCTGCAGTAGTTTGCTTGCCTCGTCTGTTCACATTGCACCGCCTTCCGCAGCAGTTCGTGTCGTTGCATTGCTGTCGCATTTAAACGTATAATGGCGCCAAGGCGGCTGCAGCCGCTTAGTGAATAAGAACGGAAACGCAGGAATCCAGAGTTACCAGCGTGAATACATACACATTACGGCAGAAACAAATCAACGACGCTGCGCAGAGCGGGGAACTACAGCAATACGCTGCCGAACGCAACTAACAAGAGGAACGACGCCATGTCGCCGCTGCCCGATAGCGACGTTCCAGGGAAAGCTGCATACATTTCCTTCATTTCCCACATCTCCCTCGTCATTTCACCCCATATTCACATCCGCTGCGGGCTCTTTACTGCTTCTTCTCGCACCTTCTACGTCGTCTCGTGCAGGTCGCACTTAACAGTTCGGTGTTGAAACCGCGCTGCTCCGTTTCACGATTCTTTGACGGTCGTCCTCGCGATTATATCAACCACACCATGCGCAATCACTCAACACGACGTCGTTACTACGAAATGCGTATAAACGCATCATTCAGATAACTCCCTGAGAAGATTCTACGCAGAATTTTTGCAGTGCGGTTGGCGGCATGGTTCTAGAAATTTATGAGGGGTGGACATTTTGCGATGGGTATGGGGGGGGGGGGGGGTACACACGAAAACAGTCACTCCGCCATTTTGAATAGTAAGCTCACCAAACATGCATTTTGAACGCATTAATAAAACTAACGCGAGACAACGACGCATCCTACAGCGATCGCCAAACTTCGCCAGGTCAAATAAATGTGCAGCTCGCTGCTGTCAAAATGCGCGAAATACGCGCGAAGCGCGCATCCGTTATTGAAATCTACGTCAGCCAATAGGAGCACTTTCTGTGTCCGCGTAGTAGCAATAACGAATCGTGTCTCTAGCTTTTTTTTTCGTTCGCTTTTGCTTTTATTGCTGCACGGTGAAATACAGCACAGGCGATTTGAAGCTCAGATCTATCCTCTTTACGATGGGGAAATGGTGTTGCGTCAACGAAAAGTCACGCACTCCGCAGTGCGATGGGACTTCCCGACTACCCGATTTCGGTGGTGCAAACGGTAAATTGTACGTTGCTTGATATTGAATACCCGAAGTAGGCGGCCGCTTGATTTTTGTAGACAGCGCAATAGAAAAGGGTGATTTTAACAACTTTTACTTTAATTCAATTGTAGCTTCCACCCGTGATAAAGAAACACACGAGGATTGCGGAAAAAAAGAAAATTCACCGACGATTGCGATACTCCCTAATGCGAAATACATGTTTTAGTTTCGCGACATATTGGCTGGCGCGGACAATCTGTCTCACGCGGCATGTTCCAAACAGAGCCAAGTGTGGCGAGTCCGCCTCGCGAAACGGGAGATCGCGAGTGGCAGCGCGTGGGTGACGCGTCGGTGCGATTCACAGCAGCAGCCGCAGACAGACCTTCGCTCATGCAGAGCTTTGTTTCCATACCGACGACGCGCGCTTCGCTGGCGCCGTATCGTAGCCACCTTCGCCGCACAACCCGTTTTGCGCGGCACTACGCTTTTCTTCTCACGCTTTCGTTCCACCAACGACGAGAGCTGCTCTTCGTTGCGTGGAAGTCGTGCCACCAGTGTCAGCGGCGACGTCAGATTAAATGAAGCTCTTTGAAAATTAATATCTCTGAACTGGTGCTGTCCAGAGAATTTGTTCTAAATGGACACGCCGTGCGAACTCAGTGGCTATAATTCATAGATTGAAATATGTGGTGTAAAGGAATTAAAAATAATTTAGCGTAATTGCGTTTATTATTCAATTGAACATTTCGATTTCTCGTAGAAGTAATGGCCGCCTCATCGAGTAATTTAGACCAAAGCTAGAATTCTGTTATCTAGCGTAGCCAACCTTTAAAAATATTTGGTGCAACTAAAAATTCAGTGCTCTTCCACTCTTTGAAGTATGACAGCTGTGAATGTGGGTCCCTTAATGGCGAACTGCACCTCCGCCGATGGTCGGACCGGTATTGCACTATCTTCAGGATTGGCCCGCGTATGGGGAGTGCTTAACGCCTACTTCACCTCCGCCGCAGGTCGGCCCGGCATCGCATTATCTTCGGGATCGGCCCAAGTATGAAAAATCGTTGGTCTACGTCCACGGAGACGAGATCCGCCAGAACCTAGCCATAAACAGCTGCGCTGTAAAAAAAAAAAGTATGTATCATCGACACGTCTGTAACTGGCCTGTAAGAGGTCGTTTCATCCTCGTCATCTTTGCCTTTACAGATAGGGTTCATCCTGCTTTCATGCCACCCAACTGGAATTTTCTTTGTTTTAATCACTAGCTTTACGGCACTGTCCCGCCGCTCCTTGCATTTTGGACCCAGCTCTTTGATTAGCTGTATTGGCATTTCATCTGGTCCTGCTGTTGTGTTGTTAGGGACATTTTCTTTTTTTTTGCAGTTATTCTATTGTAGAGTAAATTTTGAGCTCTCAGTCTTCTCTATTTATGGATCTGTTTGAGTCTGGACTACGCTTTTTTTTTCTTGACAAAGGTATATCTAATAACGTCCCTCGTCTACCATTGGGCGTCGTCTCACTTGATACTACCGTCTGCATCACTTAGAGACGTTTGCGAAATTTTACTTGGTGCGCCTAATGCCCTTACATGGTTCGGGAATCTTCTTGGTGCGCCTTTATCATTTTGCTAATGTCATGCACTCAACTTCCACTTGTACATTAATTTTTTTTCTTGTACTAGTTCATTCACCACCTCTTCCTTTTCCCGGTACTTGTTCTATCTAAGCAGTACCTCTTCATGAAATGCCAACTTTTTGGATTCTCTGTGATCCCTAAACGGCGGCCGCATTTAGATGGGGGTGAAATGCGAAAACACCCGTGTACTTAGATCTAGGTGCACGTTAAAGAACCCCAGGTGGTCGAAATTTCCGGAGTCCTCCACTACGGCGTGCCTCATAATCAGAAAGTGGTTTTGGCACGTAAAGCCCCATAAATAAATAAATTAATTAATCCCTAGACGGCTGCTTACGCTCTTCTATAACTTGCTTTATTTTCTTGTTCCACCACCCGCGTGGTTTGCTCTTTCGATTCCAACTATATTTTAGCCTTGCTTGTCTTCTGCTGCATGACTTCTACCAGCTACCAGTGCTGTAAAAAGGGCCTCCATTTTTCTTAATGCTTTTTGCCAACTCTGTTATTTGCGTTTCATTAATTTTTAAGTATTCTGCTTTTCCTTCTTGTCGTGCGTCGGTATCCATAAGAAGTTTAACGTTATACGTTTATGATCGCTACCAAAGCTAGCTTTTAATTGTTAATGTATGTCATTCGATCTATCCGTTCGCAACAGTTTCTGAGACTAAGGCGAAGTCGATACATGACTGCCTATTTCTGCATTGTCACGTTACCAATCCATGACACTTATGCTACCTATTAACTACTACAAGGCTGTAGTAGTCGAGAGGTTGTAACCACTAGACTGGAAATTGTAGGGCGCCGTCTAGGGATCGTCTTATTGTACGAATTATGTAAATAGGTTTATTCTTGGGGGCGATAGGAGAAATGTAAATGTGCCGTTCCCATGCTGGCAGAAGGCGAGGTTCACTGCCAACGTAGACGCTTTCTCTTTCTGCCTCGATGAGCATCTGCAAGTGACATTCCCTGCCTTCTTCCATTCCGGAGCCTATAGGGTCTCTGGCACGTTTAGTCGCGAGCCCCGCCTCTGTTTAAGCTTTCTTCGCGAACCTCCTCAGTGGCTGCTGGGCTACTTGCCAAATAGCTCACGCTTTAAAAAAAATCTGAGGACACCTAAGCACTTCTTACGAGTTGTGAAAGCGAATGCATTCAGGTCGAACTGAACGCCGCTGAGCGGTCCTCCAAGTTTTGCGCTGCGATTAAGGTACCATAGCAGTGCGTACTGCCTGAGCCAGCAAGCAGCAGCAGCCTGCGGTGCTACCTTCGCGTGCCACCGACATTCTACGCGGCGAGAGAGCGAGGCAACAGCAGCGGCCAGCAAGGCTGGCAGCCGCGCGCAGCAGCTAAGCCCAGTGACCCGGGGTGAGAGACAGATACGGACCGCGCGCCGGCTTCCGAGAGCGAGAATGACGTGGCGTCGCGGCGATGCCCTCTCACCTCGCGCAACAGCTGGCGCGCTACGGCGGCAGCAGGTGTTCCCTTTCGCCCGCTCTGCTCCGTCGAGGCGCGCTCCTGATGGGGCGTCGCAGCCAATGGGTCGCCGCTCGCTGCTACAGACGCCGGCTTTTTCGCTCAGTGGGCTATTTGACGCTTTCGCATTAAAAAAAGAAGAAGGCATTGCGTGCCCGATGGTGGGGATCAAACCTTGGTCCCCCGGCACAACGGCACGAGGCGCCAACTATTGGCCAAAGTTGCACGTATCTTTGAGGCGGTTGCCGCGTGTGTCGGTTATTTTTTTTTTTACGCCAACGACGCATGAATGAGATGGACAACTTTGTAGCATTTCATTATCCACGTCACATAACAATAAAAAAATTAAATAATGGAGTTTTACGTGCCAAAACCACGATCTGATTATGAGGCACGCCGAAGCGGGGGACTCCGGAATAACTTTGACCAACTCGGTTTCTTTAACGTGCGCCTAAATGTAAGTACAGGGGGTTCTTGCATATCGCCCCCATCAACATGCAGCCGTCGTGGCCGGGATTTGATCCCGCGACCTCGTGCTTAGCCGCGCAACACCAAGGCCATTAAGCAACCATGGCGGGTCACATAACTTCCAAGATGTGGGCGGGATCAGCAGATTTTCTTCCAAGATGTGGCGCGGCGCACTTCTAGGGATGGTATTGCGCATTGTGCATTGGGCGCTGGGTAGATCATGCATATGATCGCTTTGGCGCAAACAAGAACGGAAGGAAGGGAACAAGGGGAGTGGGCTGCCCCTTTTCCCTTCCGTCCTACCTCGTTTGAGCCAAAGCGATCGCATTTATGGTCTACTGAGTGATATGAACTGAATAGCCCAGCAACATGTACTTCTGGATTGAATTGGACGGTTTACCGAGATCACGTGCCGTAATCGAGGACGTTGCAGGCAGTGTGTTTTCCGTAAGGGCATTTATGCCTGTGATCTTGACTTTCTGGCTGGAAGCGGCGTTCGCTCGAGAGGAAGGCGCGTGGGCTTTTGTTCGAATTCCAGCTGTTTTCGCGTCCCGCACCCGCATGATAATTTGCAGACAAGATTGCCACCGCCTGATGTACGTGCCGCGCTTGTGCGTTTACAATGCTTAAACTTAGCGAGGGGCACTTTAAGCGTTAGCTTCTTTGCGACAATCTAATCTTACCAATGGACCTGAGGTACGTAAAATAGCGCCGGCAGCGTCACAGCGTGACGTCACCGGCGCACGTGTAGTGACCCTAGTTGGCAAAACACAGCCGCCGCCGGCTTTCTGGGTGGTGCAGTCGCGCATTGGGCGCTAAGTGGACGCGTATTTTTAATTTTTTTACGTGAATCTCCACAAGTCTCTTGCCAGCCAGATTAAGAGCATCGTGTGTCGGAGAACATCGGCATGTGGTAAACTGCGTGAGGAAAATACGGCGACGCTGGCCTTTTTTACTTGCGAACGTGAACCACGTGGGTTGTGCGATCGAGAATATCGGATTTTCCGTGGAAGTGTGCCACGTTTGTTGTGGTGTGGTAAAGTGTGCGGCGAAATACAGCGGCGATATTAGCTCATTTTTGCGTAGGGAAACGTACCACATTGTGTGTGTGTCTGTGTGTGTGTACTACGCGATTAGCAATACATCTCGCTTGCAAGACTGGACGCGTGTTGCGTGAAATAAGGCCAGCCGTAGCCATCAGGCGCCGATAGAACTTCAGGACCCGTAATTCTTGAACAGATGGGAATGATTGAGATGCGATGATTAGTGAGCGCATGTATCTCGGCTCCATCTGCGCAGTGCGCAGCAAAAAGAAAAAAAAACAACTTCGTTTGAGCATAATTTATCGGCTGAAAGGTACGATTATAACTGAGCTGCTAGCATGTTTCGACACTGCCGAAGCTGCGTGTATACCTTTCACCACGGGGAATGCCGAAAAGGCCAACCACTGAAATTATTGCGTTGTAACTGAGATCTCACGGGTCTTAAGTAAAACAGTTTTGTTTCTTTATTGTTATACTAACATTTATGGCACGGACTTCATGCTGTGATGATGCACATATACATGCAAAAGTTGGGTCTTATGAAGTTTAGAGCAGCAAAGGAAAGCAGCAGACACAGCGAATAAGTTACCGCGCCACGGATTGTGTACTTGTGCACGCTTTTGCTTTGCACATTCGCATGACCATGACTAATAATCAAAACTAAATTATGGTGTTTAGCAGCCCGAAGTTGCACAGCGGCTTATGGGAGACATTGTAAGAAGAGCCTGCGAATTAATTTTGAACACCTGGGGTATCTTATACCGTGCTCATAAAGCACGGTAACATGGGTTTTTGCATTCCTCCTTGGTCTGAATTTAGGCGCCGCCACTTTGTGCGGCTCCACTGCGCTACCGTGACGGATATGGCTGGTAGTTGTATGCGAAGTTCATCTCGTATATCGTTTAAAGCTAGAGTGTAAATGGGGCGCAAATGAGTACCTTCACGACAATGCAGTATAAGTTTTTTTCCGAAGACCAGTCATTTAAGCGGAGTATAATTTCGGCACTGTGAAAATGTGCATCTTTTGTAGTAAAGTGTTCACTTTCGAAGTACATGTAATAAATTTTCATGGATGTAAAACTTTTTATGGACTTAGAACCCCAGTATTTGATCAGTATCCTCTTTTGATGGCAGTCTTCAAATCATTATCATTGGGTTAATGGACTGGGAGCAGTGTTTCAGCAGCACAAATTGACCAGCTGATAAACAATTGCATTTGCGTCATTCAAGAACCGTGACCCCTGCCGAACATAGATGCTCTGTCGGTGAACGTGAAGCACTAGCTGGCCTTTTGGACGCTAAAAATGACACGTGTATCTTTGGGTTGGACCATTTTATATCCGCACTGATCACAAGGAACATGTCGCCTTGCTTTCTGCTGGTTCTGAGTGTCGTCGCCCTCTATGCATAATTATCGTTGGTGCGCCAGACTTTTATATTACGGTTTCTCTGTGAAATATTGCTACGGTTCAAAGGGTTTTGTTGCAGACGCCTTGTATAGATTACCCCTCCAGCGGCCTGCTATGGAATAACTTAAGGAAATGGTATCGCTTGCAACTTCCTGTGTGAGCGAAACTTACGTGCAAGCAGCGACGGCGGCTGACAGCACATTGCAACAGGTAATTTTATGTATTAGAAAGGGCTGGTGCATTAAGGGCGCTCTCCAGCTGAGCTAAGGCACTACTTTACCGTAAAGTGTGAGTTACCCTAGGTATTTGTCACATAAAATAACACAACCATAAGCAGTATTTCTCACTATATTTTTCTCGTTTTTTATGCGAAATTTTCTGTATTTTGTTATGTTTAGTGCCTGATTGTTGTTTGGCGCAGTGTTTTTTATCCACATATAAATTCAAATGTGCGATTCTTTTTGTTGTAGTTACTTTGCTAAGGGAAGCATTTTTATTTTTGTAACGTGGCTATGGGCTGCATCTCATTCATGCACTGTTTACATATATTTTTTATTATCCGTTTTGCATTGTCATTACCTTGTCAACTGTATTGCCCCTCCTGCACGGGCCAGTATGTTGGCCTGCAGTATGAATAAACTAAATGAATAAAAAATAGACAACATAGCTTTCCGCAGTGATAAATTCAGCATTCAAGCAACATTTTTCATCATCATCATCATCATCATATGTACTTTATTTCTCGTCCGAGCGAGGGGAGACTGGGACTAAAGGCACGCAGGCCTGCCAGAGGTCCCAGACCCCACGGTTACAACAGCGGATAAGATCAGTACAAATGAATACACATATAACGTACATATATATTTCACACAAGAGACCATAAATTCATGAACAAAAATGATTACAATATTTTTTCGTTAGAACCAGTAAGCCTCATAAAGATTAGCACAGTATGCGCTCTTTGTTAGATCATACATGTCTACACACAGAGGCAATAAAATGAAAAATGTTAATAATTAGTGAAAGCAATGTCATCGGCGAGTAATAATGCATTAAGCTGTTTTTTAGAGGTACTTTCTGAAGCACTGAAGTTTAACAATTCTCCTACCTTGTTTACTATTTCTGTCGACTGATATATGAAAGTTTGTTTACCATAATTTGTTCTTGTTTTCGGTAAGTGTCTGGAATTCCGGCGCAGTGAATAACGAGGTATTTCATCGTTGTCTATCTTGGAGAATAATTTTTGCTTGTGTATAGTCATTAGAAGTTTCTTATAATATATTCTGTCTGCTCGAAGAAGGGAGTAGCGTTGAAATAATGGAGCTGTTTCAAGGTCTACAAAACGGCCATGGTAATTGCAGTAATTGCGGTAACATTTCAAAGCCGTATTCTACATTTGAAACGTGGCAGCCATACAGGCATTGTACGAACTAGGTAAAGACATAGAGAGTGCAGGGTAGCAAACTGTACATTTTCTGGTTAACCTCGCTGCCTTTCCTTTGTTTCTCTTCTTTCTCTCTTACAGAAGGACATTAATGGCAAGCTTAAACAAATAAACCGGTTGAGAACACTGCTCAAAGCTTTGTCATGACTTAACTGTATTGACTGCTTTTACAGCGGAGCTGTATATGGCTAGGGTACCATAGAATGTTCGTGTCCGCATACAAACACTATCATCATCAATGGTTCATACACCCGTAAGCACTCATACTCCCATAAGCAAGCAAAAAATGCAATAGCTCATAGGCTCGTAAGGCAGAGGCTACAAGCACTTAGCAAAATGAAGCGAACAGTGCTTACATTCTTTCTATTCACTTACACTACAGAATAGCATGTCGAAAACTGTCATCATCAATGGCTCATATTTCTGTAAGCAGTCGCTCATACCTCTTTAAGCAATACCTCT
Source organism: Dermacentor albipictus (assembly GCF_038994185.2). Taxonomy (NCBI): domain Eukaryota; kingdom Metazoa; phylum Arthropoda; class Arachnida; order Ixodida; family Ixodidae; genus Dermacentor; species Dermacentor albipictus. Next base: position 160,681,957 of record NC_091825.1, on the reverse strand, counting down.
GTAATCCATAGAGTTTTTATGCTGTAATCAATGGCTGAAACCCCTGTTAAGCAATGGCCCTTCCAGAAAGTTTGCCGGCTATTTTCGGTATAATACTTTTGGGTGGCCTGTTCTGGAAATCCCACGTAATGTGGGCGAGAGTTGGCCGGCCTCCGCACCACGGACAGCGAACGCTTTACAACATAAGGTGAAGGACATCTTTCAAGTAAAGGTTTGGATATGTGTGCGTCTGTATTCGGCGCCAGTCATAGGTGTCCCGCCTGGATAGGTCAGGGTGTGGTGGACTGTACCTTCGTCGCTCGCGCGGTTGGTGCTCGAGGACGTCTCGGGGTGAGAAGGGGCTTTCGTCAGACTGGTCGGCCGCTCGGTTGACAAAAGCACCGTCCGCTCGCTCATTGCCCTCGAGTCCTGCGTGACCCGGGCACCACATGATCATAGTTATGATCATGACCTGGTTTTGCGTTAGGTTGGATCCTAATGGGTGAGTGGTGCTGTGTGGTAGCCTGCCGGTGAGGAAGAGTCTCCATGTGACGTGGGAATCTGTAAGAGTTATCGACGATTGTCCCAGGGCATCCTTAGATTTAATAGCTAGCGCGATGGCTGAAGCTTCTGCGGTATTCGCACATGCAACTCAAGCAGTGGCGCAAGTCACAAGCCCTTGATCTGCGGCCGCTCCTACTACTGCGAGGGCGTATTTGTAAGTACCGCATCGAGCGACATCCGTGTAGACCGTATCCGGATTTCCACCGAACTGCTGCATTAACTTGCCAGCTCGAGCACTTACTTCTACGACTCCGGTGGTATTTTGGACTCATGTTCTTGGGGATTGGAACTACTATGATTCTTTCACGAAGGACTTTAGGCAGAGATTCCAGTTCTCCCGCATACTGTGGACGAATAGGGTAATCTACGCGGCAGCGTAATTTTCTGCCAGAGGAGGTTAAGCTTAGCCTCTCCCTTTGAGATATGAGCACCGCTGCTCGTAGCTCCTCGTAGGTATTGTGAATCCCGAGGGCCAGCTGGCGTTCAATGGAAGTTCCCTGTGGTAGGCCGAGAGCCGCTTTGTACGACGTCCTGATCAACGCATCTAGGGCCTTTAGTTCTGTTTTCGTAAGGTCCTGGAAAGGGAGGCTATATGTAAGACGACTTGGCACAAAAGCCTGAACGAGCCGGATTGCCTCTGTTTACTTGAAACCTTTTTGATGATAGGTCATTATACGTATCATACGGGAGACGTGTTTCACCGTAGTCTTAAGAGTTTTAATTGTGTGGTCTACTCGTTTGTCGCTTTGCTGCCACAGTCCGATGACTCGCATTTTCTGGACCTCCTTTATCTGGCTGTCTCCTAGAAAGAGGTTGACCTGCTCATGAGTTTGACGGCCTCGACCTCGGATCCTGATAAATTATAATTTATCGGGAGTGCAGCTCATTCCGCTGCTGCGAGCGAAGGCCAATTTCAACAGCGGTCGCTGCTGCTTGCAGGATTTGTTCTTTTTGTCCTAAAGAGCCGCTGGTGGCCCATAGGGTAATATCGTCTGCATATAACGCGTACCCTAGCCCGGGTATGATGTCGAGTTTTTTCGCTAAGCGTCTCACGCCGATATTGAAAAGAAGGGGGAGAGTATCACCCCTTGTGCTGTACCTCTATTGGGCATGGGAAAAGGGTCTGAGCGCGTAGTGCCTCTGCCTATTGTCGCGATGCGAGAGGTCAGGAAAGAGCGGGCGTAGTCATAGATTCCTTGTCCACAACCGATGTCATTTAGCTCAGATGAGTTCATGTGGCATAGTGTCGAATGCACTTTTCAAATGAAGAGGTAGGACGAGATGTTCTGCACCACCCGTGGTGTTGCAAGGAACTTCTTCGCGAAGTAGCAGGAAAACATCCTCATTTGACAAATGTTGGCAAGAGCCGAATATGTTTGTGGGAAAGAGGTTGCGGTCTTCAATGTAGGACGAGAGACCCCCGTGTGTGGATCACCTGAAATAATTTCCCAAGACAGGAGGTTGGTGATATCGCGGTCTGAGAGTTTGTTGATCATGAGGTTTTCCTGCTTTCGGAATAAGCGCGATTTTGCCCACCTTCCACTGTTGTGCAACCACGCCCCTCTCCTTTTGACATAGGTGTCTCTTGGTGGCACTCGCACCTTGGCGTCGGCATTCTTTAGTTTAATGTCAGGCGAACGCAACGTACGAACCGAACTCGGAGGTAACTGTTTTTCATTAATTAGCCGGTTAAATATTATGCCACCTTCTTGTGTGTGACGTGATTACTTCTGCTTTTTACTTCCGGGTTTCCAAGAATTGCGCCAAAGTCGTGCTCATGCGGCGAGTTTAAAATCTACGATTCTGTGCTTTGGTGTGTGCTAATCAGTGATCTCTAACTTATTCTATACATTCCAGACACTTCAGTAACTTACCTTGTAACTAAACTTATGCTCTGATATCATATCTATAATGAAACCCATGAATTTTGTACTGTACTATTCTTTTCTATTTTTTTCTGATGTATTTTGAATTTCCTCCCCGGTCGTGTCAGGAAGTGAACCGGAAGTGCTACGCAAGAAACAAGAGTGTCACTCGATGCTCGTGCCACCAATGAATGTGTAAATGTAATGAAAAGCCTGCTAATTAAACCTGTCTTTGCTTCATTACAGCCAGTAACTTGGCAAAGCCGGCCACGGGGAAAGTTAGAAAGGACCCACGAAAGGTATGGATGGAAAAGACAAATATGAACTTTACAATGAAATAAAAAAGTGCCGTTGTATCCATTCATATGAAACTTTCGCCTCGCCAAAACGGTGTCTTAAGTACATGAATTTGTATGAGAACTTTAGAGGAATCAACATTACTTCGTTATGTTCATTTGTTCGTTATAAGCCGGCCATTTCATTAAAACGAGGTTTGACTTTTCGCTTGATCATGGTGCAAGGCATCGCTGAGTATACCTGGCTCATAATGAAAAAAATGATCACATGGCTTCTTTGAACACGTGATTTTCTTTCTGCCTACTTCAGTGAATAATTGGCTAACCTCTCTGTCTTTCCGTCTATTTCTCCCCCTCCTTCAGTGAATTATCATTTTTTTCTTGTGTTGTGTTTCAAACAAATAATATATGATGCTTGGACTTCTTGCAGGCTGCCGTCACATGTGCGTCTCAAAGGCATCTTTCGCTCAATTAGTTGGGCTGAGTAGATGTGTCAGTCTTGCGAGCAGGACTTGTCGTAATCCCTCCCGAGGGGTTGAGCTTAAAAAGAAAGTTGTAGATTCAGTGACAGCTGCATTCAACGTGGAGCACTAGAAGCAAATAAACACTGGTAACTTCTTGTAATGGTACTGAAAGCCATCTGAAAGCCTGAATTCACTTTACATTGCCACCGATTGAAACCGGCTGCCAACAGCCTACTGTTGGGAAGCAGAGCAATCGACGTGTCGAATATTTCAGTCGTCGCGCTGCTGTCCTATGATTCCGCGGAGACTTGCGAGAATGTATACCACGCATGAACCACGATAAACCATATTTTACGCCGTTAGAATGAATGTTGACGTTCCACAAGTTATGTACACGTAGCCAGAATTTGTTAATGCGTGTTGCAGGCCAGAAAAAATTTACTCTGGCTGATTATCATTTGGATGCTGTATTGTACATTTCACTGTTTATGACCTAATTATCTACGTGAGCAGCCGCTGCACTGTGTTGGACCTTGTAGGGAACTCTGTGCGGCTTTGGAGAAAACTCAAACGCCAAGCGCTGTCGAAGTTCTTTGCCGCCACGGCATCGTAGTAAAGCTACGCTTTCTACGCGAACCATCCCGGTTGGCGTGGCTGGGTGCTGCTGCTGTCGTCTTTCCGGATAGCTCGCACGCAGGGCAATGTCGAGGCCTTCTATGGAATTACGCAGTGACAATACAAACGATACCTAAATATTCTCACTGCAACAAATGTGCGTCAACAAGAGCACAACTCCTTTCGTAAAGCATACCTACTTTCCTAACCATTACGTCACAATCACATGTATACGTCTATAGTGGCAACGCCGACTACTCCTTTGGTGAGGATGATTTACTTGCTATGGCACACGCCCAAACGAGGGATTGGCCAAGAAGCGGGCGGTACATTTAAAACAAATAAAGCAAGGCAACACAAGAGTGGCGCAGCATGAGTGCACGCGCCAGATCACTTTACGCCAGAGAAGTTTTTAGCCAGAGGACCGGTGCAACAAGAAATTGAATAAATATTAGTAAAAATAAATTATAAAACATATATAACAGGTGTTGACCAAGATCTTTATTCCAATTATTCGACCTGTTTATTTATTTAAATAATTTATTATTTTAGTTAGTTGGGTGCACATTTTGGCGTAACGTCCAGAACAGGAAAGAAACAATAATTTTAAGATTAAAATTTTCTATTTACCGCCAAGCCTTCGTGGTACATCAGTACGAAAAATAAGCATTCTTGTGGCAAAAAAGCTTGTTCATATTTCTAGGTAGCGTGGAGTTTTTCTCGCTTATTCACAGTCATTATTTCTACAACAGCAGATATCTACAGAACGTTGAGGTGGTCTGGGAAACGTCACCATTTTTTTTGCAAAAGGGGCCTTTGTTTTGCTTGTCGTTACCGTAACACCGGTATTTATATGAATTCGTGTTGGCATTTCTAGACAGTGTTCCCGTTCACGTAGTGTGAAGGTGTAGGCCAGCTGGTGCGGCATTGTCAAGAATAAAATAGTGCAATACAGATAGCGCTCGTGTCGTCTTGCTCTCTATCCTGTCCGTAGCGCTATTTTAACCGTGACAATGTCAACGTTTTAAGATTTACCAGAAGAGAGGACTCGTAGAGGTTGCAGTATAAGCTTGCTTTTATAAATGAGGCTTAGGAATGCTACGCGACAGCGCGTTTGAAAAGCCGCTCCGTTTTTTTTTCTTTCTGTTCCCTGTGATCGCAGGCATGTAGCCTCAGTTGCTATTATTTGAGGTATGCTGTTTAGGAAAATAGTCAGTGCCGCGCTGGATGCGTTACTCCTTAAGAAGACGGGTTACATTACGAAACATCTTCATGTTCACGCAAGCGTTTCCGGATGACACACTGCGCTAATGTCCTTTCGTGGTTGAACCAAATAACATGCTTGAAAAATTTATCGCGAGGGAGCCACTAATAAATTACTCGATAAATATTCAACCAAATCATCAAGCTTTAAAATATAAGTCTTTCATGATCTTCTAGGTGGTAATAAAAAACAAAAACAACTGAGACAGGTGGTTACAAGTGATTTATTTGCGTATTCCTTGTTTACATAATAACCATATTACATAGTTGTGACACAACACATCCAGCATAGAGGCCTGCTAGAGTGCGTAAAACCCTCAGAGTACTTACAGAGGATGAATCGAAATGACATATTTGGCAATGACAACCTACGAGAGCACTAAAACAAGGCACGAAGCACAATATGCATGAGGTTGGAAATCAAATTGAACGTAATTACAATGGCTTTAATTTTTTGACAAAGAGCAATGGTGGCCGCTGACTGTAACATAAAATATGTAAGACACTCTGCACTCAGAATGGCACCCATGAAAGCAAATACAAATTGCAAACTATTATTCATGCCAATAAATAAATGGGAAGTAGTATTCACACCAAAAAATCGCAAGGCAAGAAGATATTCACAGTTACCATATTTGTACATTTGCAATAATAACGTATTTACAAATGGAAAAGCATGTGACACCACCAAAATGCTGCAAAGGACACTAAGCAGAATGTACTATATTTGTATGCATGAGAATTGCGTACCTTTGGCAAGACGTAGGACGGGGACTAAAGTGATTGGTGGGTCTGGTGCTCGGCATTATTATATGAGTGAAACGGAACGGCAAGCCTGATGAGCCAATAATAAGCAGAAAACGCAGGTGTGTTGCCACGTAAGTTAGCCCAGTCATTTTTAATTCTGGAGAAAGTTTGATTACAAAGGTGGGTAGTACCGAACATTGTCATGTACCTGCGGCAACAATGCTATAAGTTCGGGATCTGTTCAGAGCTGAGCTTTTCTCTATTGAAATTGAATTTTTAACTTTGTACGTGTCTTTGAAAACGTCGTTTGACTTCAGGCAATTGCATCTAATTCAAAACAACCTGGCAGTGCATCAACACCGCAGCTAAATATATTTTGGAACATTTATTAGTTTCCTGGCATCAAAGTCGAAACGCTCGCAATACTATGCGTGCAGATCTCCCAGAATTATTCACGCAAATCGGGAAGGAAGTGCCGCATATTAGCCTCCGCGTTACTCCTCGAACAAGAGCGAAAATGCTCCCACTTACAATTTCGCACCTGCTTCTCAGAAAGCTGCAGCTTTGCCCTGGAGTATTTTGTGTCCATGTGCAGGTAATAAATGATATCTGCCACTTTTTGCAGTTTCACAGAAAAGCTTATACATACGGTCCGTCAAGTCGTAGTAGAAGGCCTATTCCCAGAGCCATTTGTAACAGGACAGTAGTGGCTCGTGGCGACCTTTTTGTGCAAGTAGCTTTTTATTTTTTTCCTGAGGTTAATAAAACGAGATGAAACTTTTCCGCAGGTCATCAATCGAACTGCCGTGTCAGATATCAGGTTCCTGAAATCAAATTATGCCTCTTTCAGAAATTCACTGAAGTGGTGGTGATTGCGCCCATAAGACCTGATAACGTCTGAAAGAACAGATTTCAAAACGAAGGACACATCCACGTATTTCCAACAGAGGACCTGCTGGTGGATCATGCAATGCAGATACATTGGCGTTGAGAATCCGCCAGCTTCAGTAGCTTTTATTATTTGCCGAGTGCTTTTTCACTCCGGACATGCCTCGGCCAATTGTGACACCTTTTAGTTCGCCCCGCGGCCAGCTTTAGGTGGCTCTTAGCAACATCTAGTGCGTTGCTTTCAGCCGCATTGCAGCGAATGATCCGGCTGAATAAAAGGTTAAAAATTTGCTGCGTCTTAACCGGGATGCGCCGTACATTGTTGCAAGAGAAATAATGCGCTCAAGGAAAAGACGCAGTCGAGGACGGCTAGTGGGTTGATTGGTACAAAACAGCGATAATCGAAGGTCTCTTGGCTGTGCCTTGTAGTGGATTTAACTGCACCGTTGCTAATTAGGATTAATCACTACTGTTATGTATACCGGGAACCATCGAACTCAGTTTGATGAACTGCACATAACTAAGCGTATGGGCGCCAGGTTTCAGTACGCGCCAGTATAGTGCCTGGCGAAAGTGCGTGCTGTGCGCGCGCAGCATACCGTGTCGAACACGTGACATGTCAGAGTGCAAGGCAGTGCGGAGACGAGCCTAAAGTGCGTAGGAAAATATCGGGCTCACCGAGAGCCGTGCATAGGTAGTCAAAATTTCCGAAGGCAATAAACTGGGCTTACCTGCAGAATCGGAAGTGCAAGCCTTGGGGCAAAGCGCAGGAAAGGAAGCCGGATATCGCCGCTTGTTCCATCTCACGGTAATGCGGGGAAGCCGCAGATATTGTGTTTGCTGGCATTAGTAAGTAGGTAGAAAGTGATGGGAGGGGGTTGGGGGTCACGAGCCATCTTTTAAAGTCCTGTGTCTGGTCAGATGACACGAGCCCGATCTATATCCTAATGTCTTATCCTACCCTGACATATTTTTTTTATGTCCTATTCTTAAGCTATTTTGTCGTACTTTATGCTATCATACGCCATCAAATCCAATGCTCGATTTTCTAGCGCCCTATTTGTGTAAATAGTACTTCCTCACCGCTCTCTAGAGTATCTGATAAAACGTTGCCACTATTCTCTGCTGTCGATAACTTCCGGTGTTCCTTATCAGAATGTTGCTTATTTATGTTCAGCGTCGCCGCAGACGGAGTTATTACACTGTTGTGTACTTAGCTGGGACACCCTATATAACGGTGTACGTCGTTTCCGTATTGCTTGCTTTTTTTCCGCCCTGGACACGGCTGGTTCTTTCTTTTCGCGCGCTTGCACTCACCTGACGTGTATCAACGTCGTGACGTCCGTGTATCAGCAAATCTCCTTTCTTTCTCTTTGCCGCTTTTGTGTTCCGGCTGCTTATCAGACCAAGGCTATCGCAGGTGCGCATGACTGTACTGTGCCGTCGGCCCCAGTCGCCTTTCATCTCTCTTTATTGACGACAGTCGCACCGCTCCTCACACCTCATTCCCAAAATTACAACACAACAGTAATGACACTGTTTTATCATTTACAGCTTGTCGCGCCATCTATCACAAATATAACGGACTGTTTTATTGAAAATGCACTACCAGTTGAGCACGTGAAAATCACGTTATTCTAAGTATAGGTGGAAGTCGCGTTATTTTTTGCCCAAAGGAACACGAACGGATCTTGAAGACGAGTTTTACGGCTCTTGTGACTGACGCACTGTGGAGCGTTGACAACGCGGCTACGTCGTGTGAGTGTCTTGGGATCAACTTGTGTGAACCAAGCATGTGCTATGTTGTCCCCGGCTGGCACGGGGTTATGCCGCGACGCCACCGCCTGCTGCCGCTTTGGCGCACTTTTTGCGTTCCTGCTGCTTCCCGTCATCTCTTACAGCAACGGTGCCGTTGTCAAGAGGGCGGCTGACATTGTTATCGTGGTCGATGGCGCCGCGAGCGACAGACTGCTCCGGTCTCGAGGTATGCAACTCTTCAAAACTTACGCACCTTTCGGGCTACATCCTGCATGCCTAAGGGAGCACGCACATAAAATAACTTAAAATAAGGAGGATAAAAGAAGGACAAGATGGGGCCAGAAGTCACTTCGTGTAACTGTTCTTTGAGCAACAAAATAGTCTTGTAATCAGAATTGTGTAAAAAATTGGTTTCCGACGTCATGATACGTATGTATGCAAGCCTGCACGACAAGGTAGCCGAGGGAAGTCTGGATACACTCTTGTCAGGTAGAAGTGTAATTACTGAAATCAGGCTAATGACCGATGTCGAAACACATGCACAAACACACACGTACGCACACATTCACTCACTGGTGTCTTGGGACCATTTCAGACCGGACAGTTGTTGACACTCCTGTATGGTTCTGGTTGTGGAATGGCGACCTGCAAAGATTAGAGTGCGAATAGCCGTTCTGTACCGCCCAAGAAAAACGACACATTTGTTTTGCGCAATGACTACCACCCGTATTAATACGATTGGCATTCTTAGGACACCTTGTGCTTTTTCCTCTATCTATCTGTCGGTGGCCCCGCCGACGTGGGCCACTGGGCAGCGCGCCGGGCTGCTGGAAACGAGTTCGAAACGAACCGTTGGACGGACTCGAATCACTGGGCATGCCACACTATGTGTTCAACGAGTGAGTGAGTGAACTTTATTTTGGCGTCCAAGCTGTTAATGCCTGAAGAGGGGCGGCCACTCTATTCCAGGTAGCCGTGGCTCTGTGCTGATAGCCTAGCCGTGTTCCCCAGGCGTAGCTGGTCCTCAGGTCTTGGGCTTGCCAGCAGGGCCACCACTGGTTGGTGCTTGGATGGCTGAATGCAGAAATAACCTATGTTCACCGCTCTTCAACGAAAAAAAAAAGAAGCCATCCTTTAAAATTTATCCGGTGCTAGGCGGAATCGAACCCGCGTCATATATATTCAGACTATCATTTCTAAATTCATGCCAAGCGCGTACTTCGAGGCGATACTGTTAGGTGGCACAGTGTGTCCACAACGATTCGCGAGAGAGGAGCACCTGCACACACGCCTCGTGCATGACGCGTCTCTGCGGTGGCAATACGGTGCGTCGCTGCATTGCGTCAATGCTAATCGCATTAACGTCGACATTCATCGTAAGCTGGGCTTTGGTGGATTTTTTTTACAGCAGAGTTGAAATTTTTGCGACACTTTATTATTTGTTTATTGATATTTGTTATCTGTATTGATTTCTTGCAGCATGTATCTGTGCTGATATCTGTGCTGATACACTACACCGAGTAAATGAAGGCACCCGTGTTGGGTTACTTATTTATGCAGACGTGCTAAGTGTCGCGGTCTCTTCAACAACAAAATTAGTGCGGTACAGCTTTGTTCCCCTTGAGAAAGAAGGACCATACATTGTAATATTGCTCTTAAGAGGAAGCTTCAGCTCGGGCCAAACTCCGATGCCGCCTATTCAAATACATGTAAAACGCAGAAACGCTTTTCTTAGATAACCACTGGACCGATTTTAATCAAGTTTGTTGCAATTGAGAGAGAATGTTAAATTCCAGTGACTGTTGGAAGCGGAATTCTCAGTTTGTGCCCGAATGTTCAAAAATTGTTCAGAATTTTCAAAAATTGGTAACTGTGAAAAAAATGTAAGCACAAAGTTTACAAGTTCGTAGCTCTGTACTAAGAACAGATATCGCAATTATGTAAACTGCACCAGTTAGAGCATCCAAAGCGACAAATTTGGTTTATAAATTTACAACTTACGTGAATTTGTTACATTGTTCGCAATTGTTTTGCAAAAGTCCTACTCACATATTAGTGGTCAACTTGAAAGCCATATAATATAATACCTCAATTTTTCTGCTTTGGATGTAATATTTGATACAATTTACATAATTGTGATATCGTTTTTTATTGCTGAGTTAGAGTTCTAAACTTCATAGTCTCGTTTTCTGAAAATTTGCGGTTTTCAACAATATTTATGAAAATATTGACAGATTAAGTAATGAATCCGCTAGCAATAGTCACGAGATTATAAACTTTTGTCTTATAAAAGCAACTAACCCCATCAAATTTAGTGCGGGTGTTGCCGAGAAAAACGATTTCCCCTTTCTCATCTATTTAGATAGGGGCCCCCGAGCTAAAACTTCCTTTTAATATGTGGTTCGTTTATATTACTAACTTTTTTCTTCCAAAGGTAATATTTTAGTCTGCGTGGGTGAGAGAGGAAGAAATGCAAATAAAAAAAAATCACTGACGATTACGATACTCCCTAATGCTATACCAGAGCGCAGCTCTATACATCTTTTCATTTCGCGATATATTGGCTGGCGCGGACAATGTGTCTCGTGTGACACATTGCAAACGGAGCGAAGTGTGGCGCGACTGCCTCGTGAATCGGGAGACCCTGAGAGGCAGCGCGTGGGTGACGCGTGGGCGCGATTCACAGCAGCTGCCGTATACAGACCTTCGCCCATGCAGCGAATTTGTTTCTATACATGGTGTTGGTGGACGCGCTCGCCACATGCCATCGGTGAACAGACGACGGCGCGCTACTGTGGCTCCATATATCGTAGCGGTCCTCGCCGCAGAGCCTTGCTTGTGCGGCACAACGCTTTTCTTGCGCTTTCGCCACACCCTCCTCCTCCTTTGCTTTCCTCCTCGCGCTCTGTTCGCTATCTCTGTCTTTCATCCCCCGCTGCATTCCGCGTTCGCTCGTTCATCCTTCGATGTGCTGTTAGCTCGGTTACGTCGACGCTCAACGCTGGAACGGGTGCACACTGCACTGGGCAGTGTAGCCAACCTAGTAAAAGAAGTAAGAAAAAGATTGTAAGAGAAGGAAAAGAATTCACGCAGAAACTCCCCTGGAAGTATGCGTAAGCACTGTGCCATTGGCTCAACTTCACGCAGCCCGGTGTCATTATCAATTTTAAGAAACTTGATCCGACCAGTATGAGCAACAGCGCTGCGGCGACATGAACTGCTGCAGACGGAGGCGCAAGTTGAATTGTTGACGTAAGCAAACTGCTGCAGGTGGCGGTGCCAGGTGCGCCGATTACGTTCCGATCGTTATAAGCCAGTATCGCTATTTAGCGCCTTATTCGTCCGCGTCGAACCGTTGTCAACCGATATCAACCGTACTCCCGCAGCGGCTGCGTATGGCGCGGCCTCGTGGCCCTGTGTTCTAGCCGCTTAGTTTACACTGAAGCAAGACGCGAAGGCACTATCTTGAAAGCGATCTGCGATGGGGACACAGTGCGCCGAGCGCTCATAACGTCGTGTGCCTCATAACTTCGTGTGCGCTATGTTGTCGTCGCTTAGTTCGCGTTGAAGCAAGAGGCAGCATGAAAGTGAATTCGCTCGCTTCTGCGGCCTATTTCTTGAAAGCGATCGTCTTGCATCCCGGACGGACGGGTTTCCTCATTGGGTAAGCATAGAATTGCTTACGAATTGAAAAATTGAGATTTCATATGCACTGCAGCCGCCCACACAGTGAAAATTCTCAGCGCTGTGCTACTATCTGGAAGCATTAATGCTGTTGCGATGTGTTACAATTACTTTCAGATTTGGAAATTTATGTCCGTTCTTGGCAAATTGGGGAGGCCGATGTAAGAACTACGAAGACGGAGCCATTGATGCGCTCGCGCCATTGATTGCGTTAAGGGAGCATGGCGTAACACAGAGTTCGTACGAAAATAATAAGAATTAAAAAAAGCAACGAAAGCCGCAGAAAAAAAGAAATGTGTACTGAGAATGAAGAAATTTAGTAGCGTAGTTATGTGGTATACAGATGTAGGTGCACATGCTGTAGTACAGGATATGTGGCACACGGAACAGCCGACACCGGCTTCAGACTCGGGCGTATACTAGCGTCCATCTGAGCCTAGAACGTAAAAGATGGCCCCCGGCCTCTCTTCGAACGCGCTCTCGGGCCCGAAGATCGTCTTCTTCTTTCATGTGGGAATAGTTCGGGAAATTCAACACATTCCTGACCGTGAAGTGCGGTCATGACGGTAGTTCTGGCAGATACAGTATTTGGATGGCCCTTGTTGTCACGAGGCCGTCTTGTCGCTTTATTTTGCAAGAGCGAACGTGTCCATCTTATCCTCCGCAGACTTCTATCACCCTTGCGAGTTCCCACATTTGACGTGAAAGGTTTTCGGCATGTACATTAAGTACAACATCGCCTTCCTTAATTTTGTCTTGCCCCATTTGTCACAGAAGTGTGATGATCTAAGTTGGAGTAAGTACTCTTTAGTCTATCTTTTCGAAATGTTTTCTTTTTTTTTTATTGCGATGAAGGCTTGCCCTTAAGGCATAATTGTTGTAGCGTATATGTGTATTATATGTGTGCTGTGAGGCCTGTGTTGTGTATGAATTGAAGCAGTGTTTTGTGAAATCTGTTATCATGTATCCAGCGGTCATAGCTGGTTGTCGCACTGTAGCGGAGGCCGGCTTGCAGTAGGAGACGCGAGCGTTCCGATCGTAAACCCGTACATGTCCATATTAGGTGGTATGCATCTGATTCCACCACAGGAACGGAGCAGTATGGACACGTAGCACCCAGTGGCAAATTCGACCAGTTCCACCTTGAGACAACAGCCGGTGTAAGGGCCACCCCGGCCCGAAGCCTCCTAAGCACAACTTCCTCCGCCCTAGTAAGGTGAAGGGGGAGGGAGCAGACACACGGTGGGATAAGAGCGCGTGTGTCCTGCCGGAGAACATTTTTACGGGCTCGCAGCGAGTTACGGGGTTGGGGTGGGAGGGGAATAGGGGGAGGATCAGGATTAGGAGGGCAGTGTGCCTGCTGGTCAGCAGCAATGTTGTGAGGGTTCGCTGAATGGCCTCGAATCCAGTGTACCTTGACGCAAGTAGCTGTCTTACTATTCATAGTGTGTATGCTCTCGCAGATTTCCATCGCCTTATCGACCTTCTTGAGTTCCTGAATAGCCGCTAAAGAATCCGTGAAGATGTCTAGTTGCTTCATGGTAGGCAGCTTAGATGTCGCATCTTGCACAGCGTCGTGGATGGCTTGAAGTTCCATTACTAGAGCGCTGGCTTCCGTAGATAAATAGCGCTGGTGGCCGCTGATGAAATTATGCGTAGTACTCAAGAATGATGTCCTTCCGCCGTCTGGGAGAATGGCAGCATCCGTATAAACTTTGCAGGTGTTAACGCATGATGCATCGACGATGTTGTGTTCGTCAATAGTACCTGTTGTATCGCTGCGTCGTAACTTCGTTGGCTTATTAGTTGTGATGCTGGTGAATTCCCAGGGAGGCATTGGATAGGGCTGATTGTCAATCCGAGAGCCGCGGTGAAAATGAGCATGCAGCGCAGCGACAGCCGGAATAAGTTGCTTTTTTATTTCACGTGCTTTTTCACGTTGCAAAATTAGCTCTGCAATTGTGTTGAGCTGGGCATGTTCCTGTAGGGCTGGTATCGGAGTGATGCGGGGCAGTGCTGTGATTGTGCGCATAGCATCGCGATTAATCGTCTCCAACTGTGCCAGCTGTGCCAACGTCAGCCGTTGAAATTGTGCTTGATATAAAATTCGTGGCTGCAAGACTGCACGCACCAACCGTCGAGCTACGTCAGTACGAGCTCCAGCTGCTTTTGCTGCAATGCGACGAATAAGGTGAAGTGTTTTTGTCGAACTCTGTCTGGTTTTACGGAGCCAGTGTGCACCACTGCCGGATTGGTGAATATCGAGACCCAGTATGCGGACCTCAGAAGCCTCAGGGATTGTCACTGCGCCGAGTCTAAATGTAAAGGGGTGCTGCGTGATTCTTGTGCGTCCTTTCTTGTTGGCCACCACAACATAGCTTGATTTTTGGGCGGAAATGTCCAATCCTGCTTTCCGAGCGTAGTTGTTCAGCACATCAAGGGCTTCTTGAAGCTGTTGAGTTTGTCTAGATATATCTTTATGCACGGACCACAAAGTGACGTCATCTGCATAGATTAAGAACCTCACATCTGGAATCCGATGTAGTTGCCAGGCTAGAGGTATTAGAGCAACGTTGAAGAGAAGAGGAGCCAGAACCGAACCTTGTGGGACTCCTCTGTTCGATGTGAAGTATCCTTCTTGCCTTCCACCTACTCTAATCGAAAATGTGCGATTCTGAAGGAATGAGTAGATGAATCTTATCACCCGCGGTGGAAGTCCCAGGTCGATGAGGTTGGATATAATGATTTCATGGTCTATATTGTCATAAGCTTTCGTTATGTCTGTTGCTACTACCGTGCGCACAGCGTGACTGTGTGGAGAAACCTGTAAAACATCGTCTGATAAGATAGAAAGTCCGTCTTCAGTTCCCAAGTAAGAACGGAATCCAATTTGAGCAGGATGATATTTATCGTGGCGTTCAAGCCACCAGGAAACTCGTGTGGCCAGCATCTTTTCAGCGAGTTTGCAGACAGTTGAGGTTAGTGAAATTGGGCGTAAAGATTGCAGGCTATTTGGAGACTTTCCTGGTTTCGGAATCGCGACAACAATTGAGTGCTTCCAATCAGGTGGAACGTTTCCAGTCTCCCATACTTTATTAATAGCCTGAAGAAGTGCGTCGAGAGCTGCTCCTTCCATGTTCTTGAAAACCTCATAAGGAATACCATCGGGACCAGGTGTTGCTCGTTGCTTCGAAGTTTCAATCGCCGCTATTAGTTCGGCCATGCTGAAAGGGCTGGATATATCGGATTTGGAGGCTGTGTCAGACTCATCAATGTCGGGGCAGTTTATAGGTGACGCTTGATCGTATTTCGGGAAAAACGCTCTAGCAGCGTGTTCTGCAAATTGATGCGGCGAACTCTGCATCGCTAACCTAACGCTCGCTGCAGGGTCAGGTGGCTTATGACCGCGTTCCATTGACCGGAACGTGCGCCAAAGTGCTCTGTTTCCAATGCCCAATCCAAGATTCTCGCACCACTCATACCATCGTCGTCGAGAAAGTTGCTTTTCGTGCTGACGCGCCTTCGCCGCTAT
This sequence comes from Dermacentor albipictus, assembly GCF_038994185.2. Lineage (NCBI taxonomy): Eukaryota > Metazoa > Arthropoda > Arachnida > Ixodida > Ixodidae > Dermacentor > Dermacentor albipictus. Next base: position 160,666,302 of record NC_091825.1, on the reverse strand, counting down.
ATGGTTAGCACGTGCACGGCTACCTGGTGCATCGGGATTTCTCGACGCATACAATTCTGCCTGACGTCGCTTTGCCCAAAGTTGCAAAAGGGTGAGGTCCGGTTGAGGTTGTTCCTCGTCAACTGTGGTTACAGTGGTGTTCCTCCGTAGCAGTTCTTTCAAAGCGGGAAGAATTTCTGAGGGCTCTGAGGGTACTTTATCAATCGATGATTCCCGAAACTTATCCCAATGCGTAACTGTTACTCGTCGTCGAATTTTCTTTATGCACGTTCTGTGCAAACCAATTATTATTGGCATATGATCACTGCCCCATGTATCTGGTTCCACCCGCCACTGCGGCATTCCAGGACCCAACCACCACGTGAGGTCTGGGGCGTTTGTTCTAGATACTGCGGGTACAGTACAGGTAGCCACAGCATGATGGTTCAGCAGTGTAAAAGTGGCATCGCTCATGAGGTTTTTAACTTGGTATCCTCTTCGGGAGTTGTACTTGTACCCCCATTCTGTATTTGGGGCATTGAAGTCTCCACCCACGAGAATAGGAATTCCCGGGTACGTAGACCGGAGATGGGCTATCCACCCCAAGTTCAAACGTGTGCGCTGCGGTCTGGCGTAGAATGACACTAGAATGACAGGAGTCTTCACTGGTCGTGTCAGAACCCCGACAACTTCTTGATTACCACTACACCATGGCTCCAGGTCAATCACTGTGTGAGCAATATGCGATGATACATAAACTGCAGCTTTTCCCGGAGCTGAAGCCATTGTAGTAGCACGTCTATCTCTAATAGATGGGTTATGGTACCCATTAAAATTGGATATGGAGCATAGCTTATTATGCTCTTGAATAAGCAGTGCCCACACATGTAGCTTATTGTATTGAAGCTTGGTTTTAATTTCTCCTAACTTGGAGTTTAGGCCCCGACAATTCCACTGTAGAATTCCATCCTGTGACAGCTGCTGCAGAGAATTAGCCATGATGCAGGCAATTCTGAATGAGCAACGTTAGCTGAGCAAGTTGATCTAAAACTGCTGTCCAAACAGCTTGGTTGACCTGTGGTGCCGGACGGGATCCAGGCGTAACGGTGGCATTAGCAGTGGTTGAAGCGTCCCGTGTCGGTTCTATTTTCTGACGACGCAGAATTACCAATTCTTTATGTTTGCGTAGTCGCTCAATCTCTCTGGCCAGTGCGTCTATCCGAGCGTCAATGTCATCATGGTCATCATCTGACTGATGCAGAGGTTCCGGTAATTTCTGTTTCTTTGTCTGCGACTGCTTGCCACGTTTAAGAACAGAAGAATACAGTTGTGTTTCTGGGGCTTTTTCTTCTTCTGCCAGGAGCATCTCTGGCTCTTCTGCAAGAACCTCATAACGATTGTGTGTTGTTACTATAGTCGTTTTTGGTATAGCCTTTCGTATCCGGATTGTGGCCTTCTGTTTAGTCGGACAATTTGTGCTTGTCAAATCGTGCTCATCAGATTTACATAAGCCACATCGATATCGTGGTTGGCCTTCCGGTGTGAGCTTTTCTGGATCAATAGTACGCTGTGGGCAAAATGCCTGCATGTGTCCACGTTGAAAGCAGCGGTAGCAGAATATTGCTCGAGGGAGGTATGGTTTAGGTCGCAATATGCACCCATAGTAATAAAACCGTTCTGGGATACATTGAGGGCCCTGTACCGTCACTAAGCATGTACGGCTTTTGCCCATGAATCTAGCTGCGAGTACCCTGTGTGTCGTGGAGGTCAATTCACGACATATTATCTCAGGGGTGTCTTCTGGGTCAATGCCATAGACAACACATCTCTGTATATTAGGGCCCGATGCAAAGTAGCACTGCACAGGCAGGTGTTGATCTTCTGACAGCGGGATAGATGTTAAAGTGCACATTTTCTGCACATCACTGAGAGATGCCAAGTGCACAGTGATCGAGTTGGTAGATTTATATGCTGCGAACCCTTTGTATCCGGTGGTTTCAAGAGATTGGTCGATGACCCTTTGGACATATTTTGTGGCTACTGAAGTTATGTCGTAGCATGAAAGGGGCCGTATGTGAACTCGATATGATTGAGAAGGGGTGGGCGTTGGGTAAGACTGAGAGGGAGCGGGCGTAGGGGAGGCCGTGGAGGAATAGTCTGGGGTGGCCCTTACCTTTTTTGCCGGTTGCTCCGATGCGATGGCGTCTGTTGAAGCACGTTGATAGGGGGACCTCGCTTGGCTGCATTCGTCGAACCGCCAGACGGCTGCACGTCCATAGGGTCACCAGTGTCCGTCGGCACGACTGCGGATAGGTTCACATTCACATCACGAAGAGGACTGTCCTTCGGGGTTTCATCTTGGGTATTCGAGCTATCGGATGCACACTTCGGCTGCATGGTTGGCATGGATGTTGTCACGCGCAGCAGTCCAGTGGAAGGTACAGATGAGGAGCTCACATCTGGCACAAACACTTCTTCTTCGTCGGGCGAGCGCGGCGGCTCGGCCGCACTAAGCCTAAGCGCCAACCGTGCTTGTTTTGAGTCTATCAGACGAGCAGGATCAGTAGGACAAGGCAAAGAAGAGTCCTCACCAGAGTCCACAGGTCCCCATAGGCTTCCGATGAGCTTCGTATCCGGATAAGGGCGAGATTTTCTTTGCTGTCGAGCAATTTCCAAGGAACACAAGGAAACCACGTCTGCGTGGAAACGTCGTCGTCTTCCACACCCGAAATGTTTTCGGTCAAGCGTATTCTGTACTGCAGTCTCCGGACAGCCACCATACTCATTGATACCTCCGCGGTTCCTCCATGTTGCCTTGTGGTGTCGTCGTGAACCTACGACCTATCAATAGATCAGCCGGAGTCATGGTTCTTCGTCTTCCGACTCAATGAAAGTCCGGCGCTGAAACGTCAATCTGTGTTTTGAATTTTTTCCAGTTGGCGAGTGTACGTTTATTCAGCGGTGTTCTTTCCTCGCCAGACGAGTTTTCGTCAAACCCTCGACTTCAATGAAAGTAAGTGGACTAGAATTTACGACGGCTTCAACTTCTGCGAGTACTGTCATGAGTTCTTCGGATTTGAGGCAGGCTCTCTGAGGAATCTTGCGAAGCGGTGTCTCTACAATTCTTACAGGCCGCTGTCACCATCCAGCCCACCATGGAGTGTTTGGCACAATAAACTTCCATTTGATGCCTTTACTGCTCAGGTGTCAGGCGACATCATCTTCTAGCGACATTTTGCAATGTTTTTGCAGATGTCCTGACATTTTCTTGAAGGCCCTCGCATTGTCAGAATAGATGACCTAGGGGAGGCCTCGTCGGGCACAAAAGCGACTCAAGAACATCAAGAATGCTTCAGATGTCATGCTGGACACAAATTCTAAGTGGATTGCTCTTGATGCTGCGCACGTGAATAGAGCAATGCAGCTATTCGTCTCTCCTAAGGGTGTCCTTACGAAGAGAGGTCCCACCAAGTCTATTCCGACCACTCCAAACGCGTATGCTTGTGTTACCCGATGCTTTGCGAGTGGAACTACTGGAGCGTTGCCTGGTGGAACGGTGGAACGTTCGCACAAGCAACATTCCCTGGTTGATTTCTTCACCAAGCTTCGTGCTTTGCACATCCAGAAGCGCTCTTCAATCTGCGTCAGTGTATCTCGCACACCTCCGTGAAGTACATTGCAGTGGGCTTTGATTGCTCTTAGCTTTGAAAAGTGGGGATTGCTCGCCAGTATAATCGGATGCTTGACGCCTTCCGGAGGTTCCATCCGCATTAAGCGGCCACCAACCCGAAATATCCTATCTTCGTCTTGGAAGGGTTTGAGGGCTGCCATGGGTGACGTTATGTCGATAGAACGCCCTTCTGAGACAGCTTTGATGTCTGCTTTGAAAAACACATCTTGTACCTGTCGCATCCAGTATTGCTCGACTCTCTATAGCTCCTCTGCCGTGAAGGGGACCAGTCTCTCTACGCTGCCATTATGTCTGCTGCAACTGACGAACCTCAGTACTCATGCTGTAACTCTCGGCACCTTATCAAGTCTGCTGTAACTCTCCATTACAATCAGTAGAAGCGTGACGTCAGTGATAATTGATGCCAGAACAGCGACCTTTTCACAGTAGACGACTTTGTTGCCTTCTGTTTGTAGTGGTTGTGATGTCCACACGTGTTCAGGTTCCTGAAGCCAGTGAGGTCCATGCCACCACAAGCTGCTTGTAGCTATCTGGTCAACAGATACACCTCGTGTGAACAGGTCGGCAGGATTTTCAGTACCAGGGTAGTACCTCTGAGTGGAAGGCTCGGTTCGCTCTTGGATTTCAGTGACTGTTGGGAACGGATTGTTTCCATTTCTATGCATCGCCTCTAAGCTACGATAATATTATTATCGAATCCGTCCACATAGTGTAGCCCTGGAAGTCCGTAAGCGCGCTGGATACGAAGCTCATCAACCTTGCGGCACTTAATATTCCCAGAAGTTCTAGACGAGGCAAAGTTACCGCCTTGATTAGAGCAACGCGCGACTTTGCGATGAGTAGCTGGGGTCGTCTTGTTCGGTCAGTCACAACGTAGACCACTGCGGTGTATGCGAATTGACCTTCATCGCAAAAAACGTGCACTTCAAGTACGTAGGGCAGTTTCACATTGCTGATGCCGATGTAACGCAGTACCTTAATTGAGTGCAGCTTTGTCAACTGGCTCACCCAGTCTTGCCATTCTGTTCGTAAATTTGCGGGCAGACATTCGTCCTAGTCAATTCCATGGGTCCAGATCTTTTGAAACAATATTCGTGCGGACACCGTATACGGCGCGATGCGTCCCATCCGATCGAACACTCTTGATGTTGCTTGTAGGACTAACCCGTTCGCGTCTGATTTTTCTTTAAGAAAGCCAAGAAGATTTTCCATCGAGAAGCTGTACTCATCGCTCTAGGGACTCCAAACAATACCCAGTACTTTACTGAGGCTTCACGAAGTACAACCATTTCTTGACTGGTTAGGCTGTGATCGCTTTCCAATGTGCTCATAAGCTCACTAGAGTTTGTCGTCCACAGCGAAGAGTCATTCCTGCGGAGAGCAAGAGCTCTTGCACCTCTCTGCAAAAGTGTGCAGCTTCGTCCTCCGTATCAGCTCCTGTAACTAAATCATCGACGTAAAACGAATCGACCAAGGTCTTGGTGGTCGAAGACATACTTGGTGGCGCTCTTCTTACGCGGTGAATAGTTGCTGCAGCAGAAATGAGCTGCATGTTGCTCCAGAAGGTACTCTGATCATCCTCCATTCTTATGCGTCCTTATGCGGAAACTCGGCAACATCCCCTTCTTCGAACCACGGAAATCGAAAGGCATTTCTATCTTCTTGAATCGAAATCTGAAGGAAGGCTTTCTCCATATCTGCCATTATGGCGGTGGGGTGCGTCCAAAAGCGCAATAACATTTTGACGAGGTCCTGATATAAGTTGTCGCCCTTTTCCAAGCACTCGTTAAGTGTTTTGCATCCCCGTGTTCCTGACGACGCGTCGAAGACGACTCGTACCTTTGTTGTCAGCGCTTGTTCTCGGATAACTTCTTTATGTGGCATGTAATATACCTTCGCCGGATTTCGAAGTGGGTCTTTTACAACTTCCGCATGACCGGCTAATAGATGGTCACGAATCGTGGCGTCGTAAGTATGTGGAAGAGCCTCCTTGCTGCACAAGCGGCTCAAAAGTTTCTTTAGATTGGTAACGGCGACTTACTTGTTATCACACAGCTCAAACCCGGTTTTCCAAGGCAATGACGCTTCGTATCTGCCACCTGGTAGCTCTGTCTTTTTCTCGAAGTGCTGCCTAGTTGAGCTCATCTTAATTTTCTTGTTGGCAGTATCGGAGATACCCATACTCTCCAGTTCCGAAAATGAACGGATTAACTCATCATCGACCTCTACGTGCGTCTTCAACACGCATACTATGACTCGGGAGTTTACTCCCTTTGACGACGAGTACTCGGTGCACCCTTGAAAGGTCCATCCGAACTTTGAGTTCATAGCAATGAATGTTTCCTGGTTTCCAGGTTTCGAGTGTTCACCTGTCATGAACGCTCACATCTGTTCCGAGTCATCAGCACACTTATTCCGTTTTCTCTCAATGGACGGGTGAATCAGTTCATAGGCGATATCGTGTCTAGTTTTCCTGAACGGTGTGACGAACAACGAAGTCATCGTGCCGGCTCATATGTCTTGGCGAATGGGGGGTATCTCGATGGCTCTCAATGTAACTTCCACGTCGGAATGCTGATTTCGGAGGTGACGTTCGACGATGCGAAGTCTTTTCGTTGTGCAACTGCTAACATTCGCGAAAGTGTTGATTGGTATGGTAGCAAATCCAATACACCTCAACTTCGAAAGAGCTTCTGCTACGAACATGCGTTCACTTCCTCTATCTAACACGCCTGTGATATAACGACACGAATAATCGGTCACTGCCCATGCTCGGAAAGGCTGTAGAAGCACGCATGTCAAAGTGTCACCCCTTTCGTTGCTCTTAGTTGCAGCTGCACATACCGTCGTACTGCTGCTTTTCACATCTTCGTGGGCCTTTAGGTTTATCTTATCTGGGTTGCAAATACTGGACGCATGACGACCTCTGCAGCCGGAGCACGCAATTCTCCGTCGGCAACCCCTTGCACGGTGACCTCTACTGGTACATCGAAAGCACCGCATGTCGGTGGAAAGAAACTTCTTGTACTCTGACAGCGGTAGGTCTGTACGGCAGGACTCCGCCAAATGCTGCGTTGGCTTGCAAAGTGCAGCCCGTATCTGGAGGGATTTTGGAAGCTTAGTTATGAAGCACAGATGACGTTGGGACCGCACTGTGACAGCGACGACTCTTATTGTCTCGAGGATGAGCCGCCTCGTCGTATCCCCTTTTTGATTCCCAAAGTCATTCTTTTCTGGACTTTCTAGTTCAATAGAGATGAACTGAAGGAGACGCTCTAATTTCGTGCCATGCTGACCGTTGGGTCAGCATGGGTAGCATTGGGTCAGTATTGGGCAGTGCAAGATCTGTGATACGTTACGACGATGTCATGTGGCATTACCCTGAGCAGAAGGTCGCGTAGCTTCGAGGAGAAAGACAACTTGCTAACGACAAGCACCTCCAGTCCTCGCATGTTAAGGAGCAACTGATCTCGCAGCTTTCGCAGTTTTGTCACTTCATTAGAAAAACGCACAGTAGTGAGCCTTCGAAGCTTTGAAGAATATTCCTGCTCCAATCGCTTCTTGTCGCCGAACCGTCTTTTCAGCATGTCCAACGCGTCCGCGTAATACGCTTTGGCGGTAGTGTTACGGCTGGCGTCTAGCACCTCGTGTAGAAAGGACTTTCACCCACTATGCCTCGTCGAAATGAAGCGTGACTTCCTAATTCGCCATGGTCATCTCGAGTGTCTGCCGGTCTGGCGGAAGCCCCGCAGTATTTTCAGGCCTCTATTGTGTGTGTCTGTGCGACTTTAGAGGGACCCTTTACTCGAACTGTCAAGCTCTACAGGGGAACTTCCGCGAACCAGCAACGCCCAAAAGAGAAGGACAAGCGTCTGCAATTACCGGACCTGAGTGCGAAACCGTGCAAGTTTCGCACTAGAAAGCGTCTCGTCCTTGCCCGGTCGCCATGGTTTACCGGATGCCTGCAGCCCGCCGACAACGCCACGCTACCCAATAGTAACGTCGGTCGAGCTTCGATTGGCAGGCGTCGCTGCAACTCGGTAGCAGTACGATGCGCTACCCTGGAGTACGCAACAGTAGGCAGCCCCGCTATAGCTGCCACCGTGTCTTCTTTCAAAAATAACCTAATGCCCCGTTCACACTGAGACATTCGGCGTCCGGAACGGCGCCCAGGCGGAACCCAGTTCGGCGGCGGCGAGATCCGCCGGAATAGCCCCTTCCGCGCCGATCGCTCCCGCACTGATTTTTGCGGCAGCTGCCGCCGGATTGCCTCGCCGCCGCGCGGCGCTGACCAATCGGGGAGCGCGAAACAGAACTTCCAAAGATGGCGGCCGAGTCTCACGTCATGTCGCAGTCATCAAAGTCCGCCGCGACATCCACATCCGAAATGCTGATCGAACTGGTGCGCAACCACCCAGTCCTCTACGATAAGCGCCACTTGAAGTACAAAGACAACGTGCAGAAGGACGACTTGCGGCACAACATCGGTCGCGAGATTGGTGGGCGAACCCACCAGCGCCGCTGTCGCCGTCTCTTCGGCGAATGCTTCTGCGCGTCATGCATCGCCAGAAAGGTGCTTGCCAACAGGCCGAGCAGTACTGCCTCTTCTTGCTCGGGGTTCATCATTGTCTTTCCAAGCAATGGTGGAGACGCGCAACATAAACACACGAACTCGATGCGAGCGGAGACAACTGCTGCGCAATTTCGAGCCGCGCGAACATCCGGGACATCCCGCGCTTGATTGGAGGTTAGCATTTTATGGGGCAGATGGCGCTGTATGTCTTTCCGGCGGCGCGGTGCGCAAGCAGTGTGAACTACGCGATTTACGGCGGCAGGAGAATTCCATTCGCTGTAGACGCCGGATTCCTCAGTGTGAACGTACCATAAGGTAGTTAAATTTGTCGGTAGCTGCAAGATTTCCGTTCCGGTTGGTGATCAAGTTGAATTGCTCCCGGAACTTGTTCCACTAGTACAGATCACCGGCGAAAGCATTAATTACCAACTTCGGCAACTTAGCTCTTGGCCTATCAGAATTTCCCATGGCCGCTGGCATGTCGCGAACCTCGATAGGCGAAGGCGCTAAATTGGCTTCGGAATGCTAGTGGCGTATTCTCTGGAGCTCGGCTAAGATGCGAGTGGCATAGTCCTCATATTTAATCACGGTACCATAATTTATCTCGAATGCATCGTCACCTATGAGGCTTGGCTAGCTTCTCATTAATCTTCTTCAGTTCATCGTTATTGTTCTTGAGCCCACTCGTAAATCGATCCAATATTCTGTCGTATTGTGCACTTGCTTCTTTAATGATCCTGGTGTTCTGGGCCCTTCGCGTGGTCCTCTTCGTTTTGAGCTTATCCATGGCGGTCGGCTGATACATCTGCCTCTTAGTTGGTAGCCGCCAGCGAAGTCCCTTGATGGTAGTTCCCGGCTGTCGCCTTTCGGGTTTTACGGCACCAAATATAAAGTATGTGGCACGCGTACGGAACAGCCGACACAGATTTAAGACACAGGCGTTTATTAGCGTCCATCTGAGCCAAATACGTAAAAGATGGCTCCCGGTCTCTCTTCAAACGCGCTCCCGCGCTCCCTGGCCCGAAGATCCTCTTCTTTCATGTAGGAGGAGCGCGGGAAATTCAACAGTAGAGCAAGTGAACTTCGGTTTGAATGTCCGCAAACTTTCTTCACTCCTTCATCCGTACGTGGCATCCGCGGGAGTGCTACGGTGTTTTTGTGTTTTCCCCAATGCACGTCTTTCACGTTCGCTGTCGTGACATTGTTCCACGTTAAGCAGTCTGCGCGAGAATGCGAAAGCTCTCGATCGTTGACTGCGATTGTTGGCTCAGAAGTCTGAAAGACGTGCATGAACGGACCATGAATAACGTACCGGCATACTTCTCCGGTGCACTACTCCACCCGCCCCTCCCGTTCCCTACTCTACCTCCCATTTTTTTTCTTCTAATGGTGCACAAAAACACTATAGGCATGTTAAAGCGTTCAAACGCAATAATTAAACGACATGGAGAAAGTGAGGGGAAATAAGCAAGGTCGATTCTTTACGCTCGTCAAGTATATACATAGGCACGAGTATATTGTAGACCCAGTGGAAAGAGCGATAGTGGGAGGTGTGTAGTTGAAGGCAGGTAATTAAGAGACATCTTTCTGCTTGCTGCGCTTCTTATACGAAAGATGTCATACCAACTAGCCCCATTCGAAGCTTTATTGAATGTAAGAGGCAACATGGGACGGGGTAGACCTCGAATCCACCTTTTGTGGCGGCACGCTGTTGTCAGTTGCACTAGGTACGGCAGTTTCAGAACCGATGCATGTTGTAAGATTAATGTCTCTAAAATAAGTGCTAGGTTTTAACTAGCACTTAGGGACAAGGGAGCACTAGCACAAGGGAGCTGGGGATATTGTTTCATTTCTTGTGCTAGCCTTCCTTGTGTTTATTTTTTGCTCTTTGCAGTTTTCTTTTTGCTTCCGCGCATGCGATCATTTCCTCCCGTGAACTTTTTCGTCCTTTATTGGTGTGGAAAGCATGCAAATTTTTGTAATTCAGCTTCTCCAAACGAAAAGACCAGGACCCGTCTGCCGGGTGCGCTTTACTGTAATGGTATTCAACTACGACATTCTGCGTAGAGAGCTCAAAAGCAGCATTTCGCGCGCAAGGAGCGCCGTTGCTTTACCTAAGATGCTAGCAGCGCCGAAATTCGCCATGAACGCTGCTACTTTCGTTCATACAGAGAACTGCCGAGAGGTCACCGAGAATGGTTTACAGCCGTTGCCACACGATGCCTCGTTGTTGGTGGTGGCGCGTATAAAGCGGAGAGTGGAAAGTTTAAACAGCCGACATTTTGAAGAGAAAGGCCGCCTCGATACTGCCGCGTACATGAAAAGGCACTTGCTATGGAACATGTCTATACACGCTATTGTGGCTTTCTCGCTACTATTCCTCCAGGTCTGTACTCTGCCTGTACTCATCAGAACAACTGCACGGACTACAATGCCATCTGCAATTTCACCTTACGAATCTGTGTGTGTCCCCGAGGCTACAGGAAGAATGACTATTTTTGCATGTACATGGGTATGTATGAAAGACGACAAATCGTTTTTATACCATGTTTTTTGTTTCTGCAAGGGGTGGAGGGTGGGGGTGACGATGTGGTCTTACTTCAGTCACTCGAAGGTCGCTCGGCGTCGTTCCTGTACACAGCCCGACTTAGATATCCGGATTTCTTGTTGTTCATTCTCCTGACTGATTAAGTTTTCCCGAAGCCGCAGCCCAAGCGTAACATTACACGCCACAGTCTGGGAATATGTTGATTTGGTGGTTTTATAAGACGAGGACATTATACACTGCATATTCAAACGCATTTACAGGTTCCTTTGCAGTAAGGTATAACGATGGCCCAGCTGGAAAGGATGCCTACTGCACACCTGTCTTCCGTTGTTTTCGCGCTGATTAAAAAGCATATATGTTCTTTCCGCGCCACCGTTGTGATAATAGTTTTCATACCTCCTTTTGTGGCGGCACGCTGCTGTCAGTTGCACTGGGTACGGCAGTTTCAGAACCGATGCATGTTGTAAGATTAATGTCTCTAAAATAAGTGCTAGGTTTTAACTTGGTTATTCATTGTACTTGCGTTCGCACAAGGCAAGAAAGTGCAGCAGGAACAAAGAGCCTGTACTCAAGGCAACTCCTGACGAGGGAAGTCTAGGCTGCTAGGCGGTGCCGTATAAGCTGCACAGGAACAGCTTTATCAGATACGGCAGCGATCTTTACCTGCATTTTGAGCTTGTATTAGTGCTGATGCGGTGTCCCTTGTGCTTTCGACTGCGTGCAGGTGGCTCACCGGACAACGTTGGCATCTACCAGGTGACTCTTGTGGTGGCTGCCGTCTTCATGGTTGTAGTATTCTCGGTCTTTGTCGCTTGCGTTGTTAAAAGGTGAGCTTCGCCTTCCCGCCCGTTCATTCCCGTATGATCTTAACGAAACACTATTTGGAACGAGCAATGGCCTGAGTTTGTAGCTATGGCAAAGAGAGATAGAAAAAAAAATTGCGGATTCCACTCACTGTGGGAATCGATGTAAGCGAAGCTTTCTGTGCTGTTTGCTTTGTTTGACGATAATTGGTGGTTATGTTGACGGCGCATGTTTATTTTCTTCAGCGTTTAACACGAGAGTGGTGAGTTGATGTTAAAAATTACCTTGCGTGCTCCACTGCTGCTTGTCTGCGTAGTACACAGAACATACACGGTGACGTATTTGCTTGAAGCGTTGTTGTCCGCCAGACTTCATAACCCATGAGAGAGTTGAGCATATGCAATTGCCTCACATGGCACACCTCATCGTGGCAGAAGTGTTAAAGCAGAAGTACATGTTGCTGGGCTAGTCGGTTCATATTGCTGAGTAGACCATAAATATTGACACGTGTACTTGTCCATATCGGGTGACACGTTTCACCGCCTAACAAATGTTATCGCACAGCGCAGGACGCGCCTGTATGTATCGGAAGTTTTTGGAATGTCATCGATGGTTCCATCTGCTGTCTGTGACCGAACCTTGTGTAATGTGATCGCATGTGCGCGCGACGTGAATAAGAATAATGTAGAACTTTGTGGAAGGCACGCGGGTCCCCGCGATTACTCTGGAACATTCGACGACTGATGTATAAAAGCCGACGCGCTTGACCCGCTCATCAGATTTTCGACGATGGCTGAGTGTATTCGCCGCTATCGTTCTTTGGGTGTAGCCTGCTTTTGAGGGCACAAGTTCGCCCAATAAAACGCTAGTTTCGTTAAAGTTTTGCTGCCTTCTTCACCGTCACTACCAGGTGACAATATGATCGCTTCGGCGCAAACAAGAAAGAACGGAAGGCAACAAGGGGAGCGCCACCTGGCGGTCCCCTTGTTGCCTTCCGTCCTTCCTTGTTCGCGCCGAAGCGATCTTATTTATGGACTGCTCAGCGAGAAGTATTAAACTTTAATTGAATTATGGGGCTGTATGAGCCAAACGACAATTGGATTAGGAGGCATGCCGTAGTGATGGACTCCGGATTAATTTTGACATCATGGTGTTTTTTAACCTGACCCTAAATCTATGTGCACGAGCGTTTTTTTATTTCGCCGCCGCCGAAGTGCGACTGCCACGGTCGGGATCAAACACACGACCTCGAGCAATGCCGCAAAGCTACCGCGGTGGGCACAGAAGTGTTGATTTGACGTGTGACCGCTTCCGCTGTGTCGCCTATATACCCTAAGGTGCGCTTTAATACGGCTCTGCTGTTGTCCGCTTGAAAAATTCGAATGGTGTTTATTTTTCAGAAATATAAGAAACGTACGGTACCGTACCCAGTGTTGTACAGAACGACATTCCAAGGAACGGCGTTCCTGGAACTAGTTCCTTTTGGGAGGAACGGAGGAACGCCACCGTTCCGTTAAGGTTCGGTGGAACTGTAACGGTAACTCGTTAGGTTTACGAAAGAACGGCAGAGGGAACGGCGTTCCTTCTGTAAATGTTCCACGGCATTGAACAGACGCCCGCACGTACGTAGCACATGTGCGGGAAGGACACCAACATCGAGGTGCGACTCTTGCCGAGTTCAAACAAGGGACTCTACTAAGTTGCGAATATGTATTCTGGACATTTTTTTCCCACTCATACTGCAATATTAAATCGGCATTCATTAAACGCCTATGTATTGTTACTTTCGATGCGGTTTCTTGTGCAAGAAATTTAATTATATTGATGCATTTATTCATTCATTCACATTGCTGCAGCGCCGTGAAGGCATAATTGCAGGGAAGATACAAACATACAACTTTCAAAGATAGTCATACAGCATGCGGCATGGGCTCAACTTCTGGCAAAAAAGAAAAAAAAAATGAAAAGGATCGTTCAATGTGAAATCACATCAGTCAGTGTAAGTCAGTGTAAGGACTGCGCCCGTCCTTGTACCTCGCTGTCTTTGTGGTCCATTTGCTCGCGCAGTTAAACAATGTTCGCTAATACCTACCAACTCGCCCAACAACAAGTTATACTAAACAGTGTAAGGAGATTAGGAAAGCGAAATAAGAGCGGGTAACAGTAGCTAAGTGCATTATTAAACCAGATTTCGGACAACAGTGCTCGAAACTTTACCTTGGACTGGCATTCTATTATAGAGTGAGGCAGCCAACTCCACTCATTGATGACATGTGAAAAAAAAAAGAGCTTTTGAAGGCATCAGTACGACACTTCGTTTCGCGGATCTTCCATTCGTGGTCGCATCTTCTTTATACAAAATGTGGTGGTAGCAAATATATTGTAGAGTTAATGGCAGTTTTACTGAAGTAAATCCGGTAGAGAAGTTCTAGCTTAAGTCGCAAACGGCGCTTTTCCAGTGAGTCCTGCTTGATGCAGCTAGTACGGACATTAAAACAATATTTGTTTGTGACAAATTGCGCTTCACGATTCTGAATACGCTCCAGAATAGCACAATGGGTTCCGACTTGAGGGTTTCAGACTGTGCATGCGTACTCCATAATAGGTCTGATGTTTGTGAAATACAAAATTTCCTTAAACTTCTGAGGGGCAGCTCTAAAATTCCTCTTTAAATAGTTCAATATTCTTGCTGCCTTTGACGATATATGTATTCGCTGTGTTTTTTCCAAGTCAGGTCAGCAGAAAAATAAACCCCAAAATATTTACAATCGGTTATTTTATTTAAAGGTTGGTTGTTTAAGAGGTAGTCAGACAAAATTGGAGTGTGCCTGCGCGTAAAGGAAACACAGTAACATTTAGTAGTATTCAAACACATCTTCCATTTATCGCACGAGAGTTGAATGCGGTCCAAGTTTTGCTGAAGATTATCTGTGTCACATGGTGCTTTGATAGAACGATACCAACACAGTCATCTGCGTATAGCCTCACCTGGCAGGTCACACGTTCCACTATGTCACTGACAAAGAAAGATTAAGAACAGTAAAGGCCTCAACACAGACCCCTTTGGGACTCCAGAAGTGACCTTTGCAGTGCCTGATAAGTGCCCATTTACTAAGACGCGTTGCTTGCGCCCTTGAAGGTAATATTTAATCCATTGAAACGATTTGCTTTGTAGGCCAAGAAACGATAGCTTATGGAGTAATAGGACATGGTAAACTGTATCGAAGGCCTTTCTGAAGTCTAAAAATACGCAGTCTACCTGTTCGCGGCTGTCGAAGGCAGAGAAAAGGTCATGACTGAATTCGCTTAATTGGGTTATGCATGGGCCAGACCTAAAACCATGTTAGGAGTCGGTAAATAATTTATTGCTTTCGAGGTGTTTCATCACGGAACTGTAAATGATGTGCTCCATTAATTTGCAACAAATGCAAGTAAGGGAGATAGGCCTGTAATTAGCGACACTAGTCTTTGAGCCAGCTTTGCCGATAGGGACTACATTAGCCACTTTCCACTCGTCAGGAAGAGAGCTGGTTTTAAGGGATTTGTTGAACAAAATCACTAGGTAGTGAGCAATCACATCAGAGCAGGCCCGCAGGACATACGAAGGAAGACTGTCCGGCCCACCTGCAGAACCAGGTTTAATATCTTTGAGTAGTTTTGCGACACCATTGTGCGTAATAACCAGGTCAAGAATATCACTGGTTGGCGCCTCAGACGATGGAAGGAGATTGCCAGGATAAGGCGGAGTGAAAAGAGATTGGAAGTAAGAGTTAAATAAACAGGCCTTGTTATAATCGTTATCCATAACTATGCCGTTACAGTCTACTAAGTTTGGGATTCTAACAGGTTTTCTTCCTTTCGATTTTAAGAACTTCCACATTTCCTTAGAGTTAGTTTGAAGCTTAGCACTCAAAGCATACAAATAATTATGCCTGGCTACCTTGTTCTCAATTTTTATTTTATTGCCGAGACGTTTTAAAGAGCCATAGACAGTGTGATCATGATCACACTGTCTATGGCTCTTTAAAACAGAAGGTACAGAAGAAGCGATGCATCGCTTCTTCTGTACCTGCATAGAAGGCGGTGTCTTTTTTGATGAACAAACGAGTCTCACGAGTCACCCGTGGTTCATCAGCTCGCCTTTTAGAAGGCATATTTACTAGGAATATACTGGTCAATTAATGCTTCAAGTATATGTTTAAACATTAGCCACAGCCCATTACAATCTGAAATTTCGCTGGCCGCAGTGAATTTAGGTAAGAAAGATTTAAGCTGAGTGCAGAGGGAAGTAGAATCACCCTTTTCATAGAAATAAACCCTTCCGGTTCTCGCATGTGTTATTCTAGAGCTAACAGGCATGAGCTGTGCAACAATGCAGTCATGGTCACTTATTCCCGGAGTCACCATAACATCACTAATGATGGACGGTCTGTTAGTAAAAACTAAGTCAGGAATAGAAGCGCCATTTCTTCCTTGTCTTGTTGGTTTTGGAACGAATTTATACAGGTCATTAGCTAAAATAAACTCAGAAAAGCCTACCCATAAGGCACTTGAGTCTGTCATCATCATCATCATCATCATCATCATCATCATCATCATCATCATCATCATCAGCAGCAGCAGCAGCAGCAGCAGCAGCAGCAGCAGCAGCAGCAGCAGCAGCAGCAGCAGCCTGGTTACGCCCACTGCAGGGCAAAGGCCTCTCCCATACTTCTCCAACTACCCCTGTCATGTACTAATTGTGACCATGTTGTCCCTGCAAACTTCTTAATCTCCTCCGCCCACCTAACTTTCTGCCGCCCCCTGCTACGCTTCCTTTCCCTTGGAATCTAGTCCGTAACCCTTAATGACCATCGGTTACCTTCCCTCTTCATTACATGTCCTGCCCATGCCCATTTCTTTTTCTTGATTTCAACTATGATGTCATTTACTCGCGTTTGTTCCCGCACCCAATCTGCTCTTTTCTTATCCCTTAATGTTACACCCATCATTCTTCTTTCCACAGCCCGTTGCGTCGTCTTCAATTTAAGTAGAACCCTTTTCGAAAGCCTCCAGGTTTCTGCCGCGTACTTGAGTACTGGTAAGACACAGCTGTTATACACTTTTCTCTTGAGGGATAATGGCAACCTGCTGTTCATGATCTGAGAATGCCTGCCAAACGCACCCCAGCCCATTCTTATTCTGATTATTTCAGTCTCATGATCCGGATCCGCGGTCACTACCTGCCCTAAGTAGATGTATTCCCTTACCACTTCCAGTGCCTCGCTACTCATCGTAAACTGCTGTTCACTTCCGAGACTGGTAAACATTACTTTAGTTTTCTGCAGATTAATTTTAGACCCACCCTTCTGCTTTGCTTCTCCCGGTCAGTGATCATGCATTGCAATTGGTCCCCTGAGTTACTAAGCAAAGCAATATCATCAGCGAATCGCAAGTTACTAAGGTATTCTCCATTAATTCTTATCCCCAATTCTTCCCACTCCAGGTCTCTGAATACCTCCTGTAAATACGCTGTGAATAGCATTGGAGAGATCGTATCTCCCTGCCTGACGCCTTTCTTTATTGGGATTTTGTTGCTTTCTTTATGGAGGACTACTACTACTAATAATAATATATGGGGTTTTACGTGCCAAAACCACTTTCTGATTATGAGGCACGCCGTAGTGGAGGACTCCGGAAATTTCGACCACCTGGGGATCTTTAACGTGCACCTAAATCTAAGTACACGGGTGTTTTCGCATTTCGCCCCCATCGAAATGCGGCCGCCGTGGCCGGGATTCGATCCCGCGACCTCATGCTCAGCAGCCTAACACCATAGCCACTGAGCATATGGAGGACTACAGTGGCTGTGGAGCCGCTATAGATATCTTTCAGTATTTTTACATATGGCTCGTCTACCCCCTGATTTCGTAATGCCTCCATGACTGCTGAGGTTTCGATTGAATCAAACGCTTTTCCGTAATCAATGAAAGCTATATATAAGGGTTGCTTATGTTCCGCACATTTCTCTATCACCTGATTGATAGTGTGAATATGGTCTATTGTTGAGTAGCCTTTACGGAGTCCTGCCTGGTCCTTTGGTTGACGGAAGTCTAAGGTGTGCCTAATTCTATTTGCGATTACGTTAGTAAATACTTTGTAGGCAACGGACAGTAAGCTGCTCGGTATATAATTTTTCAGGTCTTTGGCGTCCCCTTTCTTATGGATTAGGATTATGTAAGCGTTCTTCAAAGATTCCGGTACGCTCGAGGTCATTAGGCATTGTGTATACAGGGTGGCCAGTTTTTCTAGAGCAATGTGCCCACCATCCTTCAACAAATCTGCTGTTACCTGATCCTCCCCAGCTACCTTCCCCCTTTGCATAGCTCCCAAGGCGTTCTTTACTTCTTCCGGCGTTACTTGTGGGATTTCAAATTCCTCTAGACTATTCTTTCTTCCATTATAGTCGTGGGCGCCACTGGTACTGTATAAATCTCTATAGAACTGCTCAGCCACTTGGATTATCTCATCCATATTAGTAGATATTGCCGGCTTTGTCTCTTAACGCATACATCTGATTCTTGCCTGTTCATAGCTTCTTCTTCACTGCTTTTAGGCTTCCTCCGTTCCTGAGAGCATGTTCAATTCTATCCATATTAGAGTTCCTTATGTCAGCTGTCTTACGCTTGTTGATTAACTTAGAAAGTTCTGCCAGTTCTATTCTAGCTGTAGGATTAGAGGCTTTGATACATTGGCGTTTCTTGATCAGATCGTTCGTCTCCTGCGATAGCTTACTGGTATCCTGTCTAACGGAGTTATCACCGACTTCTATTGCACACTCCTTAATGATGCCCATAAGATTGTTGTTCATTGCTTCAACACTAAGGTGCTCTTCCTGAGTTAAAGGCGAATACCTGTTCTGTAGCTAGATCCGGAATTCCTCTAGTTTCCCTCTTAGCGCTAACTCATTGATTGGCTTCTTATGTACCACTTTCTTCCGTTCCCTCCTCAAGTCAAGGATAATTCGAGTTCTTACCATCCTTTGGTCACTGCAGCGCACCTTGCCGAGCACGTCCAAATCTTGTATGATGGCAGGGTTAGCGCAGAGTATAAAGTCTATTTCATTTCTTCATTCGGGCTCCTCCACGTCCACTTTCGTCTATCCCGCTTGCGGAAGAAGGTATATCATTATCCGCATATTATTTTGTTCTGCAAACTCTACTAATAATTCTCCCCTGCTATTCCTAGAGCCTATGCCATATGTCCCCACTGACTTGTCTCCAGCTTGCTTCTTGCCTACCTTGGCATTGAAGTCGCCCATCAGTATAGCTTATTTTGTTTTCACTTTACCCATCGCCGATTCCACGTCCTCATAGAAGCCTTCGACTTCCTGGTCATCATGACTGTATGTAGGGGCGTAGACCTGAACGACCTTCAATTTGTACCTATTATTAAGTTTCACAACAAGACCTGCCACTCTCTCGTTAATGCTATAGAATTCCTGGATGTTACCAGCTATATCCTTATTAATCAGGAATTCGACTCCTAGTTCTCATCTCTCCGCTAAGCCCCGGTAGCACAGGATGTGCCCGCTTTTTAGCACTGTATATGCTTTTGTCCTCCTAACCTCACTGAGCCCTATTATATCCCATTTACTACCCTCTAATTTCTCCAATAACACTGCTAGACTTGCCTCACTAGAGAACGTTCTAACGTCAAACGTTGGCAGGTTCAGATTCTTATGGTGGCCTGTCCGAAGCCAGGGATTCTTAGCACCCTCTGCTGCGTTACAGGTCTGACCGCTGCCGTGGTCAGTTGCTTCGCAGCTGCTGGGGACTGAGGGCCGGGGTTTGATTGTTGTATTCATATAGGAGGTCTGTCACATTGCATTTATTATTGTCCCACTGGATATTCGTCATAATAAAATCGCCACCTATAACAAAATCTTGGTTGGTGCATGTGAGTAACTTTCTATTTGCACATCTGAAGCGCAGTATCCTGACCGCGCATTTGAAGAGCCAAGCGGAAAGTGCCATATCTGTTGCACTGGTAACAGACGAGCACCAAAGTTGCAGTTCGACATGTCTAGAGTATGTCCGGTGCTCCCTGGAAAAAATCGTCTAGGAACATTTCTTTGCGTTCTTTTATCTCCAGATAATCTGCTGCCGGCGATGTCCAAATTCGTATAAGTTACGTAGTTAGATGTGAGTTTTAAATTTCTCAGTTTATTTGGCCTCAGGATTATCCGACTCTATACTTTAATTTAAAAGAACGAATGTAACGTTAATGCAACGACACGTTCCGATGTGCGAAGTGTAGCTGAAACGCGGTAATTCGTTTTAAGATTAAGAAGGAACGAGCTTTCGTTCCTGTTTTAGAGGAACATGTGCAACACTGACCCTACCTTGAACTTAAATTTATCCTGTCTGCTCGCAACCGCAGTCGTGTCTCTAGAAGTAGCGCTTCCTTGCCTTCTCATGTCACCTCCTCCCCCGTCCCCTGTATGTGAACTGCAATCGAAAAGTGGCAAGGCTGTTATCCACTCGTTTCGCGACTGCGTCGGTTTTACTCAGTCTTTGCTTGCTCTCCCCTCTCCTCTCTACCATTCTATCTAATTTCCCTCTGGACTTGCACGTTAGGAGAAAGGTAAGTACAGCGGTCAATAGGCTAATGTGGCAACGCTCAGAGAGCTCCAGAGGGCATTGTGCACATTCGGCGTGGCGCAAAGTTCCAAATGAGTTTCTCGCGTCTCCTCTCTTCTCTGCCGCGCTCCTGTCACGCATACACACGCTCTGAACAACTCCGCGACGCGTTGTGCCAGACAGCAGCAGCAGCAGCAGCAGCAGCAGCAGCGTTTAGGCGGTATAGGGAAGTTTTAATTTTAAATGCGTGAGTATTTTTATGCTTAACAAACGAGAAAACCGTCCCTCCGTCATTCCCGTAATAAGACGACCGCTTTCGAGATAGCGCCCGCCGCAGTGAGCGAATTCACCTTCGTGCAGCCTCTCGCTTCAACGCCAACGAAGCGGCGCGAACACAGCGCTGACGGTGCTCTCAGCACACGCCTCACTCTGCCACTTTCGCAGATCGCTTTCAAGATACGGGCGCGCGCCTTTTCAACATTAAGAGGCGAGAACACAGCGCGCGAAGCTTTGAGCGGTCGGCACTCGATCTTTGTAGGCATCGCAGATCGGCTTCAAATTGCGGCCCGCGCGGCGGTGCCATATGAAGCCGCCGCCTGAGCACGTTCAGGTTTCATAATGGTTCGACGCGGATGCATAAGGCGCTACAGAGCGATAACGGCTTATAATGATCGGAACGCCACCAGCGCAGCTGGCGCCGCCTCCGCCTGCAATACTTTGCTTCCGTCGTCAATGCTCCTTGCGCCGCCGTCGGCACCAATACGTGTCGCCACTGCACTGTCGTTACTACTGGCCTAATCAAGTTACATAACATTGGTAATGAGACCGGGCTGCGTGCAGATGAGCAAGTGGCACAATGCTTACACACGTTTAGACAACTGCCAGATTAGTTTCTACGTGAATGTTTTTGTTCGTGGACGTCGCGCGGTAGTTTAATATGCGTCGTGTGCGGCGCCTGTGCCTTGCTACTGTTTCGGCTGGAAGAGAGATAAAGATGCAAAGAAGGAAAGGACGCTTGATTGCAACGATAATATGGCTCATGGCGCGAGAAACCCTCAATGCCCCACGATTATCCCAGCTTCTGTACATCGAAGCGATTGGTGTGGTGTGCCACACCAATCCCTCACACAGGACCTTATCCAGATTGAAAAATTTCGTCCAGTGTTATTTCAGCTTCCGCACGAGTCTATTTAGGAACAGCCTAGGTGGGCAACAGACGGCCTGTGAGGCGTCTGATGCCAAGGCGCGAAATCGCGCGTAATTGTATGCCCGAAAATGATCGCTCGAGAATGCGTGCTCACAGTGAGCACGCCGCCCACCGCGGCAACGTTGATGAGTTGCCGTTGTGTCGTCAATTGACAGGACATGAAAAAGGAGGATATCGGGCACGCACAAATTTCCCTGCGAACCTGCTTGGGCTTCGATTTCAGAAAGTTTGTGCTTCTGACTCTGAGGAGTGGGAAATGCGGCTGGCACATGAAAATGAATGCCGCCTCTGACCAGCGAGAAGTTTCGCACGAAGAACAATATTGGTCGCGATCATGCGAACAATAGGCTAATGTAAGTGTGGCTATTACTCAATCAGTACATCCTCTAAACATCAACGGTGTAGTTAGAATACAGTGGTTTCGAAGTGCTAACTGCAGAAAAAGTAGGTATGACCGCATATATACGTGAGACATGAGAAAAAGAACAGCACACAAAGATGAAACGAAAATGCACTGCAGTGTTTGTGAATGAGCGTTTGCAACTTGCGTGGCGGAACAGGATGCAGATAGCACACACGCACGCACGCACGCACGCAAACAGACATACAGATGGACGGACGGAAGGACACGATTCAAATGGTTCAACGTCGCTCGTACCGCACCGTCTCGCAATGCGGAATGGTGAGTTAAAACCTAAGGAGATAACGATAAAACTAAGGAAATCTGAAGATGACCGTAGCCAGTTGGCTGAGCGAGGTAAAGTCCTCAAACGCCCACGTTGCAATCCGTCAAGTCCCCACAAAGATGGCGGCGAGCGCTCATCGCCTCTTTTATTCCTCTACTAGCCAGAGAACTTCCAAAAAGCAGCCAGACCAAAATCGTCGTGGCTGGTTCTGGCAGCCCGCGGGTAAACAGAACCGTCCAGCCCTGGTAAAACGAACGCCATGCGGAAGTGGTGGCGCGGTGGGTTGGACATCGACGACACATCCTTCAAGTCTCTGGCGGAGGCACAGGCAGCGGATCACCAATAACAGTGCGCCCGGCTGAAAGTCCTGCAAGGCGGATCTTCGCAGCAGGTGCGGCAGTATAAGGAGGGGTGGACAATGCAAGTACAAAACATAGAAGTAGCCCTGTCGGCGATGAGGGAGGAGAGGGATCGAGAGCTTCAGGCTTTTCAATTTCAGTTGCAGCAAGCGATGCGGGCGACGATGAATCGATAACTTCGGACCTTCCAATTCCAGTTTCAGCAAAAGAACCGCAGATGCGAAGCCCTGCAGGCACAAATCCAATGACTGCAGACGAAGTTTCGCGATTTGGAGAGCGGGAGACAGCAGGCAGGGGCCGAGTAGGAAGTAATCCCTCATAATACTGTAGGGGACAACCGGACAGTACAGGATACCGAGTCGTGGATGTCCCAGTCGCTCGCAGAGAGCAGCGGAAAGCTGAACAAACGCGCCAAGGATGACATCTGGACAGCACAGAGTTATCACTCATGGACACCATGGGATGCGCAGGGCGGATCACAGTGAGCTGGATGACAATGAAGCTTCATAGAATAACTGCTGGCAGATCAAAAGCAATAAGAAGAAGCGGACGCCTATGCGCGAGAGGACATCACTGACGGAACCCTCCGATCACATGGGCTCCAGCCAAGAGCAGAAAACGGGCGAAGGAACGCCAAGAGGAGGTCGGTGTACCTTTAGCTATGATGTGAACACCCTCAGAATGAGGTACACCGCTCTGCGCGCCATGAAGTGGAGTAAGCTAATTCTGTATCGGGCGAAGAAGGGTGCCACACTACGAATTAACTGAAGAAGTGAATTCAGCGGCCGATGTTTGTGGAGCAACTGAGGCGATCGTTGTCCTGCACGCCGGCTTCAATGACGTCGTGGCCAGGGACATAAGTACCGAGAAGCTGGCACGTGAGCTTATGTCCACGATTGAGCAGACAAGAACCTGCAAGCACCACTATATTGTGTACGGTGTTCCCGAATCAAGAGCAATGACACTTTACGCGAGAAGTGCAGGCTCTTGAACGAAAGCCTGAAGGGAGTCTGCACAGAACTGGGACCACGCTCGGAGTACGTCATCACTACACGGGCGCCGACAGGTGGGCCGCACAACCTGCTCTATCGGGTGAGCACTGCTGAGGAATTGGGCACACGACTGGGCCACAGATTAATGTTCCTTTAGGACGTCGTCCCTCTGATTCTGCAATAAAACGAACGCGGACGAACACCCTACCCCTGGCACCAATCATGGCAGTTCTTCGACAGGCAACGCTACAGACGGAAGGGAAACAAAACTGGGCCAGGCCCAACGCGGCTTTCCGACGCGCCAGACAGTAGGAAAATGGGGACACTGCCAACGCCGACGCTTTCGAGGTGAGAATGTAAAAAAAAAAAAAAAAACTGAATGCAGGCTTCCTCAACATGCATGGGGCAAGAAAGGCCGGCAAGTTTGGGGAACTGCATGAGGTGCTATACACTGACAGCACGGAGCTCTATGCACCAGCAGAGACGCATCTTCGTGGTCTGGAAAAACTTGACGGACGCTTAAGCTTCGCCTTCAAGAGTGGAACGCGATAGTGTTATCGCACCCCATTCGCACCGCCCACTCATTCGCTCGGCATGCTCTTGAGTAACACAAAGACGAAACGTGCGCCTGAGCAAGCGGAACGAACCAAATAACTCGGTGTCTCGGAGGGAGAAACGATCTACGCGAGCCAAACGTCGTGATCAGCACGGACAGCCGGCCGCGACGTGCCATGAAGGCGGACACGATCACGGCACTGACTTATCGATGGGATCGTCCTCTATCTCGCTTGGGAGCACCACGCAGACTCATGACTCCTCGACAGCACCACGGCACATAGCGCAGGGGACGCTTTCCCACCAAACGCGCTACGGCGCAGCGATCACGTCAGAGGCGTCCCGCATCGGACGCTGCACCTAGGAATCGCGCTGTGAGCGGAAAGAGGAGCCGCGTCGCCTAAGAGAGAAGTGGTTCTTGAAGGGATAAGGAAAGGTTGACGCTGTGTTCTGCAGCCCTTGGGGGACGCGGCTCAGTGTCAGATCGCCTAAACACGAGGGTTCGAGTGACGCACACTGGAAGTTGCAAGGGGAGAGAGCGAGAAAACTTATTAAACGCAAGGGTATTGGGGCATCCTCGCACCGGTCCCCGCCCGACCCCAATGCGCTCAAACAAGACGAAAGGGAGAAGCGCGCGAGTGGCGCGCCACCTGTCGGGGCAGCGCCGTACATTGCGAGGAGGCGCCTTCTGTGTTTGTCGCACAGAAGTCACCTTCTGTGTTTGTCGGGCGGCGTGGTAATGTGTTGTGGTGGGCGGTTATGTTGTTTAGGAGAAATGTGACCCAATGATCAATGTCTTCAATGTCTTGCATCGGGGTGTCTGGAAGTTATCGGCATGCAGACCGGATGACATCTCAGTTAACAAGATTGTGGGTGAGGAGTCGAGGGCTGTGTTGTGTGTGAGGTATTTGGATGGCGATAATATAATGGTCGCTTCCCAGCGTGTGTTGCGTACGGGACCACGAGAGTCCTTTGAGGCAACGGCTGAGTGTAAGGTCCGGACTAGTGTCCATGGTTACACTATTGCCTAGTCGGATTGATGTGTGAAAGTTGTGTAGTGTGGCGCAGGTCTTCGATGGTAGTCCAAATCCTGCGACCCCGTGCTGGATAACTTCAGTCTCTGACTGGACTCCGATTCCGACTGGATAACTACATTCTGTATGCTGAGAGTTAAGGTCACCTCCTATTAGTTGGAGATTACGGCACGCGATGCGATGGATTTTCTGGAGTATAGTGCATTGAGAGTGGTCATGACCTGGCGTGGGGTGTAGTACATGTTGACAATAAAGATCTGAGGTGTGTTACGTCTTGTGGAAATTATTTCGATGAGGACACGAGGGGCGGAGGACGTGATTGTGTGTTCTTGATAGATAATAGTGCAATGTATCAGTGTGGACACCCTTGGTGTGTCGGTGGTGTCTGAGTGTACCGCGTGGTAACTGGGAAGTTTGGCTTGGAGTAGTGTGTCCTGTAACAAAAGGAGCTTAGGTATGACAGGGAGGGTAGGTATTAATAGTTACAGCGGCGCTTGCTTGCCCCGAAAGCCGTGGCAGTTCCATTGGATTAGTGATGAGTGGGTAGAATTATCCTGACCCGCCATATTGGAGCGTGAGTAAGGCGACGATAAGTTCTGGTGGTGTTAGTGGAAGTGGGATAGGAGGAGTGGGTGGGCGTAGGATGGAGGTAGGGGACCACTCATGTGAAGAGCTGGTCTTTGCCTCTAGCCTCTGAAGGCGCGTCTCAAATGGTGTAAAAGCTGTGAGGATTGGGAGGTCAATCCCATCGCTCGTAATCCGTTGTCAAGATTGGAGTCGGGCTTGAATTAGATGGTAGCTGGCCCATGCCATCGTCCAACTTATCCACGCAGAGGACGTTGTTTAAGGGAATGACTGCTTCTCATCGAGAACGAGGAATATGGGTTTATTTACAGTATCTACATCAGGACGTTGCAGTTCATCAGTCTAGCATGAGTGCGAGAGAAAGTACACTGAGCAGCCGCACAACAGCGGTTTATAAACACTCGGTCTTCTCTCGATCCCAAGGTGAGGGAAACGTTTGACCAGGCACCGTAGACGAGGGCTTACACTCACACCTCATTGCGCGAAGTTCACGGTCCCCAAGCGACGTCAGACGGCTTTCGCAGAACTCGGAGCTGACGTCAGGAACGGCACATCCGATTCCACGAGCTGACCCCCGCAGCGCGGCCGCCGGTTGTCCATTGTCTTGCGTCTTGAACGGCGCGTGGGAAGGGGCCTCCGGAGACGTTCCCTCGGCCACTCCCCCGCTCATAGCAGATCAGGTCGGCGGTGGCGGGTTCAGTAATAATAGTTGGTCTGCCGATCGCGTTTAGTCAACGGTGCCGAGGCTAGAGCGTAACGGTGCCTTTCCAAGAAAAGTTGACGCCGCTGTCGCAACTGGCTGGCAAAACTTGCACCTCAGCGGGCCTTTCTTAACAAAGCACACCCGAGAGTTAGGGTTAGGCGTGTGAAACGTGTGTCCATCTCTTGCTGAAGGCGAGAAGATAGCTGCTTGGCGAGTATTGTGAATGTGGTTTCGATTAGCGCCTCCAGAGCTACCAATTTAACGTCAAATTTAGATTCAAGGTCTTTGAGATCAGCCTGTAATTGTCGTGCGAGTCCGATGTGCGTTTCTTTTTATGGGGGGGGGGGGAGGCAAGTGAGGCGGGTGTGGCAAGTGTGTGGAGGGATTCCACAGTGGGTGGGATGATTCGTTCTGGGGAGAGATGTTGGGGAGGGAAGGAGGGGGTACAGGGTTGTGTGTTAAAAGTGCTGTGAGGCGGCTTACCTCCACACGCAGGGCCCGAAGCTCCTGGTCACGGGGGTCCGAGGTAAGCGGGGTGTTGTTTGCCAGTTTTGTGGTCACTTTGGGCGCCTTCAGCCTGTCGGCTCATGTTGGTCCGTCCGAGCTCTTGGAGCGCCCTGTTTTTGGCAGGCAGATGGTTCCGGGCATTCGGATCCTGCACTGCGTGGCAAGTGGTGGTCCACTCGCCGCCGGTATCGTGCTTCGCGTTCGGAGGTGGGCTTGGTTGTCCCAGGGAGGTGGCGGTCCTTGCATTCCCGGGTCCCGGACAAGTGTGGGCCTTGGCAAATGATGCAGACTGAAGTGCATGTTGGAGTTGGCTCCTTCAACCGTAACTCGCCACATCTGGGGCACTTGTGCGTCCTAGTCTAATTGGAAACATACATCCGTGCGGTGGCCTATGGTGCGGCATTTACTGCAGGTCTCGTCTCTTGGTGTATAGGGCGTGCACAGAGGCAGTCCTCCGCCATAAACAATCTTTCGGGGGACGTTAGCTTGACCGAAGGTGATGAGTATCGAACGTGTGAGTCCCATCCGTCGAGCGTCTGATATAGTTGCGTGGGGGTTGTGGGCGATCAAGTCTGCTAGGAGTTATTGTTGCGATTCTTTTCAGTAGACTTTCGTAATAACGCCCATAACTGAGGCATCAGGGGGTGCAATATATATGCCGCCATGGCATACTCAAGTTGGTCGTAGATGATGTGCTGGAGTTGTACGAGCTTGAGAGCGTCATCTTGATTCACCACAGACACTATGCAAGTATTTTTGATTGGGTGAATGCGGTGTCAGTGTAGATGGGTCGGTCAGTGGAGCTGCCTGCATGAGAGCGGGGAGGAGGTAGCGTGGCTGTAGCGTCGTCAGGTCAAGGCCTCCCTGGTAGCAGAAGGCGACTTTATATTCGTTTAGTGGAAGAGCCCGCAGTTGCTTGATATTTCGTGCAGCTGTACGGAGCGTGCGTAGTTGCGTTGGGGAGCTGTGTAGTGCGGGAGTTGTGGCGGTCTCGCGTCTCCCCCACGACTGACTCCGCGTCTCCCGCACAGCAGGATCGGCGTATGTATCTTGAGGCGCTTTTCTGGTTTCCCGGTGGTTCGCCAGGGTTCTCAGGACTTGGGTCCAGTCGCGAGGGTCATACTGGCTTAAATCCATGTCCGTACCTTGCACCTGAGTCTCCATGCAGGCCACAGTAGGGGAGGTTGCGTCGCGATGCGTCACGAGGCTTATCAGGGCAGTGGCGTGATGGGGCGGGGTTTTTGGGCCTGGCTGACCACCTGGGGCTAGCGCAAACCTCAAGAGGGGACAGTAGAGAGCGTTCACCTGTATGAAGGCGTTGGTGTAGTGGTTGGTACTCGAGATACTACCGATTGACAATTTTCCCTGTCACGGTGTGGAGCCGAAGCGAAGAGGACCTCTACTGGCCAATCTGCTTTCTGGACGTATAAAAGGCATACGACAGTGTCCCCTATGATCACCTGTTCCACCGCATGGCAGACCCGCATGCCTGAATATGGATTGGTCTGTTACGCCGGCTGTACAAAAACAACACTGTCATTGCACGTTTTGGTGGAGTTCAGTTCGAACCAGTAGCCGTGGTGCGCGGACTCAAGCAGGGCTGTCCAATGTCACCGATGCTATATATGCTGTACGTGTCCGGACTGGAGCGAACACTCTTAGCAGATTGAGGTGGCTTTTCCTTCAGGCACACGTACGACGGAACCCCCGTGACCTGGAAGCTAGCCTGTTTTAGTTTACGGTGACGACATAGTCCTCCTAGTAGAAAGCCCAAATGACCTTCAATAGCTGGTCATACTCTCTGCTACCTGCCTACACCACCGCGACCTTAGCTTTAACGCTAAGAAATCTGCCGTGTCGGTGCTCTCAGGCCCACAGCCAAACGCCAACATGTACCTGTCTGGAGGTGAACTGATACAGGGGGCCACGGAATACCGGTATTTTGGTGGGGTGTTCAGCATGATAAGTGACCTGCTGGTGACTCACGAGGAGAACCTACGCAAAACGTCACACATAGCAGCAAAGCTTCTACGTCGGAAAAGCCTGTAGGGTTGTGACCGCTTCCTCATTGTCCGAAACATGTTGAAATCTATGAATGTTCCTGGCCTGACTTTTGAAAATTCAGCAGTCTGCCTCACAGCAATAACCAGGGAGTGATTGGAGCGAGGGCAGCGAGAGGTGGGCCGTCTGGCTCTCGACAGTCATGGGCGCGTTGCAATTAAAGCCATTCAAGGTGATCTGGGCTGGTACACGTACGAGGAGCGTGAAGCAAGGATCAAGCTCTCCTACGAAAGACGCCTGCACCTCATTGATGACACACGATGGGCCAAGTGCGTGTTTAGCTACTCCTGCATAACAGGCCAACAAACTCGGTGGTGCAAGCGGGTTCAGTTTCTGCGCCGCAAATATGGATTTCTTGCGAAACCAGTGTGCGAGGATCGGGCGTCCAAGTGGACAGTACCCGTAAAGACACAGGTGTCTGAAGAGGAGACCATGAGGTGGCGGAATGCAATGGTGGTGAAATATCCCCTACGGATGTACAGCACTCACAAGACCAACATTAAAGGAACTGACAACCGATTTTTAAGGACCTAGTTTTTTATGGCCCAACGCAAAGCTAACCTTCGGTAGTGTTTACATCTGCAGCGGTTACTTCCAAAAGCGCGTGGATATTTAGTAAGCAGATTTTTTTCGATCTGAGCAGCCGCTAAAAAAGTGAGAGTCGTTCTTGCAGCAACGCTGAGAAGTGAGAGCGATGTCGATAGCCCGCCTCGCAAATTGCGAAAGCTGCCGATCGTTCTGCTTCCACAGGAGTGAGTGAAATGTGGTTAACCACCCCCATTTTGACCTTCTCAAGCTCTTTTGGAAATAAAAATTTGGTGCAATAAGTTCGCGTTGTTCTACAGACCTTCCTTATATTCGTACCGCGTTTTTCCCCGAGTAAACGCCTACGTGATTGCTGGCTGGCCGTTGTCGTCGTTGTTCTGTCGATAGACGAGCCAAGGCAGCGCCACTTTTCTATTCATTGCGCACGAAAGCCTATCAGCACATTGTAAATTAGAAATGCCTTGTAGCAGAAAAAAAGTGTACTGCATTTCAATACTACTAAAAAGACCGGGAACCACATGCACTAATAGGTCACGTGATAGGCATCTTATGTAGCTTCATGCTTTTGCCGCGTGGGGCGCCAAAGGTAATTTTTCGCGACTTTTAGTTAAGAATTAAAAATATAAATCTACGTTTAATGAGAAAAACATCGCTCGTTTTAGCCACTACAATAGGGAATTATTCCATCAGCGGGGTTTTCTCGATTGAGGTTCCGAACGGTTGTCTGTCCCTTTAAAATGAAGGACCTGTACGACAACAGCGGTGGCACTGTGCTCGTCTTCGAGGCACGAGCGGTAGCACCTCTCACGCGTGTGTACCGGCGCCACTTCGACCCGTCCGTTGACCCCATATGTGGGACACGTGGCCCGGAGGAGAAAAACCGGGAACACTTAGTCCTCCAGTGTGCCGGTTCGTGCCAACAACACGCAGAGGACGCCACAATTCCGCTAGCACTGGGATTTGGGAGCGACAATGGAGTGCGGGAACGGGGTGCGGTGACGTCGAACGCTGTGTGCGTAACGAAGGATAGACTAGCACAGTGGTAGCGTAGGACTTGGCAACAGTACAGAGTGACCAACTCTGAGGGGAACAGATCAAATCCAGTGTGTCAACGTCGATGTATGCGCACACAAAAGAGCTGGGGTCGGCCGACTATACCACCGTTTCTTTTTTTCTCTTTCCCTTTTCTCCTCCCCCTCTTGTTGTTGCCATGTATATTTTCTCCGCCTACGGCGCTTTAAAGCAGCCCGGCCGTTACAAAGGGATTAGCCGCAATTCATCGTCATCGGAGATAGCACATTTTACGCGTTCCTGCCGGCGTCACATCTGTTACAGGAAGTTGATGGTGAACCTCGGCATAAAACACTTTCGTGTTAAAATAAATAGAACACGCTAATTTCTCGTACATGTATATGGAACAGAACTAGCAGGTGAAATTGAATGTATGACGGAGTCTCATCGGGTACGAATGGAACGTGATGGAAGATGGCTGCAAACACCAACTACAAAATATTTGGCCACGTTAGCGTTTCGCCTCCCACACAAGAGGCTTTTTCACATAGTTGTGGACTGGGAGCCAGAACGTTTCTTTGTTTTTCATCAAAACTAGTCTGCGCATTCTTCCTCCGCCTGCGTACAGGCACAGAAACACATGCACGCAGTGAGGATGCACGGGCATTGCTTTGTAAATTTAGGTGAAATTGAAAAAAACACGTTTCGGGCGACCGTAGGACTACGAAAATATTAGAAAGCATGTGAGGTCCGCTCATGGAGTAATATGTGGCGATCACGAGGGGGTGCCTTAGGCACTGCGAAAAAAAAAGATAAGGACATCTGACAAAATAAGAAAGATAGAGTTTGGTGGGGCAAGCCACCGCTCCGATTCAAGAGGGACGCACATAGCATTGCGCGCTGACATGTGTCGGGGCTGTTGCACCTCAGGGCGATCCCTCCGTTAGCAACCAGTTTGTTGCATTTGTAGGCGATCCCACCGCTAGCGACCTGTCTCTCGAAGCTCCACCGACATTACTTATTGGGTAGCGTGGCGTTGTCGGCGAGCTGTAGGCATCCGGTAGACCATGGCGACCGAGCAAGGGCGAGACGACGTTTTGCTAGTGCGAAACTTGCACTGTTTATTCAAAGGTAGTTGAAAGAAAAATAAGAAGAGAATGAAGTATGAATTATATAGTATGAAGTATGCAGTCCCACAAGTACAGTCGACCAAAAAAGTTTACGGACCACGGGATCTCAGAAAATTGAACATATACCAGTAGCCTTTGAAAGCAGGCACTAAAATTGTGCATCACAATGTTGTTCGCATATGCCGCAAAAGGCTGGAAATGGGAATAACAGGCTGCGTCTTGAGACTGAGGAGACATTCAGCTTTTTGTGAGATCTCTTGGTCCGTAAACTTTTTTGGTCGACTGTACATTTCGGAGCCCCTTAAATAGGCTCTCTACAATCGTGTGGGCGGGATCTTGCTTTCGTCGATGACACGTGACAGGCACAGAGAGAAGGCCCCTAATCCTGCAATACCAGGCACGGGTCGGAGAAGTCGATCCCCTTTTCGACGAATCCGGGGAGAGCGTCGGGTGAGTGACCTCTCCGGTAGCGTGGGGATGACGCAGCACCCACGGGCCCAGAAGAGACTGGTGAAGGGGATGTCGATCCTCTTTTCGACGGATCCAGGGAGAGGGTCGGGTGAATGACCTCTTTTCGACGAATCCGGGGAGAGCGTCGGGTGAGTGACCTCTCCGGTAGCGTGGGGATGACGCAACACCCACGGGCCCCGACCAAGTTGAGAGGGGAAGGGGATGACGTGGCAGCCACGGGGCCCTTGGCGTCCGGCCATACCTAACAGGGCTTCTTTTAAAGTCGGAAGAGCGCAGAGTAAAGTTAGTTTTGAAGAAAGTCTCAACAACCTGGATGAAAAGAAACGGGCGGACCCAGTTTGTCTTGCCGCAGCAGCATCAACACAAATTGATGTGCATACGTGCTTGCATAATTATGCAGTGCACACAGCGACACGAATATATGTATTTCAAAAGCATGGGCACTGCTTAAAAAGGGAGAGGTAAAGAAAGTCGGCAAGCATGAACAGCGTAATTGAAAGTGCAAATAGATAACTCGGATTTATCAAAAATAAAATGAGAGAAACAGAGACAGTAAATTGGATGCAAAGGATGAAAAAAAAAAGCCTGTTCGGGTTTACAAGTACGGCAAGAAAAAAATATAATGAGAAAATTTGCATGCTTACATTAAGGGCGGTGGTTTGCCATTTGACGCCCGAACTGGCTGCCTCAGGACAATATACCGTAGCAAATGTTCGTAACAGGTTAAGACGTGTGCGACTCAACACATTGTAATGAAATGCCAAGATATTCACGCAGAAAGAACTGTAGGGAACGTTTATCTTCCAGAAGCGCTGCGATTAAACCAGATCGAAGAATTAGTTGGTCAGCAGTGGAGATAAGCATGATACGTTTAGAGTATTCGCAAAAAAAGTGACGACATTGATAACACCGAGCTCATTGCAGGTACATGTAAAACAGAGGTTTTAATGAAGAGAGAAAAAGATCAAGGAGAGATAGGCAAAATTCTAGACTGCAATAGATGCAGTGAAACCTCCTTAGCCTAAGCAGACTAATATTTGTAACCGCCCCATTTTTACAGGCTATGCCAAAAGAAATCATAATCACGAACGTACCATATTTAGCTTGCGAATTTGATGACTGTCACCAGGTTATGGTGTGCACCTATGGGCACCTTTTTCAGTATTTCCGGTGAGACGAAGCTAAAATTGAACGCTTGCTGAAGCGCCGCTGTAGGCACGCCATGCCACGTGCTCGACGCACGGGTGCGCTGTATGGCAGCGATAAACATGCGTTCAAACGAACCGACTGAGCACGAGACCGAGCAATTCATGGGCGCGCGAGGTACGGGTGAGAATAAAAGACCCCTGCGAGATGTAAAAGGTTCGTCAGCATGTTTCCCTCCTGTAACACGAGAAGGCGGCGAAAACCTGCTGCACGCATAACGAGCCGCACTGTGAGGTGAACGTATGGCGCTGTAGGTCGATTTCCTCAACGACACATCCGAGCACCTAATGTACTACCTAAACGTTATTTCTTTCTTTCTTTTCTTCCTTTTCTCTTTCTTTGGTTTTTGCATTCATATTCAGCCATTGCATCTTCGCTTGCTTACGGGGGCATGATCCATTCCTGATGATGATATCTTTTGTCTCACTAGACTAGACGCCGCTTTGTTTGAGTATGAGGTATTGCAACGGAGCCACTCAAGGCTTTCGCCTTAAAAAGGCAGATTATACTAAATACGACCTCAGCAATATATGCGAAACGTCCTGAAATTTGTTCCGGTGGTGTTGCCGCATCCTGTAAAGAAAATTTACGTGGATGAATCAACAACTTCTTTGCGCTTCTTTTTAATGACTGCGGCATGATATTAATAAGTTCCGCGACAGATCTTAAAGACAGCTAGACGAGTAGGAGACCTCCCGTAAAGTGTTTCTGCATCAGGAAACGTTTTATAAGTAATAAAATTGACAGGGAAGCCTTCCTGATTATGAAGTTCTGGACTGCGCTTCAAAATTTACTGAAATAAATAGTCTTTTGTAACCTGAACGCCGTCCTCCTCCGCCGTTTCACTTGCACGCCGGTCGCATATGGACTTATGCAGTATAACTAAATCAGAACTGCACTGTGAACCGTCTGCAAGCGAAATTGTCGGTGCGGAAGTCTAGTATCGGTCCTCAGCACACTCTGCTGCGCGGCGCATGAATTCTATCATGTCTTGTGTGCAGGACGTGCGAGCGCTCCAGAGACCTTGCAGAAAGAATGCGGGAGTTGTCCGCAGATGTGTACACGGTCCCTGCTGAATTCGAAGGCCTGGAAAGGCCGCCTTCTTATACGGACATCGTCAAGATCGACAACATGGTACGTTCTGCATGGCAATGCAGTTGTTGCTCATCAGTGTCCTGCGATTGACTTGTCTCGTGGAACTTTTATTGCGATAGTACGTGTAACGCTCCGGTTGTCGTCAGAACACCGAAGCCAAAGAACTTTGTGCCCAGTGAGTATTTGAGGTAACCGCGAGTGCTTGTGACGCCTCTTCTGCCATCGTGCGTGCAGTTCAGGATGCACTTCTCGAAGATCAACGGTAACGAACTTTCACTTTGACTAATTTGGTTCTCAGTGAGTCACTAGTGTGCGCAGGAATCAAAAAGAACTTTATTATCGGACACAGGCTTATATGTAAGTGTACGAGCTGACATGCGCACGAGTACGGGTGCTCGTGAAACATTAACCAATGAAGTTCCGGGGTTGTACATGCCAGAGCTACGATCTGATTATGATGCACGTCGTAGTGGGGCACTTTAGATTAATCTTGACTGCCTGGGTTTAACGTGCAGTTAAATCTATGTGCCCAAACGTTGTTGTATTTCGCTCACATGGACATGCGGCTGCCGTGGTCCTTAATTGTGAATAAGATCCACGGCGACATGCATGGCCATGGCTAGTACTATGCACATTGTAATGACACAATTGTAACAAAGCTGATGGTCTCTAAGTGTGTTAAACGTTTTTGGCTAACACCTAAGTGGACACTTGCACAACTAGTTAGAGGATCTGACGCAGATCCGAGACCATGGCGTCAAAGAATTTCAGTGAGACGTGGGCACCGCCATAGTTCAGAGCTGCCGCGCTGATTCTCAGCGTTCCTTGTTTTGCGCATTTTTTAGAGCAGTAATCGTGGCGCTATATTACTGTTTTTTTTATGTGTGCGTCAGGAACGTCTACTGTGAGCCCCTCACGACGCATCCACTTGTACTTCAAACGTTCTTTTTTTTTGCATGGAGGCTGTTCTATTTATTTATTTCATTACCTTCAGTGCCCGAAGGCGTTACAGAAGGAAGTGGGGAAAAAATACATATTTGTTGTGATTGTTGGCGGCTACTATGTACTATAATAAATGTAGACAGCGGATTTAAATGCAGAAAAACTTGGAATGGCGACGTCGGAGGTAGGCAGGTGGTTCCATTCCCTCGATGTCTTTAGCAAGAATGAATCCGAAAAAAGTTAGTATGGCAAAAAGGGATTTCAACTTTATGACAGGGATTAGTACGACTAGACAAATAAGATGGCTCATTAAGAAGTTCATTTTTCAGATGCGGATTATGAAAAATCTTATGAAATAAGGATAAGCGAAACACTTTTCTGCGCAGAGAAAGGTTAGAAAATTTCAAAATGCGTTTCATCGAGGAAACACTTGAAAAGCGGGAATGATTTGTCAGAGTGAAACGCGCACTACGGTTTTGTACTGATCCTAACTGGTTATTAAGAAATTCTTTACTTAGTATTACTGGGATCCCACAAAGCGCATGCGTATTCAAGCTTAGACCTTACAAGTGTTTTGTATAACGTTAATTTAAGAGAAGATGCCTTAACTAAAGAAGTGGGCAAAGTGTGTTGGGCTGCGCGAGTGCTTAATTAAGCTGCGTCTCGCAGGCAACGCGCGATGCGCGCCGGCCGTGTGGGCGAACGGCGGGAAGTTTTCGCGCTTTCTGCGCCCTTCAACGGGTTGCTTTCCGTCTCTTGCAGCATTTACAGAATGTGTCAGCGGTCGCACTGACGCCTGTAAAAACAGTGCTGAACAGCAGCCTTCCGTTTTAGTCGTCTAAGTGCTCGCTTGGTGGTACAGTTTACGCAACAACAACAAAGCGTAACAACTTTTTTTCTGTCAGCCTAACGAGCGTGGCCTGACAGAACATTGACCTTCTAAGATGATTCTTGTAGACAGAAAAGTCTATGCAATCACCATTTTATTGTCATTACGTTCGAATACACATCACATATCGTTTGCGCCTCTTAAAATGGTAGAGTAATGTAGCGTTACAGATTTTAGTAACAATTGTAGTGATTCTGCTATCTTTTAAGATTTCATTTTCACAGTTCTAAACAGACATGTTGTGCAAGCAAAACAGAGGAACAGTCATTTCCTTGTATACTATTGCGAGGTTGAGGCGCTGGCCGCTTCGTTGAACATCCGAGACTTGAGCTCGGATGCGAAGGGGGGAATTTCGCGCTTGAACGTTGTCCTGCTCTCCACCCTGTACTGTGAGCGGCAGTGTCATTCAAATCAAATCAAGTCAGGTAAACCAAATCGAGCCTTTTTTGCTATTTAGGGAAAACAACAACAAATGAAAAAAATAGGCATTATGCTGAGAATGACAGGATAGTTTTACATGTGTATGGCGGCTAAATGGCCAGCAGCCAAGAGGTATACTATTCTAAACTGCTGCAGCAACGAAAATGTCGCCCTGAATGAACCTGTTGGTTGGTTGATTACATTCAATATTACAATAATGCATTAAGCGCAAGCAAAGACAACACGACAACGAAGTGGCAAGGACAAGCGCGAGCTCGCGCAACAAGGTTCATTCGACAGACATAGGAAAGTTAGGTGTCGGAGCGCTCCTGTAAGCAAAGTCGTTCAATTAAGCTGTTGGAAAAAAGTCGCATTCCCAGCCTCGAAAGGCAATCAAATTTTGGCTTGCTTAAGCACGAGCCTTCTTGTGGATATAAACGCCTTCCAGCAATTCGTATGACAGTGCGCCATGACTCTTGCCTAAGATCCTGATTTACGGATGGCTCAGACGCGCAGGCTCTAAAAATCGGACGTCTGTGTTGATTATCGACAGTAGAGAGTTTTCGTTGAGCGTCCGCAAGCAGCCACGTACGCAGCGCACGAGAGCGTGTGGGGACGCGGTCGCGTCGAGCGCGCGGGCTTCTCAGCGCCGCCATGCGCCCGCCTCGGAAAGTGCCACCGCCCGCTCACGCGCCACTCCTTCGTTCGGAGCAGCGTGGAACAACGCGCTCTCGTGCGCACGCGAGAACGTCGCGCAGCGCATTGCCGCCTTCGAGTATTCCTTGCGTACGCAGAGCTGTTGCGGACACTCAACCACAGCTGCTTAATTTGTGTTCCTGTGCACGGGTGTTGATGTACCGTCCCGTCTATTCCGCTGCCGGGTTGTTTTCGCTCTCGCGATTTTAATGTCCCAGCTGTTGTCAGCACATAGCCCCGCCCGCCATTCTCGCGTGCAGCTCAGTCTAGCCGATAGGGCCCTTCTCAAAGGCCATGCATTTTCCCGAGCCGGGCTTGTAGCTGCACCCCGAGTTGCCGAGGTAGATCCTGGCGCAGTCCTTCTGCTCCCTGCCGTCCTGGCGCGCCCGTTCCTCGGCCGCCTTCTGCTCCGGCGTCCTGCCGGGCTTGGACAGGTTCTGGCAGCCACCGATCAGGGCGTTCATCTCTTGCGACCGTTTGGTTTTGCGGCACCAGCGCAGTGCGTTGTAGTTTGCACGGCAATGGAAGTAGCTGCACGTAGTCAGGCACGTAGCTCATGTAATAAATCAAGCGCGTATGGTATTAGAATTTAGTAAAAGCTCGCGCTTGATTCAGTTTTCAAACCATATTGTCGCTTTGTTACGGCTTTCTTCACAGTCATACGATCTATCGCATTTGGTCAGGGGGCAACACCCACGTTATTCATTTATCCTCACAATGGCGTACCAACTACCAACTATTCCTCCATTAGGGGACAAACCGCAAACGATCGGACTCTCTCTCTCTCTCTCTCTCTCTCTCTCTCTATATATATATATATATATATATATATATATATATATATATATATATATATATATATATATATATATATATATATATATATATATATATATTGCGAATTAATGTGACAATAGGTGACAGCTTAGAAATGCGTCTTTCAGTTATTTGTATATTTAACAGACATACCTATTTATCAATCATACATGGTGAATCTTGGGGGCCAGACAAATTATTTGAATTTGCATTTATTTCTTGCAATTTTATAAAATTTCAAGATGATGCAGCGACAAGAGGCAATGAGTGCCTCACAGAGGTCCTGGATCCCGCCCAGTAGCAGCAGTAGAGCGCACAAAAAAAAGCACGTTTGCTACAAACAATGTTATTCATTAAACAAAGAATTGTACTTGGTGTTTACGCCTACAGTATAATTGTATCGATCGTTTACATAATAGTATTACCGTGGTTACAGGGAACGAAGTACAACCAACATAAATTACTTGCAATATCCACAAGAAAAGAATACAGCGGATGTGAGCGACCGTGGAGACTTACAACCGGATTTCCAGCGAAGCTGTTCCTTTCAAACAGTTGCAATAAATGTTTGCGTCTTGTAATTATATCGCATGCTTTAGGAAGTTGCCCGCGTGTATATATATATGTATATATATATGACTGTTCCGTTTGAAAACTTGCCCGCATGTGATGCCTTGGAACCTTTATTGTTGTAAATTAAAAAAAGACAGTAATTGATCAACACATAAGTTACTTCGCCATAACATTTATCACGGTGTCCTCCCTCCTGATCCCATTCAATATCGGCTAGATTTGATATAGGTTGAGTACCAGCGCAGCGGTATGAATTCTGCTTTGTTGGTAAAACACATTCATAAAGCTCCGGGTCGGTTGCATGTGTAATTTACTGCAAATATCATAGTTAGACCCTGTCTTCGAACTTTACCTATATATGTATACATACTGCTCGTAATGCGCCCTTTATTTTCGCAAAATAAAAACAATGTGTCTTGTTTAGTTCACCGATGATATCCCTGAAACTAAGTAGGAACGTGTTATTGCGCATGAAAATAGGGCAAGAAAAAAAAAAAAGATGGCTCAGTAATTATGTGCAACGTTTTTAAGTCGGCCAGGAACTTCGCATAAAGTTTCCATAGCGTGTCTCCAATTTTCGCTAAATTTCGTCTTGATGGCTTTTAATAGCGCTGCCAGGGCAGCGGGCTCTATTCTTCCCCGCTGGTTAGACACGCTCATAACGATCTAGAGTGCTTGCATACGTAATTTATTGTGAGAGCCCCAATTACCCATATATTTTGAACTTTACCTGCACATCCCCCATTACCTTGTGCTTACAGCCACCAAACATAACGAAGCTTCTAAATAACGCTTCTAAAACGTAACGCTTCTAAATAAGCCACGGAATGTTAAAGCTTTGCGGCACGTTTCACTTAAAATGTGCATATTCCTTCAATGTATAAGATATATGAAACGCAGAGTTCCCTTGGGACGTTG
Source organism: Dermacentor albipictus (assembly GCF_038994185.2). Classification (NCBI taxonomy): domain Eukaryota; kingdom Metazoa; phylum Arthropoda; class Arachnida; order Ixodida; family Ixodidae; genus Dermacentor; species Dermacentor albipictus. Next base: position 160,626,684 of record NC_091825.1, on the reverse strand, counting down.
GGATGCCTAGCGAATAACAACAGTAGGATATTTTCGAATACTTGCTTAGAATAGTTTTGTAGCTGTATTTGATCTACACACACCTGCCATCGCACGCAAACTTGGCGTATTGTTCCGCCTATATGTTCGCAAAATTTGCCCTAAATTATAGTTGAAATTATGGCAGTGCAGCCATCTAAGTTTTACACCGCTCGTAAAACAGACTAATAGCACTATGGGTCACTAGCATGCGTATTCTACGAGAAAAGGCGTATTTAACCGACCCATTTGGCACATTGCCTACATATTACCCATATCATGCCCATAATTTTCCTCAGATATAAACAAGATGTCTTGTTCAGCTCACTGAGGACACCGGAGAAACAAACTACGAATGTCGTAGGATGATGGAAAAACGAAGGTTTACTAAATATCTGCAGCACTTGCATTTAAAGCAGGAAAGTGGAAGTTTTGCAACGAATTGCTCTTATAATTCTTGCTATCTTCAAACAACTCAAGTTCGTATCTTGTGCTACTGTTTGGGAAACATTTCGGTTTGCGTCAGTGTGACACCTTGGAACGCTTCAATCAGTAACTTTCTTCAAAAGTCGTAACGAACCTACACAATAAACATTTATCGCCCGTCACTCAGAATATTGCTTCCTACAATACATATAAACGCCCTGCCCGACATAGTTCCCTGGGGATACCGGGGGCAAAAACTAAATGCTTTGTATAACACAGAAAAAATTGAGAAAAATCGAGTATTCAGTAACTGTTTTCAGAGCACGTCAGCAAACTACACAGTTCAAAATTTTGGTACATGCCACCTAAAAGCGGCCCTAATTTCTTCAAAGTATGGGATATCTGAAGTTCTTGTACCTGCCGGGAAACAAGTAATAGTGTAGCTATTATTTAGAAAAAGCCTGAAAATAAAATCGACAGTTAGAAGTGACACGTACCTTTAGAAGAAAAGTGTTCTACTGGCATTGAAATGGCTCAGCACGTTCGACCAAGGTCACTTTCACGAACATATCAACGATAAGTCGTGATTACACGATGAAGTTTGACAGTGATATATGTGAGAGGTTAGATGAAATTGGTGGTGGTGATAAGATACTGAGACTGCAAAGGTATGTAGGCTGTCTGTGGGCTGAGATGAAATAGTTCCAGCATTTGATAATGCAACGATTTTATGCCGTAAGGCACACAGTCGTTGGGCGCGGCTGATTATAATAATTATCCGGACCTTCCCCTTGCTTGCAAGTTACATATAGCAAGCTGATTGCGTTTTCAAATACGGATATAGCAGTTCCCCCCCCTCCCCCCCCCCCAAAAAAAAATACCAAGTAGCGCAAGCTGACGTTTGCAAGAGCGGGAACAGCCCAGCAGCGCTAGGGCTGTTCGCCATGCACGCGAGCGTGTACGGCGAATCCCGCACGTCTTCCTCTACAGCCCGTCCCGAGGAGGCACAAAAGACAACAGAGAGTTTTAGTTTAGGGGACGCAAGCGGCTTGCGTGCGCAACTGGGGACGACGGTACTGCGCATGCGCAGTGCTGTCGCCCCTAGTTCTTGCGTACGCAAGCCGCTTGCGTCCCATAAACTAAAGCTCTCTAATTCTCGCTGCCCGAGCAGTAACAAGAAAATAATTACTTACGTGGTCACTCTATTACGAAAGAGAATTGAGCCTCGGCCGTAATTTTGTTGGACTTTCCAATGTGCATACGAAAGTGTCCGCGCTCAAAAGGGGGGGGGGGGGTGGCACACTATGCCTCCACCACCGCTTTTGACAGCGGGTGGGCAGCTTAGCTTGCCTACACGACTAGAGTCTGCTCATTGGAATGGGCAAGAAGCACGTGATTAGTCGAGGAGAGACACGGAACGTTCGTGCAAGCATCGTGCCGCGCCGGCGCCGTATGAGACTCAAGGGAAGAGTTGCCGATTTCTTCCTGTGTTAGACAAGAGACAAATAAAATGAGTGGTAACCGAAAATTCTGGAAAAATGAATAAACAACAAAATGGATCGATTCGACGCACTAGTGGCCGCGCACGACACCGGCAGTGCCGGTTGGTGTTTTTCTCAGCCGAGGCGCGAGACTCGAGAATGTGGCTGTGTGATTCTACGAGGCGCGTCCAGCTGGCCTCACTTTCATCACTGTACTCCAGCCAAAAGTTGGAACAAGTGCGAGTAGTTCCCACTCACAGGTCGCAGTCGGGGCACTCAAGGCTGAGCATGGTGCGGTAGGTGGCGTACATGACGAGCGCCACGCAGGCTCCGTCGAGGGAGAGCAGCATCCAGGACCGGTTGTCGATGCACTGCAGGAAGCGGCGCCAGTTGAAAGAGCGCCGCTTGGGAGCGGACGCCGCCTCGTGGCACACGAGTAGCAGCACCAGCGCCATGCCACGCCACCAGCAGCAGCGCTCTGCTCGGCCACAAGAACCTGTCGTTACGGGAAATGGCCGGAAGAATACCCAGCACGACACTACGTCATGTAAATACCTAAGACACGCGTGGTCAGCCGCATGTATACCGGCAGTGTCGTGTAAACCATCTGCATCTTCGGCGAGGTTATATACTATAGCATGCGTATAGTGCGAGCCTGACAGCGATTATGTGCCGCAGGTGCTTGGGTCTAGTCAAGGACACGCTGTCCTTGTTGCTTCGATAGGTTTCGCGCATTGAGATGTCCTGACATCGGGCATTCGCGAAGAAATGCGTTTGTGCGAGAGTTTCTATCATAATCTCGATTTGAGCTATAGTTTCGTCATGAATACTGCAGAATGTTCAACGGCGCAAAACAGACTAATGTAACCGCTTCATCGCGTATGTCCTCTGGCCTGTTCTGTGTTGCGCTGCCGAATGTTCGACAAGATTTGCGAGCGCCGGCTCTCATACGGAAAACAAATATAGTACATTGTTTCCTTTATCGTTGTTTGAGGGGCCTTTGTTCTTCCCTTTATCCGCAGAGATTAACAGTATTCAGTAGTAGGTCTAATTGAATGGCGTATTGTGACGCACAGTGGTACTGCTGAGAAAGTGCTTGCACAAAATGAAAAAGAAAAAAAAAGAAAAAAGAAAAAAGGAGGCTGCAACCCGGATACAAATTGTGACGGAGTAATTTCGGGGGGCATGTGATAAAACAGAAACAAATAACGTGCGGGGTGAAAATGGGCATTTCGGTCAGAGTAACAGCGAGGGCTTCAGACCTTGGAAAGAAACGGGACACACAGCGAAAACAGCAACTACAGACGCTGCCTGTGCTTGTCTCTTTGTGTCCCGTCCCGTTTAATTTTGCACGCATCACGAATCCGGCAACCAACTGATAGCGCTTTTAGTAGACCTCACAGTTCGTCTATCTGACTACTACCCCTGGATCTTGCCCAATCTCGCCACATTCAATTCAATTCACTTTATTTTCAACACCACAATGTTGAGGACCGCGAACAAAAATCCTTATATGGCTTGACAAGGTCCGCATTCCACTTGTGTTCGCGAGTGTGTGAGCGCGTACACATGCGTGCGTGATGTGCGTGTCTGCGCGTTCATATAGTGATCACAGACCTCGGTGCACAAAACGTTAAACGCAGATCTACTGTGCGAGCATTGAACGGACTCGGTGCGTCTCAAGTTTTCAGGCCGTTTAATAATACTCTGCGCATAGCCGAACCGGTATGACAAAAAAAAAAAATCTTGGCTGTGACACGTAGAAGCGTCAGTGAAACATGTTTCATTGAATTTTCATTGTGCGAAATAAATAATGCTTTCCAAATTTTGTTTTCGACCGGGGATCCCGACATTATTGAAAATTCTACAGCAAATGCTTTTCTCGAAAGCCATTTTACCTGCGGATCCTATACTGCAGCTACCTCTGATGCCACCCCAACATAGCCAATACGAGTACTTACACATGAGCCATACACAGAAAAGGTCCTCGACTGTGCCTGTGAGCCCCTTAGCCGGCTTCTAACAAAAAAGTGCTCCACGAAGCTCAGTCACGCCCTCTGCGACTTCAGGCTTGCTAGACTCATGACCCAGTTACTAAAAACACGTCTTGAACACGTAAATGAACACGTCTTGTGCGCAATAATTTACTTCAACAACGCTACATGTGCTAAACAAATTATCCCAGCAGTTAGTCCTCCTATTGGCGCTTCAAGCTAAGCACGTGCAATAATAATTTCGTGGTCAATGCAAGCTTAAGCGTCCAACTGAGTCTTCGCCCGGCAAAGCCCTCTTAAGACGCATAGGTAAAAGACCGCGCTCACATTGTTATGCATCACTGAACGCGCTTCGAGTCTTAGGATCGCGCTGCTCGAGACAGTGAAAATATAAACCCGGCCTGGATATTGGAAGCTATTACATGCAACTTAGAAATACCACGATTGAAGTCAAAAAGCTGCAAGCCACTAGTTTTGTAGCATTTGACCACGACTTACTTGAACCACCTACAAGTCTACATAGACGGGTCTGTCAAAGTATACCAAGACTGCTGCACATTTGCATTCTATATTCCCTCTCTGGGATATACGTGTTCTGGTCGACTGAAATGCATAGCCTCGTCGATAGTTGGGAAAAGCGTGGCGAAAGCCGCTGTTCTGCGCATCAAGTTCCCGCGAAAATCAATAGCCTTCGGGAAAGAACTCTGCAACAAAGGCTTCACAGTAAAATTTCAGTGGATTCCTTCCCACATCGGTGTTGCTGGCAGTGAAAAAGCTGATGCTTTTGCATACGCAGCGCTCTGTCATCCTGCTTGTAATTACTGCCGATGTGATTACTACCTTGAAATGATATCGTAGTTTTGTCTCGTAATACGGCAGAATTGTTATGTCACCGCATTTGATTATACCAACTCCGTCATTCGACCCAGTTTTCATTATAACTATCACCGGGACCGGCCCAGTTTGCTCGGCTAGAAATTGACGGACGTCAAACCTGGGGGGAAGAGGCGTATATAGGGCTTCACTTTGAAGAAACGTCCATTCCGTGATTCAGGTGACGGCGGCGTTGCATGGCGTTCACTGGCGCATTGGCTTCACTGCACAGCTTACCGGTAGTGCCATTTATCTGCGCCTCATTCTCCGGAATAACATTGAGTTATTAGTCGTTGAGCTGTACAGCCCGTGCTTCCTATGCCCTTTGCATTTATTTTGTTAATGTTTATGTTTATCGCTGCTGGGCACTAGTCGACATGCACCCCTACTTCACCACCAAGCACAGTTCTTCAATAGTAAGGCTGAGAAATATTTTACAAGAAACTTTAGCCGCCGTAGGGAATCAGTGGCTTTGCTAGCATGAAGCCGCGCGTTAGATTCGCAACCGAGGCGGCCGCAATTCGTTGTGGCCACAATGCAAATGAAGGTTGGATTAAAAAAACAAAAGATGATGCAATATTGATAGAACTTGTCTCACAGTGCGTGATCGTGACCCGATGGTATAGTCAAGTTCACGGATATCGAAGTTGTACTACTTGCACTCACCCATGATAACCTGTATTCACAGCTGCCTCCGATGCTGCTGCGGTGCTTGTGCAGACACCCGATAACTGTGGCAGAACCGGGCGGCTGGCAGTGACGCAGTCTGCGATGTCTCCACCGCTCTAAATATAGTCACACAATACAAAGATGCTAGTCCGAGACATCTGTCTCGTGCTGACCTACGTTGATTGATAGGGTATACTACCTAGAATGTCTTCCTGCAAATTTTTTTTAGTACTTGCTTACAGTGAGCACGACGTTATGTAGATAGACTGTGTACGCATTCGCCAGCCAGTGCTGCCGCAGTACAATAGCTTGAGATCATGAAACGTGTATTGTTGATAGATAAATTGATTTATTAGGATGAAATTGGAAATATTTGGCAACTATTGTTCTATCGGCTTTTTCACAAGCCCTAGATAATAGCGCTCGCTGTTCAAGGGTCGATAATACGAGTATATATAAAAAAAGTCTCGGCAATAAAGGACATTTCACATTCCGTAGCCATATAGCCACGACAGGTTAGAAGGACATCCAAGCATGCCATCGATATACCCTAGGAGGTATATCGCTTCGCTCCCGGTGGTCACCTGCTCGCTCGCTTGTTCACTACAGCTACGCGCGCACGCTCGTTACATGCTCTCACATCAACACCGGAGAGGGCGCGTAAGGTGGGCTTCGTGCGCCGCTCGCTAGGGGGGCTACGACCCGTCAGGTGGCACGCGCTGCGTTTCCTCTTCGCCCTCCTTCGCCCCTCGCCCGCATGTCCTTCCAGGGCAAAGGTATTCGCTCGCTTACATTAAAGAACACCAACGCCGAGGTGTGAGTGCCACTAAGAGACACCCAAGTCAAAGATTAGGGTCTCTACAATTTTTCTCCTAGTTTTTCTTTCTTTTCCTTCCGTTGATGCGCCATCTTAGAAAAGAATATTATGTTCTACCAAGCAAGGGTCGAAAGTGTTCAGGCGTGGTCTTGGCTTACATGCTAAAAATGAAAACTGATAAAGATGAGGTCGCGACGCAACATCAGATGTTCTGCGGCATCTAAAAGACGCCTCTATGGGGAGATGATACATTTCTTCTTGGAGGCACGCTTGGGCCCGCACGCCCAAGCGATCAAGATCTGCGATTTCGCAGATCTTGAAAGCGATCTGCGAAATTGGGAGAGTGAGGCGTGTGCTGAGAGATCCGTGAGCGCTGTGTTCGCGCCTCTGCGCCTCGATGCGCGCGCCCTCTCGCACGGCGGCGGAGGGGAGCGCGCGCATCGAGGCACCCTTTGGAGCTAGAGGCTGCACGAAGGTGAATTCACTCGCTGCTGTGGGCGCTATCTGTGAAATGTTCGTTTAACGGGACAGACAGAGGGACGGTTTGCTCCTTGGGTAAGCATAGAAATGCTTACGCATTTAGTAGAGCTGTGACTCTAGGTATATAGACGCGCTCTCGACTTTGTTGGAAGGGGAGCCACTATATTAGCGTTGTGGTTTTAACATGCCGAAGACATCGGAGGAATGCGCAGTGCATGCTTGTGCACGCAGCTAACTTTACACTGGTTGTCTACGGAGACAGGGCACATTGAAATGCAGGGTCCCAAAAGTGCGGTGATATGTCCCAAGTGCCACGTGTAATCCGCCCCTTGTCCGTTGCCTGCACCGCAGTCTACTACAGGTCCTTTAAAAGGTCCTTCGAATAAAAACATAGATAGACGAGGAAAGAGTGGTGCATTAGAACTAAAAGGTAGCAAATGTATGCCTTTGACGAAGAGCAGGTGCGGTGGTTGTCACGGTGCGGCATTATTCGATTCAGCGAACCACCGATCAACGGGCGCCAAAAGGGTCGTAGTAATAGGAACCGACGAGCAAGACGGTTATTGCCGGCCACTCGGGCAAGCGGCCGAAAAGGATCGAAAGCAGGTTTAGGGAATATTTTTGTCGTCGGCGCGACCGTAACGCCCCGACGGTTTTCTGTAGGAACCCCTGTGTATTCTCGCGCTTGCATTGAGAAGCTTACTAAGAAGGCGGGGGTGTAACACCCCAAAGTACGGTGTGTCTGTGCGATCATGTTTCCACGAAGTGCTGACAGTGTATCTGGTGTCTCTGGGCAATCCCGTGTCCACGGATTGCTTGCTGCCTGTATATGTGTGCCGACGGCGCCGTATGGCCAGCTGCCGTAGTTTCTCCCATGCTTAGGAACGGAAAATGGAGGCCCGGCACGGACTCAAGGGCGTGCGTGGGTGGCGCAATACGAGTGCGCGAACACTATTAGCAGGGGTGAAGCACCCGTTCCCTCGCCCCTAATTAAAAAGGGCGTGGCCAAGACCTTGTAAGGAGCCCATATACAATTGGGTGAACTTAATTGGATGGTCACCAATATCTGCAGTCCTCTCACCCAGAACACTAGGGAAAGGAGTTATCTAAGTGCAGGTTTTAGACCGAGTTAGGTAGTCTAGAGTCTAGAAGCGGAGCCTACAATCGGCCTAAAGCGTCAAGGAGCTAGTGCCGTCCAGTATCGCCTGGGCCGCCTAGTCACGTCTGAACTGCAAGTTACCAGTTGGCGAAAGAGACGACAAACCAACGTCTGCAACGAAGCTCACGGCAGTTCCCCTCAAGTTAGCTCAACCTGCTCGAGGAAAGTAGTCGGACCGAGACTGCCGGGAAGCCCAGCCCAGCAATCGCATCCACCGCAACGAGATCGGCTTGCCAGCGTTCTTCGGTAAAGCTCTGCCGTCGACTCCACGCTTTATGGACTTGCTGCAGCTGCCCGGCCATGCGTATGCCATCACTTGCTTTCTTTTGAACTCTGTTAAATTGACCACCGTTAAGTGTGTTTTGTGTAGTGTTAATTTCTATGTCTATACTGTTAATTGTTCGTTATTTCTTTTGTTTTCATCATTGATCTAGATTAAGTGCTGGTGTTTTTGTGTTTTTTATATTTCTTTTCATCTTTGTATCATTGTCGGTCGATAAACATTTTTTTCTGTCTTTCTCCCGTACTCTGACTCTTTCGCTGTGTTCGCTTGAATACAGAACGACCAACCGGCTTGATGACTTCGCGCTGACGGCGAACGGGTGACAAGCCGTGACAGGTATTCTAAAGTTGGTGTGTTGCGACACCACGTACCCGAGCACACGAGGGTTGGACCCTCCCGCGCGTAGCCGTGCGCGGCTTAGCCGTTTCCGGGGAAAAGGGGATCCTGGGGGTTGAGCCAATGCCGGGTGTTTGGACCTTTACGGCCCCTCGGCGGCGGCAACACACCCCTTTGGCCTCGGCTTCACGTAGACGGCACCCCCGGACTGACCCACCCGGGGGAAATCGGTAGTTGCCTTTTCCTGTCCTCCTCTCCATTCTGCGTCTTTTTCTCTTCCATTCCATCTTTCCTGTCTTCTCGTCTCTTCTATTTACTTCCAACTTTCCTGGCAGCGAGGGTTAACCTTGTGTGGGTGGCCAACCTTGGGTACTCCAGATTGGGTTATAGTGGCACCGTACAACTGGCGAGGGCTTGTCTTACTCGTAAGACCTGCTCCGTCCCCATGTTGGGCTCGGTGGTGGGCGGTTGGCGCTGCTGCCGAACTCATTACCTCTATATGGCTTCTAGTAAAACACTTTCCCTTGATCGCCCTCTAAAAAGAGGACGCACCGATGGAACCTTTCAATTCTTTTTGAAGAACAATGAAGAAAATTTCCCAAAGTACCATGTAATCCATAGTGAAAGCAAGACGAGCGTACGCAAATTCTCCCCCTTCTTGGTGGCGAAATGCCTTCGCAACACGATAGGACCTGGCTACAAAGCCACAAAAATGTCTAATGGAGATCTGCTCCTTGAACTGAAAGATAAATCCCAATATGAGAAAATGAATGACTTGAAATGCATAGGCGATGTAGCGGTCACTGTGTCCGCACATCGAACCATGAACACGAGCCGTGGAGTAATCTCCGAAGACGACTTCATGGACCTTACTAACGAAGAGCTGCTTGAAGGTTTTCAGGACCAAAATATCATCAAAGTAGAACGAATTCTAATCCGCAGGAATAACGAACAACTTCGAACAAAGCACATTGTACTAACCTTTGGTACCAGTGTGTTGCCTAGTACAGTGGATGCAGGCTATATCAAAGTACGTGTAAGGCCGTACATTCCAAATCCTCGACGGTGCTTTAAGTGCCAGAGGTATGGGCACGGTTCCCAGACATGCCGAGGACGGCAGACTTGCGCGAAATGCAGCTCGAACGATCATGCATCAGACACTTGCGACTCATCTCCACATTGCGTGAACTGTGATGGAAGCCATCCAGCTTACTCTAGAACGTGCCCTAAATGGAAAAAAGAAAAAGAAATCATTACATTAAAGGTCAAAGAAAATATAACATTTCACGAAACAAGAAAACGTCTTTCATACTTGAATCACACGAGCTTTTCCGAGGTGGCGCGACGGGGGGCAGCGTCACAAATCCCTCGGGAGTCTACCGCGGTCACTGACAGTGGCCCGGTAATCACTCCGCCTGCCCCCCTGGTGGCTGCAGCAAGTGCTGCTCCATCAACATCGAAAGTGGACCTGCCGACTCCAGTCCCGCAGGTCCCAAAGCTAATCCGAACTCCACGGCCTGGGACGCGAGTTTCAGCGCCTAGTTCACGATCCTCCAGCACCTCGGAAAAGGTTATGGAGGTCGATCAAAAATCCCCGGCGTCATCGACGCCGAAACATCAGCGCTCTCAGGAGCGCGCTAGGAGAGAGAAAATTCCTGTAACTGCTCAAAGAAAGGGACCGGTAACCTAAACGGTTACCGCCCTAGTATACATATCCATCTATCTTTACCACGTGCTCTTGAACACAGACAACCAAAATCTTCCTCGATATGGCTACACAAATAATTCAATGGAATGCCAGGGGCCTATTTCGCAATCTAGATGATATCAAAGATCTACTAGCGGAATATCAGCCACGACTGTTCTGTGTTCAAGAAACACATTTAAACTCTACACACCAGAACTTCTTAAAACAGTACATAGTTTTCCGTAAAGATAGAAATAATGGTAATTCTTCTTCAGGTGGTGTGGCAATCATAGTCCAAAAGTCAGTTGCATGCCAGCATGTATCACTCCAGAGTTTATTTGAAGCAGTGGCTGTTCGGGCTATATTGTTCAATCATCTTATAACGATTTGCTCCATATATATGCCGCCTGATGAACGGTTTGACACAGCAGAATTTGAAAAACTGATTGACCAACTTCCCGAACCCTATATAGTAATCGGAGACTTCAATGCTCACAGCACATTCTGGGGTGACTCAAGATGTGATGCGAGAGGACGGGCAATAGAAAACTTCCTTATTTCTTCTGGAGCCTGTATATTTAACAAGGCAGATCCAACCTTTTACAGTTCCACACACAACACGTATTCATGCATAGATTTAGCAATAGGCTCAGCGTCACTCTCCCACACCTGGAATGGAGAGTTATCACTAATCCATATGGGAGCGATCATTTCCCGACACTCCTAGAAACAACGAAGTGGCACGATGGACCAGCTTACCCCAAAAAATGGAGACTTCATGCAGCAGACTGGTCAAAATTTAGAAACATAAGTAAACTGTGCCTAGAAGAAGTGGACCATCTAGGTGTAGGAGAACTAGCTAGCTACATCACTGAACACATCCTCTGTTCCGCTCGAAACTGCATACGTCAATCATGCGCAGATAAAGTAAATCCAAAACCGTGGTGGAACAAAGAGTGTGAAACTGCAAAGAAACTCCAGAACAAAGCGTGGAGTAAATTCTCACGCTACCCAACCACAGAAAATCTAATAGAATTTAAGCGGTGCAAGGCAAATGGCCGCCGTATTCGCCGAGTATCGAAAAGAGAAAGCTGGACACGCTACGTATCCTCCATAAACTCGTACACGGATGTTAGCAAGGTATATAACAGGGTACGTAAACTAAAAGGACAACGTCCAAATCCTTTTCCTCTCGTCAATGGCTCTGGTGAGTCAATGGAAGACCAAGCAAACACTCTTGGCGAGCACTTTCAGAGAGTATCAAGTTCGGAAAATTATTCCGAAATTTTCTTAAAGCATAAAAGAATAGCTGAAAATATTCCTCTACATCCAAAAAAGACATCAGAAGGGTACAATAGACCATTAACGTTCCATGAACTCAAGCTTGCCCTAGACTCTTGTGGTAGCTCGGCTCCAGGTTCTGACACAATAACATATGAAATAATCAAGAATCTGCCTTATGAGACCCTAAACTGCATCTTAGGTCTTTACAATAAGATTTTTGCAACTGGTCATATACCTTTATCTTGGAAAGAAGCAATAGTCCTACCAATACTAAAACACGGCAAAGACCCTTCCTTAGTTAATAGCTATAGACCAATTGCACTCACCAGCTGTCTACTTAAGGTATTTGAAAAAATTATTAACCGTCGCCTTGTGTTCTTTTTCGAATATAACGGTATATTCGACCCTCACCAATCTGGCTTCAGAAGAGCGAGGTCGACAACCGACAATCTTGTTCTGCTTGAGTCATATATACGTGATGCATTTGTACACAGCCAATACTGTCGATCTGTATTCTTTGATCTTGAAAAGGCATACGATACTGCCTGGCGATATGGTATTCTGCAAGACCTGTCATCCTATGGAATTTGTGGTAGCATGCTGAACATTTTGCAAGATTACTTATCTCAAAGGAAGTTCCGCGTAAGAATTGGCAACATATTATCGCGCACTTTTATTCAAGAAAACGGTGTACCACAGGGAGGTGTGCTAAGTTGCACACTTTTTATAATCAAAATGAACTCTCTCCGCTCTGTTATACCACCAGTGGTGTCTTATTCTGTCTATGTGGACGACATCCAAATCAGCTTTAAATCCTGCAACCTGTCCATATGTGAGCGCCAGATCCAGTTGACTGTTAATCGGCTCACGAAATGGGCCGACGAAAACGGATTTAGATTCAGTGCAGAAAAGACTTCCTGTGTGCTGTTTTCCAGGCGTAGAGGGGTATGTCCTGACCCTTGTATTACGATGCATGGGAAAAATCTCATAAATAGAAAAGAACAAAAATTTCTAGGTGTAATCTTCGATAGTAAGCTAACCTTCATGCAGCATGTAAAACAGTTGAAGCTGAAATGTCTTAAAACTATGAACATTTTAAAGATTTTATCCCACCAGTCTTGGGGAACAGATAGGTATTGCCTCCTATCTCTCTTTAAAAGTCTTGTGTTGTCACGCATAGACTATGGATGTATTGTATACCAGTCGGCTTCAAAGACAACACTTAAGGTACTCGATCCTATATATCACTTAGGTATCCGTCTAGCACTTGGTGCCTTTCGGACGAGCCCCGTCCAAAGTCTATATGCAGAATCGGATCAGTGGCCGCTGGATTATCAACGTACATATCTGGGAGTCACCTATGCAATAAGAATCATGTCACTAAAACAACATCCATGCAAAGCACTCATAAGTGATCAGTCCACAAATCAGCTGTACTTAAACAGGCCTTCACATGCCCCGCCGTTCCCGTTAGCAGTAAATTCTGTTGCAGAAAAACTCGGAGTAGATTTCACAGAATTGCAGGAAAGCGACTACTTTGAACCCATCCCACCTTGGGATGAATGTACAGTGACCTGTGATTTGTCCTTTACAGAACTTAACAAAAAGAGCTGTCCAAATGCCCTCATTCAACAACATTTCTTGGCGCTTGAAGACAAGTATAAATCATTGGCATTTTTCACTGATGCTTCAAAGTCTGCAACTTCGGTTTCATGCGCAGCCCATGGCCCAAACTTCTCCAACACTAAAACCTTACATAACCATAGCAGCATTTTTACAGCCGAAGCGTACGGTATCCTGATCACTGTTGAATACATAGTGCAGCACAAGATACAAAAGTCCATAATATACACAGATTCCTTAAGTGTTGTCACAGCCCTGTCCTGTGGCAAAACAAGCCGAAACCCTGTATTAAACATGCTCCTTAAACACATTCACGTAGCATATAAACAAAACCTTGCTCTTGTTGTATGCTGGGTGCCAGGACACTCTGGGATCGCAGGCAATGAAATGTCAGACAAGAATGCTGGACAAGCGGCTCATCGGGATATTATTGATGTAAGCTGGGTACCTGGTGTAGATATGAAACCTGCGGTACGAAAGGCGCTTCATAACCATTGGCAAGCTGAGTGGGACAAGCAAGTGGAAAATAAGCTGCACCTGCTTAAACCGCGATTAACGAAACCTTTCCCACTGAAGCTTGATAGGCACACCGAAGTCACCCTAGCACGACTCAGAATAGGACACACTTATGGCACACACAAACACCTGTTGACTGCAACTGACCCACCGACGTGCACACGCTGCGGTGAGAACTTAACCGTCCTACATGTCCTAATTCAATGTCCCGAACTTCACCGAGAGCGAGTAGCTCATTTTAAAGAACTATACACACACCATATGCCACCCCATCCCTCGATGTTCTTATCAGAAGATGCACTTTTTAACTTTAAAAGAGTGCTTAATTATCTTGCTCAAGTTAACTTTCTAGATATCATCTCATTCCATGCTAACCGTCAGACTGTGCCTCACAGGTGAAGTACAGTCTGATGCACATAAGTATGTCTGAGCTCTTGGACTTCTTGCGTAGGCAAGAAGTGTACAGCAAGGGACTCGGGCAATCCGCAACAATTTACCATGTGTGCCTATAGCCTATAATTTTAGAATTCATTCACTAGTATTTATAGATTTCTCTTACGTGTTGGCCTCTATACAGCCTCTATTTTAAGTCACAGCACCAAACACACAATTTTACTAAACAAAAAACACATGTCCTGGCGCTCTTTGGCCTTAGATGCCCTTGCGCCAATAAACTCCAATCATCATCATGACAGGTATTCTAAAGGCCCAACCACTGGCTGGCGTCGGTACGCTTCGGCACGCGCCGACATGCGAGCGCGTCGCTTCGCGTCGGTTGGTGGGAACGGAACGCAACCACCGGAGACAATCTCTGACGCGCGCCGACGCTCGCTCCTCGGCTGCGGCGCATTGTTGCTGGACTCATTATGCAAAAGGTGAGGCGTGCAGACAGGACACAAAAGAAGAGGACAACACCAACGCCGACTACTAGCTGAAGGGAGCACTTAGGCGAAAAGAAAGAAAGAAGACACAAAACTCATCTGCGCAAGCTCTGGAATTGTATCACCACGTGACAGTTGGGTACGTGGGCCGGTCTACGTGAGAGGTAGCTGTTAAGGCACTTAATCTCTTCCTTATGTAAAGTAATTATAGATAGTTATAGTAACCATTATAGATATGCCACGCCTCTACCATAAGACGCGTATAGTTTCATTCTTACGCCTGTACTATCGCGCATTCGTCTAACTCTGGCGTGCAGTTACAATCTTGGCAAAGTATGGAAAGATTAGAAAGCGATCCACTGGTTAACGACCTTTTATGTGCCGTTAGCCTCTGATTGATACACCGCCCCGTTTGTCCTACGTAGAAATGGCCACAGCTAAATGGAACTTTATAAACCACACCCATACGACAGTCAGTAAAACTGTTGTTCTTATTGTGCTTTAAAAGGCAAATATCCGTTCTTTCTTGCCTTTTACCTGCTCCTTTGTCCTCTGCACGGCATCGAATATCTTACCTAGCTCATTGGGAGCAGTGAAAGCAGCATTAACGTCATATATACTAGCAAACTTGTTTAAGCCTGTGCGATACTGAATGAATGTGCGGAATAGCCACTACTCTTCTTTTTTTTGCTATTGCTGCTTTTTGTATTCACGTCCGTCCCCCTCGAAATCGACTTCTTTAGGCGTTCAGACACAGTGGCCACCGCTACGCTAGGATAACCTGCTTCTAATAGGCACCGGACCTGCGCATTGAAACTGGTGCTCATTTTGTGCATGCAGGAGCTGGTGAGAGAAGACTTCAGGCACGACATGGCAATTCCGTTTTTTGCTACTTTGGAATGCTTGAATTGAAAATTTAACAACGCCTTCGAATATCTTGGGGAGTACTGCCAACAAACGTGATTTTGTTCAAAGACCAAGGAAACGTCTAGAAACTGAATTACGTGTCGCCGAGGAAACTCCTTGGTAAATTTTAATCCTCCTCCATAAAGTTGAAATTGCACACTTACTGAGGAGGCAGCGGAATTGAATTCTTCCCTATCGCAGAAAATCAGGTAATCATCAACGTAATGAAATATCTTGATAACGCAATCATCTAAGGCTTTCTCTAAGCAGCGGTCAACCTCACTCAGGTAAATATTGTTAAGAATAGGGGCAATTTTGGGGCCAATACCAATGCCTGATTTCTGCAGAAACATGCCATCTCTCCAATCAATCAGCGTCGACTTTAAGTACAGTGAAAGAATTTCTAGAGAAGCTCCGGTGGAAATACCGCATCTGTCAATAAAAGCCGACTCTTGCACTTGTTCTTTAATGCGCTCATTTACGGAATTTAGCAACTCGTCATGCGGCAAGGAGTAATACAGGTCTTCGATATCCATACTAAAAGCTGTACAATCACCAGGATTTTCCTCTCTCAAATACTGAACTAGTGCCTGAGAATCACGCAAGCGAAAGGGGTCTGAAAAAACTAGTGAGGCTAAGCAGTTCTGTAGGTAACTAGCGACACAGACCTGCCACGTCCCTTTCTCTAACAATATAACACGAAAATGAATTTCTTGCTTATGGGTCTTCGTCGAGAAAAATTGTTCTAAGGTGAGGGATTTTGCTTTCTTGACATTAGAGACAACCCTATCAAGATTATGTCTTGACAGGAGGTCAACCACACGTTGCTTAACTGCCGAAGGTATGAGTTTTACTGGCTTAAATTATTTTCTATGGCTGAAATCGCTTTTTCTGAAAACATGTCATCTGGCATAATTACGAAATAACCTTCCTTGTCAGATATTACTGGTCTAAGTTTATGCTTCACATGGTAATTAACTAACGGTCGGACAAGGTCAGACGTCCTAAAATGAGAATTTGATTAATGCTTGCAATGCAATCTGAAATACAGCGCGCGCGTTCTTCTTCCGGGATGAACTTGGCTATGCAGCGCGGTATGCCTAAACCATCAACGGGTTTTATGTTTGGCTTAAAACAGTGCTTGGGACCTAAAGCAAGGGTTTTTCTATGGGTATCACTTACGATGGCGTCTCCAAGAACCACGGTGAATTATTAGAAAGGTGTTTCCTCTTACTTTGTTTAAGCTCAGGAAGTTTCATCCTCCGCAGGAAGTCCGCGTGTTTGCTTGGCTAACCTGTTCCAATCGGCGTAAAGGCGGTTTCAATGACGACCGTCTCCCAGGGCCTCGCAACGGACCTTTAAACGCTCCTGGTAGACCCTAACTTGGCGCCATGATGCGGCGGACAGAATAGATCCAATCCTCCTGGCATGTCCAGTTGATGGTAGAAGGAAGCCACACATTATTTGAACTTCCAATAAAGGCTACACGATTACGAGTAAACCACGACATGGTTATAGCGTGGAAGATACATATCGCAATTAAGGAAGCTAACGAAGCAGGATTGTGCAGAAAGTAGCGGAACATGGAAAAGGGCTCAGTGTACTGGAAATTAAGCTTAGAACGACAGAAAGCTGAGCTAGTTGGTAAGGATTCATTATGGAAAAAGTGAGGCGTGCAGACAGGACACAAGAGAAGTGTACAGCATGAACGCCGACTATCAACTGAAGGGAGCACTGAGGCGAAAAGAAGAAAGAAGACACAAAACTCATCTGCGCATGCTCAGGAATGGTATCACCACGTGTCAATCGGGTACACGTGCCGGTCTACGTGAGAGATAACTGTTAAGGCACTTAATTTCTTCCTTATGTAAAGTAATTGAAGGCTGACTCACGCACGCACTTCCACCATTATAGATATGGCACGCCTCTACTATAAGATGCGTATCTTCATTCTTGTGCCTGTACAATATCGCGAATTCGTCTAACTCTGGCGTGCAGTTACAGCTGGACTATTTTGTATTCAGCCGTCCAAGTCCGACCTAAACCAGTCTGCTGTAAACTGAGCTTGAAACGATATGTTAGTGATCTGTATGCTCATTTAGATATAAAAATGTACGCCTCTAGCAACGGTTTCTTTTTACCCTTGAAGTAACAATAGTGCAAAAAAGATGGACATCAGCGCTCGCGTCGTCGTCGGTCTAAAAGATCGCTTTGCAAACACCTGCACAACCATGCTATATCATGTCGAAAGCTGCACTTCATTTTTGGTTTCTCATTGCACAGCCAACCATGTAAGAATTAGGCTTTCGAAGTATGATTGAAAAATCTGTATTGGAAATATTGTCACGTTGTAGTGACGGTGAAGAATGATGCAGAGTCAAAACTGGGAGTTACAAATGTAATTATTTATTGGGCGAACTTGTTCCCAGCGATACAAGTGACTATCAATCGCAATGAGAGCGGCGAGCAAAGTCGGCGACCGTCGAAAATATCTGCGGATCAAGTGCGTCGCCTTTCGTATATCAGTCGTCGAAGGTTCCAGCGTCTTCGCCGGTGCCCACGCGCCTTCCTGAAACTATTACAGAATTCGCGTATGCAATCAGATTATTCGAGGTACGTCGACAACAGACAACGGATAGAACCGACGATAACATTCGCGAAATTTCCGATACGTGCAGGCGCGTCCTGCACCTAGCGATAACGTTTAACATTTGTTATCCGGTGAAATACGGTCACCGGCTACAGATGAAGTATGCGCGTCACTAGAATTACGCTTGTTGTTGTATGAAAGAAACGTGAAATAGTCGGTTCTGAGAAAATTAGCAAAACGAATTGAACACTTGTAGCGCTCACAAAAAAAATCTAAAACAACTAGAATTTACGTAATTCCTAGCTTGTCTCCTCGCGATTCCTGTTTCTGTTTAATCTTGCCCGTGGAGCGCCCCATTGATTTTTCTAGGTTGTTTTGAAGCATCAACACCGCATCGGGAGCCCTTCACCTTTAGCGGCCTTGAGTGTATTGCTAGAATAATGTTCACTGTGTAAAGATTACGTTTTATTGCAACTGGTTTCAACATGTCAAGTCTGTCTTTCTCGACATTAATGAAATGACATACCGTCAGATAACAAACTTGAGAATCGGAGGATTTTAATAGGCGTCTTTCGTTTCCCTTCGCCAAGTCGTACTATTGAAGCACTTATTCAAATGTATGGTGGAGCTCATTTGCATAATACAAGAAAACTATATAAACATTATTTTCACAATTTACACTGCAGGTCACCACACACAAAAAATACCAGTTTATTGTTTTCAGCCTACTATGATGTTTGGCTGGGAAAGACATTCAATTTGTTCTACGAGGCGTGTAATAAATGCTGTGGCATATTATTTTATTGCACAACACTGGGTACAATAGGCAATCGTTATTAAACCTCAGAAGAAATTATTAGCACAATGGATATGATCAAGCATAGTATTTTATTGCACTTTTTGCAATGCATGCTGTTAACAATAACACTATAACAATATTGCACAAACGTTATTGAACTGAAATAATATACTAGTGAATATTTAAAGAACACAATCAATAAATAAATCAATAAATCAACTGTTTATTATAGCGCCCAGGAACAGCTAGAGAGCCTTCGTACTGGTGCTCTTAAAAAGCAATATGTGAGACAAAATGTACAGAAAACGTCAATGTGGTAGACAAAAAATTTGCGCGATAGAGAAACAAATAGGGAAAACCGAAAACGAGGAAGAGTAAAAGGGAGTTACTCATACATGATTATCTACGGGCACACAAAACCACAGGAAATGAACTGTGAAGTATGTCAATACAGGCACAGTTCTTATTATGTGTTTTGGAGTCGAGTCATATATAGCCCAGTCTTGCAACAAGGCCAGACAAAGAATGTGGAATGCTGCCTGGTATACTGTTGCGGCACAAAAAAATGCATATGATCAAGAAGCTTTGGGCAAAGTAAAATATCCTGAACCACCTTATATACAGGAACAAAAGGTCTAATTAAGTCTTGAATCTAGAGGTGCGCGTTGAGGTATATTTGAGAAGGCTGAACTATGGTCGCCAGAATGGTAAAATTGGTGCTTTCAAGATATCGATTTATTCTGGACGCGTTCAATGAGGTCAGAATTAGATTTGCATGTTGCACCCCCTCCTGCAGAGTCATACTCTAGTAGTGGAAGGCACACAGCAGAATACAATTTCAGAAACAGAACAGGTGAGTGGAAATCATGAATTATGTGACATACAATTGCAAGAGCGGGAAGGGAACGTTGTGTATACTTAACTTGTGAAGAGTAGTTTGCGTTTTGTCGATGTACACACCAAGATCTCTAACTTCATCGACCCTAAGCAGTGGAGCATACCGAAGGTTGTATGAAAATTTCACATGGGGGGGGGGGGTGGGGGTGGGGGGGTTGTTTTCTGCGTATAACTTAATGCCATAGTATTAGAAGCATTTACGAGTACCTCATTTTTTATGCACTAGCTTGAGAGTGAAAAAATGTTTTTTTGGAGGTCAATGCAGTGGTGAACACCGTTGAGTCTCAAACAGCTTTAAATCGTCGGCACACAAAGCCATGTTGTTCATTTATTAAAATGTTCTTAGCACTAGCAGAAAGCAAGGAATGCAATACCAATTGAAACACTTTTGACGCAGTGCAGAGGATAGATACAGGCTGGCAGTTAGTAAATGCACAACCAGCACCGGATTTGTGCACCAGCAATCTCCAAGCTATCTTCTGAGTGCTAGAAAACGTACCTGACTTTACGGAACTATTGCCGATGCTTGTGAGAACAGGGAACAAGTACGCTTCCATACGTCTTAACCCTTTCAGAGATTTAAAACGTGCTTTCACCACATTTCTTGCATCTTCAGAATTATAGAAAGTGTACAGCTGCAGAAAATAATTTCCAAATGTTCATTGAGTTTTGTCAAGGTTAAAGAATGTAGACTCCATGCGAAAACTCACTACAGGAAGATAAAATATGAGAACATAAACTATTTTGTGTTTTCAAAAGCTTGAAAAGAACTTATCCAGCCAGTTGAAAATTATGCCTGGTGCATGACGTTGTGAAAAACAATGAAAAAAGTGAACCCACTATATACGACATTCTCACACCAAGTAAGAACACCCAACATTCCCACTCATTTTGCTAAAGCATTCTGCACGTTATTCAATATTGTAGCACAGTTCCAATAATATAAGTGTTTGAAGATGTATGCAACACATTTTAAATATCATTGCTTTCATCAGTGCTTTGGGTGTTGATGCGCTATCTTGCTGTACACAAGTGTGCAGACAGCATCTGAAAGGGTTAAGCACTGCGGGAGAATACCATCAGCACCACATGAAAGGAAAGGTTTGAGGTGCTTCATGAACTTGAAAACAAGGTCTTCATTGATTGATAGCGTACACACCGTGCCAGACTGAAAAGGAAAGTTACTTGAAGTATATTTTCCACCATGTACAGAACAGAAATGTTCTGCAAAGGCATCGGCAGTGTTCGAGACAGAATCACCATATTCATCAATACATTTTCGGCGGTCTCTTTAGAGGAGTGAGAGCGCACGAAGCTCCAAAAATATGTTGAATTGCGTGTCAGGCTGGCTTCAACACATTCCATGTGGTCGTAGTGATCATTCCAATAATAATAATAATAATAATAATAATAATAATAATAATAATAATAATAATAATAATAATAATAATAATAATAATAATAATAATACGACACTCTAGACAGCTTGCAACACACACACACAGGCGCAAGCAGAGAGAGGGAGAGACAGATATACAGACAAGCAGGAGCGCCGCTTCAGTGTGGTCGCAAAGAATGGCCAGTCCGAATGGCCAGTGGGTGGAGAGAAATATCTGGATGCCAGATATATAAGCATGCAGTTGCGGTGTCAGGCCGTACAGGCGTGATGGGGCTCAGGCTGTGCTGGCCGCTTGTTCAGACGGACTGAAGAAGAAAGATGAGCGTTATCCAGAGAGCCATCAAGCATCCTGCAGAATAGACAGACTAGTCCAATGTTGCGCTGGTATTGCAGGGTGTGCCACTTGAGGGCATTGAGGTGATCCTCGTAGGCTGGCATGAGGTTGCGACTATAGAAAACATGGAAGTATAGGTTGCGTATTGACCGGTGTTGAACTAGCTCAAGTTTGTCAGCGAGGTGAGCTTGGTACGCGGACTATACACTCTTAAAAAGAAGGTCGTCATTTTCACCAACTGAGTACTAGCACGTTACTTGTCCCAAGATGCACTACCTTCTTAGTAAATGCAGGTAGTAAAATGATGGCTAGTACTTACACTACCTGCTGAAGCTAGCAAAAAGCACTAACTTTGTTCTAACTAAATACTACCCCAATGGCGCAGTTACTAACGCAACCGAAATATAATTGCCCACAATACAATGGGGGCCTATTTGATTTATAAGTGTCGCTTTCATTGGCATACGAAGTCGATGGCGTTTTAAATGCATAAGAAAGTAAAATATAAATGCATATAAAAAAGAGAACCGCGTCATTTCGCTGTGTATTAAGGCATCAACTAAGGACATATATATAAGTAATGTTTACCAGGGACATTAAGGCGCACTGACTCCGGGTAAGAATGTACTACATATCTCCAACAAGCAACAATATACGCAAGAACACACGTACAGAACGACAAAGGTACTACGCGGCGCTTACTGAAAAAGTAATTTCAAAAATATTTACAGCCCTAGTTTGAGGGAGTACATGCTGCACCGGTGTGCACCTATATATTTGGTTAAATAATCAAAGTTTCGCGCACAAATTTCTAAAGCCTACTGTCTGCACATATGTGTGCTACGACGTCGCACATAACTTTTAGTCCAACATAATGAACACCACTGCAGTTTATCTCAATTTTGCATAAGACTGTCACAATCACAGCATAATAGGCCACGGCCAGACGAGGTAGTAGTGGCTTAGTAGTTACTTAGTAAAAACTACTAAGAAGCCTTTCTTGTTAGTAAAGGCAGCACTTACTAGATTTACTAGACGCTGGCTAGTATAGAGAACTAGTCACTGAGAAGGTAGTAAAATACACAGTAATCTGGTAAACACGTGCATTTACTAAGTATTTACTAACTTTATTTTTAAGAGTATACTGATGAGCAGTACTCTAGCTGGGGCAGAATGATAGAAGTGTAGTGTGTTCTGAAAACCTCTGGTCCACAGGGAAGGTAGGCACGAGACACAAACCCAAGAATGGGACGAGCCTTAGCTACAGTGCCGGTGACATATGCGGAAAAGTCGCGAGAAAGGCTGAATGTTACACACAGAATGGGAAGGGCCCGAGCAGCCTTCGAGGAAGTATGGTGGACACGCAGCAGTTTTGTTGTGGCTGATACGCATGGCAGCAGCCCCTTTTGCAGTGACGCGTTAGCGTTCTTGAGTGCTGCACGAGCGATTTATCCCATAAGACGCATGCACTTGAAAGAAGCGAGTGAAGGAGCACTGTGAACTTGTACTGAACTGGATTCACATGCCGATTAGAAGGGCGCAGTGTCAGCTGAAACGGACGGCATGGCTGATGATGTATGTATTTCCATTGATCGGCTACTAGTGCCTTTCGCTTTCGAAAGTTGTCTTTGGCAGTGGAAACAGCGCAGAGCTCGCCCGTTAACTTGAGCTACCAGAGGCAACATGAAACACGCTGTCGTTCACCACCCGATGTTCCGCGTGGTTCATTCGCCAAATCACATACCACACGAAGTCAGGAGTGCTATATTTTAAATCGCTGAAGCGCCAAACGGAACTGAAAATTCATTTATTTCGACAGAGTTTCTCAGCTAGGCTCGTTCACTCGCCAATCGCGAACTCAATGGACGCGCTAGACCTACGCGTAAGGTAAACAGCATAGGCGGTAGGCAAGTGCTGATTATCCAGACTGCGGAGTTCAGAAGCATGTTTCTATTCGTTTCGAGCACGACAAAATACACATACACCAAGCACAGACGTTGCGGCAATCGTGATTAGGTTGGATGTTTTAGCAGATGATCGCACTAAGACCGGCGGAAGCCAGTGTGCAGGTTGGATTTGTCGGCATCGTTCGAATCCACGTGCGCTGTTATCGGCCAAGTACCACAACACTGTCTTTCGGGAACACTGTCGCGCGCGTCGTGCGTCCAAAGAACTCGGACGGTAGTTGGTGTCGGCGGCTTCGCATCGGCGGCCATCATAGGCATAGCAGCCGGAGGCTTCACAGCCTCTGATTGGTGGACGCCGGCGACGCGTCGCCACGCGTCACCCTGTTCGCGACCGATGCTTTTGACGCGTGCCGACGCGTTCCAGTGGTTGGGCCTTAAACCAAGGATAAACGCCAAGACGGATAGCGTCGTCAACTTATTTCAGCATCAGGAACGTGTGACGAAACTGACGGCTACGCCAGCTACATAACGAAATTAATTAGTCACTAAATTGTTGAACACATTCAAGGAGGTTTAACACATTGCATTTTTAAGCAAGACAAAATTCAGTTTGGCAGCTGCTGTGGGCTTTGTCTACAGGTGTAAGACTCAAAGAGCCCGAATGAACTTGTTGTCAGGGGAGTCGTGACATGACGTCATAGAATTCCAAAATTGGGGAATTTGCGAAAAATTGAGGAAGAGAAGTTTCGCTTTCACTAGCAATGCATTGTCATCACCCGGCAAAGAAACAGTGAACGGTTCATATTGCAGGTGCAGCGTTACTTGCATGTGACTCGTCATTTTGAACGTGCGCAGGTGTACGGCGTGCCCCCGCCCGACTACTCGACGGTGAGTCCTTCGCCGCACGCCGAAGCCCCAGCGCCGTCGCTGCCTCCACGCAGGATATCCCTGTCAGCGCTTTTGTGGCAGCCGGCTGCTCGAGGACAGACGCCGAATGCGGTTGAGTGCTCTGCTGCGCACGCCGATTCTGGCGCAAGCTGTGCCACCTGAGCGCTTGGCCCCGCCATGCACTTCGCGCCTCCTTGGACGTGTACGACCCTCCGGAGATACTGCTGGTGAAGACACTAGACAGTGATGGTTTGACTGGACAGACTTGACAGTTTTGTGCGACATGCTGTCCATAGCCTTCAAGCACGTACTTTGACAACCACGCTCATGCACTCTGTATATAACAGACGTGGCAAGTTTGGGTGATCATCCCGCGTACGACTACTGATGAATCATTTTAGTAACTTCAGTTAACCATTGCTCACATGACACGAGCTCAACCATTGTTACTAACATCAGAGAGTGAAAGAGGGAGTTAGTCGACTGCGTACAGAACGCTTGACCGTCGAGTGATGAGGCGTCGATGACTCAATCGATTTGCAGTGTACCATTTCCGTCACAAATCTGACTTCAAATTTCGTGGCTCTGATTCATTTGCCAGTGCTTACTATGCACGTTTCACGTTGTGGATCTTTATTTAGGTCGCAACCTGAGCCTGCTCGTTGTTTATTTTAAGCCATTTCGCAGCGCAGTTGTAACTGAAGAAAACTGGAAACACATTGGAAATAATTCCGCATTGTGAAATACAGAGAATTATACAGAATTTTACAAGTTCACTCTTGAACTTTCTGTTCTGGATTATGTTGCAGTGGAAACCACATTGATACGCTATCTCGCAAAAGTTTACAAATGCAAATAGGACTCTTGCGTTTGAACTTGCGCATATGTTCGTTAGTTGCGTGTGTTTTTAAATGAAAGATAGTAAAATGTCCACACTGGTAAAACATCAAAGCCATTACATTAGCTGAACTGCGGCAATTGTTACGAAAAGAGTGCTTCTTCAGAGTGATTAGAGTGACTTTAGACTGAAAAGAGTGATTGTTTTTTTTAATTATATGCTACTTCCTCTAACTGAAGTCACGTAGCATATATCAGGTGAAATAATATGCAGTACTTTATGACTAGCCTGATGTAACAGGCTTACAAAGCACAACAACCATATAGATGACTCTACAGTTCTACGAAATAAACATTGAATAAGAATTACATACAAAACTAAAATGCACTTGCTTGTTAAGTCAATACAGAATAGACAGAAAAATGTAGCTTTACGGCTGGGGCACCAGCAGCGAAGAGATAAATAGCTCTCGTGCAAACACGCACACCTAGATTTCTCCAGTCCGCAACCACCTGGAGACCCACAAATTGAGCCCGCAGAACAAGCTGCATCTCAGCCTGAGCATGCTGCCTTGCTGTCAGGCGACCAAGTGGGGTCAATGCAGTTTCATAGAACTAGAAATTAAGCTACCTTAATTTACAATGCAGAACAAATTACTGTTTCTACAATAAATTTCAGCAGCACCACTGGAGGCGGCAAGTGAAACAGAAAACAAGGAAAAGGAAGATGCGATTGTGCAAGTATGCTAGCTGTCGCTGCTTCTACATTTTTTTGAAAACGACAATTTTTGATGCAGGTCCATCATTAATGGTCACGGCAGAATAAAAGATTAATTAAAAAAAGGCGAGGAGGCACATTTGGAATGCGAATAAGAAGGAAATTGAGATCACGAAGTCATTGACGAATCAATATAAAAAAATGTCAGCCGATGGCCAGTGCTTATTCAGACTGTCTTATTCTGCATTCTACTTGCTTGTACTGTACGCCGCTATCAGCACGTGAGAAAAATTGCCGAAACATCGCCTAAATATATGCACTGCACTGTAGTGTCACGGTCACATTAATTTAAAGGGAACACAAAACAGGTATGTTTTATGTAGACATTGCTAAAGATTGTCCGAGATCAGGATATTGTATACCAGCACGTGATTGTAGCGATACGTTTACTTACTAAAATGCGGCGCAAGTAGCGGAGCTATTCAACCAGTACAAGTATCTGAACTATTTCTAAAGCGTCAGCTCTAACCGGTCTGGAAACGAGGTCTATTATCTCGGTTTACTTGCACGCAAAAATTAGAGTTCGCAGGTGCATTTCCATAAAAACAATAAACGAACTGAATGCCTGCGTAACTGCCAGTGTAAAATAAAAAGTCACAGGTCTGCGCGGCACACACAGCACAGTCACAGCTAAGCACCTCCGTAGGAGCTCCAGTTTCGGCAGCAAGCACTAGAGGGTTCGTACCTTGCATGCGAGGCGGCGCCATGATGTGTATCGAAGAGCAAACACAGGCATCGAGACTACGTGGCGCACACGTCACATCTCTTGACCCGTGGCAGGAGACCATGATGATGATGATGATGATGATGATGATACTATATTGGCATCCACTTTGCAACGAGGCGGTGAGAGAGAGAGAGGAGGAGGAGGAATAAACTTTATTAGTAGAAATGAGCTGACGGTAAAATCGTCCGAGGTGGGCGGCTTCCCTAGTCCAGGATGCCGTGGGCCTGAGCTGATAACTTGGCCCTGCTCACCAGGCGATGCTGGTCTTCAGGGCTCGAGCTTGTCAGCTGGGCCTCCCACTGCTCGACGGTTGGTCCGGTGATGGGCGGTGTCGATGGGTTTTGCTGACATTCCCATACCATGTGGTAGAGGGTATTGGGCCTAGAGCAGAAAGCGCATTTGTGGGTATAGCTCGTAGGGTACATCGCGTGTAGCAGGGTGCCGTGCGGGAATGTGCCGGTCTGTAGTTTTCGGAACATCACCGCCTCTTCTCTTGTCAGCTGGGGATGCGGGGGTGGATAGATCCTCCTACTCAGCCTGTAGTGGCTCAGGATATCGGCGTATCTTTTCGGGACGCTATCTTGTTGGTCTACCGGTGCTCGTGAACCTGGTGGGATAGCCCGGAGAATGTGATCTCGGGCAGCGGCATTAGCCGCTACATTACCCGCCAGGGACTCGTGTCCCGGGGCCCAGACAATGTACAGTTCAGGAAAATTGTCTCGTTTTTCGAGGATGCTCAGGGCTTGTTTGGAAATGCGGCCCTTTTGGTAATTTCTACATGCTGTTTGCGAGTCGGTGATGATTGTGATTAGTTCTTCCTCTCGCTGGCCCGTAGTGGCCGCCAGGGCTATCGCCGTTTCTTCCGCGCAGTCGATGTCTGTAGTGTTTACCGAGGCCGCAGCTACCTCTTGTCCTTGGCCGTTGATCACGCTGATAGCGTGGGCCGCTCTGTTCTTGTACTTTGCCGCGTCGGTGTATCGTACTTGTCCTTGTTTTGGTCCTTCGTAGGCCTTACGTAGAGCTTTCACTCTCGCTCGCCTCCTTTCTCTGTGGTATTCAGGGTGCATGTTTCTCGGGATGTTGGCCACCGTGATCTTCTCCCTCAGGGGTAGAGGAACCCGCTGTTTTGTAGACTCATATTCGACTGGGTAGCCCAGTCTTATTAGCATGTCCCTACCCGTGCTGGTGAGCTTGAGTCGCTCTATCTGGCTGGTCTTGTGGGCCTCTACAAGTTCCTCCCAAGTATTGTGTATGCCCAGGCTGAGCAGCTTCTCCGTCGACGTCGTCGGTGGAAGCCCCAGGGCCAGCTTGTAGGTTTTTCGTATTAGGGTGTTCAATCTGTCTCTCTCGCTGTTCTTGAGACCCAGGTACGGGGTGCCGTAAGTGACTCTGCTGATTATCAGGGCTTGTATTAATCTGATTGTGTCCTGCTCTTTCAGGCCGTGCTTTTTGTTTGTCACTCTTCGCACCAAGTGCGCGACTTGGATAACTGTCGCTTGCAGTTTTTTAATGGCGGCGAGACCGGCACCGTCCTTCTGGAAAGTGAGGCCCAGAATACGAAGAGTGTCCACCTTGGGTATGTTGACTCCATTTAGTGTCAACGTTGGGTCAGGTGTGTCCTGCGGAGGCCGCCCTCTTGTCCTCTTTTTGAGGATCAGGAGCTCCGACTTTTCCGGCGCGCATGAAAGACCGCAGTGGTGTAGATAATGCTCGGTCCTGTCGATGGCTTCCTGCAGGGCGTCTTGTTGTTCGCCCGCCGATCCCGTGCACGTCCACATGGTCAGGTCGTCTGCATACATTGCGTGACGGATACCCCTGATGTTCTCCAAGAGGTTCGGCAATCCCCTCATCGCTATATTGAACAGCAACGGGGAGATCACCGACCCCTGGGGGGTTCCTTTCTGCGGTACTGGGAACTTCTCGGTCCTGAGATTCCCCAGGCCTATGGTCGCCGTTCTACCCGTCAGAAAGTCCCGGACGTAGTTGTATGTCCGCCGTCCGCAGTTGGTATGTTGTAGGCTGTTTAGCACTGCTTCGTGTGAGACGTTGTCGAAGGCTCCCTTCACGTCGAGTGCCAGGATGGCACTCTTGTGGCATGTGCTGAGGCCATCGATGACTTCTTCTTTAAGCTGAAGTAGAATGTCCTGGGTGGAGAGGTTAGGCCGGAAACCGAACATAGTGTTCGGCAGGTGCCCACCTTCTTCCAGGTAGGGCGAGAGACGATTGTGGACCATGTGCTCGAAGAGTTTTCCCGCGCATGACGTAAGAGAGATCGGACGCAGGTTCTGTAGGTTGATGGGCTTGCCGGGTTTCGGGATCATCGTTACGTCCGCGTGCTTCCAGGAAGCCGGTATACTGCCCGTCTCCCAGCTTTCATTGATATACTTTAACAAACTCTCCGTCGCCCCGTCGTCCAGGTTACGGAGGGTCTTGTTGTTAATTTTATCCCTGCCGGGCGTCGTGTTTCTTGTGAGATTTCTTATGGCTGCCACGATCTCCGACTTGGTGAAAGGCTGGTCTAAATCCGGATTGGGTTCCCCCTCGTACTCCGGGTGAATGACTGGCTGCGTCTTCCGTTGTTGCTCGTCTCCGATGTATTTCGCAGTGATGGCTTCGAGCGCTTCTTCTTCGGTTCCCTGGAAGTTGTGTATAAGTCTTTGTATGTGTTGCCCCGTGACAGTTTTTGATTCCGTCTTCGCCAGAAGGGTCTTTAAAATGGCCCAGGTCTTTCGGTTGCTGAGGGTTCCCTGTAACTGGTCGCACACTTGATTCCAGTTCTGACGTCCGAGTTTTTCAGCATACTCCTCCGCCTGCCGCGAGATTGCGGCAATGCGGATCTTGAGTTTGCGGTTTCTCTTCTGCTTCTTCCATCTCTTCAAAAGTCCTCGCCTGGCCTCCCAGAGGTGAAGTAGGTGTGGGTCGACTTCGGGATTGTCCGCAGTGAGTTGGATGGTCTTTGTGTACTTGGTAACCAAGTCCATCACGTTCTTGGTCCACTCCTCGATGTTCTCTAGGCTGCTGGGGTGTTCATCTTTGCGGAAAGCAGGCCAGTCTGTAATTTTGGCTTGACCTAATCTCACAGGGGTTTTGTGGTGCATGATTTCGGTCTGGATGATATGATGGTCGCTGCCCAGAGTCTCGTCCAGTCTCGACCACTCGACTTGCCTGAAGCCAGTGGAGAAGGTCAGGTCTGGGCTGGTGTCTCTGGAGACACTGTTGCCGATTCTAGTTGGTATTAGAGGATCGGTCCACAACGTCAGCTGGTGGTGTTGTGCCGCGTTGTGCACGTCCATACCCTTCTTGTTGGTTGATCGGTAGCCCCAAGCCACGTGTGGAGCGTTAAAGTCGCCCACCACGAGAAGTTTCTGACCGTCGGTGACTTTCTTCACTTCTCTCAGTAACTTGTCCAAGTCCTTTAGTGTGTCGCGCGGAGGACTGTATACATTCAGGATGTAGAGGCTCTGCAGGGTTTTCTTGGGAGGAACCAGCTCAATCAGAGTGTGCTCGATTCTGTGGTTGATTTCGTGCTGCTGCGTCGTGTAGTGCTTCTTGATGAGGACGGCGGTCCTGGTCCTTCCTTGGGCAATGTGCGTTTTGTAGCCACGCATCGTAATATTATTTGTCTCTGTTTCCTGTAACGCGATGACGTCAGGTTGGTGTAGGGTGCATAGGTGAAGTAAATTTTGCCGTTTCCGATTTATTCCTCTGCAATTCCACTGCCAAATTTTGAGGGTTTCAGTCGCTTCTTTCTTCTTTGCTATTTTATTCGCCATCTTGGCTTCCCAGAGTCTCGTTCATCTGGGCTTCTCTGATGGGATATTTTGGCTTTTTCCTTGCCTGCTCTTTTTCCCTTTCTAGGATGGAGATGCGTTGGTTGAGCTCGTTGCCCATCTGGGTGATCTCCTGGCGGAGCGTTTGTAAGGCTGCTTGGACGGTGGCTGCCACAGACTTGCTTATGGTGTCGACGGCCTGAGCCAGTTCGGCTCGGAATTCATTTCTCAGTTCGGTCTTGTCTTCGGTTCGGGCCTTGTTCACCTTGTACTCTATTCCCGATTCTAGGTCCTCTATCGGGGGAGTATGTTCCCTCGGCGGCGTTGGCGTTATGGTCGATGTCTGCTGTTTTTGCAATTGCTCAATGAGATGTTGGAGCTTCCTCTCCAGGGCTTGTTCCCTGGCCTGAGCTCTTTTGTCCCGTTCCTCCTGACGTCCTTCTTGCTCTTCTAGACGCTTCATGAGATCTTCATTCCGCTTCATCAGGTCGGCGTTTTGCCTTCTGAGGGAGGCGATGGTTTCCTCGTATCTCGAATTTCGCTCTTGTGTCGGCAGTGAGGGAAATTGGTCGGTTGTCGACTTGGAACTGGCTATCACTTCCGCCCAGCTGATCTTCTGCTGTTCTTGCTGTGGATTACTTGTTCGATATTCCGAGGAGCTTGAACTTGTCTCCCTTGTTATAGGTGGTTGTCGGCCTCTTGATTTACTTCTCTCCCTCACGTACAGGGGTGGGGGTCTTGGCTTGAGCCTTTTCTCGCACTCCTTGCTTGCCGTCTCGTGAGGTAGCCCTCTCTCTCGGTTGACCAGGTTGAGCTGGTCCGTCGAGTCGGAGCTGGACAGCACTGCCTCCCACTGCCGTGTGTTATCGGTGTGAGCTATGGTGTGCTTGCGCAAGCCCGCACCATGTGATAAAGCGTTGTGCATTGATCGCAGGGGCGGCATTTATAGGAATACAACGCAGGGTATATGGCGTGGTAGAGAGAAGTGTGGATATGTGTTTGTTTGGAGTTTCTACCAAATTACGGCTTCCTCTCGCGTCAGATCATTATCAGGCGATGGGAGCGTTCTTCGTGAAAGCCGATAGTGTTGTAGGATGTGCGTGTAGGTTAATGGTATCAGCCAGCGAGGTGGAACTTCTCGGCGCGTCCCTCTCGCGGCTCCCGCTGTACATGCGCTCGGCGAAGGCGTGAGCCTGCTGACTGCCGCGTAAGGACTCATGCCCCGGAGTCCACACGATTTTATGTATCGCGGGAGCTGGTGCGCCCCAATCAGAATGCGATGTTGGGCCTTGGAAATTTTGGCCCTGGAAAAATTTCGGCATGCTGTCTGAGAGTCCTTCAGAATTATGACGCACTCCCAGTGCGGTCTCGTCATGATGGCTAACACTACTGCTAGTTACTCTGCCTCCGCAGCGCTTGCTGTGGAAACGGACGATGCATTTATTCACCTATCCTGCTCGAGTTAGCCAGGTACAGCTACAGGCAACTGCTACGTGCAACTGCTACATGTCGACGCTACGCTGCGCACATCTCACATCGCGTGACAGGCGGCACGATGCGATGCAAATGATTACGATAACGATAATGATGATAATTATATATTGGCATCAACCTTGAAACGGGGCGGTGCAAGCTGTTAACCAGCTTGCTTGATTTAATCAGTTATGCCATACATGCTACCCCCCCCCCTCCCCCCTATCCTAGGATTTTTTTATATTTTTCCTTAATCTTTTTCTTTAAGAAATGCGCGCGTGGGTAACGTCAAGCCTGTGTGCAGCCAGAGAACGTACGTTGAGACAGCAGGTGGTAAATTGGTGGGGCTGATCGAGCAGTGCAAGGAAACGTTGCATGATTGTGTCAAGGCGATGTTGTTTGAGTCTGCAGAATTCGTGACGCAGTGATCGGTGAGGGTTTACGGCGGCGTGGTAAAAAAAAGTCGTCTTCAGCGTTGTTGATATAAAGGCCATCAAGTGAAGTGGCTCGACTCGTGTGGGTCTTCGCGGCGAAGCTGCCGGGCCGCATTTTCGACTGACCGCACGTGCGGTTGCTCGCGTAGAAGCTGTTGTGCATGATTTTCGGCAACACGCACTCGAGGCTCTTCGCGGCGAAGTCTTTCTACGTCCTTTTCTCAAGAACGAACTAAAATAGCCGCGCGGTGTCGACGGCGACGTGCGGCTTGTGCTGCTCTCTGCACAGTGGTCTGCCGAGACCGACGTTGTCTGGTTGCAGCCGCGCGCGTAGCTCTACGAGTCACTTCTTCAGCAGCGGTTCGTACCTTGCGAGGAGGCGCCATAATGCGCCGCGAAGAGGCAACACAGGTAACGAGACTATGCGGTGAGCAGGTCACATCCCTTGATACGTGTCACGGTATGATGCAAGTGGAAACTTGAGGGTCCAAAGCACTCAGTCCGCAGGAACAGTTGCATGAACCGACTGTTTAATACCGCGCGCTAGTCACTTCTTCTTGTTCACTATGCTTCTTCTAAATGGCGATATCAATGTCCTTGCCACACTACAGACGCGGCATTTTCCTCTCTTTCAAGGGATGCATCGTCCCAGTGCGAAAGTTAAGCTTGTACAGGTATGAAACCTTAAAATGCGAATGGATTCGATAAGTATGGCTTTATACGCACCACAATATGTAACTGCGACGCAAAGGGAGCACGTATCGACGCTACGCGGAGCGGCTGTGACGTCGCGTGACCACACGCGCGGAAGGCGATAGCTGCGACGGACGTCGGCGGCGGCGGCTGTTGCGATCGACATTGGCATGTCTTCTCGACGATTAATGATTCACCAGCGAGCGTGCAGTTATGAAAGGTCCTTCACGCTGCATCGTCGCTTTCTCAGGGCCTTTCTTTTGCTGGCTACTAAATCAGCGTAACCAAAGCTGACGGACGAGACAAGCGCCTGCCTGGAGTAGATGGGACCCGACATCGACTGGGACACGCAAACAAAAGAGCCCGCCAGAGGTGAAACAGCCGCCGTCCTTCGCGGAAGCAACAACCATATCGTAAATACCACGCTACCGGAGCCTGACCCTGTCAAGCGGACCATCACGAATGACCCACTAATTGATCAAAGGGACCAACGTCGACGACTTCCATGGGAACATCTTCGACGTCAAGTTCACAGCTCGCCACGCTGTTGTCTCTTATGCGGGGGCGAACGTGCAACACTGCAGGCTGAGCCCGGCAGGACGACGTGACATCGTGGGCGGGATTTTGCGAATACTTCAAAGATTGTGGTTGACCGAGAAGAACAGGGAACTTCCCAGTCGAGAAAAAGGGGAAGAAGAAGTGCATAAGAAGTGTATCTGGAGTGTTGGAGTGTGCTCCGACTCGCACCAGTGCCCCTAATCGTACTGGTGCTCTGACATGTACATGTGCTCCTACTCATGTTCGTACTAGTACTAGAACTCGTGCTAGCACATGTAGCTTCTCATCATGTAACTTTGTAAATAAACCCCTTTTCTCATCTCTTCTACGTCGCCCCGGAGCTCTTGATCACCCGGCACCTGGCACGTCACCAGCCCCGGAACCGTAATGGCCGGTCGGAGACCAAGTCACAACAACCGTATGACAGCGATGGGATACGCTACCCTGAGTCCCGCCATCGCCAAACGAAACAGTTATTGGAATGAGCCCGTAACAGCTTACGCTGTAAGAAAGGCACAGACTCAACTGCACAGCTACTAAAAAGTACAGAATTGTATGCTGTGCATGCACACAAAGGAAGAAAAAAGGGAAAAGAAAGCTGTCGCACCCACCCACACATATTGAGATATGTGCAGATATTTATAAAGAAAATTAAATTCCAACAGCCAAGGGAATAAGCTAGTCGCTGCCACCATGCCGGCCAAAAATCCAGAAACGGCGGAGGAAGTGGCCATCGTTCTCGGAGTCGCCACATCCAAGGAACAGCCGTCATCTTGAGCGACTCGAAAACCACGTGTAGAAACCTACGAAAAGGCCGTATCACTATCGCAGCGGTGAAGATTCTAGAAGAAGTAAGACGAGAACTCCTCGATACGTACGTCGCATGGGCCCTATGCCACGAACACCTGGCAGGAAACGAAGCAGCACATGCTGTCGGCCGAGGGAATACCGGCCGGGATTTCCTGCCGCACGGTCTCCGGAAAGCGACGAGGGCGCAGGACATCCCCATCAACTGCGCCGCATTATTGCAATAGGAAGAGGAAATCCACTACCACATCCAAAATTAAGCAACAAGAAAGCCACCACCCTCCGCAGACCACAAACGAATATATATGTCCATGGAATTATCGTTCACTTTATGCACCCCACACAATTCTTATACCTATGCTGATTCTGTGATGTACCGGACACCCTCCAACACATGGTGTTCGTGTGCCAACGCCAGGAGAAAAAAAAAACATTCAAGATGAAGGTACGGAATCGCTATGAGCTATCGAAGAAACGCTGGAGGCAATCTTAACGGCACCAAGCATCAGCGAAGTCCGGTGAACTGGGTACGGGCCGCAGCAGTAGCCAACGGCCTTCTGCACTGAGAGAGCCGCCCACCTAGCACGAAAAAGAAAAGTTACTTTCTCGCTGTTTTAGGTGCAAAGGTTTAGGTGCGAAAACCACGATATGATTATGAGGCACGCCGCAGAGGAGGGCTCCGGATTAATCTCGCCCTCCAGAGATTCGTTAGCGTGCACCTAATGCACGGGCGTTTTCGCATATCGGCCCCCGTAATGCCGCGGCCGCTATTTGATCCCGCGACCTCCTACTTAGCCGCGCAACATCATAGCCACTAAGCCACCACGGCGGATATATCTATCCGTTCTTGTGCCTCGCCCAACATGTGTGCAATCTGCGTATTGAGGCTGATCACATTGTGGTTCGTTCCTATTTGTTATTAACTGCGGGTGTACGTGAAATATTTCTGAGAGATACAGGCAGCTGCTGTTGAGATAATGGACATGTGAGAACTCCTTGCCCACATAGGGTTCGTGCCCTGTGTCAAGTATCTTTTCTGCTATGGTAAACAGACGGCGGACACACTTTCCTTTTACTGGCGTGCGGAGAGCGAATGTTATCGGCCTTTCCTAGTGTTCACCGCTTCAGGTTAGCTTGACGAAAATACGCAAGCAAGCTCATTCTCAGCACCTGAGAGCCGAGACCTTTCAGGTATAATGCACACTTTACACATAATCTAGGACTGTGACCCATTGCCCATTTCCTTCGCCCAAAACTTCCACCTGAGTCTACCCCCAACGCCAGCATGACTGACTCAAGTCACCACACCTGGCGGAATTTATCTAGTCGGCTTTTATGACATTCGCTGGTCCAGACCAGGGCGTCCTTTATCTCTGCACTGAGGGTCTCTGGGAACCCAACCACTTCATAAAAATATTTCCTATCTCTCTCTCTCGTCTCGCTTTTGGTATAAGGCGAATATCAGAAAGGTATAAAAAGTGCAAGATGCTATCCTCTTGCGTTCCTCAATTGACATTTTTGCTCTTTTATTTTTTGATCATTTGGGAAGCGGGAAAATTTGAGGCACCAGTTCAAAAATCCAGAACGAGCATTTACCACCTTGCCTTACACGTTTTTATATTAGCAAAAAATGAGTAGTCAGAATTTAGACAATGCGATTGTATTCACAAATAAAGAAGACGCGTGAAATCACGCGCGTTCGTGCCGTGCCCTGGACGCGCAAGGCGAAAGAAGAAAATAAAGATTCGCTCTTCGAGGTCCGCCTCACTGGGAACGCGCCCGCAGCCTTTCTTCGGAAGCGTCGCCGAGGTGAGTCTCACACATTCGCTATGTTAGTGACACCGTTTTTATGTGGTTTCTTTTGCACCGCGAGATTGGCGGAAATCCAAGTTAATATTAACGAAATTTGGCTTCGCAACGCCGCCTGCCACCCGCTCTCTAGCTGAACGCACTTTCGGGCAGTTGCAGCGCTCAGAGTTTCCGATTATTCCCTCTCTCAGTCTCTTTGCATCCTCCTCTATTTAGTAATGGCTGATGCTCCGGTTCTGACTCCGGCAGGCCATCTGGGAGATTAAGAGAAAATACAGGGTTTTTCAGGGAACACATTCGATCTCTTCTTTCAAAAATTGCCTGTGACAGACAGCACAATTCTAGTAAATGAGTTGGTTTATTCGAAAAGGCGGACTTCACTTGCAGAAGAAATAGAAATGCATAATCGACTAATTAAAAAAGTCACCAAGTGTTTTACTAATTACCGTATGGCACATATTGCCATTTACAAAGCCTATCGGGCGAGACTCGAAACGCGTATCCACTATAGAATAAAATTGTGTGGATGACACCATCTACGAGATATGCGCCGTCCAACTTGCGGTAAAAATGCACTGTCGTTCCACTTACTTTCTTAAAAAAACATCGTTTTATGCATTGAAGCACAAATGTAACAGGAAGGCCAAAGCATTTCTCCGCGAAATTCGGGGATTAATGTCTCGACTCGTGTCATCCTAACAATTCGTTTCAAATGTATCCGCCTTGCTAATAGCTAGAATGGTAAATTGGTTGGAAGAGGAATTGTAATTGCCTAGAATTTGTAAATTGCGATACGTGCAAAAGGTAATTAGATAAAAACTAATTAGTGCACTTTTGTTAATTAATCGATTATCCATTTCAATTTTGGGGGCAAATAATGTACGTCTCTTTGAGTAGTCCAGCTCATGAACTAGAATTGTGCTATATGCGATAGACAATTGAAGAAAAAATTTAACGTGTTCGCTGAAACACCCTGCATATCGTCGATCTAAACCTTTTTTCGCCCGTTGTTTGCCCTTCGCGAGTAACAAATATGACTCCTGTTCGTTTCTTCCGAACTATCCGTAGGGTAATCTCGGCTAGCGGGACTGAAAACCTTCTCGTGTGTCACGCAGATCACTGGGGGATCTAAAGGGATCACCCAAACTTTCAGTGTTCTGGGGCCAGATTTGCGAAATTCTCAGTGCATAAGAGCTCCGGCGGCAGCTGCGTATGGCGTGGCCACGCGGGCCTAATTTCGAAATCGATCTGCGATGGGGACAATGCGGGTGTCTGGGTGCACCAGGGCCGATAGCTTCGTGCGCGCTGTGTTCTCACCGCTTAGTTCGCGTTGAAGCGATAGGCAGCACGAAGGTCAATTTGCTCGCTGCTGCTGCTGCCGCGCTTCAGCACTCGAGCGTTTCGACAACGAGTTTCCGCGGTCATCGATTGAGATGTGTTCATGTTTGCTTGTGCACGGTTGACACCATGCTAGTTAATTTAGTTAATAAGCGAACGTTTAAAAGTTTATACGGCCGATAAAGCTACCATCCTTACTTGGTATAGCTATCTACTAATTTGCTCGCAAAGATGCTTGGCCTTTCGGGCGAAACTGCAACTTTTTTAGAACTGTTGCAGTCACCGGGCAATGCCATCTCGATTCTTCCGTCCCGGCGTGTAAAATGCTGCACTGGTTGATCCCGTTTCATCCTTTCAATTGTGGCTACATCATAACCGCAGGATATGTTTGTAACGTGTGAAATTATCACCTACTAGCAGCTTCTGGAATGACATAAGAAAGGTATTGGCCGCACCACGTCATAAGTAACTCGTAAGACACGTAGTAATGTGGAGCATCGCCCCCGAAGCATTTCTCCGGACACGGCGGTGAAAGGCAGGCACGAGGACAGTGGTAAGAGCGTCAGGCTGATTAACAGTGCGAGGCATTGACGCAGCGGTGTCACGAACACAAAAGCGGTGTATGATGCCCGTCGGGAAGAGAATGGGAATGACCGGTGTTTTCACGGAGGAGCACGACAGAAACTTTCCTGCATTTAAGATTTTCGTACAGCTTGTGACACATTAGCACACACATATTCTGAATGATTGGTTAAAAATGGACAAATACACAGTGGGACAAGCCCAATGGGTAAATAAAAATAAATCAAATGCATAAAAAGACCACTCAGTATAAGGCGCCATACCATTAAGAAGCTCGTACAACACACACGCCGGTCTATCTGTGTCCGTGTTTGCACGCCTGCCCCCTTTCAGTACCATAAATATTGAACAACTTACTCAACTCCGGACACTTCACCGGCTGCGAATACCGCCATGTTTTGTTTTTGGAGCTGGTGAGAGATGACGTGATCCGGAACAGAGCTGACCAGAAACAGGCAAAAATGAGAGAATTTAACGAAAGGCAACGAGTAGGTTAGTTAACCTTTAATCGCAGATGTGAAGTGGCGCTGCATGGTCGTAACAGAACACGAACGAAGAAGATTGCGCACACGCGCGCTAAAAGGTGTCCACGCGCTCTGCGCATCATCACGCGGTTGCGATCGCGGTTCTTCGTTTGTGTCTCGGTGCAACTATGCAGCGCACACCCATGGCAAAATTCACCAGTGGTGAGATGGTCCGGTGCATTTACGTGGCGGTGCGAACGAGGCTGTTGTCCGGCGGCAGGGGCCGGGTGGTGGTGCGCAGAGATGGCGGACAAGAATGGCGCAGTGCGTCGCTACGTGCGCACGGGCTGCGGCCCGGGTCTGGCCGTGGCGGCGCTGGTCACCACCGTGCTGGCCGCCTGGTTCCGCCTGGCGCCTCGCGCTGCCGGCCGGCAGCTGGACGCCGACGCTGGCCTGCCCGCCTGGTGGCCGGGGGCCGCCGAACTGGCCGTCGTGCGCAGGTGCGTGCACGGGGAACCTGCGCGGCCGTGGAACAATACGCGCCGGCTTGGGCGTCGCGTGTAGTTTTATATAAGTTAAACAGGCACTGACAGAGTAACACGTAACATAGGAAGAACACGTTTGACGTAGACGACAGCTCGACGGGGGAACACTGTATGGTTAGACAAGATCGCTCTTATGACTGTAATATGTCACTGACCGTATACCCAAAACAAAATGACGTTTCGAGATTCCTACGAGTCCCTTGTTTACAATGAAAAGCGGTCTACACACTGGTGCTCTAGCGTAGAGCACAAGGCGCATGTTCGGAAGCACACGCGACTCAATGTGCCACGTGGTCTCTTTATTGTATTTCTTATAGTGTAAAGGTTTAAACATTAATACTGATACTTTTTGCCTTGTTCTTTCCTCTGGAAGCGATACGCGCAGCGTCCCAGTTAATCTTGTGACCCGTGATCTGGGCACGCTCTGTAAGAACATTTGCCAGTGCAGTCCCTTTGGTGACATCATTCTTGTGCTGCTAGACGCCTGCAGAAATTTGCACTCTCGCCAATACATACTCAAATGGTGCACGGTTTCTTAAATTATGGGGTTTTACGTGCCAAAACCACTTTCTGATTATGAGGCACGCCGTAGTGGAGGACTCCGGAAATTTCGACCACCTGGGGTTCTTTAACGTGTACCTAAATCTAAGAACACGGGTGTTTTCGCATTTCGCCCCCATCGAAATGCGGCCGCCATGGCCGGGATTCGATCCCGTGACCTCGTGCTCAGCAGCGCAACACCATAGCCACTGAGCAACCACGGCGGGTGGCACGGTATCTTCTAGACCGCTCCAGGAAAACTTGCCCGAGGGAGGTGATTCTTCGAATTCATCAGGTCACATTTGTGCTTGCTAGGGCTTTGCACGCACCTTGTGTATACCGGACAGCGACGCGCTTCAACCTTGGTGCTAAATGGTTCTTAGAAATTCCTTGTTTACCACGTCGGTGGAAAGTTATGACTGAATTTGTATTTTACAAACATTTATTTGTTGAGTGCATGCGTTATTTCAAGTATATTCCTTTCTCGCCAGACGGGCTTGACTTGAACACTGCAGCAAGGAACGCAGCAACAAGAAATCCGTAGGGGTCTCGAAAGGTCACTTTGTTTTCGCTGTGGTCAGTGAGCCACGCTTTTTCTGCCAGTTGACAGCCAGTAAAATGGGCAATAACGTGGGATGGGGTTTTACGGGCCAAAATCACGATCCGATTCTGAACAACGCCGTAGTGAGCACTGCGGGTTAATTTTGGCCACCTGTCTAAGTACACGAGTGTTTTTGTATTACGCGCCCATCGAAATGCGGCCGCCGCGGCCTCGTAAACTTGCGACACGTTGACACGTGGACATCAACGCCCTTAAGTGAGCCCAGCCGCCAAAATGATGGTTCCTCCGAATACTGCGCGAATCTAAACTCGAGTAGCATTTATGTACAATAACTAGTTCCCGTAACAATTTTCTTACTGCACTATTCTCTCTACTTTTTGTGTGTTACTCATATTTCATTGAAATTTAGTGTATTTTTCTTCATTAATTTGTTATATCTTATTTCGTCTATCTTTTTTTTATTCTTCCTTTACTTGCAAGAAGACATCTGATTGTACCCTTAGCCTTCATTTCCTATTGTCACTTTTTTGCTCTCACCTGGACACCTTTTGATACAAGTGAGCTTTTCTTTATAACTAGATTTAAATGTTCAAATCCTGTCTCTGCATGCTTCCTGTTTAAGAAAACTAAGCTCGCGGCATTGGCAACTCGTACTTACACGTGACTGTTCTTTTTCGACTGTTTTCCGACTGCCATATCCACTTAGAAGCATTTGCAACCCCCGTTCCTTTCACTCTCCTTACATTAACCCAACAAATTCCTCCGTTTGAATATTTATACTTCTCTTGCGTTGTTGAATATTTCGTACTCACTCATTTTCCTCGCCCCTGGCAGAAGAATGAGCTATATATAAGCCCTGCCAAGGTAAGTCCCTTTGTCGAAACGGTTGGTTCCAGGCTGTGGTTTCACTTTTGGTGTAGCTGTTGATTGCATCGAGTTCACAGCTCCCTGTGGGCCCTTTGCCTTGTTCGGCTAAGGAGCCGAAACGTGTGACGTTGGCCGAGACGCAGGCCCGGCCCCCTGGCGCACACGTCTGTGCTGCGCGAGGACACGCTGGCGTTCCTCCGAGCGCGGCACCGGACGTCGGCGCAGGTCTACAACAACCGTCTGCCCCGCGCCCTGTTGCCCGAGCACTACGACATCGAGATGCGGCCCCGCTTCGCGGCCGAGGAGCCGCCGACGACGGAAGGCTCGGCGGGCGCGGACGACGACACCTTCACGGCCACCGTGGCCGTGCGTGTACGATGCGTGCAGAACACCAGCACTGTGGTCATGCACACCGGCAAGTTCAACTACACCGCGGCCTCGGCTGGCGCCGGACCAGCAGTGCAGGTGATAAGAAAAGTTGCCAAGTCATTTTAGTGTCCTTATACGGCCGCGGTCACCTCAAATTGCTAATGTTCTCGGGAGTCGAAAAGTCGGTGGCTCGAGCCTCAGGCAGTGGTTTTAAAGCTGCACTCGTGACGCACGTGTAATCACTGATTTGGTGCACGAACAGGTCGACGGAGAGCCCGCACATGTGTGGCAACAAGACTGTTTGCTCGTGTCGCCTAGGCTTTGCTTTACTCTCTGTGGGTTGTTTACTCTGCGATGCGCATTGCTATGTTTGCTATAGCTCGTGATGTTGGTGCATTTGAGCCTTCGATGACATTCCTCGCGAGGTTACATACACAAGGGTTCCGCGTGAAGAGCAATCCGCTGACGCCTTGATGAGCCGCGAGTAGTTTTACAGATCAGCCCGTGGGCAGGAACAAAGTTCTCATCATCTCCCGACAGAGGCATCCATGTTTCACGTGCGGGATACGAGTGTGTCTCTAGAATGGGGTGCTATCGCCGAACACAATTTCGTCACTGACTGATAGGCTTGCTCAGACTGGGATCGCCGCTCTTTTAGAAGGGCAGCGCTTTGCCATTGCAATTAGCGACGCGATGTGACACTTGTTTCGGGCTGATTTTGATGTCCAGGCGCTGCAATGTGGGGTTAACCTTGTCTTCCATTTCTGTGCAACTCTACGCTCATTAAAGTTGCGGCAGCGGCCGCGCGGGAGCCTCAGCGACTGAGTGAAATTTGAAGGATGGTTGGCCCGTCACATTAAATAGAGGTTACGGTATCATATAGGCAGTAGTGCCGTACAATAATAGTTGTAATGCTTTCCTTTTTACCAATGCGAGACATCACTGCAGATAACAGCCCTGACCATAAAAAATGTATTCATTTGGCAATAGGCCTTTAGTTCAAGCCCTTTCTGCTGCACTACTGGACGTCATAAGCTATACCCATGCCTTAAAGGACAACTTCTGAAAGACAGCGGAAAACAGTATAGGCATAATAAAAACGACAAAAACGGTGACATGATCGATGTATTGAACAATAGGGCGTCACAATAAATAGTGTTATTTACAGAATTGGGTTACGTCAGGGCAACGGCCGTAAATTTAGTTAGGACCATAAAAATAAAATTAGCAAGGTGATCCTACACAACAAGCACAAGTATGCCGAAAACCAAGACCATCGTTGCAAGCTAACAAAAGTGAACTAACAAAGGACGCACGGAGAAAAAACAGATTAGTGCAACGTATACCGATTATCTATAATGCGGGTCCCATCAGATACCGTAATATGGTTCGTTCGTCAGTTAAGCATTTCACTAAGCCAAGATACTGTCAAAAATATAGTAAACATAACGTACCTTACTAGAAAAACTGCTGCCGTTATTGAAGGATAAGATCAGAGAGAAAACTATAGCGCTAAGGATTTGTTACACACACACACTAATATATATATATATATATATATATATATATATATATATATATATATATATATATATATATATATATATATATATATATATATATATATATATATATATATTTATTTTTATTCATACTGTCAGCACAAGCCAAGACAGGAGTTGCGGTTACATCGCTGTCATCAAACTAGACATAGTATATGTTTTAAACAATTCAATACAAAACAATCAGGCTAGGAAGGCATATCATATAAACAAATATGAAGCAACAAAGAACATCAGTTACAATGACTAAGTTATAGCACTATATGGGTCAAAAAAAGAAGTAACGTGCCCAAACAACTGCAACCAACAAACAGCTAACAATAAAACGTATTCTCAACCACTTACAAATAATTGGTAGCAGTCTTTACAAAAGATTGTAAATCAGCACATTCTACTATATCATGTGGCAAGTTGTTCCAATCGTCTATGCTTCGAACCAGGAACGAATTTTTGAAGGATTCTGTTCTATATTTAAGTGGTTTAATATGTTTTGGATGCTTTGTTCTGGGGTTAGCAAGTCTCTCTAATGTGATGTGTTTTTCCAAGTCTACTTTATAGTCTCCGCTTAATACGTGAAAAAAGAATGTCAGCCTGCTAAGCTGCATTTCTTGCTTGACAGTCATGAGGCCAGCTCTATTTCTAAGTTCGGTGACGGACTGCGTTCTAGCGTATGTGTTAAAAATAAACCTCAAGGCCCTGTTTTGTACGCGCTCACATTTTAGTGCGTTCTGTTGAGTGTACGGCTCCCAAACATGGCTTGCATAAGTCAGTACAGGAAGTACAGTCATTTTGTAGGCCATTGTTTTTACCTCTGGTGGGGCGTTGTGAAGTTTTCGTCGTAACGACCAAAGTGTGCACATGGCCTTAATACAGATGCTGTCGACATGTACCGACCAGTTTAAATCATGTGCGAGATGAATTCCTAGGTATTTATATTCCTTAACCTCAGCTAATTCGGCTCTGTTAATGCTGTAGGGGAATATTAAAGGATCTTTCTTACGCGTGAAACGCACACAAACAGTTTTTGATGTATTCAATTCCATTTGCCATTCATCACACCAGAGACTAACTTTTTGTAAATTGTTACTAAGCTCCTGTTGATCATTAGGAGTGCATATTTTAGCATATATAATGGTGTAATCTGCGTAATGCTTGATGGATATTTGCGGCGAAAAAACCTGCTCCCATATCACTAATATAAATGGAAAAAAGTAAAGGGCCTATAACAGATCCTTGCGGCACACCCGATCGAACTGGTATATTGGTACTGCTAACAGAATTTAATGAAACAAATTGTTCCCTTTGTGACAAATATGCCTCAATCCATTTGAATAGCTTGGTATTACCTAAGAAATGAGACAGCTTCTTAAGCAGCTTTCT
Organism: Dermacentor albipictus; assembly: GCF_038994185.2. Lineage (NCBI taxonomy): Eukaryota > Metazoa > Arthropoda > Arachnida > Ixodida > Ixodidae > Dermacentor > Dermacentor albipictus. The sequence goes on along the minus strand of NC_091825.1, from coordinate 160,582,342 downwards.
ATGGGATATTCCGTCGAATGCTTTGCGGAAATCGATAAAGATCATATCTATTTGACCCTTTCCATCAATACATTGGCCGATTTCATGCGTAACTTCAGTGAGGATAGTGACTGTGGAGTACCCTCGGCGAAAGCCATGCTGGTTTTTACCCAAAACGTCGCTCTCTTCAACAAATTTAGTTAGGTGGGTAGAAAGGACGTGCTCTAGCGTTTTGCAACATGTACTTGTCAAAGAGATTGGCCGGTAATTAGTGACGTCATGTTTGGAACCCTGTTTGTGAATCGGTACTACCTTAGCCCGCCTCCAGTCTCTCGGAACGTCGCCAGATTCTAGAGATTTAGTTTAGATATCTGAAAGGAAACATGAGCACCACTCGGCGTACCTCTTTAAAAAAGCGTTGGGAATTCGATCAGGGCCAGGACATTTTTTCTCATCTAGTTTAAGGAGCAGATTCAAAATGCCGTCTTGTCTAATAGTTGGCTCAGATATACAGTGCCTAATGGAATGTACTGTTACGGGTGTAGAACCGTCATCCCATGTGAAGACCGATTCAAAATATTCATTTAAGAGGCAAGCCATTTCAGAGCTGTTCGTGATAGTCTTATTTTCACTTGTCAGAAATTGAATGCCGGATTTGGGCCCTGAAATGTACCTCCAAAATTTTCCCGGAGAGGATTTAGTAAAATTAGTAAGTGTTTTATTCATGTAACAATGTTTCGCTTTAATAATTTCGATTTTAAGTTCATGTGAAGCGGAATGAGTACAATGACGTGTTCTCATTCGTTTCATTCGTTTCAGGAGGCGCTTTTTATGAATTATTCCCCGTGTAATCCATGGTTTTTTTCTGGTAACTTTTTTGAGGCGCTTGGGAACAAATAGTGCTATTGATTTTTAATACCACACTTTTAAACTTCTCCCAAGCATCACTTACTGACGTGGTATTTAGCGAAATAAGATGGCTGAAATCATCATAACTTTACTCTAAATGGTCCAATACTGCAACATCATCTGCTTTAGAGAAATCGGAGACTAGCAAAGTTTTATTCCTCTCTGCTCGGGTATATGTGGTAGAGACATACGTGATCACCATTTTGTGGTCAGAAATCCCTTCTAAAACTTCACACCAGTACTTGGATTGTGTGACAGATCTGCTTAGAAACACCAAATCAAGTAGTGATTCTCCCGATTCGTGGGTTCGTGTGGGCATAGTTACTATTTGTGTTAAGTCAAGGGAAAAAGATTCAGGAGAACACGAGACACGGCCTGATTATTTTGACCTTCCTGATAATATGCCCAGTCAATATTTGGTAAATTAAAATCTCCGGCCATTATAATCTTACAGGTGCTGTTGCCAAACCTTTCAAGTAAGAAATCATTCAGCAATAGCATGTATTCTTCGGAGGCGCCAGGGGGGCGATATACTGCAACAATTACAAAATACAGACCACCGATCTCTGTGGTACCCACAATACACTCCAGTTCTGGAGGGGATGAAATTTCAACGAAGACCATTGAAGTTTTATAAACAATAGCAACACCGCCTCCTCTGGATCCTCTGTCTTTGCGACAAGCCGTATAGTTCGGAGGAAGGAAATCAGCGCTTTCGATTGATTTATTTAACCAAGTTTCAGTTACAATTACGATATCCGGTTCATGTTCCAAGAGGACAGCTTCCAAAAGTGAAGATTTGTTGTATATGCTCAGAGCATTGACGTTTAAAACTACTAATCTATCAGGGACACTCGTGACTGCTGTCAGAGCTGTTTCGCCTCTCGTAGGGCTTTTCTCTGACGCCTCTGTTGCTACTTTTGTCATGACGACGCGGCTCCCGGCATGGCCTACGTGTGGAAGTATCATCGTCCCAGTAATACGCCTTGCCGTCCACGTAAAGCATGTCATAAACTAGGCGCACTCGCTTCCCACTCGATTTCTCATTTTTAGCGCTTTCCCATTGGCACTTTCTCCTGTGCACCACGCTCTTTGAGAAGTCATCACTTATCGAAACATTCATGCCTTTCAACTTGGGACAGTTGCTCATAATTTCCTGTTTTTCCTTGAAATCATACAGCCGGAAAATAACTGGTCGTGCTTTTGACTGCTTTTTTCCAAGACGGTGCATGCGCTCAATGCTCCGAGGATAAGTACCAATCACAGAAAATATTTTGTCCTGCATCAGTTTCGATAAATCTGCCTGTGTTTCATTGTCTTGCTCAGGCAAACCGAAGATGATAAGGTTATTGCGGCGTTGGCGATTTTCCATATCGTCAACTTTTCTAGATAGCACTGCGACTGTTTCATTCAGACGAGACATCGTCCGCTGTGTGTCATCAAGTTTAGAAAAAGAAGACTCAAGTTTAGTTAAGCGGTCTTCAATAAGTTTCATGGCGGCACCATTTTCTTTCACTTCTTTTTGAACTGCTCTCTGATCACGTTTAATGTCACTTAATGTGTTGCTCTGGTCTTTCAACGCTTGCATAATCTGTTCAAGTTTTTCATCTGTAGTCAAACCAGGGCCCGGATTCAACTCGACATCACCACTTGTGATTAGCTTGAGACATACAGACCATCAATCACATACAAGCAGCGCTAGTGTGCGGGGGCACGGCACGACAATCAGTGACAAATAATTACTTCTAAGTGAGGAAGTGTCGTGTCTCACCTGCAGACAAGCAAATACGAACACGTTGGAAGTCATGCTTGCATGCGTGCCGTGCCCGCAACTGAGTCCGGGGGGGTCCAGGGGCTTGTTTAAGTAGGGATCGGTCCGTGACTTGGTCGTCGATGATTGGTGGATGCTTCCGATATACGTATCGCCGTCGCACATGCCCAGTAGTTGCGTCTGCAGTAGATCCAGATGATTAGGTTGACGCTCTGGCTTGCAGTGTGTGGCGATTGCACTTGCATTCGTGGCGGCGACGAGAAAAGGGACCTGCAGACAAGCAAATACGAACACGTTGGAAGTCATGCTTGCATGCGTGCCGTGCCCGCAACTATATATATATATATATATATATATATATATATATATATATATATATATATATATATATATATATATATATATATATATATATATATATATATATATATATATATATATAAAACCCGCTCAGAGTATAAAGAATGTCGTACAATGTACTAAATGCACGCAAACTCGATGGACTTGCCATAACAAAATGAGTGAAAGGAGCAGCAGTCAAATCTGAGTCATTTACTGCGATGGGCAATTAACTTGTTCTCACCCGCTCCACTTCTTTCACCGTTTCTGCGCGTGGCTCGTCTGGCGTCGCCTGAACGTGTTGACTCGGTCCTGCGTCGACTCCTTCATAGCTTCGACTGGCTTTCAAGTACTAAATTTTTTGAAATGTATTACGCAAACTAGGTCTGCCTTTGAAGCTATGTTCACACTACTGTCGTAACGCGCATAACAGCTCTTTCAGCGTATCTAACGTAACGGCTGTAAAAAAAAGTTACGGCAGTTAAGCCGACACCTTTGTTCACATTTGCTGCTGCGTAAATTACGGCTTTTACAACAGGCCAATCAAATTTGGAGCTGCAGAATCGACGTCACCAGTGGTCCAATATAGCTCCTGTCAACATGCGAGCGCTGGCTGAGATCGAAGAAATTCACGCTCAAAACAAATTTATGGTCATGTATTCAATCGCACAAAGACGACGAAGGCGACACAGAAGGGTTTGGGAGCGGCAAGTATTTCTCGACAGGGCCGTGGACGGCGATTTTCACAACCTTTTCGCCAAGCTCCGAGTTGGTGACGCTTTGATGTTTCATGACTTCATGCGCATGTCGCCCCAGCAGTTCCGCTTCTTTGAAAACCTAGTGAGACCACCCATCGAAGTTCGGAGCACGCATCTGCGGCCATCGATTTTCTTGGCGGATAAACCAGATGAACTGAATATAGTCTGGCAAGGCGCATTGCACAAATTTTCACGAACTCAGCCTACCTAATCGTGCGCACGGAATGACGGAATGGCACTTCCCGCGCCCGGAGCTGTCTGCAGACGGGAGGACGGAAGTGTCGTCACCGGTTGTTGAAAACTGAAAGCTTATCGGTCATTGGCTGTGTCGCAACGGTCGTAATATCACAGTCGTAAATGTTGCCGACCTTTTAACACTCTCGTCCGCAATTTTTGCGTGAATTGCGCACGTTGGAACCTTTACGTTCGCAGTCTGAAGTAGACGCATACGCTTGTTGCGCTTCCGCTTACGCATGTTACGAAAAATGGGCGCCTTACGAACGTAGTCTGAACATAGCATGACACGACACGCAAACTAAGGGTGAACTAACAGCGGGCGTAGTGTTAAATTCGTTACTTACAAACCCGTATTCGTACATCTTAACTGTTTAACGGATCTAGCAAAATTATTGTCGGTCATGTTGTGCTATGGATTTATCCGTATGTTTTGGATCAGTAACCGCCTTGCAGTAATGTCGCTGTAGTAAGTTTGGAGTGAGCCAGAACAGACGGAATCGCCGCAGCGCTTGCCGTCCCTTCGGCACAGGTATGGGACGCGTCCAGCCCTCTCAGTCAGGTGGCGGTCACTGGCATCGAGAAAGGCGCTGACAGTGGTCTGCTTGTCATCTCGCTGGCCTCCAGTCTCGAGGCTGGCAAGAAGTACGTCGTGCACATTCAGTTCAGCGGACGCCTGGGTGACACCAGAGGGTTCTACAAGTACCACTACACCTCGGCCGACAGGAAGCAGTGAGCCCTCCTATACTCTCGTTGGGACGTGACGTGACAATGTTTCATCGGTGAAACGACAGCGTAGATGAACGAGAGAGCATAAAATAAAATCATCAGGATAACCAGCACTGTATTCTGATGGGCAGAGGCAAAGAGGTAGTACCAAATTCTCATGATTCAGGTGTGTTCCATTCGAAATAAAGACAATTTAGTTAATCTATACTGCGGTTTACGTCCCAAAGCCGCAAGGTGCTTGTGAGTAAGGCTATTGGGGGGCGTTAAGCATTGATAACCAAGTGGGTTTACTTAAGGTGCCTCACAAAGCTAGGCAGGCGGTGGCAGACGGCCTCTTTTACATCCTCCGACGCTGTTAGTATGGTAACCACCTCAGCCGCAAGAATCACACCAGTGACCTTGTGCTCAACAGCCCAACTCGCATGATAACGGAATCACAAAAGCACATTTATTAAACTGCAATATATATATATATATATATATATATATATATATATATATATATATATATATATATATATATATATATATATATATATATATATAATTATAATTATAATTATATATATATATATATATATATATATATATATATATATATATATCGCACTGCCCTTCCACTCTGTGAAGAAGGATGACAAGCGAAGCTGTGTATGTGGATCCCTTAATTGCGAACTACACCTCCGGCGAGGGTCGACCTCGCATTGCACTATCTTCGGGATCGGCCCACATATGGGGTGTGCTTAACACCTGACTCTTCTCCGCCGCGGGTGGGGCCGGTCTGTTCCAGTAGTAAAACATGAATACCCCAGAAGTGGATCGGAGGGCGACGCCGCGGTAGCTCAATTGGTAGAGCATCGCTCGCGTAATGCGAAGACGTGGGATCGTTCCCCACCTGCGGCAATGTGTTTTTTTCATCCATTTTCAATTGTAATAATTTACAATTTCTTTATTTCAATTAGTAAGTACAAGTAATTTCCCCTGTGTTGTCCTCGGTGTCTTTGTTGGCTTCTTATGACATGAATGATAAATATCGGACCTTTCGGTTAACCCCCTTTCTTCACGTGTGCGTGTATGTTACTCGCTGGAAGTTAAAAAAAAAACAGTTGGAAGTCAGTGTTTGCTTCATTTTTCTTTTTCCCGTCCTTGTCCCAGTGCGCACTGTGATTTACAGTAACATCGAGTACCAACTAGCCTGGTTGTTGCTGCTCGCTGCCTGTAGGGTTAAAGCTCTTCTCTGTGGGCGTTCGCGCAGGCACCTCTTGGTGACATTCTTCGAGCCGACGTTCGCCCGTGAGGCGTTCCCGTGCTTCGACGAGCCGGACATGAAGGCGACTTTTTCCGTGGTGGTGGTCAGGCCCGAGGCATACCACTCCATATCCACTATGCCCCTGGTGCGCTCCGAGGGCAGGTAGGAGGAATGAACAGGTTTAGCGAGCAAACGCTGCGCACGCATGACGAAAATTGCGCCCGATTGGCAGCTTACGTGCTACCATAGGTGTTACTGCTGCAGGTATGCGATGTTGAAGAATGAAAGCCGTCCGCGAAATTCGGCATTGTACGGTGTGTTGTAACATTGTTGTGCGATAGATACAAATATGATATATAGGCTTTACTTTATTGATTTTCGTTGTTCACGTGACTTTTCATGTCGTTAACTGCATTATAGCATTGTCGACTTTCGTGTTTGGTGATACCATCTTTACTGTTTACGATGTGTCCGCTAAAATTCATGAGAATTCGTTGCGCACTTGTTTCAAAGATGAAGTGATTAAAGCAACGCCTTGCCACGGTATACTGGCTTATACGTGCATGGCGCACACACATGCTCAACCAAGCTGTAACAAGGAAATATTCTGTGACAGTAGTATCCAAAGTTCGAAAATTTCTTGAATGCATCTGACCTTTTTTTTTCTTTCTTCAGACGGTGCCTTTCTCTTTAGGCGGTTATGCTTAATATGGCGCTCCGATAATGCGCATCCAAGTTGTTAGGGTCGCAGACGCGGCTCGTGTTGCGGCTCGAGGTGGCGTTTGGGCCGGGAATCCACCAAGCCCGAGTACGTCCGGTTCCTACCTTTCCTTCCTTCTTTTCCTCCTGCTCCCGTATGATGAAATGTTTCGTGTATCGACCCTCACATGTGGATCAGAAAGCAAGGTTCTGCATAGGGTTTCATTCGACGTGACTAAGATGGCCGACTTTGTACCAAGAGTGCTGCAATCTTTCGTTGCTCCTGACGGCGCACTTGCGTAATGTGCAAGACACTCGCAGTCCGAGCGTTTCCTGTCCTTAACGCCACTGGGGACTGTCAGGGGTGTTTAAGCTGGATTAGTTTCGCAGTAACTTGCAAAGTGGATCCGGCGGACAGTGCTGCCAACCCTAGGAAGATTTCCCTATATTTAGGGACATCAGGACTTTCATTTTCCGTGCGCTCTGTCCTGGAAGACACTAACAGGGACGAGACGAACACTGGTTGTAAAGAGGACACAAAGCCTTCTTTACATTAAGACATGTTTAGAAAGGAAGAGAAAAAATGTCTGAATCAATGGAAGTTTTACTCTACATGGAGAAAAGAAACACTCGAAGACCCAAGAAACCTCTGCTGCGATATTGCAATGACCGATACATGGAACTAATGCTGTGTCTGCATTTTAGTATCAGTGACCACAGAATACCTTCGCCTTAGCATGTGAAGTATGACTTGTAATAGCACTGCAATGCTAGTGGATGGTACATCTGTCAAACGGTAACGCAGGTGTCCTAAGGCGATCTCAGCGAGGACAGGAACCTCGCGTTGAGCAAAAGGGCAAATGCTTGCTTGATCTTGAATTTCAGTTCGATTCGAGACCGTGAAAGGGGGGCCCCTCGGTCCTTTTGGCTTTAGGAGTTTTAAGCAAGAAGTGTCAGAAGAGTTACCACAGGTATAACTGACTTGTGGCAGCCAAGCGTTCCTAGCGACGTCGCTTTTTGATCCTTCGATGTCGGCTCTTCCTATCATTGCGAAGCAGAATTCGCCAAGCGTTGCATTAATTTGTTCACCCACTAATAGGGAACGTGAGCTGGGTTTAGACCGTCGTGAGACAGGTTAGTTTTACCCCACTGATGACGGGTCGTTGCGATAGTAATTCTGCTCAGTACGAGAGGAACCGCAGATTCAGACACTTGCTTCCCCTGCTTGGTCGAGAGGCCAGTGGTGCGAAGCTACCATGCATCCGTGGGATTACGACTGAACGCCTCTAAGTCAGAATCCCGTTTAAGCACCGCAAGATATTTTGTGCACTTGCGGCGAAAGCGGCTAAGATTAGCGCCGGGTCGAACACGGCGCTTCCCGGCTGGATAACGCCGAACGAACAGGAGGCCGAGCATTGTCGGGGCCACTGGTCGCTCTCCGGGTCTATGGCTGGCCTGAATCGCTTCAGTGTCAAATCGACTGAAGACGACTTAGGAACCTGTCATGGTGTCGTAAGTAGTAGAGCAGCCACCACACTGCGATGATGCTCAGAAGATGAACGGCAGGGTGTGAATGCTCTGTATGGACGCGTTACGAAGCACTGCATGCTACTGCGCTATCGCTGTTCGCACCGCTAGCTTTGCTGTAGATTTCTGCGCACTTTGGAATGTTTATCTGTAATCAGCAAAATCAATGTATGCTGCCACACCAAACGAGGCAGCATAGACAAATCTCGGCGTAAGAGGAGTCATGTACTTGGCGCCGAACTCCAAAAGGCGGTCGTGGCGCCGAGCAACTGATTATGCATGCGTGTACTAAAATTTACCGGGAGCCGCCCATAGGTAGAGCACTAGGTGTATTGTATTTGGGGCTAGCTCCACCACTAGATAAGCTGGCGCCACTGTAAGCAAGACGGGGCATGAGGGATCACGTGGACACAGCGGCTGCGTCGGCTGCTTCGGAAGCGCCGAAGTGAGCTGAAAACGAAAGTTTAAAGTCCGACCTGTGCTGCAGTTCTGATTAAGTGGTGAGGTTTTCCCGCCTTCGGTGTCTGCTTGACAACATTTGAAAGCACTGTAATGGTAGTGGCTGCCTTTGGAGGCGCGCAGCATGGTAGGCTACTGCTCGGTGCCACAGTACCGAACGTACGCAACGGAGTCCGGTGTCAGCCTTATTTACACGTAGCCGCAGGACAAGAAGCTGCGTGAAGCTTGGCTCGCGAAAGTTAGAACCGGCAGACAGCCGCCGGCTGCAACTCGAGTGTGTAGCAAGCACAGACGCGAGGAAGATTTATAATGCGGCGTCGGGGCTACGATGTTCGGTGAGTAGCACAAAGCGCACACTGAGATGCTCGCCCGCGCGCTGCCCGGCTAATGTCACGAAGTTTTGGTCTATGGACATGTTGATTCTAGATACTGGCAAGTTCACAGTAATGGAAAGGGAACCATAAAAGGCACATAAAAAGAGGCATGACATATGCTCACGCTTGTGTAGCACCAAACAATGAAATGTACTCGATTAAATAAACGAAGCTCGCTGAGAAGACCGATAAACATACAGTGTGAGGAAACTTGAGAAATAACGGAATTTAAACGTCCAGGACCTTAGAAAAAAAGATTGAATAATCGCGACGGGACATCCCAAGTGGCCCTGGTAGGTGTTGAATTCCGTAGCAATAACGAAATTATTTTTGAACAGCTCTGACAGTTTCCACGCAACGATGGTTGCTTGTGTGCTGTCAAATGCTCATATGATGCTGCCTAAAGCTCACGGTACGACGATAAAACGCGCTCCCAGCGAAAGGGAAACATTGTGCGCGTACATAGATGCA